>NW_028244738.1:0-697810 GCF_964263255.1 Lissotriton vulgaris | reverse complement strand
GGCCGGCTTCCACTTAACCGTAATTAGACCTTGTAATGACCGGGTTCTCAGACTAGATGGGATCAGCTCCTGAGAGCCCCTCCAACCCAGCCGGAACGTAACCACCTCCCTCCTCAGGACCATCTATCCAGGCACCTGGGTACCTACCTGAGGTTGGGGAACTCGCAATATACAAGCTCATATCATTAGAAACACCACTAAATCTATAAGGATTACTAGGAATACTCACTGATTACTAAGGACGTCCATGCCCTACACCACACTCATACCTCATAGTCTCGCGACCACATGGGTCCAGACTAATCTACCCTGGGGCAGTTCTGATTATCTACCATTACACACTGATCACCATCAGTGCTCACTCGACACACAATCCGGCGTGCCTTACACACTGAGCTGCAGCCTCAGTGCTCACTCTCTTTCTATTGTGTCCACAATCCGGCGGAACTACACACTGGTCTCCCCCCCAGTGCTCGCTTACTTACTTTCCGGTCCACAATCCGGCGGACCTAGGCACCAGTCTCCCACCTGGTGTTCTCATTAACGCCACTTACCAACGACGACCACTTTCCTATGAATACCTTTAGCTCTCTCTATGTTGGGAAGTCTCTCTCACTATCCACTAAAGGTTTGCTACTACAATAATATTATGGGATGGCCGAATTACTTAGTATATACTTTATCCCTCAGTTCCAGGGCTTCTCTCTCTCCCTAATTATTCAGTTATCACTTACCTGATCAGGGGTAGCATCTGTTCAAACAGTAATACCTGACTAGGAGACAAGGTTACCTCCACTGTGTGGGGACAAAAGATATACACACTGTATGCAAGAGTTATTCCCTGATTTAAGCGCTCCTACTCCCTTTTGATCCATCAGTTGCTACACAGCATCTGGTTAGAAGAAAGGTTAGCTCTATCTTAAGAACAACACATGCACACTGGTTCACTAAGAACTGGGGTATCTTTATTACAATAACAATAGAATACACATACATAAATCTGCGGGGTCTCTATAACTAACAGGAACTGTAACACACCGCTGAAAGAAAAGGGATTAAACATACAGTATAAGGACAAGGTTATCTGCGGGGTCTCTGTAACTAACAGGAACTGTAACACACCGCTGAAAGAAAAGGATTAGACATACAATAGCCTAGGGAATAAGGACAAGATTAAGGTGTAAGTGTAAAGTGGACTAGTTTAGACTACCTCACCTATTAGAAGGAAGATTTCTCTCTGACTCTGGTGGGATCAGGGCTCTCTCTGTCTCTCCCTCAGTCACCACAGCTCCACGCCTCTGGCTCAATTGCTCCAGCTGACAGCCTCAGATCCTCCATCTGCTTTAATGCATTCTGATAGTCTCTCTCCAGCTTCAGCAATCATCTGCCTTCTTTCTCCATTCCAGAAAACCAATAGGACTGCACTGTATTCTGCAGCTCCAGCAGACATCCTACTCTCCACTCTTCAAGAACCAAACTGACCACTCCTCCTCTCCTGCAATTCGCTAATATGGATTCCCCTCCTCTAGTGGAAAGCTCCAGCCAGCAGCCTCCTCCCACCAGGTCCATGCACCGGGCTCCTCGCTCTAGACGCTCCCACAGTGATCAGCTGCTTGTTTCGTCTAGAGACCTGAGCCCAGGGACACTTCTTGATTAGATTCAGCTCTGGCCGGTTCTCTCCGGTTCGCTTAGGGCGAACAACAGCTCAAAACCAAAATATTACCTTTTCCCTTAAAGCATCTCATCTCTGCAGGGATAGAAAGCAAAATGGAGTCTCTCTAGTTCTGGGCCTTGTAGCCCTAAGAAGGATGAAATAACCCTTAGCTCTGTCAGAGTACCTACATAAACCATACCAATGTGTAATATAAAGTCAGGTCCACAGGATCCACCCTCTACTATAGGCAAAATAATGAAAGGCAAAGCCAATAGGCAATAGATGGATTAGAGTAAGGGATCTATCATCATATAAAGCAGCTATCCTCTTCTAGGTCTGGAAAAAAGGGCTTAAAAGGGAAGAATACAGCCTATAGGTGTGAGCAAGCTTAAAGTCTTTATCACTCCGAAATAGAGCCAAAAAGCCTGTCAAGACAGACCTCAATATGATTTTGCTCACCTAGGCACAGATGGCATCACACGAGCATTCACTACATTTTACTCAGATCTATATCGCTCCACTTCAGGACCATATCAGACGCGTGGGCAGAGAGACTGCCCAGAGTTCAGTGGTTAACACTGACGCTACCCTTCGAACATGGTGATCTTATTGAGCCTGATATAGAACTCTATTAATACTGCGCTCAGATCCCATACGCACACTATTGAAACCACCAAACACAGATATCCACTCAAGTAATGTAATCTGTTCTTGTAAGCAGCACCCATATGAAGAGATAGATACTGTCAAGTTAAAGGCCTGGGCCTGGGCCTGGGCCTGGGCCAATGCCTGCTGCAGAGTGAAACTGGGTTGAATATATTTGGCAAACTTGTTACTTGTATTTAACCCCTTGATGCCCCTGACTGCGGACCACGAAATAGGTCTGCAGATTAAAAATCTACAGCTAGACCCTTCTTCTATTGAGGAGCAGTGGTGGTTCTGTTGCACCCAAATAGGCGCTCTCTTTCCTAACTATAGGTGTACTTAATACAAGTCAAATTCCTACATAGAATATGCCACACTCCAGACTCCTTATGTAAAATGGGCCTCAGAGAAAATTCGAAATGCATCCATAGCGGGGCTCAAGATGCAGACTTTCTCCACCTAGTGTGGTCATGCTTGGGTGTAGCTGGCTTCTGGTCATCAATGATACATATAATGATTGCAGTGACTGGCTCTGCCATTTAGTGAACGCCACTTATGCCTTAGCTGATATATGTGGGAACTGTACTGAGAGGGGTAAGGAAGTTGACTGCCATGATGCTTTTCTTGGCAAAACAAGAGTGGCTAATCACTAAGGAATGGTTGCAATGGTTGCACCCCTACCCCGCCACCTCCTAGGGTTAGAGGGTAAGACGCCACTTATTGCCAAAAATAGCTGGTAGCTTTTACGCACTGCCAGCGCTGAGCCCGAGTAAATCCGAGACACATAGTCAAAGACTGGAGGCATTGGCCAATGGCTGAACGTACGCTGGGATGCACATTAAGGAAATGGGCACAATGTAATAGGGACCTCGAAACAGACCGTGCGGCTGCCCATAGGACTTTAATACTCTGTATTAATAGGTGGAACCAATTAACCTATGAATGACTACTGTGTACCTTTGCCACCTGTTTTAGCACTATTCAGTTCTTTCACAGTCGAACATTACACAACATAAAATGTAGTATTAGGTCAACGGTGTGTATATCTGGAACTGAACAATACAGAAGTGCAAAATCAGCCATTCCACCGCTGGAACATCTGCCTCCTGCCTACACCTCTGTTGTACCAAGGGCACACAAATGTGGATGAGAAGAGGGCCCTAGATTACATTCAGAGGAAAGCAGTCCTTTTTAACCCCTTCGCTGTGGGGGCTATTCCCCCGCTATGCTGGGTGGGAGGGGTCATGACGAGCTGAGCTCGTCATGAGGCACGGCGCTCCTGTGCTCATGACGAGCTCAGCTCGTCACGGCCACACCCGTTCCCGTGGAACACTCAGCACAGCAGGGAAATTATCCCCGCATGCGAGCGTTCCACGGCTCATGACTAGCTGAGCTCGTCATGAGCACCGGAGCGCCGTGGCTCATGAGGAGCTCAGCTCGTCATGAGCATTCAAGGGGTTAAACATGATGTTGTAACAATGTGAGTGTTAACACTTGCATAGTGAGCAAATGGTTATTTTTCTTGAATACATAAGTCACCATGATGGGCTGAGAGCAGTAAATCACTTTTTAGGACAGAGACCAATCACTCTATACAATCACACGAAAATGCTATTAGAGATGACAGAATGGTGTTTAACTAACAATACCTTCATCTTTAACAGACTTCACTACAGGCAGATACAAGGGTCAGCTATGGGTACCTGTTTCTCCCCCAGCTATGCGAACCTTCACATGGGCTGGTGGGAGGAACAGGTACTAATGGCTAAGCATCAGACCACATTATCTCAAAATGTGATCATGTACAAGCGGTACATAGATGATATTTTTATTCTATGGAAAGGCCCAAAGGAAGAAGCAGAAATGTTTGCATCAGAACTAAACGAAAATGCACTGAACTTGAGATTTACCTGCACCACTGACACCACCTCAATACAATTCCTAGATGTAGAACTCTACATTAAACAGGGGAAAATCCAAACAAGAACATATCGAAAGCCAACTGCTGGAAACTCAGTGCTCCATGCACAGAGCTTCCACCCACAAAACCTTAAGGAATCAATTCCTTATGCGGAATGCCTACGGATGACGAGAAATTGCAGCACTAAAACGGGGCTTAATGAGGCAAAGGAGAACCTGTTTACAAGACTTAGACAGAGAGGGTATAGCCCAAAAACTTGCAGTAAAGCAGATGTCAAATGTAGCAAGACCAATAGGAAAGATCTCCTTTTCACTGAGAGGCAAGCTATAACAGGGCAACCCCCCAAAAGGGAACCCCCTAGACTAATAACAGGATTTAATGCTTATCACAATCAGGTCAGGAAAATACTAACGAAACATTGGCCATTAGTGAAGAAAGACCCTATAATAGGTGAATTATGTGGTAACAGGCCAATGATAGCATTCAGGAAGGCAAAATCCATGAGGGATCACCTTGTCTGTAATGCACCCTCACTCAAAAAACCTGGCGACTGGCTGTCTAAGTCTAAAGGGTTCAGTAAGTGTACCAAGTGTAAAGCGTGTAAACACGGTGTAAACACTACTAAGGTAGAGGTACCCTTCAGAAAAAGACCATACAAGATCCGAGATAAATACACCTGCAAAACGGATTACGCAGTTTATGTGCTAACGTGCATCTGTGGTAAGCGATATGTGGGGAGTACCATTCACCCTGTGCATGTAAGAGTCCTCCAGCATCTTCGCGCAGTCACCAATGATGATCCGGCATACCCTGTGGCCAGGCACATCAACACGGCCCATGCAGGTGACATAGGAGTACGGACATATTTTGTCATTGACAATGTCCCAAAAAGCATCAGAGGGGGTAATCGCCTTCAGAGTTTGAGAAGATTGGAATCCAGGTATATCATTTTACTAAATTCTAAAATACCTAATGGCCTCAACTCTGATGAAGCCCTTAGTGTACACCTGTAAATATGAGACTTGGGCCTAGGCTAGAATATATTAAGTCAGACCTCTTCTGAAACATAAACTCTCTCCCTTCCAGAAAAACATCTTTGTTCAATTTTAATTCACTTTTCACTGTAGATTAGAGCACCGAAACTACCCCAAGAGCAGTTTTAGCTTGATAGGCAGTAATTTTAGCAGAATCACCTGTTATACTAACATAAAGACATGAGATGAAATATCACGTTTTAAAGTGTACAGGTAGCATATGAATAATATTGCATGTGGGATAAGTATGACTATGTATATTATCGTGAATTACAAAGTTTAAATGTGCATGCTTGTTTAAGGGTATGAACCACGCGGAGCACGAAATGTATAACACGCCAGACTGCCTGTCCACTAGGAGACGACGGTAGTAGCTAAAGGCGCCCTGGGTCGATGAATATTGACTGTATAACTGACATGTACCGATTCATTTCATTAACAGACTTGGGCACGTTAAATAGCGCAAAGGCGGGTGTCACCTGTAACATAGATACGCTTAGAAATGATTGATATTTCCTCTAAGGTCCCCTAACAAACCCGTATCACTTAACGCAACTAATGCTATAACACATCCGTAACTACCGGAGAGTAATTTGAAATGGGTCAACCTGCACCCGGTACGCACGGGACAACTTTTGGACCGTAGTGAGCGGTTAAAAAGTTAGAATTTAATTGTATCACAATGCACAATCAATAAAACAACCGCAAGCACCGGAGTGTAATGTGAAAATTAGTCCCTCCCGCACCCGGCACTAACGAGACATAATTTGTATGTAACATTACGAGCGGCAAACTATCCAGCGCGAGCCAGAGCCTCTAACGCCGCCTTACAATCAGTACCCACTATAGTGTATAGATTAACAGCCAAGGGGCGACACATACGAACACTCACCATCACTTAGGGTACAGTTGAGACAGGAGCGCGCGAACATCTGTCAGCAACACGGGGGCAGCGCGCCGCACACAGAGTGAAAGGGAGGAAATCACTGGGCTGGAATTGCCGGTGGGTTACTATAGTAACACAATAACGTGAGAGGGAGGGTGACGCAATGCAGAATGTTGAAAATGAAAGTAACTCTTCTATGTCAAAAGTTCTTAGGCGTCACCCGAGGTTACCATGGGGACCATGTCGAAAAAATGTAAAACAAGCTAAAATATGCCTAAAAACAAGAGTGAAACACGCATGATGTAATGCAATGACAGAGGGGTATAAATGTAACCACAGTTTGTTAAGATGTTGTGAACAAGGCGGGTGCTTACCGCCGAAATGCGTCAAGCAGCCTAAATGAGTGAATAAAACTTATTTGGGATTAATAATTTCACGGAGTCAGTGCCTTACTTGCATGCTGAAGTTTGGAGTGTTCCTGACATAAGTATATATCTACACTCATGCGTGGAGGGGATTTAAGTCAGCAGTTTGTTTCTGTTAAAAAGCTTGAGCTTTTTAGATCAACCGCTGCTCTTAAAATATTTTCAAGCAAATTAGGGACTAGACCTCCTGTAGAATTGATTCAAATCTATAAAGCCAAATGTGTAGCTGGTGCTACATATGGTAGTGGGGTTTGGGGTTCTGCAAACCCCGCGCCTATACAGGTTCCTGAAAATTCCTTTTTAAAAAATATTTTGGCACTCCCCAAAAGCTCCTCTAATTTTAATTGTCACTCAGAATTAGGCCTCTGTTACATCACAGACCTGATCAAAATAAAGCCAGTGCTGTTATGGCACAGACTCTGGACCCAAGAAGCGACACACTTAAACAGAGAGGTCCTGACAGACATTTTGAAATTGGAGGATGCTACTAAAATACCATGGGTGAAGTATGTTTTTAATTTTTTAAAAGACAACGGGGGAGAAGAAAATTTTTTGAATCCCATGGATATTTCAGAAATCTCACGAAAAGATTTGAAGAAGGAGTGTCTAGCCCTTTCGGATTCCCATAGGACTGCTGCGGAGGTTTTAAAACCTTCTGTTCAGCAGCATCAATTGGTTTTAGCAACTTTTAAGATTCAGCCCTACTTAATCTATGTAACTAATAATTATGAGCGTTTCCTACTCTCACGCTTTAGATTTAACATTTTCCACAGATTGGTTAGTTTCCCTATGATTAATAATTGGATGCACGATCTACCTCTCTGCCCTTGCGATAATATCTCACCCCAGAGTACCATCCGTGTATTTCTATTTTGTAAACTGTATGATGAAATGAGGAAAAATGTTTTATTGCCTTTTTTAAGAGTTAGGACTTCGTCATTGCCGTGCGGCGATGATTAGTATCCAAGCCCTAGACAATCATGTATCTGTAGCAACATCAATTTTGTATTTAAAAAATGTGATGATCATTAGGAAACATATGGTCATATAATATGCACTTTATAATTGTAATTGTCTCTCCCCCTTGTATCTGTTTTTTATGAATCCAATGAATTCCTGTATTTTTATATACTGTATGTTCTTTTTTAACATTGTAAATATGAAATTTTATCTGTACTTTTATGATTGCACCAAAACAATCGAATAAAGATATTTTGATTTGATTTGAAGTCAGCAGTCTACATTCATTGACCTGTTACATTGGCATGCCCATCAGCCTCCAGAACATTGCTCTTCAGTGCTAAGGCTAGTAAACCATGTTTTCCTTTTGTCCTTTCTTCTTATATGTTTTGGTAATGTTTGCAATGGTTTTTGTAAGAGCTCTTCAACTCCCCACAGACTCCTACTAGGGCGCTCACTTCCCTTGTTGTCCTTCAGGTGTGAGTATCCTGACAGATTACGGGTGGCCTCTTAGTGTGTTTTTACCTGTACATTAATGTTGGAAATTGGGGTATCGGCTGAGAGGGGTGAAATTCTACTCAAGCAGAAGCCACAATCCTTGTCAGCGTGAAATGCAAGAAACCGCTAAATTAACCTCTGCTTAATCCTCTGTTAGCTTGGCACAAAGCAGTTAGGCTTAATTTAGAGGCAATGTGTAAATTACTTATGCCGCACTGCAAAAAAGTGAAAACACAGTACAAGAAAAATCCCACACCAATTTAGAAAAATAGAGTAACATTTAATAAAGTATTTGAGAACAAAAGGGCAAAAATCCACATAGTAGAATTGGAGACTTGCAATTTCAGAGTTGTAAGTAAAAATGGTGCCTAGAAGCATAAAGCTCCAACTGTGGATATCTGGTTGCGCCAATTTGGGATATAAAGTCATAAGTTCAGGCCCACCATGGTGGAGCAAGTTAGGCCTGCTGAACAAAGTACCTTAAATCCTAGTTTGGGCAGCATTACGGGATCCCGTGTCGAGGACGCATCTTGCAGGGGTGGTTCTGTGGAAGCTGCGGAGCTGCAATGCGAAGTCTTGCATCATCGTTGAGGGGGGCCTTTGATGAGGGGCTTGCAATGGGAAGCTCTGCATCTAAGATGCATACGAAGATGCATAGGAAGAAGATGCAGAACTGCAATGCAAAGTCCTGTGTCGTCATCTAGGATGCTGTCGATGAGGGGCTTGTGAGCCAAAGTTCTGTGTCGCACAATAGTTGTTCAGTGGCAGTTCAGTTCAGAAGAGACTGTAGGCTGAAATTCAAGGTCTGGAGTCAGGGATGCATCGCGATGCATTGGTTCCAAAGCGAAACTGCAAGGAACTGTTGTGTGCTGCATTGGCTCTGCTCACAGGACCACTGCTAGGTTGGCAGAACACCTTCAGGCCCTCTTTTAAGGCTCCAGGACTAGGGTAGCACAACTTGGGGGGTAGAACTCAAAGCAAACAGGGTCTAGGTGCTGGGTTCAGCTTGGTTGGAGCCTCTTCTGTCCCTGAGGCACGGATCAGGAGGCCAGCCAACAAGCCAGGCAGCAGAGTATTAGTCCTACTGGCAGAACAGCACAGCATTCGTCCTGTTCAAAATCTACATGGCCCGCTCGCCCACGTGGCCAGACTACACGACCTCAACATCATCTCCTACGCCGACGACACACAGCTGATCCTCTTCCTCACCAAAGACCACCAAAACCAATCTCCACGAAGGAATGAAAGCCGTCACCCACTGGATGAAGAACAGCCGTCTGAAGCGGAACTCGGACAAGACAGAGGTCCTCATCCTCGGCTCCACCCCTTCAGCCTGGGACGACTCCTGGTGGCCGCCTGCCCTGGTAGCAGCACCGACACCCACCAACCACACACGCAACCTGGGATTCTTCCTCGACTCAACACTCTCCATGACCAAGCAAATCAACGCCATCTCATTCTCCTGTTTCAACACCCTATGCATGCTCTGAAAGATCTACAGGTGGATGCCCACTGACACAAGAGGCCGGGTCACCCAGGCCCTCGTCAGCAGCAGGCTGGACTACGGAAACGCCCTCTACGCGGGGGCCCAGGCCAAACTGCTGAAACGACTGCAACGCATACAGAACGCCTCTGCACGCCTGATCCTCGACATCCCTCGCCACAGCCACATCACACCCCACCTGAGAAACCTGCACTGGCTTTCCATCAACAAGAGGATCACCTTCAAGCTCCTCACCCACGCACACAAAGCACTCCACAACACCGGACCAACATACCTAAACAGACGACTCACCTCCTACACGCCGACCTCGCCACCGTCCCCCGCATCCAAAGAGCGACCGCAGGCAGCAGATCCTTCTCCTACCTTGCCGCCAAGACCTGGAACACCCTCCCCATCCTCCTACAGCAGACCGAAGACCTAGTAACCTTCAGGAGCCTACTCAAAACCTGGCTATTCGAGCAGTAGCAGCACCCCCCCCCCCGCGCCTTGAGATGCTCGCGGGTGGGTAGCGCGCTCTACAAATGTCTTGATTGATTGATTGATTGACTGAGTATTCCACAGGTCCAGACATGTACTCCAGATTTGGGTCTGAGGGTCCATTATTTATACCTGGTGAAGTAGGAAGTAGGAGAAGCCTGCTCTCTGTTCTGGAGGTTTCCACCCTGAGAGATAGTTGGAATTTCCTGCCTCCATGCCCTGGCCCAGCTTCTATGGAGTCACAACAGACTAGCGTCAACCCCTTTGTGAGTGTGCACAGGCAGAGCCTTTGTGTTCTGCAAGTGTGTTAGGTGACAGTTCCTCCCGCTCATCAAGTCAGAGATGGGCCATCCTGCCAACACCTATTGCTCTTTGTCTCACTATCTGGGAACAACACACAAAGACTAACTGTCAGATACACCTAGTCATGTGACCCAGGGTACAGGCAGCAGGCCCAAATGATTAGAAAAAGAAAATGCCAACTTTCTAAAAGTGCTTTTTAAAATTGTGATTTAAAATCAGGGCGTAGCTTGGTCTGTAAGATTAGGGGGGAACTTCAGATTTTCCAACATTGGCGCTGGCAAATAATGTTAACATACATTATACAACAAGCAGAGCACATGAGAGGTGCTAAAGGGGCACTGGAAAGAGAGACATGTGGATTGGTGGGGCAGTAAGTGAGGGAAAACACATTATTTTGTAAAATAACCAACCTTGTTAAGGACTTTCAAAACTGAGAGGGAAAAGCTTTTGTGCACTTTTATCTGTTTATAGGTAAAAAGTACTGTTGATATTCAACACAGACAACTCACCATACCTGTGTGAAAGCACCTGTACCCAGCTAGTCAGCAGAAAGTACATTTTCAGGGAGAGGTATAACACCCCAAACACCCCCCTCCCCCCCCCAACCCGAAGCTACGCCCCTGGTTAAAATCTGACATTATCATTAAAGAGGGTTTTAGACTACAATTCCATAGACACTAAACTTGCCGTTCC
The DNA here is from genome assembly GCF_964263255.1 of Lissotriton vulgaris. NCBI lineage: Eukaryota > Metazoa > Chordata > Amphibia > Caudata > Salamandridae > Lissotriton > Lissotriton vulgaris. The sequence goes on along the minus strand of NW_028244738.1, from coordinate 686,810 downwards.
TACTTGCTCCCAATTGAAAGTTATCACTTATTAAATGTAATAAGTTAACCCAAAGTTATCCTACGGGAGAGGCAGGCCTTGCAGCAGTGAAAAACTAATGTAAGAGTTTTTCACAACGAGGCCATGCAAAAGTTAAAAGTGCAGGTCCAACTTTTTCATAAACTGCACCCTAGGGAGCACCCTAGGGGTGACTTATATACATTAAAAAGGAAGGTTCAGGCCTGGCAAAAGGTTTATTTTTCTGGGTTGAAAGAGCAGTTTAAAACTTTACCCTCAGGATGCAGTGGCAGGCCTGAGACTTGTTTAAAGGGATACTTAAGTGGGCAACACAATCAGTGCTGCAGTTCCACTAGTACCATTTCATTTACATTCCTGGATACATGTAGTATCAATTTACTAGGGGCTTATATGCAAATTAAATGTGTCAATTGGGTGTAAGCCAATTTCACCATGTTTGAAGGAGAGAGCACATGCACTTTAGCACTGCCTAGCAGCGGTAAAGTGCACAGAGTCCTAAGGCCAACAAACATTAGATCAGCATAAATGGAAGAGTAACTCAAAAGGTTTGGGGGAGGACCACCCTAAGGCTAACAGGTCTCACAGTTATTATTAGTTCACTGTTCCAAATAGGGTTGTCACCTTTCTCTGAGAAAAATCTTAATACTTTCTTAGTGTTTTGGAAGGGCCAGGAGCCAGTACTGAATAATAATTTGTATAATATACTCTAAATTCGTTTTTAACGGAGCATAGCAATTCCAGCTCTGTTGTCTTCAAAAAACAATTAGGAATAGTGTAGAGATCATACATATTCTTCGCCATGTGTTCATCTTTTGTAAGTTTCTTAAAGTTTGCTTTTTAATGGGGAGGCGCTAACGCATGTTAATGTTTTTCGTGATTATATTTTTTTTACCTATCTTGTCATAAAACATATTGACAAGGCCAATATAATAGGGATCAGTTAACAATGCTATTTTCAAAATGCCCGTGAGACACCTTGGAATAGAAAACCTATGACAAACCAATGATAAAGTATGATAAAAACATTCAAAATGCCAACCCCTGCATGCCCATACACAGGTTGTCATCTGTGAACGATTTTTGCATATTTGAACAATCTTTACTGTTCAAACGTGGCCAAAGCATTGCTTTGAACACATCAGTCGTCTTAGAATGGTAAGCTAACTAATAAAGTATGGTATCAACCATTCTAACAGGGCCACCGACACGTCCACATTTATTGGCAAAGTCAATAGGTAAAACCTACTGGTCTGGCCCATGCTTCTTTTTAAAGTGAACAACTCATAAAATGTTGTAACATTGACATGTTCTTTGACACTGTGGTTGATGTAGTAGAGACAACCCTAGTGTAAATGATGTAAGAATGTTTATGGTTCTATTATGTTTACAATGAGGAAACTATAGTAAAGCAAGATGCCTTAAGACTCTTCTAGCACTTCAGATACTACCAGTGTAGACATTAGAGACACGGTTGACATAGTTACAAATTGAGGATATGTCAACTCTAAAGTTAGATTACCAGCTTTTTTGGTGCTCACACCCTTTTTTCTTCTTAAAGGCATATATTTTGGAAATTCCAGGAGAATGCCTCTTAAAACTAACCCTGTAACAAGAGGCTTCCAAATAATCCACCCTCTTAGGTATTACATAAAAGTAGGAGTTGCTGTTTTCTGTAAAAGTGGGATTAATACTTTACTTTTTCCATTGTTTTCGCTGAAGGGACAGCATTCTCTATGTAGAGAAATGTCTTCCCATTCACCCTAATGAAATGTGGGGTGTGCAGTTGCTTTCTGGCACGAAATACACACTTCCATCTGCTTTTCTAGGTCTAAATGTATGTGTGCATCTTATATGAAAAGCTCCTTGCCAAGGTTTTGTGAATACACACAAAGAATAACGTGAGTGTGCACAAAACATCTGCATAGCCACACTCCTCTTCCCCCAAAGCCAGCCCTCCTCTATCTCGCACTTACTTAAACAGAAAACCCATGCCCTAGGCGGACTTCTGCACTTGAGCTTGTGGAATTCTGATGTGAAATCCTAACACAGAGGCACTGATTCAAAAAAGTAGTAAGCAGTAAAGTGCCATAGGCTCCTTCTACATCTGGAGTACATTTCCGACTACCATGGAATTCAGAACGCTTTCCACAAGTCAACCTTAGGATCTACAACGGAAGCAGATTCCCAGGAGTGGTTGTGGGATTTGTACGTGAAATCGTGTGTGTTTGCTGCAGCCATTAAGTGAAAAATAGCGTGAAACCCATGAAGTGTGTCTCTCCTGTCCAGATGGATCTGCAAAGTGCATCCCTCGTGCATGAAGACTGACTACAATCATTATCTCTGGTTTGGGAATGGGTTACGACGGTAGGATCACTTTTGATTGCATATGGAAGGGCAGAACATGTTTCTGTTTCCTTCAGTGGAAGAGAGGAGGGAGGGTACTGCTGTGTCACACAACAGAGGTGACAGGTGAGCCTTGTCAGTCAGGGTTTGGATTGGAGGGAGCCCCTTAGACCAACGCCTGTGGTTCAGTTGAAGTGGACAATGTTTACTGAAGGATGAGTGGGGATCAGATGCTTTTTTGATGTGGAAGATAGTTCACAGTTCCCTTCCCACTTTCCTCCTTCCCTAGAGATGTGGTGCAGACATGCAGTTGTAGAAGCCAGGTGGGGAAGGATTACTAATTTTTAGGGTTCTGTTGCTTATCTCCGATTCAGGACTCACCCTTCTCCACCCTTCTTCCTGCCAGATGTCCAGATCAAATGTTTTATGGCTGAGCCGTCCCTGGATCAGTTTGTGACCCTTCTGTGAAAAGAGAGGCCCAGAAGCAGACCAAAACTCTGCAATCTGCATTTTAGTCTGCAAGTGAGGTATACATATTATGCAAGTTCCCTAGATCAAGGCTCCAGGGATCTCTCATTGACCTGTGGCCAGGTACCACAACATCACAAGAGAGTTTATGAATGCCAGGACTAGTGTCTTTGGCAGTCAGTCTCCTTCTCAACAACAGAACTTAAGTCCTGCAACAACCCTGCAAGAACTGCTTCTTGGGGGGAGGCTTAAAGGAAGGAACATTGACTAAGGAGAAATAAGTATTGGACGCATCCCTCCATTGAGGAGCTCCAAAAAGAATGACCCATAGCCCGACCTCTTGTAGGAATAATGAGCTGTGCAGAAAAGGAATGTGCAACATGAGCAAAGTTTCCTCTACTCGAGACATCCAATGCCTCAAAAGCCTGCCTGCACCGAATCTAGACCTAGATGCCCAACACCTATATGGAGCTTAACCCCACCGAAACCGAATGTGTGCTATTCACCAAGAGCAACAAGCAACATCTTGTTCACCCTTGGATACATTTGAGACCCAACGTTAACCAACTACCAAGTTACTGGGATTAACCCGGACAACAATTTGACCCTCAAAGAAAAAATCTCCACCAAAACCAAGACAGTCTGGTATCACTCTCTCTACTCAAGAAAGTGAGATCTTTCCTCCCAGAATGCAACTGCTGTTCAAGCCCTCATTCTCTCGCATCTGGATGGTGGCCATGCTATGCTGCATGGCCTCCCAAGATCCACACTGCCCCATCACAGGCATCCTACATGCTGCAGCATGACTCATTAATGGCCTGAAACAAAATGACCATATCCCCCCACCCTAATGGAACGCCACTGGCTCCCTTCGCTGGCCTGAACCAACTTAAAAACCTGTTCCATCTTCTACAAAGCCATCACAACTACATTCCTTACATACCAGGCTGTCAAGTTCACCAACTCTGTTGGCTCTTGACACCCCTGCAACCAGGACACCAGCAGACTGAAGACGAAGAAGGGCAAAAATGAAAAAAACAAGACAAAAGACCTTCTCTATCTGTGCAACTACAATCTGGAATGATATTCATGTATCCATCAGGACTGCCCGAACACCGCCTTAATTTAGAAAGGAGCTGAAGACTCACCTCTTTGAAGAACCTTACATTGTCATAAAGTAACAATACAGTACCCGGCTAGCCCTCCTTCCACATGTTGACTGTGGCTTTGACCTTGTACAGCTTTCTGCTGCTTTTGGACTCAGTTTGCACTTTATAAATACCACATGCATACGTACACACTAAGAGTAAAATTTCCCAACCCGGGGCCATGACGAGTAGGGGGCATGTGGCCGGCATACCACTAGCAATGCTGGTCCATGCCCATCTCTTGGTCCTTATGCAGGCTGCCGCACAGTACTCCAAATGGCCTGCGCCCTTGAGCAGCGGAGGCGGCTCAACATCCATGGATGCACCAGCCAATGTATGATGCCCTCCCAGGAAGAGTGGGATCATAAAGACAAACTGCTCAAATGCTAAGTGGGAAGGTACCTGGTAGTATACTCTATGGGGTGGATTGCCATGGTGGGCGGAAACCCAATCCTGAGAGGAGTACTGTTTGCAAACTATGTGTCCCAGGGTGCACTGGGGCAGGATAATACAAAACAGAATGAGACTACTGGAGAGGGGCCTGGAAACACAGACGAAAGGAATTCAGCATACCATTCGCGCCATTCTGCTACTATTAACCACAGAAGTCCGATTGACAGTGAAGTGTGTAGATACTGCAGTCTAAGATTTTATGAGTAGCCTTTTCATTGTAAAGTAGTCAGCACTTTCCTTTCTTAAAGACAAATCACTGGTTGGACATTGGTTATTATGTATTATTCACGCTCTGCAGAGTCCTGGGTCTCTAACCCTATACCACTTCCCTGAGTAAGCCTTGGACTGCTCTGCTTTGCTACCCTGGGATTCAAGTGCTAGCTTGTGGACTTGGTAATCAGTCATAGGTCTTAGAGTAGATCCGGCCCCAGAACACCATGAGTAAAAGTCTCCAGCTAACACAATTGGAGCCCAATAGCCCCGCTGACATCTTCTCTTACATTTTAAAGGAGTAAATAACTCTCGGACTGTATCCCGGATAGGGCTGGGCCTCGGCAATATCTGTGAACAGGTCCAAACTCATAGGATAAGGGGTGTTTGCAGCTCTCCAGGGCATCCTGCTCTGGACCCCCCAGTGCTTTCCTAGTATTAAGTGTGAATTCATTTTGTTGCAATAGTAAATTCAGGTTTCTGAATGTAAAATGTGAATTTGCTCTTTTAACACCTCATTTGAGCACCTAAGTCCAATTAAGGTGCGCAAGTGTTTCTGTGAATTATGCACTAAAATTCTGAAGTAGCAGTTGTTACGCTTCTTGTTGTGATTTCTGGCAAAGAATGGTAGTGATTGGGACCTAGGTTAAGAAGCAGGACCAGTCCTAGTTCATTCAGCTGGTAGCGTTCTGGTTCAGCAGGGAACCATGGTCTCACTCTGCCTTTAGAAAGCCTCTCAAAAAGATTCCAAACTGCAGTGGTTCACCCTCTGAATAATAACCTAACTTAGCAGTTTGTAGAAAGCACCCCAGTTCCCTCTTGGAGGTCTGTTGGTGCAATTGATAGATACCTTTCATTCATTCCCAACTCACAGGAACTAATTTTATCAACCTCAGAAGAATGGAACTCTCGTAGGACCCCCCAGCATTCTATTCAGTGACCATGGATTAAAACACAGATTCCTGGAGTGGATAGGAGTTCACTGAGACACCACCCCTGCTCCAGACCTCGCTGAATACCAAGACGCCAGAAAGTGTCCATCCGGCACGCCGTCCCTTCGCCTGTTATCGATAAGTCGTAAGTTCTTTCGCTGAATACCAAGACGCCAGAAAGTGTTCATCCGGCAAGTCGCCTGTTATCGATAAGCTGTAAGTTTGTGACTACAAACCGCCATTCCCATAAGATTGGTACGGCGCGTGGTGGAGCGTTATAGATAAACGTGACCTTATTCACCCTGCCTAGTTTAAATCACCACAATACCGCGTTTATCATGAACTGCGAATTGATTTACACACACTTCGGACAGCCGTCTTCCTACGAACATAATCCTTACCAGCAGACTTACGGATACATACGCAACTTTGAAATACTTCTTGCGTGTTCTGAACAGAGAGCAGGTAATCTAAGTAGGAACACACCAACAGCCAGGAGGCCATATCACCATGTTAAGTGAAACTAAATAGACAGTCATCTACTTTTATCCAATTCAGCAAAGAACCCGCATGGTTCCGTATAGGAGAAAATTTAGGAGAACCGATAAGAACAACATACAAAATATCCATCTGAGCTTTTTTAGACAGCACCATGATGGTAAAGTCCTGATGAAGACAAGGCCTACGTGTCGAAACGCGTTGACAGGAAACCATCCATTATTTATATTATATTCTTTTTTTACCAATGAATGCATATGCAATAATGCAATAATGTTTTATTAAGTCTTATCAATGAATCAATGATTTTATCAAATGTTGTTTTCTGTATGAAATTAAAATGTACCTTATATGCTACAGCAGTTGTATACCATTATTAATTGTGGTGTGTTTGCCATTTAATTTGTGCCAGTAGTTAGGTTGTTTGCCTAGGATGCGTTACTTTACACACATGAGTTCACTGAGACACCAGCCTTTGCTTCAGACCCGGCATGAGTTCACTGAGACACCACCTTTCCTGTCGGGCTAAAGGAATACACAGACGCGAGCTCTTTCTCATGCGTCTTTATTCCTGCCCGTACATTTCTTTCCTCCCCAACGCATGCGCGCCGCCCCTCCTCCTTCGCCTACCGCTATGCCTGACCCGGAAGTCCAGACACGGTCAGGCATAGCGACACAACATCTTCCCCTTTTGTAAATTGTCAGTTACCTTAAGTCATTATTCTTTAAAGTTCTTCAATAAGTCAGACTGGCCTTCGAGTGGTCCTCTCTGGCCGGCGAGTTGGATGTTGTTCTCTGGGCTCGTCCGTGTTAATTGCGCGAAGGCATTCTTCGAGGCTGACTGCTTCTGGGTCTGAGGTGTCTGTGTCTCCGCCAGTTTCATCTTCTCGACTGTAGACTGCTGGATTACACTTCTTGAAGTGTGATATGTTTGTCGTGGTTCTCTTTGTTGTGGAGGCTGCCGTGATCATAGTTCCTTTTTTCTTCACTACGTGTAGCGGGTGGGCATGATATTGGCTGTCGGCCTTAGTTTTCTTTTCCTGCTTTACTAAGACCCAATCTCCTTCTTGAATGCTGGATGTCTTTGCATGTGCTGATTGTCAGCATAGTCTTTCATCTTTGCTTTCTTGTCTCTGTCAATGTTCATCAGTGTCTCATGAACTGAGGTCGGGAGTCTAGAGTGTATGACTGCATCCGACTCGGGATACTGGTGCGCGGGGTCCTCCCGAGCATCAGGGTTGCAGGGCACCTGTTGGTGGTGCTGTGTGGTGTGGTTCTGTATGCTCTCAGTACTTAGTTGAGCGCAGGTTGGATGTCACGCTGTGACAACTCAGCTTGTTGAATTGTTTTTTTCAGGGTGGCCATGAAGCTCTCAATCATCCCGTTGGCCTGGTGCAATAAGGGGGTTATTTTCCGGTGTTTGAAGTTCAGATGATCTGTGAATTCTGTGAACTCACGTCCATTGAAAGGTGGTCCATTGTCTGTCGTCACTGTCTTGGGAATTCGCCATGTTGCGAACACATCGTTGAGGATAGGTATGCCGGCAAATGCCCTTGTGGATGATACTTGGTGTGCAATGGGAAAACGAGAATATTCGTCCATGATGACGATGACATACTTCCCAGATTTTAGTGGGCCTAAGAAGTCATCGGCTACTTGGTGCCATACACTGTCCGGAAGATCAGACATCTACAGTGGAGCATGTGGTTCTTCTCGCCCTACTAGTTGGCATTTTGGGCAATCTTGAAGTGTGGCTTCTACCATTTGGTCAAGGGATGGAAACCAGACCCCCTCTCTTAGAGCTTTCTTCGTTGCTACGAGACCTCTGTGGCCTTGATGGGCTAGATTAACAGTCCCTTGTCATAGTTGGTGAGGAATGACAATCCTCCTGTCTCTCAGTAGCAACCCATCTGCACCGATTGTGAGGTCATCCTTGACGTGCCTGAAGGATGAAAGTTCATGCATGTTGATAGCAGTGGTAGTTTGGGAGGTTTCCAGATGTGTCCACGACCCCGTTTAAATGCGCTGCATGATATCTTGGAGTGTGGTGTTCTTGGCAGTGGCTTCTACGATAGCATCTAGTGGGACGGCAGGTGGGCACGCTTGGTCGATAACGAAATGGAGGTATTCTTCGGCTGGTGAAGTGCGTGTCTGAGTCAGTCTTTGAGGGTGGCGTGAGATGTATTCCGCTGGGGTTTCTGCCTTTCCTGGTTTGTGAATAATGGTGTAGGTGTAGTCCTGCAAGCGGATCCCCCATCTCTCGATCCTTGGAGGCATCTTTGCTCGTGGTTTGCCGAAGATGGCAATTAAGGCCTGGTGGTCAATAATCAGTGGGAAGTGTTTCCCATAGACGAATAGATGGAAATGCTCACATGCCCACATGACAGCCAGACTCTCCTTCTCCGGTTGTGAGTATGCCTTCTCTGTGTCAGTGCATAGGCTATGATGTGGCGCTGGTCCCTTTCGTCATCGTACTGAGCAAGAATGGCTCCAAGGCCCACGGGGCTGGTGTCGACGGTGACTTCCGTTTTCCGTTTGGGATTGAAGTAGGCCAGGTGGGCGCCTGAGCTCACAGTGTCCTTAATCTTGTTAAAGGCCTGTTTGCATGTCTTGGACCAGTGAATTGATTGGCCTTGTCTCGTAAGCTCTCGCAGTGGATAGCTGATGGCATTGGTTGCGTAGTCTTTAATGTATCTGGCACAATAACTGGCCATGCCCAGGAATGACCGAAAGTCACTGACAACGCAAGGCTGTGGGGTGTCAGCGAGCGCTGAAACTTTTTCAGGGTCTGGTCTCATGCCGTCTTCAGAAAAGATGTGTCCGTAGAACTTGAGAGTTGTCTTGAGGAATTCACACTTGTCTCTGTTGAGTGTGAGGTTGGCGTTGAGAAGGGCATGACTCACGCGATCTAGGGCTTTGTCATGGTCTTCGCATGTCGCACCAAACACAAGTATGTGGTCACTGTAGTTGAATGAGTTAGGAATGTGGTGGATCACTCGCCGAACGGCTTCTTGAAAGATTTCCGCAGATGATGAATTCCCAAAATTAAGGCGTTTATATCTGAAGAGTCCTTGATGAGTGGTAAACGTGGTAATATATTTCGACTTCTCATGGAGTTCGAGCTGGTGGTATCCTTTGTTAAGGTCTAATTTTGAAAAGACTGTCGCTCCATTCAGGCGAGTAATCATGTCACTGATATGAGGTCCGGGTTGTCTTTCTCATTCTATGGCCGTATTCGGGGCGCGCATGTCCACGCACGCACCTTGTTTTCATGACCTCGTTTGGGCACAACTACCACCGGCGACACCCAGGGAGTGGGTCCAGAGGATCGCTCTATGATGTCCGCTCTCAGTAGGTCTCGAAGTTCATCATCAACTGCTTGTTGAAGGTGGAAAGGGACTTTCCTGTAGTGTTGGGCCACTGGTGTTATTTGTTCATTGATGTGGAGTTTCACTTTGACGTTGACTCATTTTCCTAGGCCTAAGAACAGCTTCAGGAATTTGTTGATCATGTCGGGTGAGTCGTCCACTTTGAATATGCTCTCTACTAGCCTCAGCCGTTCTGCTGTGGGTAGGCTGAGTAGACAGTCAGCAGCTTCAGAGCCTTCTATGACATGACTTTGGGCCTGGATTGCCCTATTGTAGGAAGGGGGAGTCTCTAGTTGGCGCAGTGCAACACTAGCGACAAGCAGGGACTCTCCTCTTCCTCGTCAGGGCTGAGGGTTACCTTCCAGACAACCTCTGCTTACCCTCTAGGTAGTGTGGCTTAAGCAGTCGCAGGCTAATCTTTGGGGCATATAGGTTAAACACTTGCAATAGTACACCTTTACAACCAACCCACCACACAACGAGACCAGGCTGTATTCTGTAAAAATATATATCTTTATATAGATTTTAAGCAGGCTTGTGAATACAGTCAACGTACTTTATGATAACGGTTGCAAGTTACTCAGTTCAGGTTACCACAGTTCTTATAGCAGTTCTCTTTGGGCCCGTAGGCCGGTGTTAACCAAAGTTCTTGTGGAGCCAGCGGCTTCCAGGGGGGGATCTGTCCCACGTCGCGTTGCCTTCCCGGGGTCGCTGATCGTTGCGGCTCTTCAACCGGGCAGGTCACTGGTCATCCGGGGCAGCGGTGTTCTGTGGCGGCAGGGTCCACTCCTCGTCGTCCGCTCCGACCCTGGCGGCGGTCGCTGTGCGGCGGTGGCAAGTGGCAGTACGGTCCCCAAGTGCAGGACGTACCCAGCCAAGTGCCGGTGCAGCTGTGTGCTCACAGCTGGGCTGTCGGGCAGGTTACCGACTTTGCGGATTCTCACAGGGCAACTGTTCGTCTTTGCAGGTGAGTGACTGCTCGTTATGCAGTCACCTCGAGAGCTCGGACCGGACGGGTCCTCCTTCGCTTTGCTCTCGGGCTCCCGGTGCAGGTGCGGTCACGGTGTTCGGGCCAGCAGCGGCTGGTCCTTGCTTTGCTCTCGCTGTTGCTTTGGGCCCCGGTCACGGTGGTCAGGTGGATGTTGTTGCCTTGGAGGAGATTCCTCCGTCGGTGCTGCGGCGATGGTCAGCACCCGCAGTCGCTTTCCTTCAGGGGTAGCGTCCACTGGTCCTGGGACGCTGGTCAGGGGCAAGTTCACAGCAAGCCCTTGGAGATCTCTTTAGCAGAGTTTGGCACAAAGTAAAGCAAAAGTCTTCTCGTAGTCTTTTCTTCTTTCTCTCCTTCAGCAGCAAGGCACCAGACACAGGCAAGAGTCAGCACCCTTCCTCGTCTCTCACGGTCCTTCTCGTAGGGCAGAGTCCTTCTGTGGCCCAAACAGGATCTAATTTTCAAGGAGCAGGGCTCCCTCTTTTATAGGCCAATTCTTTTGTTCTCGCAGGCCAGGGGGGCCTTTGCATAGCCGCTCTCAGTCCTTGAGTACCCCGGCGGGTGTACTCCGTCTTCTGCTTCCAGTGTGAGGGGCAGGCGCATCAGACGCCCCACAGGGGGTGGAGCCAGCATTGTGCGGACAGGGGCGGCCAGAGTACCTTGTTGATGGGGGCTTCGCCCTTCCTGGGCCAGGTGCCGGCAGAGTCATCCGCCGCTCCCCAGGAGGGTGGAGCCAGCATTGTGGTGGCCGAGCACAGCTACAGTTCGAGTCAAGAGGCACTCCTACCTACCACTCAGGTGTAATCTGCACATTCACCACCTGTCATCCCTCCAGCCCTGTCACTCACACATCCCAGACAGTCAGATACACATACCAGCAGAGGCGGGCTGAAATGGTTAAGCAAGCAAATGCTAACTTTCTAAAAGTAGCATTTGCAAACCCAGGATACTAAAATAAACTTGACTACAAGAAATATTTTATCATCCTGAGTTCAGGCATACTAAACATGACTCGCTACCATGCTCCTTGAGCCTGCGGGAATTATAGGGTGTAATAATTCTCGCAGCTCAGTCTGGCCTAATGGAGCAGGTAGCCTTCAATAGTGAAATACGGTCTTGGTTGTAAGTCACTACTAGGACATGCCACACACATCAGGGCTTGCCCTACCTTACACCTACAACGCACCCTGCCCGCAGGCCTACCATAGGGGTGACTAATGTGTAGTCAAGGGAAGGTTCAGGGGCTGGCAAGTGGGTGCACTTGCCCAGCTAGCGTGACAGTACGAGACCGCACGCGGGTTCTGCGGTCGCAGTTCCCAGACACAACTTTACGGCTGCTTCGGTGGGGGGCGCAACCAGTGCTGCAGGCCCACCAGCAGTATTGGCATCTACAAGCCCCGGCACTCTCTAGTGCGCTTTACTAGGGACTGACAGTAAATCCAATGCACCAATCATGGATACCAATCGTATGTACAGTTTTACAGTAGGGAGCACTTGCACTGCGGCACGGATCAGCCGTGGCGCAGTGCCCTGAGTATCGGAAAACCAGCAAAACATCGGAGGCACATCAGCAAAAAGTGGAAGGGAGACTCACGCCAAGGTGCCAGGTCTAACACCTATCCTTGTATGTAAGTGTTGTGGGAAAACGTCCCAGACATGGCAGTGGCTGTTTGGACATCCATGTGTAGACGCACACTGCGGCTGGTTCTAGTTTTGGTTTTGGGCACATATTTTCATATTCCGTTGTGCAGCTACAGTTCAGAGACGCTCCCGTGTCCAGAACAAACTTAGCGGAATGATTTCCCATTCGAATCTCTAGTCGGGGTGTTTCCGCAACCGGTCTGGGTCTGCCACCATGCATACATACTCGTCACTGTCTTTTGATATAGGAGTAAGTACGGATGATTCTCTCGAGGTCGACCGATGAGATCGATACGAGGCCTGGGACTGGGTGCTAGACCTGGATGAGCTGGTTGAACGGTCTCTTCTCCCGTGCACTCCCCTCGGGTGATGGCGTGTCCCGGTGTGTTGTCTAACTGGTCTTGTTTCCTTACGCCGGTTTTGGCACATCGCTTCGTAGTGATTGTCTCTCCCACATCGGTGACATTGTTGACCCAGGGCTGGGCAAGTGCCGGTGTGTGGATAGTCCAGGCCACAGCGGTAACAGTGCAGGGTTGTTTCTGGGTTTTACTGGTTCTGGCCCCACCGCGAGAGAAGCTCGTGGGTTTAGCAGGCCTCCGATGATCTGGCCGACACCTTGTTTCGGTCTGGGACTGAACTCGGAAGGCTTGTTCGCGTTTTTCTGTTTTTCCGGCTTCCATTTTCTTAGCATGTTCTTCAGCTTGATCATTTATGATTGTGAGTTCTTCAATGTCATTGAGTGAATAGTGCTTTTTGAGTAGTCGACGTCGCAGCGACTCTGACTGGCATCCTTCGATGATGCATAAGCTAAGTGCATCTTCAGTGTTAAAATTGTCAAAATCGCAGTATTGTGCCAGACACTTTAGTCACAAAATGAAGACGCCCATAGATTCATCGCATTTTTGGGATGCAAGATTGAAGGTGTAGCGTTCGTACTCTAGGTTACGCTTGTGGAGAACTTTCCTGTTCAGAGCGTCCTTCACATCTGTGTATGACGCAACGTTCGCCTGGGATAATTTGATTTGTTTGTCCAATGTCTTTGCCTACTAGGTTTCTCAGTGCTATAAGTTGATGGTCTGGGTCATCTACTCTTGAACCTTTCATAAAATCTTCGAAATCTTCTATCCAGCTTTTCTACTTGGGGCCCATGCTGTTTTCTGAAGTCAGTATTAGAGGTTCAGGGGGATACAGGAATGATACCCCCATTAGTATGGGCCTGTGTGAAGTGGCTGAAGCTGGTCCTGGTGCATTTTGCGTGGAGTCAGGTCGAGTGGACATGGTGATGTATTTATAGCTTCACTGTCCCTCCTGATGCTGCCCACAGTGTTTGGAAAGCCTCAAAACTCCTTTTGGCATGCTCAGGGTGCTTATCCTCCCTTTGCCTGACCTCAAAATGGCCGCCGGACCGGCACCAATAGCTTCCTATGGAGCGCGCCTCACTTTAAGATGGCCGCCGGACGTGACGCCTGTATGCCAGTTCAAGAAATGGGGAATACTGGTGTGCTTACCCTAGCGTTGTGCACCTTTCATTGAATCAGGCCTCAGGGACTTGCCTCGCTGGGTGTCCTTGCCAGGGCTGCAGAATGAGCCGTTTGGCAGCGCTTATTCACTTGGCCAGATATTGCACTTTGTGCTATTGCTGGACGCTCTGCAGAATCCGCTTTTAAGTGTGTGTAGCCCAGGGGGTTGTCAGCGCATCCCACTTTCGTCGCCAGGTTTCCTGTCGGGCTAAAGGAATACACAGGCGCGAGCTCTCTTTCATGCATCTTAATTCCTGCCCGTACATTTCTTTCCTCCCCAGCGCATGCGCGCTGCCGCTCCTCCTCGGCCTATGGCTATGTCTGACCCGAAAGTCCGGACACTGTCAGGCATAGCGACACAACACCACCCCTGCTCCAAACCCTGCATGAGTTCACAGAGACCCCCAGCTCTACTCCAGACCCTGCATGAGTTCACTGAGAAACACCCTTGCTCCAGCCCCGGCATGAGTTCACTGAGACATCAGCCCTGCTCCAGACCCGGCATGAGATCACTGAAACACCACCCCTGCTCCAGACCCCGCATGAGTTCACTAAGACACCCGCCCTGCTCCAGACCCAGCAGGAGTTCACCGAGACAGCAGCCCTGCTCCAAACCCGGCATGAGTTCACAGAGACACCAGCCCTGCTCCAGACCCGTTATGAATTCACTGAGACACCCGCTCTGCTCCAGACCTGCCATGAGTTCACCGAGACACCAGCCCTGCTCCAGACACGGCATGAGTTCACTGAGACACCAGCCCTACTCCAGACCCGGCATGAGTTCACTGAGACACCAGCCCTGCTCCAGACCCCGCATGAGTTCACTAAGACACCCGCCCTGCTCCAGACCCAGCAGGAGTTCACCGAGACAGCAGCCCTGCTCCAAACCCGGCATGAGTTCACGAGACACCCGCCGTGCTCCAGACCCGGCATGAGTTCAGAGAGACACCAGCCCTGCTCCATACCCGGCCTGAATTCACCGAGAAACCCGCTCTGCTCCAGACCTGGCATGAGTTCACCGAGACACCAGCCCTGCTCCAGACCCAGTATGAGTTCACTGAGACACCAGCCCTGTTCCAGACCTGGCATGAATTCACAGAGACACCCGCTCTGCTCCAGACCTGGCATGAGTTCACCGGGGCACCAGCCCGCTCCAGACATGGCATGAGTTCACTGAGACACCAGCACTGCTCCAGACCCGGCATGAGTTCACTTAGACACCAGACCTGGCAGGAGTTCACCGAGACACAAGGCCTGCTCCAGTCCCGGCATGAGTTCACCGAGCCACCACCCCTCCTCCAGACCCGGCATGAGTTCACCAAGACAGAAGCCCCGCTCCAGCCCCGGCATGAGTTTACAAAAACACCCGCCCTGCTCCAGACCAGGCATGAGTTCACCGAGACCCCCAGCCCTACTACAGACCCAGCATGAGTTCACAGAGTCACCAGCCCTGCTCCAGACCTGGCATGAGTTCACCGAGACACCCGCCCTGCTCCAGACCCAGCATGAGTTCACCGAGACACCCGCCCTGCTCCAGACCCGGCATGAGTTCACCGGGACACGAGCCCTGCTCCAGACCCGGCATGAGTTCACTGAGATACCAGCCCTGCTCCAGACCCGGCATGAGTTCACCGAGACACCAGCCCTGCTCCAGACCCGGCATGAGTTCACCGAGACACCAGCCCTGCTCCAGACCCGGCATGAGTTCACCAAGACACCAGCCCTGCTCCAGACCTGGCATGGGTTCAAAGAGTCCACCGCCATGCTCCAGACCCGCCATGAGTTCACCGAGACACCCGCCCTGCTCCAGACACAGTATGAGTTCACTGAGACACCCGCCCTGCTCCAGACCCGGCATGAGTTCACCAAGACACTAGCCCTGCTCCAGACCCAGCATGAGTTCACCAAGACCCCCACCCCTGCTCCAGCCGCCGGCATGGGTAAAACCGAGACACCAGCTCTACTCCAGACCCGGCATGAGTTCACCGAGACACCAGCCCTATCCAGACCCGGCATGAGTTCACGGAGACACCAGCCCTGCTCCAGCCGCCGGCATAGGTTCACCGAGACTCAAGTCCTACTCCAGACTCGGCATGAGTTCACTAAGACACCAGCCCTGCGCCAGCCACCGGCATGAGTTCACCGAGACCCCCAGACCTAGTCCAGCCGCCGGCGTGGGTTCACCGAGACACCAGCCCTACTCCAGACCCAGCATGAATTCACCGAGAACCCCAGCCCTGCTTCAGACCCGGCATGAGTTCATCGAGACACCAGCCCTGCTCCAGACCCGGCATGAGTTCACCGAGACACCAGCCCTGCTCCAGCCGCCTGCATGAGTTCACCGAGACGCCCGCCCTGCTCCAGATCCGACATGAGTTCACCAAGACACCCGCCCTGCTCCAGATCCGGCATGAGTTCACCGAGACACCAGCCCTGCTCCAGACCCGGCATGAGTTCACCGAGACACCCTCCCTGCTCCAGACGTGGCATGAGTTCACCGAGAACCCCAGCCCTGCTCCAGACCCGGCATGAGTTCACCGAGACACCCTCCCTGCTCCAGACGTGGCATGAGTTCACCGAGAACCCCAGCCCTGCTCCAGACGTGGCATGAGTTCACCGAGACACCAGCCGTACTCCAGGCCCGGCATGAGTTCACAGAAACACCAGCCCTGCTCCAGAAACAGCATGAGTTCACCGAGACCCCCAGCCTTACTTCAGACCCGGCATGAGTTCACCGAGACACCAGCCCTACTCCAGACCCGGCATGAGTTCACCGAGACACCCTCCCTGCTCCAGACGTGGCATGAGTTCACCGAGAACCCCAGCCCTGCTCCAGACACGGCATGAGTTCACCGAGACACCCTCCCTGCTCCAGACGTGGCATGAGTTCACCGAGAACCCCAGCCCTGCTCCAGACGTGGCATGAGTTCACCGAGACACCAGCCGTACTCCAGGCCCGGCATGAGTTCACCGAGACACCCTCCCTGCTCCAGACGTGGCATGAGTTCACCGAGAACCCCAGCCCTGCTCCAGACCCGGCATGAGTTCACCGAGACACCCTCCCTGCTCCAGACGTGGCATGAGTTCACCGAGAACCCCAGCCCTGCTCCAGACCCGGCATGAGTTCACCGAGACACCCTCCCTGCTCCAGACGTGGCATGAGTTCACCGAGAACCCCAGCCCTGCTCCAGACGTGGCATGAGTTCACCGAGACACCAGCCGTACTCCAGGCCCGGCATGAGTTCACAGAGACACCAGCCCTGCTCCAGAAACAGCATGAGTTCACCGAGACCCCCAGCCTTACTTCAGACCCGGCATGAGTTCACCGAGACACCAGCCCTACTCCAGACCCAGCATGAATTCACTGAGACACCAGCCCTGCTCCAGACCCGGCATGAGTTCACCGAGACACCAGCCCTGCTTCAGGCCCGGCATGAGTTCACCGAGACACCAGCCCTGCTCCAGGCGTGGCATGAGTTCACCGAGAACCCCAGCCCTGCTCCACACCCGACATGAGTTCACCGAGACACCAGCCCTACTCCAGGCCTGACATGAGTTCACCGAGACACCAGCCCTACTCCAGGCCCGGCATGAGTTCACAGAGACACCAGCCCTGCTTCAGGCCCGGCATTGTCCTCTTCCATGCTCCTGCCTCCCTGAGACTTCGACGTGGTCTGAGGAGCAGGCTGGGTACTTTAAAAAGATATAACTATCACATCTCAGTATACCGAGCTGCAGACCTAGACTCAGTCGTTCATTGTGTGACACACTTTGTCATTGTGCTGAGGAAAATTCTGAACACATTGGTGCACACTTCGTTGGGACGGAGACCGCATAACGTAATTGTTTTCTCTCTCCAAATGTAAAAAAAATCTTGAATTCCATGCAGACCTAACGTAAGACGTCTGTCAGCGTACCCAACTTTTTCCTTTTCTGAAACATCACTTGGAGGTGTTGATTGCACACATATACAAGCGCTGGCGCCCTTTTAGCTTCGGGTTCTCCTTGTAACCTTAACGACTATAGAACTTCAAATAAAAAAGCAAACACCGCGGTAACCTTTGAACCGAACATCACTCATCATTTGGAACGGCCCTGAAACATGAAAACTCCAGAAACTCTCAGAGGGCGAACCGGGTCACCCCTGGAGCGAGGCAGTATCGGGTGACTGACGGGGTCGTGGAAAGACGTCTCTGGTTGCAACATGTCTGGGGGGAGGTTAAGCCCTTTCTCATGCTTGGTCTGACATATAACACCTGTCAAATCACCAATAGTTTACATCTTGAAGGGGCGCTCCTTCAACGAAAATATGCTTCCTTTTCTCCCGGATAGGAGCATACTGGATTGCCCTTTTATTGGGGTCATGGGACCCTACTAAAAAGAGAAGGCTGGTTTATTTTACCCTGATGTGTTTTTAATGACATTTGTTTTTAGCCCCTTATTTTCACTTCACTTTTTCAATAAAACTACAACCTTTTGCATTGTCGAGGCTCTGGAAAATATATGGTAGTTTCACTTCTACAGACGAGTGTCAAGGAAGTCCCGAAATGTACCTACAGTGAATGGTAATGCATACCTCCTCCCAAGCAGAAGAAGTATGTTTTTCGATGATTGGGCCAGGTCACAGGTGCGCTGCCTGGCCAGTCTGCAAATGAGAAAAGGCTCGCCATGCAAGAAGTCCAATGCTCTTGAGATGGAAGCTGAGTGGAGGCCAGTGCACAGACCAGGGCACGACTTGGGTTCCAGCAAATAAGTGGTGGGGAGGGAGAAACGGCAATCTTCAGGGGGGGCCACATTCAGCCTACGCCCTATAAATATGTGACATATGGGCGTCTCAGGGGACCCTCAACCATGTATGCCAACATTTTGAAACTTTAAAGAGGGATATTTTGAAACAGATCGTGAGATTTCCTGCCTAAGTTGGGTCTGTTGGCATGTAGGCCTCAAAACATTATGCAAGGGAGTCCCCTCATTTTGCTTTACATCACTATGTACAGATACTAATGGGAGAGAAGATGAAGGCTCAATATGGTCCAAAAAGCTGTAACAGCACCTCGCTGATTGCAAAGAGCGCTGGTGTAAAGGCATCATTGTCAACTAGGGGTCTCCAGGGGTCTCAACTGCGACCCCTGGGTCACCCATTGTGACCCCTGCCACGTTGGTTGAGTCCCTTGGCTGTTTTCAGCCTTGGCAAGCGCTCTGGTGGCATAAAATCAGCAGCAGTGTGAGCAGCGCTTGACTGCACTGCTGTGCTGAAGCTCTGCCTGCAGAGATATCATGATGGTCTGCAAGATGGGGTAAAGAACTTGTCTAACTCATTGCTATGGTGGCACTGGGCCACGCCCGCTGGCGCAGCCCTTGATTTGATACATTGTAAGTATCTGCTGCAGACCTGGCCCAGGAAGCCCAGCGAATGACTGGAAGCATGCAATGGTAGTCCCTCTGCTGAAAAAGGCAGATGGTGACCCAGAGATCTTTTCTAATTTTCGACCAATATCACTATTACCTATTTGCTCGAAAATTCTGGAAAAGCATGTAAATAATCAGTTATCTGACTTTGTTAATAATAACAATCTGTTGCATTCCTCACAGTCAGGGTTTAGAAAGGGACACTCTACGGAGTCAACCCTACTAGGGGTCACTGAAGCCATCCGAAAGGAATTAGATGGTGGGGGCACGGCGGCACTCATTCTTTTAGATTTGAGTGCCGCATTTGACACCATCTCCCACAATACCTTGATTCAGACGTTGGAGGACATAGGAGTCAAAGGGTAAGCCTTGAAATGGCTGGAGCAATTCCTTTCGCACTGGACCTTTCAGGTCTTTTCCAAAAATAACTCCTCTGACATTATGAATTCTCTGTATGGGGTACCTCAGGGCTCCATTTTAAGCCCACTTTTATTTAATATTTATGTTACCCCACTAGCTAAAATTGCGGAAGACATGGGTCTTACTATTTATTCCTATGCGGACGATACGCAAGTAGTGTTCTCTCTAGCATCGACTGACAAATCTGATATTTCCCCTCTCCGCTCTGGTCTCCTGAGAATGGCCGATTGGCTTTACTCCAATAAATTAAAACTTAACGGAGAAAAAACAGAGCTACTTATTTTTGGTGACCACAAGGATCTCTGGGGCCCCGCTAACTGGCCGGCTGAAATGGGCCCGGCCCCGGTTGCGGTACAATCTGCTCGAAACCTTGGAATTATAATTGACGATAAACTATCAATGCGTGCACATACCGCAAAAACGGCCTCAACCTGCTTTGCAATCCTTAAATGGTTAAGTAAAATACTTTGGCAACTTCCCGAATGGGCACAGAGAACAGTAATACAGGCCTTAATAGGGTCTTGATTGGATTATGGAAATATTTTATTCCTTGGATCCAATAAAGACACTATTAACCGTCTGCAGATTGTGCAGAACGCCGCAGCTAGGCTGCTTCTCCATCTCCCAGGGCGCACAAGCATTTCAGAACATCTGCGGAAAATTGCATTGGCTGAAAATCACAAACAGAGTGAAATTCAAAGCACTCTGTTACATGTTTAGGATCAACGTGAATGAGGCACCTTCCTATTTATGTAGACTGGCCCAGAAATACTTACCCTCACGCGCTCTTCGGTCCATGACACAAGCCAAATTTTTTGTCCCCAGATTTAAGCGAGTACGTCTGGGTGGACGCTCATTTTCTTATTTGGCCCCAGTCCTATGGAACTCTCTCCCTCTTAAACTTCGCCTGGAATCAAGCTACCTCCAATTTCGGAAGGGAGTTTAAGCTTGGCTTTTTAATCAGTAGCACCCATAATATCTCAATTTTTAGTCCACTCTAACAGATCCAAGGCGCCGGGAAACCCTCAGGGTAGCTGTTGCGCCATACAAATGCAATAAATAAAATAAAATAAAATGAGCATGAAGGGTGGGTAGCACAGTTGGGCATGATTGGACAGTGACTAACCACACATGCTGCAGGTAGCAGCATGTAAGTGTAAGTGCAAGCATTCACCTGCTGAACCCTATCCTAGCTGAGGACATGGTGGCTGGTGCGGTATGTGAACCTGACCCCTCTCGGGTCAGTATAGAAAGCCCTCACTCACCACCCTGGTTGGTGACATGCTTCATCATAGGGCCCCACTGGAGAGGCCGAGTGCCTCCCCAGTGTGCTTCGACGCCAGATCTACTGCGGAGCGGGTTTTGTGAAATAGACGTGAAGAGAGTGATAGTGATAGTTAAAAAATTTCTTCAGTGTCTCAAAAAATATATTTTAATACTTGATCACTTGGACAGATTAAAATAGTGAGGGAAAATGGTCCAAATAAATTGTTTGGTTATTTCCGGATCCGGTTAACGAGTGTGTCAGCAGGTTCCAAGCGGGTGCCTGGCGTCGAGGGTGGTGTGCCAATTGCGCTACCACCCTCTCCCGAGATCCATGGTGTGCATCTGACTCACCATTCAAGTGCATATTCACTGACTGTGAGATCTCCTAAATTGGGAGGACCCTAGGAGGAGTCCGCTCCTTCTCCATGCACTTTTTTAACACACGAGTTTCACTTTCATGTCCCTAGGTTAGGGTGGGCCTTAGAGTGCTCATACCGCCAGGGTTTAGTGGACTTTTGTCCTGATAAATGCCTGGTAAATTCACACTGTTTCAAGGCAGAAACATGTTGACTGATTATTAACCTATTGGAAATAACCAAACAATTTATTTGGACCCTTTTCCCACACTATTTTAATCTGTCCAAGTGATCAAGTAATAAAATATATTTTTCGAGACACTGAAGACATTTTTTAACTATCACTATCACCTCCTAATCACTTACTTCACGTCTATTTTACAAAACCCGCTCCGCAGTAGATCTGGCGTCGAAGCACACTGGGGAGGCACTCCGCCTCTCCAGTGGGGCCCTATGATGAAGCATGGCACCAACCAGCGTGGTGAGTGAGGGCTTTCTATATCTATACTGACCCGAGAGGGGTCATATACTCATTGTTTTCCTGCTCCATTTGTACTTAAGTTGTGTTCTTGGACACTCTTTTCTTGTTTAAATAAGTATAACCGGGGACTAAGAGTATTTCCTCATTCTCCCTACCTCTCTTTTGTTGTTGTGTGCGGTATGTGTACCACCATGTTTGGGACTACTGACTGGGTCCCAGGGCCGCCAATTTGGTAGCGTGCAAAAGCGCTACCAATGATGACAGCCCTGGCACAAATTATCAGCCATAAAGTCACACTGACGTGGCGCAGCCGTGAGTCAAGTGAGACTCATGGCTGCTGTGTGGGTAGTGGGTGTCAAGACTCTAAAGTGACTGACTAGAATCATTGTATGTTCAGGACATGAGTGACTTGCTTCACTTAATTGTCACTCTCTGACTCAGTCTGGCCTCAGGCTGGCCATGGGGCAGATGAGGTCATGCGAGAATGAGATTGACTTATTCACTACATCAATTTGACTAGAGTCTTGACTCTCCAACTCCCCCTATGAGGGTGCATGTCATTGTGACTTCTATGAGCTGCGGGCCCTGGGCAGACCTCTAACAGAAGCAACAAGTAAAGTAAGATAAGATTATCTGTTTTTGGAGTTGACAAAATATTTTTAAAGGCCCACAAAACTCCAGAAATTATTGTTTAAGAGCACACATTTCGGTTCAACCCTTCTAGCGGTGTAGCCATTGTTTAGGTAATGTGCATAACACATTAATTGCCATTCCTTTATGTCGAACACTGCATCCGTGTAGCCACAGCATGTGCACATCGGTCAGTGAGTGCTGGTGGACTGACCAACAAGACATTGTCTGTTTTGAACACCACCAAGGTGGGAATGGCCATACTGGGCACTGGGTGAAAGGCAGGCCTTTCACCAGGAGGCTGGTAAGGTGGTGGGCAGGTTTGTTAGTGGGGCCAGTTTTGTAGCAGTGCAGCAGTTTTAAAAGCACTGCAAAGATCCTTGTATAGTCAGGAATTTTCGGGCAATAATAAAAGTGTCAAGTTAACTCTGGTGATTTATTAATGTACCTGCTGGAGAGAGTGGTGTTTTGTCTAATGGCAGATTTCACCTATCTAAGGTAGCGCAGATGGTTAATATAGCTGCTGCAAATAACATGTACCATGCATATCAAATAACATTTTAGGTGGATAGCTCAGTGGGTTACTGCTTTTGTCAAAATGCTCCTGTTGTTTCTGTACAGTTCATAAGTTACAATTGTAATCTAGCACAGTGAGCTATGAACGGTCGTACACAGCCTTAGTGCCAGCATCCCGGAGGCCTGGCGGCGAGGTAATGTAGTAGCAGTACAACAGTGCCGTTCAAGGGTTCTCAACGTAGGCAGCATACTGGTGTGGTGTGGCAACTGGCAATCAACTTGTCCATGTGATATACAGCGGTCCAACGTCTTGGCTACAACAAGAAAGTAAACAATACCCACCAAACTCCCCCCCCACCCGCTAGTGTGTGTCTGTGTGTCCGCCTATCCTGTCCCAACTAGAAAACCTCCCGAGTGTGCCTACCCTGTGTCCCCCCCCCGTCCCCCATACAGAACAGCCCTTACTCAGTTACCCTCCATCAGGCCATCCCCGTATTCTCACAGCTACCCTCAGTCAACCAGAAACTTCCCCACTCCCGCGCCACAGTGTTCAGTGTTAGCTTCGAGCTCCTCTACTCTATCTTGCAATTCCACCGCCTCAGCGGTGTCGGAGCCGTCCTCCTCACCCTTCTGTATGTACTCCTTGTAAAGATCCCAAAAATTCTTGGGCCTACTTCTGGGCGGAAGTAGGTCGCTATACAGTTCCGTCTGGGTACAGCAGTACTGCAGGTCCCTCAGCCATTTAGCCTTCGTGGGGAGGGGCCCCCTCATCCAGCAGGTCGCTACCACCCGCCTTGCCAGGAGCAACGCCATGTCTGCTAGTCGACGCAGTCCCGGGGCTAGTGGCTTTGAATAACCTATTAGCGCCAAGGCGGGAGTGCGTGGTAGAGGCTCCCCTAGTATTTGATCGAGTTCCGCAAAGACCTCCCCCCAGAACGCCTGCACTCCAGGACATTGCCATGCCAGATGATAAAAATCGGCTACCGGAGTTCGGCAGCGTTCACATTCGGCCGTGGCGCGGAGGCCATAGCGATGGAGGCGCGCAGGAGTATAATACACTCGCTGTAAATATTTGAAATGCACCAGGCGGTGCCTGCCGTTCAGGGATATCTTGCGCGTGCTTGAGCAGCAGTAGCGCCACATCCCGTCATCTATGGGGGATTGGAGGTCCGCCTGCCAGGCCTCCCTGGCCTTCGACGGCTGCAGACGCTGCTGCGTCACACCCAGCTTATTAAGCTGCGTAATGAGCTTCGCCGCAGTGGTGGACTTCAGTATATATGTCAATTCCGGGATCTCCTCAGGTTCCTCCAGGTCTGGGCCCAGTATTTCTCGAAAGGCCGAGCGGAGCCTGTGGTATTGGAATTTTTGTAACAGGGTGTGGTCTGCCTCAGCAACTAGTAACTGGTCCCAAGTTTTGAGTATGCCTCCCTCAAACAGGTCTTCCATTTTCGTTATACCAAGAGAACTCAGTGCCTTAACCACTCCCTTCTCACCGAGTGGGTCAAGCCAAAGGGCCCATTCCACAGGCAACAGTGGAGAGTAAAGCAGAGTGCAGCCCCGAGAGCGCACTAAGCAATTCCAGGCGTGATTGGTCGCCTTCAGCGAGACCATCCGGCCAATTGCGCGGTCTGTGGGCAGGCAGACAGTTGCAGGCAAAGGAAGCGGGTCAGCAAACAACCGCTCCAATATGAGGTGCGGGGTCCCAGGGTCACCGTGCACCCATGAGTATAAATGCGACGCCTGGGCGACCCTATAGTAGCGTTCTAGGTCCGGCGCTCCCAGCCCCCCCATCTCGCAAGGGAGTATCAGAGTCTTCCAACTAACTCTGGGCTGTGTTCCCCCCCAAGCCAGTCTCACCAACACCGAGGTGAGCTGCCGGAAGAAGGTCCTAGATAACACCACAGGCAAATTCAGGAAGAGGAACAGAAACCGGGGAAGCACCACCATTTTCATTAGCGCTATCCTACCCGAGAGTGAGAGCGGGAGCCGGATCCACCTATCTACGTCGTCCACTAGGTTGTTATAAGCTACTCCGTAGTTGTCTCGAACCAGGACCTCCGGGTCTGAGTGGAGTTGAATGCCCAGATATCGAACTGAGTCGGTGGACCATTGCAATGGGTATTCCAGTTCGAACT
Organism: Lissotriton vulgaris; assembly: GCF_964263255.1. Lineage (NCBI taxonomy): Eukaryota > Metazoa > Chordata > Amphibia > Caudata > Salamandridae > Lissotriton > Lissotriton vulgaris. Next base: position 662,010 of record NW_028244738.1, on the reverse strand, counting down.
GTCGTGTCACCGGGGTGAGTGGGAACGCAATCGATTTGTCCCAGTTCACCTTCAAGCCCGACAACGAGCCGAAGCGGACCACCTCGCGAAGCACCGCAGGCAAATTAACTTCCGGTTCTCTGACGTATAACAGCGTATCATCTGCATAAGTTGATATCCCAATCTTATAAGTAGGGAAGCTAACACCCTCCAGGCTGTGGTACTCCCGCATGGCGCACGCCAGGGGTTCCGCCACCAGTGCGTAAAGCAACGGCGACAGTGGGCAGCCCTGTCGAGTGCCTCTACCTATGTTAATCGGGTCTGTCACTCTATCACCCAGGCGCAGCCTAGCAAAGGGTCTATGGTACAGTGCCCCAACCTGCTGCAGGAACTGTTCGCCCAATCCCAGCTTGCGCAACACGCGGACCATAAAGGGCCACTCAACCGAGTCGAATGCCTTTTCCATGTCAAGGAAGATAGCCAGCGCGCTGTTCTCCTGTTTGATATGCTGCATCGCGCCTAACACTGTGCGGATATTGTAAGTTAAGTTCCTGCACGGGACAAATCCGGACTGTTCTGGAGCGACCAACCCAGGCACCAATAGGGCCAGACGAGTGGCCAGAACCTTAGCATAGATTTTGGCGTCTACGTTAAGTAGACTTAGCGGTCTATACGAGCCGCAAAGATCGGGGGGTTTACCCGGCTTAGGTATAGTGATGAGCAGCGCCTCCCGCATGGTGGTCGGCATTTCACCGTTCTGGCAGATGGCGTCAAACAGGGCGATCAAGTGCGGCAACAGCAAATCCTTAAAAGCCTTATAGAAACCAACCGTGAGGCCATCCGAGCCCGGCGCGCTTCCCGAGCGCATACCTGCCAGTGCCTCTAATATTTCGTCTTGGTGGAAGGGGGCCATTAAGAATTCCCTGTCCGAGTTCTTGAGGAACGGCATGGCTATATGGTCTAAGTAGTCCTTCATCTCACCCTCCACTCCCTGTGTTTTAGATCGGTACAGCTCCGCATAATAGCTCCTGAACGTCTGAAGTATCTGTTCCTCGTCCGTCACTGTGTCTCCCTCCGGAGTCCTCAGCTCCTCAATGACTAGCGGGCGTCTCGTGCTGCGGACCATGCGTGCAAGCAGCGCCCCAGGCCTTTCTCCCTCCCCATATTGTCTTGCCGTGGCGTATTTGCCCATATAGAGGACCTCTCTGTCCGCCAGCGCCTGAAACTCGGACAGAAGTTGGGAGAGCACTCCCCCTTCCGCTTCGCTGCCCAGCCGTAACCGCTCTGCCTCAAGCTCCGCCATCTTAGTCTCCAGAGTAGCTAGGTCCCGCCGAATGGATCGTAACACACTAGAATGTTTCGACATCGCCACCCCCCTGATGTAGACCTTAAATGCCTCCCAGACCGTAAAGAAGTCATCCACTGTGCCTATGTTTGTTGCAAAATACTGTTCTATTTCCTCAGCTAGTTCCCCCCTGAAGGCCTCGTCAAGCAGCGCAAAAGGCGGGAACCGCCAAGTGAAGGCCGGGATCCCCCTCCTGGACGTTGCGAGGCGGAGAAGAATAGGGGAGTGATCCGAAAGCGTGCGTGGGAGAACTGCGCATGAGCTAATGTTGTTAAGTACCAGGGGGGGCGCCAACCAGTAGTCTATCCTGGTGTGCACATCGTGAAATGCTGAGTAATGTGTAAACCCACCCGTCTTGGGATGTTTCTCCCTCCAGACATCCACCAAGTCAGATTTGATCATTTCAGCTGCCATGTACGTGGCCGAGGCCACAGGTCTCCGAGCAGGGCCCGCAGAGCGGTCTAGAGCTGGGTCAAACACAAAGTTAAAGTCCCCGCCCCACAACATCCAAGGCTGTGCATGCGTTCTAGCAATAGCAGACAGGGTCACATAAAATTCAGGGTGGTCATAGTTAGGGCCATAGACATTCACTATCAGTAAGTCCATCCCCTTACCCACACATCTCGCTAGTACGTATCTACCTTCCGGGTCTGAGTGCACCGGAATAAGCCGCAACTGTGACACTGGATTGGCCCAAATTAACACCCCGCGGGCATGTGTAGTGTAGCCCGCAGCCACAGTGTTCCCGGACAAACCCCTGGATTTTAGCATTCTGCTGGAGAGTGGCAGGTGTGTCTCCTGCAGCAGAGCTATGTCAACATGATGTCTACTAAGATAGTTAAGGACCTTCCTCACCTTACGGAAGTCATTCAGGCCCCGTACATTCCAAGTCATTAAATTCAGTTCATTCGGGGCACGTGCATGCCAACTCGGTGTGGTATCAGCCATTACTAAGTTGCTTCAGAGCATGGTCCGCAAGGGTGGGTAATTCAGGACACAGTGGGACACCCCATCTCACAGTCGCCATCCGGCGCTTGCGAACAGGGACAGCAGTACACTTCAATTCACACACTCCGCAGTCAAACCCCTTTAACAACCCCAACCAAACACACCCCCCAACCACCCCGAGTCTCGCTCTCCCCCCTGTTACAGCAACCCACCCACAGCCGACCTCCCCCAACCTGGTCAGACAGACCCCACTCAACCCCCCATGTACCCCCAACAGGTGTAGTGTCAAACAGTCCGACACCAATCCCTCAGAGAGTAAAACAACCAAAGGCACCAGGGCAGAGCGCACCAATATAGTACACCACGAACTGTTCCGATAGAGTGTCTGTACCGTACCCCTCCCAGCTCCATTCGAGAGTTAATGCTCGAGGCTTGGCAAAAAGTACTACCCAGTCCCACTCTAACTGGCCCCCCCGAGCTCTCACCGCTTGTCCAATGTACTCTTCCACGGTGCACACATCACCTTACCAGGTCCATTGTGTAATCAAGGTGTCCTTCCCCAAACCGTGAGGCAGGTGCCCCTGCAAGGCCGGAGCGCACATATCATCAGGGTCCGTGATCCATCTGGTTTGTAGTGGGTCAATCCCTCCTTCAGCCGCCATTTAGTCCTGTTCCTCCATAGACACTCCCTCCTCGTCCTCCTGGCCACTCCGGTTCTCCTTCCTTTCCCGTGTCCAGGTCTTGAGGGACTTATGCAGTTCTTTCGGGTCTGTGAAATAGTACGACTTCCCACCCGTGTTGATCCGGAGTTTGGCTGGGTACATCATTGCATAGTCCAGGCCTAGTGTTCTGAGTTGCTTTTTGTACGGCGCGAACTGTCGCCGTTCCTCCTGCACCTTGGCTGTGAAGTCCGGATAGAGGGAGATGTTCATGCCCTCATGTTGGAGTTTGCCCTTCTCCCTCGCCACTCTCAAAGCAGTGTCTCTGTCGCGATAGTTGAGCAGTTTCGCGATTATAGGGCGAGGTGGCATGCCGGGTTGAGGCTGCGGGCCCAGTGTGCGGTGGGCGCGTTCCACAATGAACATGGGGGAATAGACTTCCTCACCCAAGAGTATTTTCAGGAGTTTCTCCACGTATAGTTCCATTTTCCCTGTTTGCGTGGATTCCGCCACTCCTGTGATACGTAGGTTGGATCTGCGAGAGCGCGCTTCCAGGTCCTCTGTCTTGTCCCTGATGACAGTCAGGAGTCTATCGAATTGCTTGCGTTCTTTGTCCCACTCCATTTGGGCTTCCTCAGCCTCAGTGAGCCGGCGCTCCGCCATGTCAAGGCGCTCCGCATGTTTGTCCACACGTTCTGCCATACGGTCCATGCGGTAGGACAGAGCGTCTATCTTGGTGCCCACCGCTGCAATACTATCTTGAATGCCTTTCTCCATGGCTGCTAACATGTCCCGGAGCTCTGTTGGCGCCTGGGTCGGCGCCGCCGTCGCATCCTTCGGCGACGCGTCCGGCGCTGGCACCTCCGATCCCTTCAGACGGCGCCGTTCAAAGGAGATCTTCCCCTGGGTTGCATCGTTCTTCCCCATGGTATTCTCCGATGAGTGACAGCACTGAGCAAGGAGGCTCACCGCTCAGGCCGTGTAAGGATCTGCTCCGTTTCTCGATACCTTGCCGCCAGTGGTCGGGTATCCGGTGCTCCGAAAATGGCGACAGCAATGGCGGGCAGTACTCCGTAGTCCACAAGTTTTCAGAACGTCCCCGTGCCAAAGGTGGCCAGGTCCTCATCAACAGCCCCAGGCAATCTGGCCCTCAACAGGATGAGGGCAGGTGGCAGAGCCTCATGCGACCGCTGCAAAACAGCCAGGCTGCGACACCGGGCTCGTTGTCGCCCCACCACGTGGCGCGGTGCTTCTGGTTAATGTGCTTCACCGCTCCGCCGCTTCTCCAGTCCCCTGTCCCACAGGGTCTGTGTAGAGTAGGAGGTAGAGGACTTTGCGATCCAAAAGTTGTCTCAATCGTGCATCGGCCTGCACGTCGTCCGACAGCCGCCGGTTTTGAGGCCGCACGTACAGTGACGTCGCCCGGCCTCTATTCCAGGATAGTGCGCTGCTTTCGGCCTAGTCCGCCACCGCCGCGCCACCAGGCACAATGCTCCGGAATGTTCAGGAATTCATGCCCTGCAGTCGGCCAAAAAGGTCTTCAATCGCAGCCCGGGGTGCCAGCAGAGGTTTCTGGGCGAGCTACAGCCAATACGAGCACATCAAGGATAGTTAAGCAGGATAATTCTGGAGCTTTGCGAGGAGCCGAAGGCTCACGCGTCCGCCATCGACGCCGGCTAGCTCCGCCCCCCTATGAACTGCCATTTAAGTGCTGCATGCAAGCTGCATGGTACAGGTTAGAAAGTTATGTTTTTTCCCAATCTTGATGTTTCTTAGAAAGGTTTGTTTCCATATAAATTAATTCTTGTTATCAAAGTCAGCCCTATGTTCTAAATTCTGAGTTATGCTTCTCCAAACCAAGCATTCTTAAAAAGTGCCGACCAGTATGGATAACATGAATCCTAAACAGTTGTTCTTGTGGGACAATGTTGTTGTTTCTTATTTAGGATGTATTAACCCCTCTCACGCTTGTGACGTCACCAACACAGCCCCTCGGGTAGGCTGTGTTGGTGACAGAACGGTTCCGTCACGGCCCGCTCGCCGCGCCTGCGCGGCGCGTTCTATTAAGTGGGCGGGGCCGTGACGGAACTGTTCCGTCACAAGCACAGCTCACCCGAGGGGCGTGACGGAGCGGTTCCGTCACTGGCGCGGGAGCGCCGCGCGGCCCCCCCCACCCCTTAGCACTGCGGCAGAATAGCCGCTGCAGTGAAAGGGTTAATTAAAGGTTAGGGAGAGGTTTTCGTTATTGTTTCTGGTTTTTCCCTGCGCTCCTCTCCCTACATTAACAACCACAGGGATCCTCTTTAGTTTTTCTAGTGACATGAATCCTACACCTTGCAGTCTGCTTTGCCTAATGTAATTTTTCCTACAGAAGCATTATTCATTGTCTCTGTATGCGTGTGTGATGGATTTTGAAAATGTGGAAAGTTTTGTTTTAGGAGCAGAGGCTAATGGAGTCATTTTTAAATGTAGGCTGTAACATCTGCATTTGTAAAGCAAGCGTTCCTGCATTTGGGCATCTGGCAGTTAGATAAGATGTTTGTTGCTAGTAAGATAAGTTCCACACAGGATTCCCTAATAGGCACACTATGTTATACTGTTTTTAATTCTGAACTGTTTTTGAGGCACCATATTTGTGTAGAGAGTAAGCTGTGGTGGTACAGGGCGTTACAAGGCAGGTGAGGCTGTGTCTGACAAAGGGCAGGGGTTTTCGAATTTTGAATGAATGCATGGTGATGCAGAAAGCGCAATAGTTCTTGAGATGCATGAAACCCTAGAGGGATGATGCTTAATGGACTAACTCCGGAATGTTATGTGGAGTGCATGTTGACAACTTACTAAATATTGGAGCGAAATAAATGTTGTACTTTAACTGAAAAGGAATGTGTATCAAGCAACAAAAGGGTGTACACTTCTTCTGAATAAGATGTCATTTTCTAGTATTAATAGTTTAAGAACTGCCAGAGTATAAAGAAACTGTAATCTGACTTATTTTGGCTGTATTTCCATGCTTTGGCTAGGATTCATTTGGTGGTCTGTGTTAGATTTTTTTTAAAGTGCATTGAGAGAGCATGAAGGAGGATCAATAGATGCACTGCATCAACATTGAGAAAAGCACAAGGAAGTATTTTTCTGCAGGACCCTGCTGACCCCCAAAGTCCAGGGCAAAGGTAGCCCACATGTGTACGGGTAGTAAGGGCCTCAGTATGGCTAGAGTAGGCAGGGCAATGAGACCGGCAGATTGGTCTGATGCCCTTTTACTGTAAAGTCGTGAAAGTAGAACAGAAGTTCAACAGACTACAAGTATATATTGGGAATGCTGGATGGTCACTTGCGTTTCACCTTTATTTAGCATGCACAGTGAGTGTACATTTGAAAGGAAGTAAAAAGAGCAGGTTGTGCTGTGAATCCATTAGATAGGGCTGTTGAATATCGTAGGTTAATGATGGAGCCTATGTAGCAAATGTTATCTTTGTGTGTCGGCACTGGCAATATATTGAGATTAACAGGACTTCTACTGTAAATGCAATGGGAAAAACAGGATTGGGTCAGCTTCCCATAAACCTGAGCCCGACATGAAAACCTGAGTAAGTATATGGGGTAGTCCATTCACATATATGAATTTTTTGCTAATATTAGTACCCGCTATTGCTTTATTACAATAACAATTTGAAAGCTAGAGAATATCTTTTAATTCAACCCAGAATACGAGGAAGTCACCACACTTTGGCTCTTTGTTCCATTTCAAAACATGACAAATCCCACTGAAAGACTCAATTGTGTCTGCCAGCTCAGAGTCAACACCACTTCGTATCTTCATCGATTTCGCTGATGTTGTGACCCAAAAGAAAGAAATAATTTACAAAAAGGGGGGGGGGGGGTGATGAACAGAGTGTCTGAGTTAAACAGACCACTCTTACCCAGTCCAAAGATCAGGGCTTGATCCATCACCGTTATTTATCTCACTGCCCCATCCCAGTTCAGAACCTGGCTATATGCAAATCAGTCTGTCCCTGGCCCAGTGCATCATGGGAACAGGGCAGACTAAACTACCAAGCCAATTCTTCACCAGAAAGGAGACAAGCTACCGGGGACCGGTTTCTGGCATTTCAGCCTTCTTCGGCCCGGCTTACTTGAATCCTGATGGAGCAGTGAGAAAGGGACTCATGTCTGAGTATACCCTGCCACACCTATAGTGGCCAAAAACAATTTACAAAAAGGGGGTGGTGATGAACAGAGTGTCTGAGTTAAACAGACCACTCTTACCCAGTCCAAAGATCAGGGCTTGATCCATCACCGTTATTTATCTCACTGCCCCATCCCAGTTCAGAACCTGGCTATATGCAAATCAGTCTGTCCCTGGCCCAGTGCATCATGGGAACAGGGCAGACTAAACTACCAAGCCAATTCTTCACCAGAAAGGAGACAAGCTACCGGGGACCGGTTTCTGGCATTTCAGCCTTCTTCGGCCCGGCTTGCTTGAATCCTGATGGAGCAGTGAGAAAGGGACTCATGTCTGAGTATACCCTGCCACACCTATAGTGGCCAAAAACAATTTACAAAAAGAGGGTGGTGATGAACAGAGTGTCTGAGTTAAACAGACCACTCTTACCCAGTCCAAAGATCAGGGCTTGATCCATCACCGTTATTTATCTCACTGCCCCATCCCAGTTCAGAACCTGGCTATATGCAAATCAGTCTGTCCCTGGCCCAGTGCATCATGGGAACAGGGCAGACTAAACTACCAAGCCAATTCTTCACCAGAAAGGAGACAAGCTACCGGGGACCGGTTTCTGGCATTTCAGCCTTCTTCGGCCCGGCTTGCTTGAATCCTGATGGAGCAGTGAGAAAGGGACTCATGTCTGAGTATACCCTGCCACACCTATAGTGGCCAAAAATAATTTACAAAAAGGGGGGTGGTGATGAACAGAGTGTCTGAGTTAAACAGACCACTCTTACCCAGTCCAAAGATCAGGGCTTGATCCATCACCGTTATTTATCTCACTGCCCCATCCCAGTTCAGAACCTGGCTATATGCAAATCAGTCTGTCCCTGGCCCAGTGCATCATGGGAACAGGGCAGACTAAACTACCAAGCCAATTCTTCACCAGAAAGGAGACAAGCTACCGGGGACCGGTTTCTGGCATTTCAGCCTTCTTCGGCCCGGCTTGCTTGAATCCTGATGGAGCAGTGAGAAAGGGACTCATGTCTGAGTATACCCTGCCACACCTATAGTGGCCAAAAACAATTTACAAAAAGGGGGTGGTGATGAACAGAGTGTCTGAGTTAAACAGACCACTCTTACCCAGTCCAAAGATCAGGGCTTGATCCATCACCGTTATTTATCTCACTGCCCCATCCCAGTTCAGAACCTGGCTATATGCAAATCAGTCTGTCCCTGGCCCAGTGCATCATGGGAACAGGGCAGACTAAACTACCAAGCCAATTCTTCACCAGAAAGGAGACAAGCTACCGGGGACCGGTTTCTGGCATTTCAGCCTTCTTCGGCCCGGCTTGCTTGAATCCTGATGGAGCAGTGAGAAAGGGACTCATGTCTGAGTATACCCTGCCACACCTATAGTGGCCAAAAACAATTTACAAAAAGGGGGTGGTGATGAACAGAGTGTCTGAGTTAAACAGACCACTCTTACCCAGTCCAAAGATCAGGGCTTGATCCATCACCGTTATTTATCTCACTGCCCCATCCCAGTTCAGAACCTGGCTATATGCAAATCAGTCTGTCCCTGGCCCAGTGGATCATGGGAACAGGGCAGACTAAACTACCAAGCCAATTCTTCACCAGAAAGGAGACAAGCTACCGGGGACCGGTTTCTGGCATTTCAGCCTTCTTCGGCCCGGCTTGCTTGAATCCTGATGGAGCAGTGAGAAAGGGACTCATGTCTGAGTATACCCTGCCACACCTATAGTGGCCAAAAACAATTTACAAAAAGGGGGTGGTGATGAACAGAGTGTCTGAGTTAAACAGACCACTCTTACCCAGTCCAAAGATCAGGGCTTGATCCATCACCGTTATTTATCTCACTGCCCCATCCCAGTTCAGAACCTGGCTATATGCAAATCAGTCTGTCCCTGGCCCAGTGCATCATGGGAACAGGGCAGACTAAACTACCAAGCCAATTCTTCACCAGAAAGGAGACAAGCTACCGGGGACCGGTTTCTGGCATTTCAGCCTTCTTCGGCCCGGCTTGCTTGAATCCTGATGGAGCAGTGAGAAAGGGACTCATGTCTGAGTATACCCTGCCACACCTATAGTGGCCAAAAACAAGAAATGGCACCTTTTGACACTCAAAAAGTAGAGGTGTGCTACAGTAACCATTGGCAGTCTGCATGGTTTTGTATACAATGTTATACAATGTTAACCTGCAGAAGATAATATATGCAATAAAACATCCCTTGTATACTATTTGTTAACAAAACGCCAGTTAAAAAAATCACATGCATGTGTTTGCAAAGTTCTCTGTATTTCCTCACTGTTATGTATAGTGTACCATGCCATGCCCTAACCCTTTTCTCTGTATTTGAGACATTTTAGTAGTAGAACTGGTGAGTTCAGCTCAAAAACAAGGAACTAAGACAAATATGCCTTTCCTTACTGGAAAACCCAAAGATCCAAAACAAAATTCAATATTGAACTTGTTCACTAAAAAAGGGAGTACGAGTACCAAAGACCCTCCGTCAGGTTCTAATTGAGGCAAGAGAGCAAAACAATTGTCTGATGCTGCTTTGTCTAGCAGTGAAGGCACATCTTCATATTTTTATGACATCCCTGCAACATCATCTACTGCCATTGCAGGTGCTTCTCCCTGTGCTGACGATAGTTCTGCCATTGTTGACATTAGTGATATTTCTTCACATGCTGACAGTGGTGAGTGTTCATTTCACACTGAGATTGAAGATTCATTTCCATGTGTTGGCAGCTTAAACAGTACTTCCCTCTTTTTGTGGGGGTGACATAATAGAGGCACAGTGAATCAAAGAAACTAAGCAGACACCAACATCAAAATCCCACCCGCAAGGGAATTCTTGGCAGGCGACTTGTGACTGAATCATCATGGAGACCCAATGCAACCAAAACTTCAAACATTCCCCTTACCTTCATGTCATAGATTTGATGGAGATTACAAAATTCATCCTTGGGTAGAGTATTCAGTCCTTAAAGATGCTGTTTATTGTTTTGCATGCAGGCATTTTAGTGTTGTTACTGTGGTAAGACGAGGACTTAAACCTGGCAATGTTGCATTCGTTGATATTGGCTTCAGTAAGTGGGAAAAGCTTACTCGTTCTGTGTCCAAACATTCATAGTCAGAGAAACATAAATCGTCAGTATTGCTTGGACCAACTTCAAACAATTACAGCAGCCTACAAACCTTCAGCAGTCAGTTTCTTCCATACTAGTAAGAGGTGTGGAGCAGGAAATTGAGGATAAAAAACAACATGTGGCGCATCTGCTGTTGCAGGGATTCTGCTTAAAAACAGAACTATGCCTGGGATCACAGAATGTAATCATGTAGCGTCTTAGTCCCCATAGCACACCAGTACCAATTTACCCAAATCCAGACTAACTCATAGTGCCTCACCTACCCTCCTAACCTTCCAGAGAGACAGGTAAATTAGAACCCCAGAACGCAACACTCTGAAATCTCTCAGTAGTCGCAGTAACAGATCATCACCTTTTGTTCTCTCACTCACACATGTCCATAATTTGAAGGAAGGTGACTCAAAGAAAGATTACAATGTTTATTGAAACTAGCTTGGTCTCTCATGAATAAACTGTGCTGCAATTGTAATGTTATGTTACGAGTTTGTTGAGGCGCGACAGCTGCCCCAGCAACAGGGCGTCCCGGCGCTGAGAAACCATAGCATAACCTACTGAGGGGGGAGGGGGGGGGGGGGGGGAGGCCGAAGGCTTAATGCAGTGGAAACAGGTGGGTTTTAATTGCCTTGCGGAAGGCGGACAGATTATCAAGGCGACGAATGTTCAGGGGAAACGAGTTCCAGAGTTTTGCTCCCAAAACTCTGAAGGAGCGGCCCCCGATACAGCAGAATTTCGTACGGGGGACCACTACCAGATGTTGTCCTAGGGAACGCAGATTGCGCTGGGGGGTATAGGGTAGTAGAAGTGGACGGAGAAGTACAGGGCCCTCTGTTTTGAGGATTGGAAGGCAGTGATGAGGGCCTTAAATTGGATTCTGGCTTCCACTGGGAGCCAGTGGAGTCTGTGTATGGTGGTTCTAGCAGAGCATCTTCTTGGGAGGCCGACTATAGCCCTGGCCGCAGAATACTGGATTCATTGAAGCCTTGTTGTCTCTGCTTTGTTAGCGCCAAACGGTAGGACACTAGCATAATCTAACCGGGAGAGAATGATAGATTGGACTATGAGCTGACGTGTTTTGGGATCGAAGAAGCCAAGAATGTGGTTGAGACTTCTCAGCAGGCCCACACACGTAGCTGCCACTCTTTTGGTGTGGGTTTGGTAGCTCAACGAGGAGTCCAGCCAAACTCCCAGATTTTTTACCAAGGTTTTGGGGGGAGGGATGGGGCCCAGCAAGGAAGGCCACCAATGGTCGCTCCAACAACTGGGGTTCTTACCAAGGAGCAGCACCTCGGTTTTCACTGCGTTCAATTGTAAGCAGTTCCCCGTCATCCATTGGGCGACTGGGGCCAGTCCATCCATGAATCTCGTGGCAGAGGTAGAGGGGGCCTCAGTAAGGGTAATCACCAGCTGTGTGTTGTCGGCGTACGACACCAGCGTGAGGTCCCATTCTCTGGCCACTGCCGCGAGGGGCTGCACATACAGGTTGAAAAGGGATTAACTGAGTGCCGAACCCTGCGGGACACCTTGGCCGATTGAGTGAGACCGGGAGGTGAACGGGGTGCTGAGACTCGGAAGGATCTGCCCGTCAGGAACGAGCGGAACCATTCGAGGGCCAGGTCACTAATCCCTATATCTTCCCGGCGTTTCAGCAGGATGTTATGGGAAACCGTGTCAAAGGCTGCGCTGAGATCGAGCAGTATCAGCGCAGCACTTTGACCGGCATCTAATGTCTTCCGAAGATGTTCGGTGGTGGATAAAAGGGCAGACTCCGTACTATGCCCTGGCCTGAACCCGTTCTGGGATGGGTCCAGGATATTATTTTGGGCCATATGGTCTGATAGAACGGTGTTAGCATGGGCTTCTGCTAGTTTGGACACCCAGGGGAGCAGTGAGATGGGCCTATAGTTCTCCGGCTTTGTGGGGTCGAAGGTCGGCTTTTTGATAATGGGGGTGACCCATGCTTGTTTCCAGCAAGTAGGAACAATTGCCGAGGAAAAGGAGAGGTTGAGAAGTGTGGCCAGGGATGGAAGAAAGAAGTCCAGTACCTCTAGAAATTGAGCTGGTCTCATGGGATCTGAGGGGGCACCGGATTTAACCTTTCTGCAAAGTTTGACTAGATCCCCATGGGAGATTTGCGGTAGGCATGAAAGTCTGGTGCCTTTAAAGGGAGAGTTGGAGGAACTAATGTAATCGGAAGGGTTCTGTGAGAAGGTGTTATAAATTTTCCTTACCTTTTCATTAAAAAAGGTGGCGAGGTCCTCACACTGCTGTGTGGAGGAGATACACGAGGCAGGATTGCCACAGTTTTGCAGCTTTTGAACTAGTTTAAAAATGGTTTTTGTGGGGTTGGGGCTGGAATCAATTTCTGTGGCGTAGAAGGATGCGCGGGCCGCGCGTATAGCTTTATGGTATGATTTTAGTTTGGACAGGTAAAGAGCTTTGTCCTTGTCCTTATAATCCTTTCTCCAGTTGCGTTCTGCTACTTTGCATTCCTTTCTTAAGAGTTTCAGACTTTCATTGTACCAAGGGTTAGACGGGGTGCTGCATCCTCTAGTCCATTTGGCTGGTATGAGGGTGTCAAGTCCTTTAATGATCCAGTCCTGAAAAGAGGCATAGGACGTATTAATGTCTTTAGTGGTTACGAGGTTGAGTTCCACTAGGATAGCGCAGAGATCCTTATTTTGGAGTTTGTGCCAGGGCCGCTTAAGACAGGAGGGAGGCGGATCATTATTGGGCTGGATGTCAGCCGTTATCACAAATTTAATGAGAAGGTGGTCGGTCCAACCCATGGGTTTGGGTGGATCGGCTCTGGCCTCCGGGATATTGGTAAAAACAGGGTCAAGAAGATGACCAGCAGATATGACATATGCAAGTCAATAATGTGATTAGCACAAATAATAAACGGTACACAATGAAAAGCCCTGTAATAGCAAATGACACATCAGCCTAAGCCTACCCTAACTATGAAAGCACAATGGTATACTAAAGATCCTGGGATTAGTGCTGGACCCTATACCTGACGGTCATAATCAGTTGGTCTACATCTCAGGCACGCAGCTCTTTCGTCTCAGGACCTTTTCTCTGCAAGTCTTGTTCTTCTCTGTTTTTAGAAGGGCAACTCTCGGCTTATATAAGAATTGTTCTATTTGAAAAACTGCAGCTGGATCTCTCTATTATGTCTAGGTGTTAGTGTCTGACAACAGAGAAAATCAGGCCACAATGTTTGGCCTTGCACAAGATGTGGAGACATAATCTCAGCAGAAAAGCTAAATAACAAAACATATGCAGCACATTTAGAAATTACCAGTGTGGCACAAAAACAAGTGTTTTACTTCATAACATGTGCAAAGCAAAGGAGAACTATTAGGTGTGTAGTTAGGCTAACATAAGAGAAAACTACAGTGGGTCCTATAGGGGGCTCACAACACCTCCCCTTTGGTCTAGGCAGTAACGCAATGACTAACTACATACTAAAAGACTCAAAACACTGCTTCAGGTAGAATATTTCTTAGGTCTTCAAGGTCTTGCATTCCGTGCCACGGATGAAATTGAGGATTCTTAAAATAGGGGAAATTTCATTGACCTGTTAGAGATGATTTCTTAAAAAGATCAGAGGTTGAAAGCAAAAATGTACAGGAAGTATGGGCACTGTACCTATCCTGATTACCAAAATGATATAATATCTGTGGTGGCAACGCTTGTCTGTGACCACATAGTCACAGAAGTGACAAAATATTTTGCGGTGCTAGTTGATGAAACCAAAGATGTTTCACATAAAGTGCAGCTGAGTTTTATTATCCACTTTGTTGATGGTGATGGAAATGTTCAGGAGACTGCACTAGGATGTTACCAGATGGAGACGTTAGATGCCTCCAGCCTTGCTGCAGCCATTGTTGAAGAAGTACAGAAAGCTGGACTTGACCGTAGGAAATGTGTTGCACAGTGCTAAGAAGGAACATCAGTATTGAGTGGCTGTTTTAATGGTGTCAAAGAAAAAATAAGAGAGATCGCATCACAAGCAATTTATATACACTGCCATGCCCATCGCCTAAACCTTGTGTTAGTGCAAACAGTATCTAACATACAACCAGTAAAACATTTCTTTTCAATATTGCAAGCAGGTTTTTTCCCACAAATTTCACTAAGGCATGAGCTCTTTATGAAAGCTCAGAAAGACAGCAATCTGTATATAACGGGGCTAGAAAAACTTTCAGGTACGAGGTGGGTTTACTGGTACTCTGGGATTAGAAAAGTAGAGATACAATTTGAGTCTATCATCATTGTTCTTCGTATATTAAAATCACAACAACATGACAAGGAGGCTAGTTCAGAAGCCAATGAAATTCTTAAGAACATTGAAACTTTGGTTTCTTACTTACATTGTAGTGTATGGAACTCATTCTCCAAATCTCCAAAAGACTCATAGTCTATCCGAAGAACTACAGAGAAAAGACCTTGACGTGCTTGAGAGCATGTGAGATAATTAAGTTAACAAGAAGTGATTTAGTGAAACTCCATCAAGGGGGAGCCTTACAGCTAGAGCAGTCGATCTCGAACCTGGGGAACAGTGTTCAAGTCTCGGCAACGACACTTAACATCCTGTGATTCTGGGCAAATCACATAATCTCCCCATGCCTACCAAAAAAGGTCTGTGTCCATCTGTAATGAAACAGGTGCTTATGTAAAGCGCTCTGATATCTGCAGGTCTAGTTTGTGCTATATAAAACTCTAAAAATACAATTTTTAAAAAGACAGTCAGTTGACCGAATTGTTAAGTCAGGCTAAGGACTTAACAGAGCAGTGTGGAATTGAGATCCAAGAAATAGGCAAACCTGTGAGAGACCATAAATTGAGTAACAAACATACAGATTATTATGTCAGTACATCTGTAGGGAAATATCCAGCCATTTTGATATCTCAGAAAGTCAAACTCCACTGTCTCAGCACTTACAGGAGGAAGTTTATTTCTCTACTTTAGGTACATTTGTAAATGATTTTGATACTCGATTCTATGGAGGAAAATGTATAGTAACAAAGCCTAATTAATTTTGGTGAAACAAAGTGTATAGGTGACTGACACAGCAAGTTTACAATTAACAACTATACATTTTCCTCCATAGAATTCGTATTTCCTAATTGAAATGGAGGGCTAATGTCTTCGGTTGTTACAGGTTGTATCGTATTCAACCACTTTTACTTTTTTACTTTTCCCACTTTGGTGGTGGTGGTGTTTCTTTTGTTTCACTACTACTAATGCAACTATTGAAAGAACAGAGGCCCTGACAAATGCCATGGGATTAAATACCCGATAGGCAGAAACATGTTGGCCCGTTACTAGACAGATATTTGTTGACTGTCTCTCTTGCACTGTTCTAGGTTTTTAATTAGGAGGTGTGATTCGTCCACAGAATAAAGTTATTAGTAGGAGGACACTGCATCCTATTTTAAAGTCACTATATTTTCAGTTGCATTGTTATTCACTTGACCATCAAAGATCAGCCATCACCGACGGTTCGTTTATGTTGGTGGACCAAATCCTTAACCAGCAACAAATGGTGCGGTGTTTGATGTCCCAATGATCAGGGGACCAGCATTATATGCACCTGGGTTTGGCCAAATGATAGGACTGATCATTGAGTCAATTTGATGGAAACCCTTTGCTAATTGCTCTGGATTTGTCAACCATGTATGAATGATCTGTACTGTGTCGGCTTTTCCTATACATATAGTGTTCACCTTTTATTGAAATATGCTGTCTTCATGTGATTCATACACCCCGAGATCCTGGTGACTCGGATTGACAGTGCAGCCACATAATTAAGCTGGTAGACCCCCTGTGTTTTTGTGTTAGGTATATACTATACCAAAATGAGGTATAGTGTGCACAGAGTCATGTGGAACCCCAAAGGTAAAAGTAGATAGCACCTTACTCTCGATTTGTGGTAGTGTGGGCGAGTAGTAAGGTTTTCTCAGAGGGTAGTGTTAAGCATTTGCTGTACACACTCAGGCAGGAAATTATGTCACACACTCAAAGACTGAACTCAGACCAGTTTGTTTGTATCAAAAATATTATTAAGTTATTTTATTTCTTAGAACCAAGCCAAACCTGATACAGGTAAGAGAAATACATGTTTTGCAAAATCTTATGCAATGTTTTACAATTGAATGCAGGTTCAAATTCAGTTGATTGAATTACAGGTAAGTCAATGTTTCAAAATTACTTTTCAGTTGCTTTTCAGATTACTATACATGTTATTTTTTAGATTACTTTTCAGATTACTTTTGCTAATCAGTGTGATATGCGTAGATATCACACAGAGACATCTCCTAGACAAAAGGTAAGTAATTCACTTTTAGTGCATAGGCAGTTTTTCAATGTTCCATACAAACCAACTCCACACTTAGAACAATTTTTAGGGAAAAGAAGTCAATGCAATCCTATGGAAGGAAATTGAGTTTGTGGGAGTTGGTATTCTGGCGTTTGAACCAGGGTTCCCCCAGCATCAAGGATGTACTCTTAAAACACCCTTAGCGGCACTAGGACAGCCGGGTGCGGAGTGTTGAGGCCCAATGTTATCCAATGTGAATAGGGGGCCTCCGGTTGGTGGCTGCTCATGAGCAGGCCACAATGTGGTGGGAGCAAAGCTCCTGGTGTTAGGCGCAGGGCAAAGAAGGATCAGAGTTAGCACCTAAAGTACACCCACAGCGGCGCAGGGGCAGCTGGGTGCAGGGTGCTGTTTTGGCATCAGGTGGCCTGTTGTTTTCAATGGGAATTCTCCGGTTGCAACAAGGACTGCAGGCTCGGGATGAAGATCTTCTGGACGTGACCACCTATTGGAGAGGTAAGTTGTGATGCCGAGGGATGCTGGGACACCATTGGTTGGGCCACCCAAGGCCGTGGGACGTTGGTGCAGGGGTGTCTTTAGGTGTCAGGGTTTCTTACTAGCTCCGGTCGTGGTCGGTGAATCCTCCAGAAAGAGGCTGCAGGCTTCGCTTGGAGATTCGAGGCAAATCATAAATCACCAGATCTCAGGTCACGAATGCCGGGGAGACCTCTTCGTGGTGTTGGGCCACTCAAACTCAGCCAGTGGGCGTCGGGTGCAGAGTGTTGTAGACTTGCTGTTTTGGCTGGGGCCTGAGTCTGTGCGTGAGTAAATCCGGTGTTCAAGGGAGACAAAGCCTTTGGCTTGGAAGGCAGGGCAGGTTCTTCGGGTTCCTGGGGCTGCTAGCTGCAGGACACACCGGGATTTTGCTGGAGCAGGTTCGAGGTGGGGACAGGTCGATAGGGTTGGGATCAAGTCAGTGGGCTTACTCCTCTTCTTAGTTTCAGCACAGCTTCTTCAGTCCTTCTTCTTAATTCTTGTCTGAGGAGGTAAGGTTCAGGTTTTCTCCTAAATACTATATTTAGGGCTGTTACAGGTAAGTAAAGGTTGAGACCAATGGGTCCCTTCCTTGGGGTGTGTACACCCCCTATTATGCCACCCTCCAATGGTAGGGGGCATATGCCTCACTCTGGTTGGCTGGGTTTCTCACATTTTCAAGATGGCGGGGACTGAGTTGTGCTTCACTTCTCCTCCCCCACCTGAGGGGTGGGGTTGGCAAAGGTGGCAACACCTCCCTTCCTTGCTTGGCTTTCCCTGCCGATTCTCCCACTCAAAGTGGGGGGTTAGAACCGGTGGGGGCCAGTTGTTGGAAGCAGCAAAGGCCTGGGGTAGATCACAATGGTGGCAAACCTTTGCAGCTTCCCCTTTGTGGATCCTGCCCATCCTGGGGGAGGAGGCTTGGCTCCTCGTCCCAGGATGTGCATTGTTTCAGACCCCTGAGACCAGCAGGCTCTCAACCCAGGGGTTCAGAAACATGTCTGGTTGGGGCAGCTGGCAAGCAGCCACTCAGCCTGGACACTAGTGTTAAGTTGTTTTTCAGGGGGCATCTCTAAGATGCCCTCTGAGTGCATTTTTCATTAAATCCCACACTGGCATCAGTGTGGGTTTAATTTGTTGAGAAGTTTGATACCAAACCCAGTTTTCAGTAATGCCATTATGGTGCTGGGCAGTTTGTTATGACAAACTCCCAGCACCATATACTCTTAATGGCATTACTGCACTTACAATGTCTATGAATTGGCTTAGAAAAATGTAGGGCTAAAGGGCTTATTCACCTGTACCCTCACCCTGGTATAGTGCACCCAGCTAGAGGGGTGGCTGGCCTATGCCAGGGCAGTGGGTTGTAGGCATGGCACACAGGGATGTGTGTCATGTTGACTCTTCACTTTGTTCTGCACCATGGCAATGGCAGTGTGTGTGTGTGTGTAAACGTACAGGGCTTCCAAGGGTGGCACAATAAGTGCTGCAGGCCACAGAAGTCTTACCTGGCCTCAGTGTTCTTGCTACCTATGGTACCATTTACAAGGGACTGACATGTGGCCAAAGAGTGCCAATTGAGTTTTGTTTTTAATGCAGTTTAGGGAAAGAAAATAGGCCCTGGGTACGTGTTTGGCAGGAACCCAGGGCACACTCAGTCAAAATGCATCTGCAGTTTGGCAAAAAAGTGGGGGCAACCATGCAAAAAGATGGCACTTTCTTACAGCCAGTGATCGCAGAAGTCAATAAACTATGCAGGAGCACACAGACATCAGTTACCATGCTGCCAAGCATATCCACCTCCTCAATATTGCCAGGCAAGCAACTGCTGCTCTCCAGTCAATCTGTTTTCACCTTGAACATTTAGTGTTTTTTTTCCAAAATATATTTCATTGATTTTATGAACATCAATACAAGATGAGTGTACGATAAAGTGTACGATAAAGGACATGTGAATAAAAACAGTTGTAAGCATAGAGAAGTGACATTTCACAGCATATCCAATATCAAAGGATGATATACTTTGCACATAAACGACAACAAAAACTGTATCAGAACCATTTAGTGTTTGAAAACATCAGCCAGTGATCACAGAAGAACGTATCTTCTGCTTTTGAAAGAAGACAGCATCTACCACTCTACCATGCAGTATTGCCCTTCTCCTGGTGGCCAGGCACACAATAGTTACTCCTATCCTAAATCAGAGTCTATTTTCCTTGAGGCCTATGCCACCTGAGGAAATCCACCAGTGATCCCAGAAGTCATTAACCTATGCAGGAGCAAGAAGAGAGCAGCCACCACGCTTCTAAGCACTATTGGCAAAGCACCAACCTGCTGTCCATTTCGTTTATTTCTGTCACAGTGGATATGCAGCCTCATCGCATTAGCTTGTCATCTGTATAAATATGGAAACTGTATTACAAACACTGTTAGCCACTTGGGGGCAGATGTTTCAAGCCTTTTGCGACTCGTAAAGCCGAAATTCGCAGAATTTCGGCCTTTGCGAATCGCAAAAGGTCTTTTTGCATGTTTTGGCATGCTTCAAGAATTTGCAAAATAAGAAATAGCAAAAATTTGCGATTCCTTATTTTGCCATAGCATTTAAGGAATCGCTATTTTGCGATTCCTTAAAGGCTATGTATGTAGCATTTTTGAATTGCGATTTTTGTTTAAGAATTCGCAAATTACCACCAAGTTGTAGTTGATGGTAATTTGCGAAGTCTATAAAAAATGCACAATTTAGCATTTTTGATGGTGGCATGTGACGCACACACATGCCCATAGGGCATGTATGTGCGCCATATGCACACACATGTACATTTCAGCGGTGCAGCAGGGTGTCTTTGAGACACCCCTGCACCCTTGAAATAATTCTCAAATTGCGATTAGCAAATTGCGAATTCGCAATTTGAGAATTACTTCACAATCATTCCAATGGGCCTCCTGGCCCATAGGAATGCATGGGAAATTATTCCTTATTTGCGAATCCGCAAATAAGGAAGATTAAGGAATCGCAAAAAAATAGCGATTTTTTTCATACATTCCATTTTGCGAATTCTAAATAGCGATTCCTTAAAAATCGCTATTTAGGAATCGCAAAATGGAATCTTGATACATCTTCCCCTTGATTTCCTGCAGCCAAGCACTTGCTGTCCACTTATTTTTCTCTCATTAAGACTGGCAATTATCAGTACAGCAACTATTCTTTCTACCAGACGGTATCCTATTCAGAGATCTGTATAAGGTATCTGCGGGATTCCGTTGTACAGGGGCCTGAATACTGATGACCCATGTGGAGGGGAGCACTGCGTACTACTCCATGCAAGCCTACGTCTGTCCTCTCAATTATGTTGCTAATTGTACACAACTATAGACATTTCCCTGAAAAAGTAGGTGGAATCAATGCTACGTTATCTTAATTGTATATCGGAAGATACGACCTGAATCAATGTATGTCGGTGCATTTTCAATAGCATTTGAAATATGTCTGTTTATGGGGTACTTCTTTTGCATCTGTAGATATTTTCCAGCCTTTGTGTGCGATGTGAGTAGCCAAAAGTTAGATGCATCACTTCCTGCTTTAAGTACCAAGCAAAAGGTCATGAAATATTGCATTATTTTATTTTATGGGGTGCAAAGTTCACATGATGTCACTTCCTAAGTTAAGGGCAATGGGTTGTATACATGGGGCACAACACTACACAGAAAAAGACAGGAAATTCACCAGTAACAACAGCACTGTGAGCTACATTTACACCTTTTCCCTGTAATGGAAAATAGATTTGAATGAAGTACTGAATGAGTATGTTGCATCCTGTTTCCCCTTCCATTATAATATTTTTACCATTAAGAGGGGTTTATTTGGTTTATAACCCAGTCTTCTTTTCAATACTACGCCAGTGGACCTACTGAATAAAGTTATTTTGCCCCCCTGCAGGTAGTTTTAACACAACACTGCATTTTCACTAGCACTCTATCCCTCACTGACCTCATTTCCATCGCTAATCTAAACACCTCCGCTCCTCCCAACTAAGGGAGTCGTAGCCCACACCATAGACCTCACGGTGCAGGTGTGAGGAGGGGACCCAATGATGAAGCATGTCACCCTCGGGTGAGTGAGGGTTCTCATCCTAAGAAGGATTTCTACCCTTCAATTATGCCATGGTGAGAAACCTTGCTTCAGCATAGCTCTGTCACTGATTTCTCCTCCACTCTCGCAACTCACAGCCTGACTTCCTCACTCACAGTCTACCCATAGGGGTTGCCCGAGCCTTGTGAATGATGCTGAGTCACAGTGAACCCAGTGCAGCAGGCAGGTCACAGGTCTGTGCTGCAATGGAGCACATGATCTACACTCAGCTCAGAGAAGGGTCCCTATAGGGTATTGTCTGCTATTAAACTCAATCCTCTTCTGTGATAGTATTCATAAAATTCCTCTTGGCTACATCACAGTGTGGATATATGGAGAGTACTGCATTTATTAGTGTTTATGGGGTCGGGCTATCCCTTTAATTCCCCTTCATTGTATCCTTATCTGCAGGGGTGATGCTCAAGTGGCCCTCTAAGAGGTTTAATCGGGTGATAGGGGAGGCATGCTATTTTAGCATGTGCTCTGTTGCTGGTCCGGACCGGTGCCTTGCTCCCACCTACATGTCCTCCAGTCTCATCTCATGTAAATGTCATCACCTCCAGACCCCACCACTGTGGGTGTTCTCTACTTAGCTGCTTCCAGCCTCGCCGAGGGCTGGTGTGGTCACAAAGCCTTAGTTCATCCCTAGATCTAGAGCCAACATGATTGCACTTACCACCTGTTGGGTGGCATCTCAACCTGGGTAGCCCACCTCAGCTGCTCATCGCCCACCACGGCACGTTATGCCACTTCCTGGCCTCTCTGCTCCACAGCTCCCATCTCCTCTGGACATCAGGCACTACTGCGTTGCCCCCTGAGCTAAAGTCGACCAGGTCTTTGCACCGCAGCACCACTTCACTCTGGGCAGTGTCTAAGCCCACCTCCGACTGCCTCCTCTTATGCATTAGGCCTTATGTTCGCTCCTAGATGGCTACCATCGTGTCTACCATCTCAGCCCCTCAGCCTCACTTAGGAAGCTGCCATGCTTGTTTCTCTCAAGGACAAGCATTCCTAAGGGGTCATGTAGATGCTCCAGCTTCAGTGGCGCCTCTCCAGAATTTGGTCGGGAAGACGGGGGGGATTCTGTTGTACAGGGGCCTGAATACTGATGTCCAATGTGGAGGAGAGCACTGTGTACTACTCCATGTAAGCCTACGTCTGTCCTCTCAAGACGGGAGTAGAGAAAGTACACTATGTCTGACCCCCAACCGAGCAGGCCCTGCAGTCCTACAGAGCAACCAGTGATCAGCAGATGAACCCCCAGATAAGCCATTGGGAGAGAGCAGTAGAGAATGGTAGGGAACAGGGACCACATACCCGCTGAGGCCCAAAACCACGTAAAACAGCCAGACACCCAGCAATATCAAGGGAGGGGAGTAACAGGCTGCCGGGCCCCACCGCAACACATCCAACCAGGAGACACCAAAAAGAGACAAGACACCACAGGTCACACAGGGGGGCACAGGAGGCAACCATCTTAAAACCGGACTACAGGAAGCCGCCAGGTTAACAGCAACAAGAAGGAGGGATGCAACAAGACCAAGACACAACAATATAAATAGTCTCAGTGACCCAGCACAATTCTGGTATATACCGGGAGGCACCCAAACAACGCATCCATGGCAGAAAGGTCTCACACCTGGTCCTTTTCCCTGCTTACTTCCCTAGACAGCTGAGACCTAGCTACTTTTGTATGATGCCCGGTGGAGCTACCTCGCGAGCTATAGGGGAGATTGACTTTGGACTCCCTCCTTTGACTATCACCTACCCAGCCGGACTTCGGGCAAACGCTCCTGCGTCTCTCCTGACTTTATCTTCCCCCTCTCCCTTCCCCCAACCCTCTTCCCTCTCCGCTTGTACTCTTTCCAGCTTCTGTCCTCTGCCCTCACCTGCCCCTGCCCTTTGTCCCCACACTGTTTTTCTGTGAACCTCTTCCCTCCACACTTGAGACCGAACTATTTTGTCTGATGCCCGATGGAGCTACCTGGTTTAGCTATAGGGGAGATGGGCCGTGGATTCCCTCCTTGGTCGTCACCTACCCAGTCGGTCTTTAGACAGACTTCCTTTCGTCTCTACGGTTACTCTTCCCTTATACTCCCTTTCTCACCTCCCCTGCCCCCTCCACTACTTTTCTCTCTCCTCTCCTAATTTGTTGAACTTTTTCTGTTACATTGTTGATTTTCATGTTAAGTGCTCTGATACCTTCGGGTCTAGCCAGCGCTATATAAAACTCTTTAAATAAATAAATAAATAATTGTACGCAACTATAGATATCTGCCTGAAAAAGTAGGTGGATAGTGGATATTTAAAAATAAGTACATGAATGAAACCATTTGAAATTGTAGACAAGATCAGTTAGGTTTGATGTAATGTTCATAGGTTAGTATTTTTTCCTCATATCAGTGTACGGAAAGGCTTGTAGTGTTAGATGGTGTTGTGTTACACATGTTTGCCATTTAAAAACATCTCTTTTCATCCATGTGTTTTTATTTTTAATGATATTTGAAATATTATTTGTTACGTATTACTGAGAAAACTGTGTTTAATGTTGGTAAGAGTGTGTGACAGGGTGATAGTTAAACACGCAGCAGTACCTTAACTAGTGATTTTGCCATCTTTCTAGGTGTTGTGTTATCCTCTTGTTGTCAACTCTAACTTCTCATTATCTCTAGTTTTTACGGGGAATGTTCTTTATTAGGTTGCAGCCTGCAAGACAGCACAGTTGTCTGTATGCAAAAGACTTATTGGGGACATGCTGATAGCTGACAGACAGCAACTCTGCCCCTTAGTTTCCATTGGCTTTTTGTTTTGTCACTCCTATTTTCTTGCTTACTATTCTAAAGTGCTATTTATTTTAGCCGGTCAGCCTAGTCTTGTCCCTCCTGTGGAGCATAGCCTGGTTACTACTTCTGATTGGCTCCTTTAATCCTTACATAAGTGCATGTGCTTCCCCCATTCTCTTTGTTTTTCCACTTCTCACATTACATTTCTTTTCAAATCGTTATAAAAATTTATTTTTTCACAAGCACAAGTTTATCCTCGGAGCTGCTCTTGCATATACTTTACCTTTAATATAACTTTGGCTGGAGTCCTGCTAGTCTCTCTGCTGGGTGAGGGGACATCCCCCAAGGAATCCAAAACACATGTTCCGGAGCCTGTAGCAACAGTGCCTGCCTGCATACCAAGGCCAGTGTACCCTGTGAGAAAGAAAGAACTGTTGGAGGGAGTTTGGGCCAGTGGGAATTCCTGTTGACTGGACTCTCATCGCAAGATGTGAGGAAACGGCTGTTGCACCGGTCAGGTCGTTGCCTGTGTGCAGGACATAGTCAGTGACCCCCGTATGCAAGGGGAGGGCCTGGGGCAAGAGTGAAGTGAACCGGGGTGAACGCTGTGCTCATCGGGCAGGAACCCCGTGCAGCTAAAGATCGGCAACCCTGAACGCCAGGAGGGGCTTGTGCATGCGAACTTTGCTGAATGCTGTGCCGATTGGACCGGAGCGTGTGTGCAGCTAAGGATCGCAAATCCTGTATGCCAGGATCCACCGTGCCCACACCTAACATGCCAAGTGAGCGGGTGCCCATGTACAGTTGAGACAAACTGACCCCTTATGCCAAAGAGGGGTGACTGGATCTAACCCAAAGTATACTTACTCATATCGTCAGAGGAGTGCACCAGCCATGGGAAACTCCTCCCCGTGCATCTACCTTCAGATGAGGAATCAGCACCAGTAACGTCTTATCATCCCCCCCACCCCTCCTCATAGAGGGAGAGACCATAAAGACCTACTTTCAACAAAGAGCCGCGCGAGGAACCTCCAGCCACCACAGGATTGTGACTGCATGTGAGGAGTTCAGGGATCAGTGAGTGCAGCTTGCATCGCCAGATCCGTTGAATTCACCTAGATCTGCCGTCACGCCCTCAGAGAGGGTGTACTACGGATCTCCGGACCCTCCGAGCCTACAGGTGCTGATAGATGGCATTCGGGGAAGTGGGCCCCGGGTAACGTGTTGGCTAGACATTACTTCAGCACTGGAACTCATTTGACTTTAGAACAGATTCAGATTGGTTTCTGGAGACTGGCTACTAGTGGGGCATACCATGGATATTGCCAATAGTGCATGGGGTATAACTACAATCACTACAGCAAGACGAAAGTGGGGCAGGGAACCGGCAAGGAAACACTAGAGCCCCGACCTCAGGAGGATTGTGTAGTTGTTTGTGAATGTCGTACTTTTCCTTTGTGTTCATAAGCATTAGAAATAAATATATCTCTTTTTTCACAAAACTTACTATCTGGCTGGGCAATGATTTTTTGCACTGTAGGCAATTTGAGTTGTGAGTCTGTGTTCACTACCCTCAACCTTCACCCCCACACACCCAACGAGGGAGCGTTGGAATGCTCGACTACATTACCACTGAGACTCAAGTTTAGAAGGGATACTTGCCCGAGATGCATATTAGGTCAGGCACCTGGACATAAGTATTAATATGCCTCAATCTCCACAGTTGGGCCCATGGCTCTCTAAAATGGCTTCTGACAGTTTCCTTTGCTGGTTGCTTCATCTGGTCAGCTCTCCTGTCAGTTTCGCCTACTCTTGCTCCTGTCCTACCTCACTCCGGCTGCCTGCCTTCTGTCCTTTCTCTTCCTGTGTTTCTCACTGTGGGACGAAAGTGAGTCCTTTTCTATCCATGTGTTTTTCCTGGTTTCCGCATATGTCCCTTCCCACTTTTTATTGGGTCCGTTTTCTTTTAGGAGTTGGCGTCAAGGATTCAGCCTTTGCTAGTGCTGGAATCGCCGGTAAATATGTAACCTCTTCCTGTTCCTGCTACCTCCCACGTTTTAGGGTTTTTAGGTCTCAGCCTAGCGTACACTGCGCAGCAGTGTCGCACAGCTGAGATTTTATGTTTACAGTATAGGGGGCTTGAACCCGCCCCTCTTCTTCATTGGCTGGCTTCCTAAACGGAGGCCAGCCAATGGAGGAGAGGGGCATCACTCCGTTCAAGCCCTGTCTTTTTGGGATAGAGGGGTGTGTTTTTGCTGTTCTTTCTCTACCTATCGGTAGAGAGCACGCCCCTCATCACGCTGCCTGCAAGCGCAAGTCGGCTCTCTGATTGGTGTTCCTTATTAACCAATCAGAGGGCCGACTGGCGCATGCAGACAGCGTGAGCAGACCCGTGTCCCTCGTGTGATGTTCACTCATTAAGGAGCATTCAGGGATAGACGTGGCGTGGCATGAGATCGCTTTTATCTGTTAGTCGGTCCTTCTGTCCTTCTGTCTTGAAAGTTGTCTTTTTAGTGGTGAGATAGTTAGATATGCATGCACAAATGACTTTGAATCAAACCCCCTTCACATTCGCTTCCTAAAGTCTCACTCTAATATTATGCACTTTAATAATCTAAGGAAAGTCATTTTAATTTTGTGAGGAATCTAAAATCTCTGATACCCTTATGCAAGGCATTGTACCAGCAGCTAGTCGGGAAACAGCATCTAAAGCCCTGAAGCGCCTAGAAAGCAGAATTGTAACTTCAAGGTGCCCCACATGTTGCTTCAATCAGTATGCAGTGTCGCTCGTCTCAGCCACAAGTATCTTAAGGAGGTTCCGAAACGTGCAGGTGAGGGTCTTAAAATCTGCAACGCGCTGCCACCTTAAAACTTTATTGTAGATTTACCAAGCCTTCCTTACCTCGAGGCAGGAAGTCCACGGGTGAAGTCCCCAGAGGTGTGGACGCGGGCTCCTACAGTGCACGCAGTGCCCCTACTCGCGCATAGGTGTGCACGTTGTGCTGGTACTTGTGCAGAGGTGTGCACGCTGTGCTGGTACTTGTGCATAGGTGTGCACGAGGTGCCGGGACTCGTGCATAGGTGTGCCCGTGGACTGCTGCAGCTCTGCTGGTGTGTTTGTTGTTTTGGGTCCAGTGTTGCGGTCTGGAGCGCAGCAGCAGACGGGGGTGCGAGGAAGCAGTGTGCACACATATTTCAAATATTCCTGTGGTTCGGGGCTCGGCTTTCCAGGCCTTTCCTTCTGGCCTCTGCGCGTTAACACTGTCACCGCTGAGGGCGCCGCGGTGGGGGGAGGACGGAAGGAGAGTGTGTGCCTGCCAACTGTGGCACGAGGGAGGCCGGAGGGGGCTGGCCGCTGGCAGAGTCTCATAATCAAGAAGGGGAAAGGATCACTAGTCCCGCTTAAACCAAGGTTTTGCAGGTCGGTAGTCGGTATCTCCCAAAAATGACCCTCATACATGTGTATGTTGGAAGTATCTCATAGCGGTATATAATGTGTCCCCGCTTTAATTTACACGTGCATGCGTAATCTTTGGGTCGTTTCTTGTGTGTGCACCCTCCACCAGGAGGTTTTACCTTCGGTTTAAGGCAGTAGTGATCATAGAACAGTGGTGAGATGGGTGGTGATTTAAAAAAAAGTCCAGACAGCCAGAGAGGGAATTTTAATAATTCTGGATTCGGACAATAGTTAAAATTATGCGTGCAGCTTTAGAATGAGTTAGGAATTCGAGCGCACTACATTTGTGAATTAAAAAAGGTCAACATGTTTCAGCCTTACGTTGCCAAAAGGTCAATAGGCCTCACACGTACATCCCCTTAATGTCATCCGTGCCCTCTTCCAACCCTACCATCCTCCCTCCACCACTCGTGTCAGTCACCCCTGTCTTTCTGTGCCCTCTGCCAACCCTAGCATCCGCCACACTCGCCTGGAGCGTGGGTGCCAGTCTCCGCTGTCCTTTCTGTGCCCTCTGCCAACCTTAATGAATGAATGAATGAAATCCATCTTATATTGCGCAACTTAGCCCAAAGGGCGTCAAGGCGCCTAATCAAAAAGATATCCACATAGCAAGCTTATTGGTAAGCCTTAATAAAACACCACGTTTTTAATGCTTTTCTAAAAAGAGACAACGAAGGTTGCATCTTTATGTCGGAGGGGAGGGCATTCCACAGGCGGCAGGCCACGGTGGCAAAGGCCCTGCCTCCCCATCTGACTTTCTTACTACGCGGGATGCACAAAAGATTCCTGTTGGAAGAACGAAGGTTCCTGCTAGGGGAGTAGGAGGTTAACAGAGAGCCTAAGGCGTCTGAAGGTCCTGCCAGAAGCGCTCCAAAAACCAGACAGAGGATTTTGAACACAATTCTTTGCTGGATCGGGATCCAATGGAGGTTCTTCCTGGCTAGAGTAGCAGAGAAAGACTTGGGGGCGTCCAACATAAATCTCGCTGCAGCATTCTGCACGCTCTGAAGGCGTTGAATATGGCCCTTATTATTATCTGCATACAGAGCGTTGTAGTAATCTAGTCGAGAAGACACCAACACGACTACAATCTGTTTACGTGCCTGAAGGGAGATATAGTGGACGATTCTCCTCAGAATCCTGATGACTCCCCAACAGGTAGCCACAATTCGATTTACCTGCAGGTTCATAGCCAACGAGGTATCAAAGATGACTCCAAGGTTCCTGGCAGAAGGCGATGGTGTAGGGCAAGCTCCCAATGATGGAGGCCACCACTCACTGGACCAGACATCCTGGTCCTTACCAAAGATCAACACCTCAGTTTTATTGCCATTCAGCTCAGGGAATTACGAATCATCCATTCTGCAACTACTTGCATGCAGTTCCTGAAGCTGGACGCAGTGGTGCTGACCGAGTGGGTCAGGGACACCATAATCTGTGTATCATCTGCGTATGATACAGCCTCCATCCCCTGCGATTTAACTAACCTTGCAAGAGGGGCCACATGGATATTAAACAGGGTCGGACTTAACGCCGACCCTTGACGGACCCCACATTGCAACGGTTTAGCAGAGGAGAGGAACTCTCCAAGCTTAACCCTCTGCTCCCTGAGTTATAAAAAGGAAGACAGCAGGCTCAGCGCTGGGCCCTGCAACCCTACCTCCCTCAGACAACACCCCCTCCACTCGCTTGGAGCGTGGTTGCCAGTCACCTCTGTCCTTTCTGTGTCCTCTGCCAACCTTAACACCCCCCTCCACTCGCTTGTGTGTGTGGCTCTGTGTGTGTGTGGGTGGCTCTGTGTGTGTGGGTGGCTCGGTGTGGGTGGCTCTGTATGTGTGTGTGGGTGGCTCTGTGTGTGTGGGTGGCTCTGTGTGTGTGTGGGTGGGTGGCTCGGTGTGTGTGTGGGTGGCTCTGTGTGTGTGGGGGTGGCTCTGTGTGGGTGGCTCTGTGTTGTCGGCTCTGTATGTGTGTGGGTGGCTCTGTGTGTGTGGCTCTGTGTGTGTGTGGGTGGCTCGGTGTGTGTGTGGGTGGCTCTGTGTCTGTGGGTGGCTCTGTCTGTGTGGGTGGCTCTGTCTGTGTGTGGGTGGCTCTGTCTGTGTGTGGGTGGCTCTGTCTGTGTGTGGGTGGCGCTGTGTGTGTGGCTCTGTGTGTGTGGCTCTGTGGGTAGCTTTTTTTGTAGGTGGCTCTGTGTGTGTGGGTGGCTCTGTGTGTGTGTGTGGGTGGACCTGTGTGTGTTGGTGGCTCTGTGTGTGTGTGGGTGGGTGGCTCTGTGTATGGGTGGGTGGCTCTGTGTATGGGTGGGTGGCTCTGTGTGTGGGTGGGTGGCTCTGTGTGTGTGTGGGGGTGGCTCTGTGTGTGGGTGGGTGGCTTTATGTGAATGACTGTGTGGGTGGCTCTCTTTGTGTGGGTGGGTGGCTTTGTGTGTGTTTGGCTCTGTGTGAGTGCAAATGCAATAGGTCTCACTTTTGCGAGCGATTCAGCTATTGGCATTGTAAATGACAATGCCATTTATTTATGTTTTAAAAACAAAAACATAAATAAAAATAATGTCATGAGCAATGCCAATAGCTCTAACTTTATGCCGAGACCATTGCATTGTAAATGCTTGTTCTATCTTGCATCGTTTGTTTCCTCTGCCAACATGAAGTCTTATCTAGTCTGCTTTTTACTTAACTCCTGGTACAGCAGTTCAGGCAGGAGTTGTGTTACAAAGCATAATAGCAACCATTTTCTTCCAACAAA
Organism: Lissotriton vulgaris; assembly: GCF_964263255.1. Taxonomy (NCBI): domain Eukaryota; kingdom Metazoa; phylum Chordata; class Amphibia; order Caudata; family Salamandridae; genus Lissotriton; species Lissotriton vulgaris. The sequence goes on along the minus strand of NW_028244738.1, from coordinate 631,772 downwards.
GAGGACACATGCTGTGTTGCCAAGAAAAACTGTGCTTGAAAGTATCATGATTACCTTGCAATGACGTCACTTAGGACAAGTAACATTCTACCCAGATATCCAAGATGGCTGTTGCATCTCCAAACTACCTTAGACTGTCATTCCAGACAGCGCCAACTCTGCAAGGACCGACAGCCTTCACTTCCCTGAGATGGTTGGAAGTATTGCTCCCCCATAAACAGTAGTCTTAAGCAGTAAGCCATGCCTTTTGATACGCTTCCTGACAAGGTTGTATGCAGCTGGGCTTGGATGACTGAGGTTTGGGTGCAGGATCTGAACTCAGGCAAGTTGCAGTTGGTATGTAGCAAATTCCGTGCACATGGATGTGCGCTTTGATGCTTGGATGCCCACGTGGATGTTTTTGGCACACAGTCTCGCTGAAGACCAGGTCCTAAGGCTATCCCCTGCAAGTGGATTCCACCACCCCTGTATACCCACACTGACACCTCTCCTCAACTCCTGCTCATCTGCATACAGACATAAATACTCTGAAAGTCTCAAACCAGACACCCATTCTAAAACATCACTGGCAGTAGCAGGACTTCTACTTTGAGGCACACAGACTTGCAGAAGATTCGACTTCAGTCATTCATACAAAAGAGAGCATTAGGTATAGAAAAATACATGTATTGTGCATTCTGCAGCACCATTCAAAGAGGAAAGTGCCTCAAAGGAATGGTTTTCGGCAGGAAGGTAGTCCTTCCTGCGCAAATACTATCCTCACCAGGACGCAGACACCCTTGCACTATGGGGACAGGGTGCCTGTGCTGGGGCTAGGCAGCCAAAAGTGTGCCAGTCCACTGAGAGGACAGAACTGTGCAATTTCTTCATTTCTTTTAAGATGTGGCACAGTTCTGCTCCCTCCAGCTGACGCATGCAGCGCAGTGCCGCAACCGCGTTTCGCCACTTCTTTGTAAATGTGCCCCAGAATATATAGCAGCCCTCCTGAGAAGTGTTCATAGGTAAAATGTAACAGCCCTGTTTAGAAAACAGCATACAAGCACAATTAAACTATTCTCCGACTATGACGTGCTAACAGTGCACAATTAAACCTCCAGCAGCTTTGTTTCGAAGTGCTAATTTTGTACCATTCCGTGCCAGTCAGCCCTTTTGGAAGTGTCCGTCCTGTTCCATTACATAAACACCAGCCCTGCTAAGAAGTGTTAGTTTTGTTCAATATAAAGTACAATAGCAAAGTTGAAAAGTCATGGCTTGGTTCTATTCAAAGTGCAGCTGCCTTGGTATTGCTGTGTAGGGTTGTAACTGCCATATTACACTACAGGCACAGAACACTCCTGTCGTCAATGACATGCCCGCAGAATGAATACTCCTCTTTACACCCTCATCTTTCTATCACCCGTTCATCCTCGTCTGATGATAACTTTGCCACTTACTTTTCCACAAAGGCCTAATTGGGATGTACGTTGTTACAACGCATTCGTTTACCATGCATGCCTTTACAACGCAGGTTTTTCAACGCAAGTCGTTACAACGACTTGCGTTGGGGGGTGCTGTATAGTGAATAGTTTAATTTACTATTCCAACTTTAGTCCCCGTGGAAAGTAGGGAAGGTGTTGGATAGTAAATTAAACTATTACCTATCCTACAGCGCCCCCCAGCGCAATTCGTTGTAATGACTTGCGTTGAAAAACCTGCATTGTAAAGGCACTGCGTGGTAAAAGTTGCGTCGTGAAGGATGTTTCCCGCCTAATTGTGCAGCAATACTACCAAATCTCGCTTCTCTCTCCTGTATTTCCCCATTCTTCTTACTCATCCCGCTACACTCCCTTCCTTCTCTTATACATCTCCCTGGGAATTAATTTCTGGTCTACAATCTTCCAGGTTCTACTGTGCACCATCTGACCTTTTCAGTCCCCAAATGACCACATTAATGGCACACTCTAATGTACTACTTTCTGACATCTCTCTTCAATATTCTTTCCACAAAAGGAACCAACCTTCCTTGTTTTAAGAATGCAGTTGTTTCATCCATACTAAAAAAAAAAAGCAAAATGCAGATCCTTCAACTCCATGCAAGTACTGCCAGCCCTGGCTGCTCCCTTTTTAGCAGTTCTGGAATGATCAATCTATTACCGTCTCACTCCTTCCTCTATACTCACAATGTACTTGATCAGGTGTGTTGCACTCCACAAAAACTGGTTTCGGATCCTGTTGGAGCGACTCATTGGCAGGATCCTCTTGGAGAGACTCTCAAACTGGGCACAGGAGCATAATATCCTGTCTGACCTGCAATATGGCTCAGGTCGGGACGGGGGCGCTGTTGAGCAAAATTTGAACCTCTATTTGCAGATTTGCAAGTATACCAAGGCCAAGAGGGAGGCAATCCATCTGGCCTTCATGCACCTCAGCTCAGCCTTCGATAGAGGTAACCATTCCAAGCTGTGGTCCATGATGGCTCAGATCAGGGCCGGACTGGGAACCACAACTGCCCCTGGCAAAGTGCTCATCCGGCCCCCCTCCCCACTCGGGGGGGGGGGGGGATGGAGGTGCCGCCGAGCTCCTTGCCAGGGCTCGTCCGGCCCTGTACCAAAATCGGCCCCCAGGGGCCCAAAACCGGCCCCCACCCATGCAGCGGATCGGGGGATTGCCCGGTGCCCGTTATGGCCAGTCCGGGCCTGGCTCAGATGGACATAGAGCCCACCCTAGTATATTTTTTGGGCAATTTGCACCGGGACCTCACAGCATCTACCAGATATGACCCCAATGGGGAATGCACACCGCACTTTAAATTGAACCAAGGGGTTCACCAGGGTTGTATACATGCGCTATTTTTATTTTTTATATTAATCAATTAGAATCATCTCTTACAGACCCTCACCTGGACGCACCTATGGCTGGTGGCCGCTTGCTCCCTGCTCTGCGTTATGCAGACGACACACTATTAAATTGCTCCGATTGCCAGGGGGCTACAGAAACTTCTAGATTTGTTGATTATATTAACAGAATTGACGTGTCCACCAATTTCTTAAGATCACACGTGATGAAGTTTGGCCCGCCCAAGACAAAAACATGAAATTCATAGTAGATGGTCACCATATTAGCCAAGTTGATATGTTTCGTTATTTGGGTGTCCAATCAGACTCTGGTCTCAGCTGACATCTTTTTATAAATCATAACGAGGCAGCTTTCAATAGGGCAATGTTTAGTATCAGAGACTTCTCCCGGTGGCTGGGACTCAACCACATAAAAACTGTTTGACATATTCCAGGCAAAGTGCATCCCAATAGCTAGCTATGGGTGCGGTATTTGAGGATATGGGCCAGGTACTCTGATTCAAGTGGCCGAAAACAAATTCCTCAGGGGCCTCTTAGGGGTCCCACTAAGTACATCTTCTGAGTTGGGCATAGGCCATGTGATTGATTTTATCCGGCTCTGCCCTCTGTTGCTTTGGCTTTCAGTCTGGTGCAAGGAGAAGCTAGGCCTCAGATTGAGCATGCAAGATTGCATGAATTTGGATAACTCTTTTTGGATCCCTTGACTAACCTGTCTCCTTCACAACGAAAAATTAGAAAGACCAGAACTCGATCATGATCCAAGTGGCATTGTCCAAACTGATAAAAGATGAGTTAAAGAAGCGTTTAGAGATAAGATGGAGGCAGATCGTGGAGCTTCAGCACTGAAGCAGATTTTAGAATGTCATTCACTTTTAGTGAAAACTGTAAGTGGCTTGGAGCCATACCTTACCTTGGACATGCCCTGTCACCAGCAACGACTGCTGACATTTTTCAGCCTTAATGTATTCCCGATTTTAATCATGGTTGCTTTCAATCAATCAATGACATTTATAGAGCGCGCTACATACCCGTAGGGTCTCAAGGCGCTGGGGGGGGGGGGGGGGGGGGGTGCCGCTACTGCTCGAACAGCCAGGTCTTCAGCTTCTTCCTGAAGGAGAGGTGGTCTTGGGTCAGGCGCAGGTCGGTTGGGAGGGAGTTCCAGGTCTTGGCGGCCAGGTAGGAGAAGGACCTTCCTCCTGTAGTCGCTCTTCGGATGCGGGGGACGGCGGCGAGGGCGTGGTTGGCTGATCGGAGGTGGCGTTTGGGAGCGTAGAAGTTGATCCGGCTGTTGAGGTAGCGCGGGCCTTGGTCGTGTAGGGCTTTGTGTGCGTGGGTGAGGAGGCGGAAGGTGATTCTTTTGTTGACGGGGAGCCAGTGAAGGTCTCTCAGATGTCGGGTGATGTGGCTGGTTCGTGGGATGTCGAGGATGAGTCTGGCTGAGGCATTCTGGATCCGCTGGAGTCTCTTCTGGAGCTTGGCGGTGGTACTGGCGTAGAGGGCGTTGCCGTAGTCCAGTCGGCTGGTGACGAGGGCCTGGGTGACGGTCTTCCTGGTCTCGGTGGGGATCCACCGGAAGATCTTCCGTAGCATGCGTAGGATGTTGAAGCACGCCCAGGAGACGTTGTTGACCTGCCTGGTCATGGAGAGGGAGGAGTCCAGGATGAAGCCCAGGTTGCGTGCATGGTCTGTCAGTTTGGGTGCGGTGCCCAGGGCGGGAGGCCACCAGGAGTCGTCCCAGGCGGAGGGGGAAGAGCCCAGGATGAGGACCTCCGTCTTATCCGAGTTCAGTTTCAGGCGGCTGGTCGTCATCCACTCGGCTACCTCTTTCATCCCTTCGTGCAGGTTGGCTCTGGCGGAGGCGGGGTCGTTGGTCAGGGAGAGGATCAGCTGGGTGTCGTCGGCGTAGGAGATTATGCTGAGGTTGTGTTTGCGTACGATGGCCGCGAGGGGGCTCATGTAGACGTTGAAGAGGGTGGGTCTCAGATGATCCTTGAGGGACGCCGCAGATGACTTCGGAGGCCTCTGACTTGTACGGTGGTAGGCGGACTCTCTGTGTTCTTCCGTCGAGGAAGGAGATGATCCATTCCAGCGCCTTGTCCTGGATTCCGATGTTGCTGAGGCGCTGTACTAGGGTGCGGTGGCAGACCGTGTCGAATGCCGCGGAGAGGTCTAGGAGGATGAGGGCCGCTGTTTCTCCATTGTCCATCAGGGCTCGGATGTCATCGGTGGCGGCGATGAGGGCGGTCTCGGTGCTGTGATTGGCTCGGAAGCCGGACTGTGAGGGGTCGAGGGATCCGTTCGTCTCGAGGAAGGCAGCCATCTGCTTGTTGACGGTCTTCTCGATGACTTTGGCTGGAAACGGGAGGAGCGAGATGGGGCGGTAGTTCTTGAGTTCGGTGGGGTCCGCTGTTGGTTTCTTGAGTAGAGCGCTGAGTTCGGCGTGTTTCCAGCTCTCAGGGAAGGTGGCGGTGTCGAAGGATGTGTTGATGATGTCTCGCAGGTGGGGAGCGATGACAGCGTCGGCCTTGTTGAAGACGTGGTGAGGGCAGGGGTCGGTCGGTGATCCGGAGTGGATGGAGTTCATCGTGCGGATGGTGTCTTCGGTGCTGATCGGGGTCCAGTCGTGGAGTGTGGTGGTGGGGGGTGATTGTTCGGTCATGGTGTGCGTTGGTTGGTTGTTGAAGCTGTTGTGTATGTCCGCGATCTTGTTGTGGAAGTATGAAGCGAGTGAGTTGCAGAGGTCTTGCGATGGGGTGATGTCGTTGTTTCCTGCACTGGGGTTGGAAAGCTCTTTCACGATGTTGAAGAGTTCCTTGCAGTTGTGTGCGTTGTTGTCCAGCCGTTCCTTGAATGCTGTTTTCTTGGCGGCGCGGATCAGCTGGTGGTGCTTCCGGGTGGCAAGCTTGAAGGAGGTCCTGTTGTCCGGTGTAGGTTCCCTTCTCCAGACTTTCTCGAGGGCTCGGCAGTTCTTCTTGGAGCTCTTGAGTTCGTCGGTGAACCATGGGGCTTTCTTGCTGCCGGGTCTGCTGGGTGGGGTCCTCAGCGGGGCGAGCTCATCCGCGCAGCTGCTGATCCACTTCGTGAGGTTGTCGGCGGCCTGGCTGGGGTCCTCTGAGCTGGCAGGAGGGTGCTGGCTCAGGGAGGTGGCGAGCTGGTCTGCTGTGACCTTGTTCCAGCTTCTGCGGGCGGTCTGTTGCTGGTGGTGGTGGTGGGTCGTCGTTCTCTTGAAGGTGAAGTGGACGCAGCTGTGGTCCGTCCATTGAAGCTCTGTGGCGTGGCTGAAGTCGATGTCTGTGCTGGAAGAGAAGACTGCGTCGAGTGTGTGTCCGGCGAGGTGGGTGGGGGTGCTCACCAGCTGCTTGAGTCCAAGGTTGGCGAGGTTTTCGAGCAGGGTGCTGGTGTTGCGGTCGTTGTTGTTCTCCAGGTGGAAGTTGAGGTCCCCCAGGAGGATGTAGTCAGAGGAGGGGAGGGCAAGTGGGCTGACGAAGTCGGCGATGTCCTCGCTGAATTGTGTGCGTGGTCCAGGGGGTCGGTAGATCAGGGTGCCTCTGAGGGTGGTGTTCGGGTTGGTGTGGATCTGGAAATGCAGGTGTTCGGCGGTGGTCAGGGTGTTGTCGGTGCTGGTCGTGAGACGGATGGTGTTCCTGTGGATGATGGCGATGCCTCCTCCCATCTGGTTGGCGTTGCGGTCCCTCCGGACGATCTTGTAGCCCTCTGGGATAGCGATGGCGATGTCGGGAGCTGAAGAGGCGTTCATCCAGGTCTCCGTGAGGAAGGCAACGTCAGGGGCTGTGGCGTCAAGGAGGTTCCAGAGTTCGATGGCGTGTCTGTGGACATAGCGGGTGTTGAGCAGGATGCACTTGAGGTGGGTGCTGCTGGTGTTCGGTTTGGCGGGTGCTGGTGTGAGGCAGGTCCGGATGCAGGTGAATTTGCAGGCGTGGCAGCTGAAAGGTCCGTGGGTACCTCGTGGAGTGGCTTGGTGGCATTCTGGGGGTCGGACGGTGTTGAGTTCGTTGAGGGTGGCGGCGGAGTACGTCAGGCGGGTCGGTCGGGGTCCTCGTGGGCCAGGGGTCCTGGCGCTGGTCGCGATCCGGTCGCGGACGGGCGCAGACGGGCTTACCTTTGGCGCGCCTTCGGCGCACAATCGGCGCGTCCGCTGCGCGTTCGCACGGTCGCCATTTAAGGCGAAGTGCGCGGGTGGGCGGAGCAGCTGGGAGGCGGGAGCGAGGAGGTAACAGAAGAGAAAGGGGCGGGGCTAATGGCGGTGGCGGGAAGCGGGAGCGGGGAGGGAGAGCGGGGGCGGCGAGGTAGGCGGGCAAACAGGAAGGAGACAAGCACAAATGCAGCGATGGAGGGCAAAACACGAAGAAAAACGGCGAAAAAATACAGGCACAAATGCAGGTCAAAACGGAGAAAAAAACAGATTAACAAACGCTCATACGGCACACAGAGAAACAAGCACAAATGTAGGTCAAAACCAAGGGGAGCGATCAGGCGGCAGCGAGGCCGGCGCTGAGGCAGAGGCAGGCACTGGGGCACACGCAGCAGTTGTTGGTGATAGTCGCAAAAAGATCTAGTTGAAGTTGAAGATTCGGAGCCTTTATGAGATAATCATCCAGGTATGGATAAAATGGTATGCCTCGTAGGCGTAGAAAGGCAGCTACCGGGGCCATGATCTTGGTAAAGACCCTCGGTGCTGAAAGGAGGCCGAATGGTAGGACCTTGAATTGGAAGTGCAGGTGTCCGACTGTGAAGCATAGAAACTTCCTGTGTCTGGGGTGAATTGGTACATGGAAATATGCGTCCTGGAGGTCGATCGTTGAGAAGAATTCCCCTGGATTGAGGTCATTCAGGATTTGAATCAGAGTTAACATCTGAAAGGTTTTGCAAAAGATGAATTTGTTCAGGGCCCGTAAATCCAAGATTGGACGCCATTCTCCCGACTTTTTCTTTACTAAGAAAAACCGGGAATAGAATCCCTTGCCGCGTTGACCTAGCGGCACTACCTCGATGGCCCCTTTTTTGATCATTAATTTTACCTCGGCCAAAAGTTCTCTGAGGTGGGGGGAGGGAGGCCCCGAAGGTGGATGAGTGGGAGGAAATTTTGTGAACTCCAGGGTATGACCTTTGGAGATAACGTCCAGGACCCATTGGTCGGAGGTGATTTCGGACCAATTGCATAAGTATTTTGAGATGCGACCTCCAAGATGCAGTCGGCAGACAAAAGGAACTGAGACTGTCAATGTTTCTTGTTGTTTGCGCCACCTCTAGAAGTTGTTTTCCGTTGGTATGGTCTGGAGGAAGACTGACGATTCTGGTTTTTGTAAGAACCTCTCTGCCGATTATCGCCGTAGGTATTGTATGAGCGATACTGGCCTGATCCACGAAAAGTAGAGGAACCACTGCCTCTACCTTGTGCCCCCCGAAAGGGCCGCTTTTTGTATTGGAGAGTAGCCAAGGACTTTGCGGTGTCAGTGTCCTTTTTGATCGCCTCAAGAGCATCGTCTACATGCTTGCCAAATAAAAACTCTCCATCGTAAGGCAAGTCGAGGACTTTTGCTTGTACTTCTGGGCGAAATGTTGTAGATTTCAGCCAGCCTTGACGCCTCAAGACTGCAGCCCCAGCTAATTGGCGAAAGCCTGTGGATGAAATGTCAAGCGCACATTCGATAATTTCAGACGAAATTACCTCTCCCTCTTGGATAATTGCCTGCGCTTCTGCACGGATGGCCTCAGGCATTTGAGGAATCAGTGCGGCAATCTCGGACCACATTTGGCGGTCGTAACGGCCCAGAATTGCCAAGGTGTTTGCCGCTCTGTCAGTAGTGGCCGCCATGGTAGTAAACTTTTTTCCTTTAGAGTCCAACTTGCGGCCTTCCTGATCAGGAGGAGACGTGAGTGGTGTAGCTGGATTACGAGATCTTTTCTGTGCTGCCTGAGTAATAACCAACTCTGCTTTTGGCTGGGACACTAAACAGGCTGGAGCGGACGCTGGAGCCTTATATTTTTTGTCTAATCTGGGCAAGACTGCAGGTACTGAGTTAGGATGTTCCATGAGTTTAAGACCCTCTGACCAAATAAAGTCAATAATTGGAATTGTGTGGGATTGTCTTTGTGAAACGTCCTTAAAATCATAAAAGAAGCATACACTTTCATGTTGCTGTTTCTCGACAGTGAGATGAAAGCGTTTCGCTGTACGCACCATTAAATTATGGAAGTTTGCAATGTCCACTGGAGGCGATGCAAGAGGTGAGATGTTTGAGCCCTGTAATTGTCCCACTCATTCATATCGACATCGTCATCATCAGTGTCGTGAGGAGCAGGATCCTCGTTGTCAGTGTCAGGTCGAGTTCTTTCCTGTGACGCGGGTGGAACCGGAACAGGTGCTTGTAGGGGTTGAGGTTGAGGCTGGGGAGGAGGGTGTGATGCTGGGGAGGCAGGTGTAGATGGAGGAAACCTGTGGTTATAGTCATCAAGCATGTGCTGTAAATATTTGACTAAAGATAAAGGTATTTGTGTAACAGGTTCTGAAGTTACTGTCTCTGCTTCGTCAACAGGAAATAAATCATTCCCACTTTTGACGTATTCCTCTTCGTCACCCTCATCACTGTACTCCTGGCACTTAATGTGCAAGTCAGATGGACTGGTTGCCTGTCCAAACAGTTGTTCCATCTCCAATTCATGGCCAGATTCTTCTCCACCTGATTGAAACCATTTTTCAGGAAGACGTGCTCCACTCCTTATTGGACTTATTTGAATGAGAGGCACAGTCCACAAGGTAGAAGCAGTAATCACTGTAAAAGTGGTAGCTGAGGCCGGAGGAGGATGAGATGCTAGTTCTAGAGGGAACTGCAGCCTGATTGGCTGGAATTTGGACCAAAACATAATGACACTGATATGTTACCAAGTTGAGTTTTTCTCCCCTAGGCTTTCTATGGGCCTATGCAGTTCTATGGTACTTTTCAGTTTACTGTATATATATATATATTTTTTTTTTTATAATTATAATAATTTTACTTATATATGCATATATTACTGCTATTTTATGTACCGTGGGACTCCCACTTCGACAACGGGGAATATTCAAGCATGTGAATCTATGAAAGACACCCTTAATACTGGAGAAATATACTTTCACGCCTGAAGTCGAGTTTTAACCAAGCGAGATATGCATTATTGTTCCTTCAGTTTTTAACCACCCCACAGTGTGCTATTTTTTATATCTCGGTTTCTTTCTGCCATTTTAACACCTTGGCTGCTAAGGGTTTTCCCCTCCGGTGCTGACTTTTTTGAAAGCTCATTTATTCATGACGAGCTCAGCTCGTCATAAGCACAGCTCAACTGTGCCTCATGACGAGCTGAGCTCGTCATGAGCATCGAAGGGGTTAAAGTCAATCTAATTGTAATGTATTTGATTTTCATGAAATGCATTTTACTGTGCAGGGCTTTTATGATTTTATCTTTCAAAATCGAATAAAGAATATGTTGATTTAACTGCTTTCTCACATTTAGATCAACATAATCTCAGCCCATCACAATCGCCACTTTTACTTCCACAGCAGCCCACTAATTAGCCCCAACCATCCTTAGAACCACAGATGTTTGGGTCAGCTGGTTTTCATGTTCGACTGGTCCTTTGCTGCTTCGTTAGGCTTCTTGTTTTCCACATTCATGCCTCTACCCACAAGGCTCAGTCCTTTGTCTGCACTTCACCCTTGTTCATATTTTGATCTCCTTTAAATCATCATGTCATCTCCATGAAGAGGATACATGAATCTTTCTTTCAATTCCCACCTTGATTACTGATCTCCAAACAAGATTCTAACTGCCTCATGGCCACTACATACTTTATGGCAGTGTGTTCACTCATGTTAAATTCACGCACAATTGAATTTATCTATTTTCCTGCTGCATCGTCCCCTTCCTCTCTGCATAGCCTATCCATTGTCCGCGAGACATAGATCATTACAGCCGCAGGCAGAAACCCTGTGGTATCCTGGAATCCCTCAATGAACCTTGAAACTTTCATAGCCAACACAGTCACATCAGCCAGCATAAAAATACTAAACATAGGGAACATTTCACACGGGCACTGAACTCCCCACTAATTTTTTCTAACCTGCAACAGTATATTAATATGAGGTCTTCCCTTCTATTCGTTCACTCCCCTTCACAGGGTTCTACATTTTATGTCACTGACCCTATACAATCTTACGCTACACCCTCCCACCTCTCAAGTGTTGGCTTCAAAACATTTTGCTGCCGCCAAAAAACAGAGCTCTTCACAGACTACTCATCATAGTGTTCATAAAAACGAATGGCTCTTCTTCAAGTTACCTACCAATAACCTGAGCAGACACATCCATACTCACAAGTGAAGCTCCGCCACGAAAAGCCTCCTAGACCTGCCCAAACCTCTATGCAGAATCAAGATTCTGACCTTCTCACTGATCAGTTCCACTGCACCAGTAAGTTCTTCTTCCAGAACTGTTTAATCCGTCAAAACTACTCTCAAAGAAGTTCCCTTCTTACAAGGTGCACACTAAATAACTTGACTCCACACTAGTTCTGTATGTATATATATGTACATAGCTTACATGTATGTATTACCATGTTATAGTTTCAAAATTCACCGTACTTTAAATCTGATCACCTTCTCCATGAATCCACGCGCAGCTGGGAATATCACATGTACCAAGATACGTTTTTCTATGTAAAGCTTTTCTTGTGAAAGTGTTACGTTTGAGACTCTAAATACTTTCTCTTTACAAGAAGCACCTTTGTGGCATTGCAACCACATGGATACGCTGGATCCAAAAAATGGAGACATGTATTTGGAAGAGAGATATCCAAAGATATATTTAGAGGACTGCTAGTTGTTGATATAGAAGATGCAATTGGGAATTTGTGCTGTGCAAAAGCAAGCTCAGATGTATGCAAAAGTTCCGCTCTCAGATCCTATGCCAGACCTTGCCTTTTATATCTGGAAGGCCAGTTTAGTCTTTTTTTTGCTTGTTAAGAGGTACCCTGCTTCCTGTGTTGGTTCTTGTGGTTGCTAGTGGTGCTTTCCAAGGCATTTTGCTGTTTGGGTCATGAGGGTTTCTGTTGGCGAAATCTTGATACATCAAAAAGATTTTTAATGGTACCATTTGTTAGTTAATGCCAGCTTTGTTGCTCATTTAACTAGTGGCAGCCAGTCAGCCTGAACCAATATTCTCAAGTACATTTTAAAGACAAGGTTATTCCCTGACTGCACTAAAGCTGTGAGAGTTTCTTTGACTTTTCATTCTGGTTAACATAGTACTGCCATGTTTTTAATTGCAGGGTGTTTCCTGGAAACATCTGTAGTCCAAATAATCCATCTGCTGGGGGCCATGGCTCGGCTTGAACAGTGTCCGTTCAACTTTACTGTCCTGGACCTTAACACCTGTTCTGTGTGGATATGGGATGAGTCATGAATGGAAAAGTGAGTGCACTAACTGACTGTAGGACCCCCTGCTGCTGTCATTGAGAACAAGGCCATGATATTGTACTTCACTGAAAAGAGTGTGTGTGTCTTAAATCACGTAAGGCTGTGTTTCTACTAAAAGGTGTACCAAAAGAAGCCAACTTTTCTGGCCACTGAGAACAGTGACCTCACCGATGCAAAAAAAAGCAGTGGGTTAGCAGAAGTTAGATCACACATCATTTGAACACTTTCTGATGCCATTACAGTGTTGTGTTTGTTCCTTGGACCCTTAATAACATCCTACTTCCTGCAGAGGGTCTAGGACAAAACAGTAAGTAAACAAAGCTCTTGGAGCAAGAATTACTTCCTTCTCCGACCCCTCCGTTCATGACTCCAGAGATCAGGAATGGCAAGAGCAGTGCTATTGTAGAAGGGAGCAAGTCCGAGGTAGCAACTGCTACTCACGACTGCCCCGATTAATGTACATGGAGCTACTTGGCTTAAACTCCCCAGGTTTCTGGACCATGAATAGCTCAGTGTGTACGTGGTCTATTGCAACAGCAATTGATGGCCTGTTAGGACAACCATATGACATGGATGACCGGCTAAAGAATGGATATTTTCATTTCTCACCTCACACGTCTACGCTTAAATGGTCTGGGTTTCATCTAACCACATTTGTCGATCCCCCCCCCTCTGTTACCATCGGCCCTCCCATCTTGTCATACCATTTTCTCCATTCTGTTGGTTCTTTTCCTTTGTCACCTCAAGAAAAAGAAAGTACATATTTTCTCTGCATGCTATCACAGACCTCGAAAGTGTTGGCACAAGACGGATGTCATTTTGTAAAATGTAATGCATTTTAAAAACATGTTTACATGACTTCTCTTGGTTTCTTAGTAAAATCAATGCTCCTCTGAATGATGTATTCCATTTATTTTTGCCAAAAGTAGCTTGCGTCATAGTAGGCTACATTGGAACCAGCAAATAGGCTAAAACTAAATTTACATTTACAGGACACATATTGCTGCAAGTTCTCTTTTTCTTTTTTGCAACTCTACTAAATACTCTAGCTAAATCCTTGAAGATTACAAGTGTAAAAACACTGCTCAGAACAAAAAAGTCCAAACCTTAGAATAAGTTAAACATATATTTATTTTAAAAATAGGTATATAAAAGTACACACAATAAATGTATAAAATAATAAAATACAGTCACTTAGCTTTCGTAGAATTGACAAACATATACTGTAACATTCAGATTCATAATACGGACTTTATAATCTCTTTGAGCGCAAGTAGTATCAAATTGTAACAATGACTTATTTTACATGCGGTTTACCAAGTCGTCTCTATATAAAAGGTGCCTTGGCATCTCTGTAGTGCATTTTGCAGAATAAATTCTGGCGCAACAGGTACAGCAAGAACTGCAAGTACAGCCGAAACTTGGAATGAAATACCCAGCAAGAAGTAAAATTTGGAAAAGCACTGAGATTTTTGGATCTGCACAAAGGATTATTAATGGGATTACAAATCAAATAACGGAGAGTATGTAGCCTGGAATCTGAAGTATGCTGGTCTTGGACCTAACGGGTGGGGGTGGACAAGTGGCAACAGTTTGCAGGGAAAGTGGCAACAGTTTGCAAAACAACTTTACAGTAAAGAGTTCCCTCCCTGGGGCTTCAGAACTTTGAAAGAAAGTACCTGGGCAGCCCCCGAAGCTGGAGGAAAGGGGGTCAGGCAGAAAGATAGCAATCAGCAACACCTCTTATTTTGGGCGTTTTGGGTGTGCAGGCTTGACAAAGGATTTACATAGCTATGTGGGGTGTAAGAAGAAGCACTGAGAGTGGTGTTTTAAAGGCCATTTCAAAGGATAAGCTTTGAACCTGCCTAGTAATAAGCATATTCGCTTAACCATGATACACACTACTGTCACTGAAGGCGGAGGTTTTCCACTTTAACCCCTTCCATGCTCATGACGGAACGGTTCCGTCATGAGCGTCGGTTGAGCTGTGCTCATGACGGAACCGTTCCGTCATGGTTCTATTGGTTCTTTAGAACCTTCAGCACAGCGCGAAAATTCGCGCCGCGCTGAAGGGGTTAAAAAGAGGGTTAGGCCACAGTGCGGAGATTCAAAACACTCAATTGTCGGTGTTTTAATGCTTATTATAAGTTCTAGTGTAGGCGGAGGACAATTGTAGAAACATGTTCGTCCGATCATCCAAGGCCCTGAATTCAATAATAACCACTGTAGGGCAGAGCAGGGACAGTTTTCTGCTAGCAGCTAAATCCCTCTGACCCCAAAAGAACAATTGCAATAGTTTGATTCCTTTCTTTCACCAAGAAAGGGGGTCATTTAAAATAAAAAGGCATTTTAGCAACAAAAAAATTCAACTTTAATAGGACGTATTTCAAAAGGTAAACTCCAACCAAGCCACAATGCACAAAAAAACAAAATCAAGCATGCCAGTTTTCAGAGGAATGTTTTACATAGAGGTCGGTAAGGTGGCATGCTGCTGCTCTATTTGCATCAAATAAACTATGCAACTCGCAAAGTATTCTAGAAAAACTGTTTCAAATAGGTTTATCCAACTTAACAGAAATGCTCTACTACTATAAACAAAAATGCACTGTTTCCAGTCTTGTCATTAAGGCGTTCTAAGCTTACAGTTCAAAACAAAAAGGAAATCAGAACGTTTGCTATCCCACTAGAAACATACTCTTTGGGTGTTTAGTTTGAAAGCCATCTAAAGATCATAAATGGTTCCATCTGGTGGTAACCTTCCGATTAAGTGTCCTATAGGTTCTAAAATGAAGGTGTCATCCTGCAAGACAGGTTGTAGCTTTGTTACTTTTTTTTTTGTTGCAAAAAGTTTGATTTTTTTTGTGTGGTTAATACAATATTTGATTGATTCCCTAGTTGCAGACACGTATTCTTTATGCTCATAAAAAGTTTAGAACAGTCTCATTAGTTTCATTTAAGAATCAACGCTACAGTTCAAACTGTCCTTTTCGTCACAATAGTAAAATTTTCTTTGGATATTGCACTCGTCGATGTAAGAGATAGTAGAATGCAGGTAAAGGCATGCCCATCTGGGAACCCTGGTACCCAGAACACACCCTGGGTGGATCACTTTGCTGGAGTATCTCTACCATCTTTTGTGCACTATCAGTCTTTCTACGAATGAAGGCCAGAGTTCAAATCTTGAGGATTTAGAAGCTGTCCTACATGGACTCACTGTAGCAGTGGAGAGAACTATGGGGATTTTGTAGATGTTATGATCCACTCTAGGATGATGAGTAGTTTTTCCGGCCCACCATCTAGGCTACGGACTACAGCACCAAGATGCTCCTTGGAGCGATAGAATGAGCTTTACAAAAGCTGTTTTACATTTACATTTACATAGCGGAAGCTATAATAATAACTCGCTCATCTTCTAGTGATTTACCTGAAAGCCAAGGCTTGGCAAGTCACGTAGGGAAGTCACCTGGTATCTCAAGGGCTCCTCTGCGGACATCTTTTATGAGAAAATTCAAGGAAACAGACAGTTATTATGGGATTAGCCCACGGTGTCTGCCAGCATAAAGTGTCTGCACAGGCAGTATATATAAATATTTGTTGATTCCATCTGGTGCAACCCCATTGTATTACATGTGTTGCTCTATGATGTGTGAGGGGAATGGGAGGGGGTAGATATGGAAGCAGGGCCCCAAATTTTAACTCAGAAATCCACTGTAAACTTGTAGACACAGAAATCACCTCCCATAGGCCAAGCACTAGCCTATCAGTAGATGGCTAAGTTACCTGTACTGTACAAAGAATTTTCTATACAAGAGCATAGATATCAAAATGAATTTCAGCTCACACATCTAAGGTGTAGAAAAATGTAACCAGCATCTTAAGATGAAGATTGAATAAAAGTACCCGTCTACTACAAAGCAAGAACTTTAATACAGGTTCTGGGGATAACTACAGACCCACTCAGATCCCTGTTGCACCGAAGAATGAGGTAAGGGCACAGCAGCATTTGTCCCGCTAAAGAGGGGACTCAAATAGGCACTCATGTGTGCATGCTAGGAAAACCCTTGGAATATCCAGCAGTAGCTGTGGAACATGGAACTGACAATGTTTACTTTGTCATAGAAATAAATTATACATTACAAATATTTTATATTTGAATGTCAAATACAATAAACATATGCAATTTGTCTTACCACATTTTTAAAACATAGCAGTATTTTTACAAAAACTACAATTCTTTTCAAGCATCATTTAGGATCTCTCTGCTCTATACAGTTTTAGTTTCAGGTTAGTGCAGTAAGTGCAATGAGATAAAGTTTGGGCAAAGTGGAAATGATAAAAAGACATGGAAGTGTGGGAATAAGAGGACTAACAATCGTAAACCGCATTGGTTGAAAAGTTGTGTCTGTTCTGCCTTTGCCATAAGCTGAGATTTGGCAAGTGAACAACCCTGCCATCTTGTCCTTTGCTCTTTTTTTCCATTGCAGTTTTTAGGCCTCGTGTTTTTCCAATTATAGGGCTCCCATTATATCAAGATTGGCCGGGCATGGGACTTCTCACCCTACCACCTAGCTTATATACTTTCTTGGGGTCAGTCATGAGCACAACTGAAGCTCTGGTAAAATAGGAAATCCATAACAAACCCAAGCCCAGGAAATTCTTGCATTATTGAAAATGGTTAGCCTAGTCTGTAGATTATCAACGCCAGCAGTGTTTGGAATGTCAGACATTTGGCAATATGTGGCGGGTACGAGGTCATGACAGCCCTGAGGTAGTCTGGGGTAGGATAGCGTTTCGGTACCAAAAAGTAAGAGCCATTTGAAAGCCGTCGGCTACAAAAAGGTCAAAGGGCACTCACGTGCTGTGGGATAGCACTGTCCTGGAGTACTGCAAGGCATATTAGCTCTTATGTACCATGGAATAGGTGAGGCCTAGTGCAGCGGATTTGAAAGCCTTGGAATACCATCTGCTGTAAGAGCAGAACAGTACTTGCATATACTGGGATCTCGTGGTGCATGAGAGCCTCCAGCAGTAGTGATGGTCTAGGTCTTGGGTGCCTCGGAGCACTTGGGTAGCGTGCGATACAATAGCTTGGAATATGGCATAGAATTATGCCCCCCGAGAAAGGCAGGGCACTGAACCAATTTCTTGCTTTGTTTCTTACAGAGAATAAATATCACTGGATTGTACATGAGCCCGCTTTGTTAAGGTGGTTTCTTGTTCGATTTTCTTAACAAAGAGCTGGCAGCAGCCAGAGCCCCTCCCTGGACAAAACGAACAAAATAATCTCCAGCCAAGGGTCCCACAGCATAAAGTCCTTCTTCCTGAGTGCATTCATATGTGAACTGGTCAATGTCAATAGGGTTTCTTTTGGAGATGGACGATTTCTCATTATCTACTGCCAAGTGGACACCATTGTTGGGCAAGAAGGAAAGATTTGGGTTGGATCCAATCAGAACCAGTGCCATGGAAATGTTATAGACCACTTGATGCCCACTTTTGTCCTGAAAGACACACTTCTTGTCATCTTCAAAACGCACAACAAAATGTTCGGGAAGGCTGATATAGCCTTTATACTGCCCAGAGTCCAAGATAGACTGTTCCTTCATCATCTGGTGAACTTTGTGATATTCTGGATACATCATTTGAGGCAGCTGATTAAATATGAGGCCTGGGTCATTCACCTTTCTGCGGAAGGCATGGACCACAGGAATGTTGCAGTGGTGTGCAAAGAGAACAGCATCAGCTGCAGTCAGCCCTGCACCGATTATCAGGACAGGGTCCGAGTTTGGATCAACATTTTGCTTCCTCACAGCTTCTTCCAGGTCAGAGATTTGATGCGAGATAAAAGGAAGGTCCTCTCCTTTGACACCGAGCCATGAGGGACTGTCAAACATGCCAGTTGCCAAGACCACATTCTCCGCATGTATGGAGAAGGGTTGCAGTCGGTCACTCTCCATCTTCAGGAACCCATTAACCTGAAAGATTTCCTTGTTCTTGTTGGCAATGGATGTATTGTTCAGTTGTTCCTCCAGATCAAATGTGGAGCCGAGCTCTGTGGGAGCATCTTCGTTCTTGTACATGAAGTTAGTACCAGTGTGGACTTTCCTAACCGACGTCACCACGCTTCCTGAGATGAAGTTTTGCTGCAGGCTTTTCTTCTTAACATAATGCTGATAATACTGAGCAATGTCTCTTGCTGTGGCTCTGTCATTTCTCAGGTGCCTGTTTGAAAAAAGAGACAAGATAAAGTACACTGTAAGTACCACACAAGAACACCCTATGATCCAACAAATTGACAATCAAATAGCACTGAATTATACTGTCCAAAAGAGTAGTTGGCGCTTTGATCACTTTTTTGGGTCTCAGAAGACAAAATAGTTTTTAAATGCAAATGAAAGCCAAACATTCAAATCAGTATGGAACTAGAATCTCCATTTTATTTTACACTTGGGAGCAAAGTTCAACTTTCAAAGCACTAACCTATGGTAACAGCTGAAATGAAGTGGAAAAGGCTGATCAAAAATGCAAGACCCTACAGGGCCAGTTTTTTTAAGACTGACATATTTCACACCTAAAGAGGTCTATTGCAGAAAGGGTTGAATATGAAGTGGCGTTTTGGATGGCCAGAAGAAACACGTTATGTCCTATTATATTTTTGCATAGAGACCCCGTCATGAATCTGGTTATATATCCAAAATATAGACAGTTTAGTTCACAGTTGTGGAAGAGAAGACATTTAGAGAATTGCCAAGAATGCATACTATCATCTATTCTGTGATCTATATGCTGCTGTATATTAAGAAAAGTCCTATACTCTCTGGCATGAATGCATATTCATAGACCCAGAACACTGGATTCGAACCATACCCAACTCAGGTCAGACATTTTTATTTGACATTAAAACAAATGCACAACACATTTTATCTAGTTGACAATGGGGACTTTATTTTTAACATGCGCGTCAATGAGCAGGAAGGGCGTAATATACTGCTTTGTGTGAAGTCTCTTAAAGAGACTAAATCTTGGAGAGATGTACTACATATTGCTGAAATCTTATTCAGCTACTTTCAGAGCAGTGAAATGGTTGCAGAACTGTACCGCTTCAAATAAATTACGACTTGTAAAAGCCGGCACACACTTCATGTGTGATGGCGTTTTAGAATCTTTCAATATAATCGTGGTAGGTGGATGTGCACTGCCGATTTGATTATTGTCTATACTTATTTTACGTGCTCCAAGGTATCACTCACTACTCTAGAGTGTGTATAATAATGTCTAGGTAAGCAGAACATGGGACTTTGATCTGTCTCCCTGGGCACAGTATGTGCTGTTAATCCAGCTGGGTATTAAAAATTGTATTAACAATCTTGTTTTTTCATCTTTCCCTTTACTCCCAATGCATTTTGGCACACAGCGCCTTTATCAAGGGATTGATCTGTCAAAAGAACGATAATACATATTATTAAGTAATGTGCTTTGCTTACTTAGAATCTTTCCCACTGGCATGAACATCTTAAGGATTTTGGAGGCCCTGGGCGAAACATATTTTGGTGGCCCGTGTTGGGAAAAGCTTTGAATTTATGATCTAGTTTGTAGAAACAGGAGAGTGAGGAATAGGTAAAGGGAAACGTCCTCTTCCCCAATAGACCAGTAGCAACAACGTGGACGACCCACAGGTAAGTGTTTACACTTGTGATGACTCAATATGATGTAACAGAGTATCGACATCCAATAGATTTATAAAAAAGACCCCTCACCCACCAACCTAGTTGGTGGCATACTTCATCATTGGGGTCCCAACTGGGCAGACGAATGCAAGCCAGCTGTGCTTCGACACCAGACTACAGCGGAGCAGGTTTTTGTTGTTTAGTGAGGTGTGCCCTCAGAGGGTGGGGAGGGGAAAAATGTCTCTAAGGAATACCCAAATGAAAAAATCCGGTCAAGAACACAAGTTAGTATGGTGGGAGACCATCCTTGAAGAATGTCTGACTACAGGAGGCTCCCCCTTGCAGAATCCATCGGATCCTTTTTAGCTTGGCTGATATTTCAACTATTAAGTGGGTCCCAAGTACGGTTCTTCCACTACATACTCAGCACACCTTAGCGTGTGTGCTGATATTTAACTCACGTGACTACCTTCACTTTTGTAGCCACCTCACTATTTTCCAGGCTACCTTGGTCCTGAAGAAAGCCTTATGATTACCGGAAAAGGCTGAAACATTTTTTGACCTACACTTCAGGGATATTGAAGTACCATGCTTATCTTTGCTGTATCCCTGCCTTAGTTTTTAATCATGTCCTAAGGCACTAAAAATAAAGTTTTTCCATTTGGGTATTCCTTAAAGACATTTTACACTTACCACCCTCTGAGCACACACCGCACTAAACAAAAACCCGCTCCGCTGTAGTCAGGCGTCGAAGCACAGCTGGGTTGCATTCGGCTGCCCAGCTGGGATCCCAATAATGAAGCATGCCAACATCTAGGTTGGCCAGTTTCAGGTCATTCATGGCCTTTTTGGCCAGTCGACTGACCGTGCACAGGCACACACTTCGAAATGTGTTTACATCTAATATCCAGGAATAGTTGTGTGTTTTTTCAATATTGTAACACAGCAGCAGCTCACTAGTATAACTGCATGTAATCTCTGTGACACCCTCTCATTTCGCATGTGGAAGATCCTGTTTTGATCTTAAAGTAAACTTTTTATGGATTTTGCATGAAACACCAACACATTTCTCTGCAAAAGGTCTATAATAGATTCTCACACGTCACTCACATTAAAAAATAAATTACAGGAAAGTGGTATTTAAAACAGTCTGCTTAAGAGTTATTCATGGTCTTCAGGGTCATCAGAGTAAGTCTTCAGAACAGAGCTGGCTCTATCAGGGGGCCACTGAAAGGCTTGGACACTGGGCCAGATCTCACTTTGCCCGGGCCTTAAAATGTCTCTGCCCACTGGTACCAATGTGAGGTCCAGAAATTAAATAACTCAGGTGCACCGGCTAACCAAAACCCCACAAGTTTTGGTTAATACTGAAAATGTATGAATATATGCTCAGTTTTCTTCGAAATAAGGCGTTCAACTATGCTGCAGTAAAAGGGGGTAAAACCTACGTAATGGTTTACCCCCTTTCACTCCCAAATCTCCTTTGCCTGAAAGCAGCAGCCTGTATTAGCCTGGGCCCCACCACCACCATACTACAGGAAGTCTCACAGAGTAACTTGTACAGAAAGCGGTCCCTGCACCTGCTGATGTACAGTCTCAATCCCTTCCTTCCAGATGTCTTTCTAGATCCCTCAGCTCAGCTATTGGAGTATTTGGAGCAATAGCATTACCCTATGTTCAATGTACTATGTGGTATCACATCAGCATGAAAATTGTTCTAAGAGGCAGCATTTCCAGGATGGTAACTTTAAGGAGTTTATCATTGTGGATTATTGTGATATGTCTACCCTGCAGGCCGTCCAGAGACAGCTCCGCTTTCTCCATGGCCCAAGTCTCTGGGGCCTGCAAGCGACTGGATACCCTATCAGGTGATTAGCCTGGTTTTATTGATCCTGATTGATATGGACTCCTGCTCATCATTAGACTGGTAGATTTTTACTCCTTGTGTATTCTATGCTTGAAGTTGTAGCCCTTGCTTCCATCTTAGAAATATTTGGCTCTCCTACGCTCCTCCACACTGGAACGTTGTAAGTGCCTCAAAGAAACAATCAATTCTTGTATCCAGAAAGAGTAAATCATGCTATGGCACACCATGCGCTTCACGTTTTAATCAGATGAAACATTTAAAGTGAGATGTCACCTTCTCTTTCTTCTGACCCAGTCCTTAAAGGGGAGATCGGGTAGGCCCATCCAATCGCCACGGCTGAGTGTGATCATGGATCCTTCAATGGACTAAAATAAAACAGAAATATCACAAATCAGGCTCTCAGCAACAATCCCATCAGGTCTGTCCTCGGTAGCTTGGACAGTGCTTTATGGGGTTCTCAAATAACCTCTCTTGCAAGGGTTTTAGTAGCATGCTCACAAGGAACGAAAACAGACAATCGAGATTTCATTTCCAAAATGTAAAATAACACATATACAAATATAGGAATATGGCGACTAAAACAAAGCAATGCAACTCTGAAGAACTAGGAGAGGTGTTTGCAAAGACAAACTGGGCCAGGAATGGATAGTGATAAGAAAAATGGAGCAAACGTAAATAATCAACAATTTGAGGATCTTTCGGCGTTGTATTCCTGAAGCAAGCTATACAGAAATGATTAGAGGAGAATCAATTGGGAGAATCTAACAGTGTGCTAAATAAACATGATGTAAACGCGGTCATGTCATTCAAATTATTTGTGGCAAATACCAATAAGCATATCGAAGGACAAAACAACAGCGACCCATGGACCTTCCAACAGAATAGGTAGGGGCTACGACAGGCCCATAGTGTTACTTACGTTCCAAGCCCCGCCTGGAGGGCTTTGGCCCAGGACTAGGTGTGGAACTGCCCGCTCAGGCTCATGCCACCAGGTCAGCATGGACTCCGCGCTGCTACCCATATCAGTGTCCGGCCTCAACAGGGTGTCAAACAGAAGAGCAACCGGGCTGGAAGATCGTCCCTCCAGGCCTTCCGAGAGATGCTGCAGATCCTGGAAAACAAACAGGAGTCACGGTAAGAAGCCGAGCCTACAAGATTCAGTGCATTGATTCACATGGACATTCTGAATAGGTGGGCCAGAAAAGAAAGAGATTTTGAACCAGAAGCTAAACCGACACCTGTGCGGCATCCATGCACTGAGTGGCAACGTATACAGCATAAGATACTTACTCTGCACAGCCAAGCTATGTGGGACCGGAAAAACTGAATGTGCCCCAAGAGTCAAGATACTAGTATAAAATTACATTCATCAAGTGTCAAGAAGTTTCCTGGTGCTCCGTATACAGGGAACTGTTTTAACAGCTTGTTCTTCGTGCCACTATGTATGATCTTATGTACTGAATTGTGCCCTTTTCATCTATGCAATATGTGATCAAATGGGGATTCGAACATATGGATGAAAATGTGTGTAAATAAATTGAACCTTGGGAGATTTTTTTTGGTGTAAGGGATGTGAATTCATTGGCAATTGGTAACGTAGAAGTGCCTAAAAATGATTTGGCGTTCAGCAGTTTACCCAGACCTTTGTCTAAAGAGGTCTTACTGGATGGAAACTGTTATTGGTTCATTTTAAAACAGCCTCAATGAACCAGCGCCACCCCTCTGGGGATATACTTATAAAGCACATGTTCCATCAGATGAAATTGGTGCAGGAAGTAAAAGTGATGCCAGAGTCTAAAGTGAAACAGCATACAACAATGTCTCAACAGGTAGTACTATAGTAATAATTCGTACAAAGTAAACTAATTGCGAAGCCCCACTAAGTCTCTATAAAGAGCTCATGCCAAAAAACAAAATTATATAAAAAAATAAAAAAAAGCTGAACAAACTTGAACTTTAGTTAATAAAACAGCAAAAACTGGACTGGACCCTAGCAAAGATTAATGGAAGCTCTAATAGATCATGGCACAACTTTTAAGTTTCCAAAGCCAGAGTTTTACAATTGGCAACAGTCGGGTAACTCCGAGGCACAAGTACTTTCACAAACCGCTACAACTGCTCAAAAACAACTTTAAAAGCTTCTGAATGGTCAAAAAAAGAGAAGTAAAACTGTCTTTTAAAGTCGTGTCTGCTGAACAGATACTAGCACGAAGTTTTGCTTCACAACTTTGGAACTATAAATATAAACCGCCCGGTTCTCTCAAGTTACTCCTGCTGTGTCTGGCATCCCGAGGTTTCTAGAACTTTCTTGTCATCAAATGCAACTTTCATTTGGAAATGTACATACGGGTGGTCCAACAGAGTCTTGGACTGTTGCACTGCAAGGGGTCTGTGAAAGATTGAAATTGTAGGAGAATATGTTTTCTGGCCATTTGACAACATTCAATGCACAATTATCTTCCTTTTCAGCGGCAACTTGTCCAGAAAGTTGCATCGCGTTCTCAACATGGCTTGAGCTGCCACCAAATGATATGCACTTCCTGTTTTATATTGGGCTTGGCACAGTCAGCGCGGGAGCAGGATGCTTTAGACTCAGCTGCTCTGCCTACTTCAACAGAAGGAGATTTTTTGTCAAGTCATTCTTACATAAGAGTAACTTTGCCTCGTCATTCTGTCGGCCAAATATTGCATGTGAACTATTGCAAGCTAGAAGAGCCCGTTTCCAAGAATGCTGCCAGCTGGATCACTGATCGTAAATGTCTTCCTTTACCGTAAATGAACCATCCACATTTTTATAATTCCTTCATACACCAGAATGTTTATTTTAGTCACCTCTCCACACCTCAAGGCACGCACATCGGGCGCACCTTCCCAAAATCTGTATTCATTGTGTGTCATTCAAAGGATGAATAATTAAGTATTTAATAAAGTACGTTTTATAGCTAGGTTGTTTAAATTAACTAGGTTTCTGAGAAGATTATAACAAAGAAAGGTGGCTGGCACACTTGCGCAAGCTTATTACTGACGACTTTGATCAAATTGTAGGTCATACATATTTTGGTCTGATCAGCAATTTTACCTGATGAAACAGATGCCCACTGGAGATAGTGTGATTTATTCTAGATGTGAAGGTGAGCTTGGCCATCAATGTGCAATTTGAAAACTACTCACACATCTGGCTGTACCAGTGTCTTTTGCTGTACATGGTGACTCCTTTCTTAATTCTGCACGTTCTATTAAAGATTTTCTATTGAGAGAAAAGTAATGGGTATAGATACTATCTTTGTTATAAGTGATGTTGTTTCAATGAACATATGGATCTTCCCTCTATCATAATTCCTATACACCAGGGTGTTTGGTGAAGGAATTATATAATGTATATAGAGGAGCTTCGGCTCTTCGTTTGTTTATTTATAGCCCTGATGAAGTCAGTGATGTAAGAACATAGTTTTCTGACGAAAAACGTGTTGGCTCATTTTGAAGGCAATAACTGAAGATGAGAGACTTTGAAAACGAAGAATATTGAAGAAATAAATCAAATTTGAATACAACAGGAATTGGATACATCTTTTCTTCACATGTTGGTGCTCGGAAAATTGTGTTGGTAGGTTTCTGAGAAGGTTGTACCTTAGAATGGAGCGAAAGGGGGAGATGGCCTCGAATAATTCCATTTAACAAAAAGGTACACTGGCCATGAACTTCACCCTGGAAAAAGCACCCCTTGGACCTGCTGAAGGAACATGATAAACTCGGAAGTGGATGGGTGCCCACCGCTTCTAAGTGCTATCTCAAATTTACACTTGTAAGTCTTCGGGGCTTGTGTTTTGTGTTTGTGGTTTCGTACATTGTCAGTAAATGTTACTCTTTTGGTGTGTTTTCTTTTTGTGGGTGATGTGATGTTATCAAGGAAACATTTTAGAAAGTCTAAATACATAAACACACCCTTCGCAAAACTCGTGTTATGCATATTTTAGACAGAATGATGCAGAAGTGTTAATATTGTAGCCCACTGTAGGGTTACATGTCATGTGGGTAAATAAATGAGGTCAGAAGTGTAAAAAAGCATCTCTAAGTGCATGGGCGGCAGTGCCAGTAATGCACAAATAGGCCTTTCAGTACTTGAAGTATGAATATTGGGAAGATAACCAATCATGTGAACCATTATAGGAAACAATGGCACATATGCACTACTAGTAGTTTTTTAAAAATATATAGCAATAACGAGGAGGACCAATTTTTCCCTTGGTCTTTCGAAGCAAGACCAATGGTGATTTGGCGTCATTAAAAGACATTATGACACTGAATTCAATTTATTGTTTGTAATTTCATAGGCAGGAACAGAAAACTAATTGGTAAAACACACCTTTTTCAATATCTGACTGATAGGTCACCACACAAAAACACTGCATGTTTGAATTTTGCACTTTTTAGGATAAACTCGTATTTGACCTAATTTCAGTGGGTACATTATTTTTTTCAGGTGATACTTTTTCCTGTAATGAGGAGTTTCCTGGCAGTAGGGTCGGACTCTTATTCTTTTCATACTTTTGCTAGAACCGTGTAAAGTCTCAGGAATTCCAAGTTAATCCCAGATTTTAAAAAATTATTTTAGGAGTGTTTTCCCTGAAACCTCTTCCCCATTGAACCTATGTCACCTGCCCTCGTGTTCATTACTAAAAATGGTTACATTATTGCTAACTCTTAATACTTACTGCAACTTTCCCTATTTGTTTTAAAATTTTCGAGTGTATGGACTGAAAATAACAAAGGTCACACCCTCGGATGAATCATAAACGAGCAATAACAGAGGTCTAAATCAGAACTCCTGCTATTGTTAGGAGAGGCTGCAAGGGCTTCTTTGGCTTATGTTGTTGTAATACTTTATTCGATATTTCATATCATAAAAGTGGCTTATGAGGTTTAATACTGGAGAAGAAAGAAAATACATTCTACAACAATAGCCGCGAGATTTATGGATCACAAACTGATGTGAGAGGAGATATAAGGTCCAAAGCTTGAGGGCATGCGTTTATCAGGTCTTTCAACGCATGGCCTTGAAAGAATGGCTGGAGCTAGCGCAGGTCTGCGATCTGTTAAACGCGAAGGACAGCCCCACTGATGCTATTAAAGAGATTGCTTCTCACTCTTAGGTCTCAGTGAGAATTGACAAATTAAAGGAATAGTTTGAACATATATTACAATTTAGAAAATTCTGTAAGAGATTTTTTTACAGTGCCAAAGTTGTCACCTCTACCCAAGAGGAACTGACGGATTTCACTACCATCCATCTACCTTAATGGCATGGGATTACACTGTACTTTTTGACAACACTCTTAAGAACCGGCATTGTGGAAACTCACAGAAGCTATATCTGTATCGTTTCAAGAGGAGGGGTCTAGCAGGACACATATGAGGACGTGGCCTAGCATTAAGAGCTGTCTACTGTGGAACTGGTAACCCAGGCTTGAATCCTGGCCTCAGCTCAGCATTTTGGGCAAGTTACTTAATCTCCCTCTGCCTAAAGAAGTGTAACTGTCGGACTGTCTAGTAAATCACTCTAATGCCCCTGGGCCAGGTTTGTGGTACATAAAACTACAAAAAAAGGTAAATGTAAACAGCCTCCTGCCTGCTCCAGTTCTCAGTTATACAAATGCTACAAAGTCCAGTTTCCAGGAAAGTTTTGTTTCAAAAACATGCAGAGCGGCAAGTCAGTTGGATTAAAAGTCTGGTGATGCAGCACCGTGTGATTGCAAAGGAATGCGACATCATTTTCGCTTCCACTATTGTTTAGGTGCAATGACCTCTTTGCACCAAAATGCCATTGCGTCATGCAGTCAGAATGAAAGCTAACAATAATCTCCGTTCTATTCCGGTTCATGGGTACTGAGTAGCTTGCTGGGAGGTTTGCCAAGTCCTGCGGCGAGTCATCGTTACTAGCTTCTTCACAGAGAACAGCAGCTCACTCCTCAATGCCCAGTCTTACCGATGAACAATGCAATCATTTTAACATAGTTAAGTGCACGATTCTTGCATTGATTACTCTAGATCACTCTTCTAACCACTTTGAACAATGCCCTAACTTTTTTTAAACTCTGGCGTAAAAACGGAGCTAAAGAGACACAAAACTACTCTATGTGTGCTCTATTCCTGGCTGTTTTCGGTCATCCAAATGTTGCTTTCCTGCATAAATAAATGTCAGAATAAAACATGGCCAATGTTTGCACAGACATCAGAAACTGGCAGACACCATAAGCTTTTGTCAATTTCAATTTGTAAAGCTTTATTCGACATTTGTCATAAAAGCATCCTTCCTATCCCTAATACAATAAATACTATATTTAAAAATAATTTTAAAACACATATTAAACATTTTGACAGCCGAATATTACATGATAAATACAATACAGTTAAAATTCAGATCATTTCTATAAAAAGAGACAATTCATACAATGCAATAGGAAAATTTAAGACAACACTATTTCATAATACATTAACATTTGTCTTTAAAGTACGTGTGCGTATTGACCATGCCCAGGCAAGAAATTTGGCTACGGCAACTACAAAAAGTGTTGAGCTATCCGTTTCAAGTTTTTGTCATACCAATCCTTCTATACAAAGCCTTCACTAAACCTACAATCCTGAGTGGACTGCAGTGGTACTCAAGGGTGCACTCTGCCGTCTCAAGGCGCGGTTGAAGATGCTTGTGTGAAGCTCTACAGTTTGCGCCAGAATCTGGAATCCAAACTTGATTTCGCACCTTGGACAGGGAGACAAACGCACAACACAACCAGGGTATCCACCATGCCAAGGTGCATAACTTTACAGGAGAAAGGGGTCCCAGTAAGAACATACGATAATAACAAACAATTCAAGACAATCAATTCACAAGAAAGAAAGGAGAAATCATAAATTATTAAGGTGAGAGATGTCGTTTAATCACATCCTCATCTATGCATGAATGTTGTAGATTCACTTCATTACAATTGCATATCAAAACGTATTGTGCCCAGAAAGGGGGGGAATGGGGGTGGGAAGGTGTTTAGTGAGGAATAAAGGTAAAGTGAAAAGTTTCAAAGATTATAGTGTGGTCACAGCATAAATAGTTGACGTCACACAGGTAAGTTAATAAAGTACATGAAAAAAATAGTTCGGATCCTATCCCATATGTCAGAACACAGTAACAATGATTCAGTTTGTTCATGGGTAGGAGGGAATGTAGACAGTCGACGTTTCGACCTCTTGAAACACGTAGGTTATGTTGCACCTTACACTGGGGTCTTCATCAGGACGGGAAAGGTGTGGTGGGGACGGGTGGGGCACCGAAAACCAGCCACAAGGTGGCGTTAATTGCACAATGATGATTGGGCCCGTGGGCTCCTCACAGTGTTTGAATCCGGTAGCTTGGTAGCTGTACACGAAATTGATGCACGTGTTACAGGCCAACTAACACATCTTTTTTAACAAAATACTACAAGGCTTGAATATTTATCGTTTCAACACTGTGCGGAGCCCACGGGCCCAATCATCATTCTGCAATTCACGCCACCTTGTGGCTGGTTTTCGGTGCCCCCACCCGTCCCCACCGCACCTTTCCCGTCCTGATGAAGACCCCATTGTAAGGTGCAACATAACCTACGTGTTTCAAGGGGTCGAAACGTCGACTGTCTACATTCCCTCCTACCTATGAACAAACTGAATCATTGTTACTGTGTTCTGACATATGGGATAGGATCCGAACTATTTTTTTCATGTACTTTATTAACTTACCTGTGTGACGTCAAATATTTATGCTGTGACCACACTATAATCTTTGAAACTTTTCACTTTACCTTTATTCCTCACTAAACACCTTCCCACCCCCATTCCCCCCCTTTCTGGGCACAATACGTTTTAATATGCAATTGTAATGAAGTGAATCTACAACATTCATGCATAGATGAGGATGTGATTAAACAACATCTCTCACCTTAATAATTTATGATTTTTCCCTTCTTTCTTGTGAATTGATGGTCTTGAACTGTTTGTTTTTATTGTATGTTCTTACTGGGACCCCTTTCTCCTGTAACGCTAAGTACCCAGGTCTCAGTACAACCGGGTTAACCCTTTTATGTAACTAAGGTGAATAACTTGGTACGATGCAGAAACACTGGTGCTGGTACATACCCGCACACCCATGGTTTTTCGTATTCCTAGGCGAGATACTCCCACATTAAAAGAGTATGCGGTTTAAAATGAGCCGGTAAATGGCTTTGCTTACAATCTAGTTACGCAAATGAGGCCTAGAGCTACAGAGCAAAGGTGTGTCACGTGGGGGAGGCAATTCTAATCTTATGACCATTAAACCTCAAAATGAATAAAGTTCCCTCCCTCCCCAGTAAGCCACAGACTCTGCCACTAACACCCAGACCTAGGCACACTCAACCCCACATGTAAATCAGACTTTGTTCATTAACAGAAACATATCTTGAGGAGAGAGGCTGAGGAAGAAGTGCTGCTCAATGTCCATCACCCTTTTTTCCACCCACCTGGTCTGTAATTGGGCGCTCCGGAGCCTCCTCCAGTTTCCGCTGCAAGATGGGGTTCGAGTGAGTTGCCTCCTCTTTGATGTAGGGTGTGTAGCCAGACAGAAGGTAGGAAAGGCAAATTCCTGAGGGCCCATTTCCTGCAACACAAAAGAAAACAGATTTATTAGTGTTCAATTCTTAAGCATCTGTCTAAATCCTGGGTATCCAATTTAGATCCAGGAGGGTCGGCTACTGTCAGAATTCCAGAGTATTCTTAAAAGATAAATTACATACAACAAATCTCAGTGTATTTGTTACAACGTCACTGGTTATCCTGAAAATCCGGCATGGATTCTGCCCTTGAGGACGTAGTTGGAGGCTCTGGTTCCAACTCATCAAGTGGATAACAGGTGGTTGGTTAATATACAAATCCCTTTTAGTAACCCAGGGCCCAATGAAAGAAAGCATGCCTCTTCGCGGAATTTACTTTTACTCTGGCAGCTACAAATCATACATTCTTTAAGATTCCACTAACAATGAAATATTAAAAGTTGGCGCTACGGGACATTTATAGTTCACAAAAAATATTGCCAGTATACATGTATACAATCAGTGAATATCGATTCAAGTAGGGGCAAGAGATACTCCACTGTAGAAAAAATGTGAAGTTGGAGGGCAGTGACCGTGGATAATAGCAACAATACTTTAAATGCTCTTAAAGCAAGGCAGTGATGGCACACCAATATATTTTTTAAAATATTCAAAGATCTAGCCTCACAGTGCTTTGCTGCCCTCTGCTGTTCGTCTTTAAGGTTGTATAAGATGTGTCACTGATTAATGCACTGATAAATGCACTGATTCTAGCCATCCGGTAGTCTTTGGAGAGGAATCTAGCAGTGGCTGCTGTCGGTTGACCAACTTTTCTTTGAAGGCAGGAATTCGAGAAGTTTGGCAGATATGTCTCAGATCACAGGAGCCTACAGTCTGCACGCTTCTGCTCAACCGCAGTACATTTCTACATATATACCCCTTTTAGTCTCTAAAACATTTCAGCTTAAGATACAAACCAATCACAATACTGTGGCTTGTAAAAATAATACTTAAGACAGCCACCGTGGTACGCAACAATAGAAACATTCATTTCATTTGAACATAAACAGTTACATTTAAAAAACAAAACCTTAGAAACCGTTACGCTTTAAGGCAGCGAGTGTTTGAAAAAAGCTTTTAGACGAAAACGAACTGGTCATAAATGCGTGTCTAACATTTACAGACTGTCGTGAATGCTGTTCGGGAGCTGTCGGTGTCACAAATACTTTGATTTACAAAAGGGGGTGGTGATGAACAGAGTGTCTGAATTGAGCAGACCACTCTTACCCAGTCCAAAGATCACGGCTTGATCCATCACCGTTATTTATCTCACTGCCCCATCCCAGCTCAGAACCTGGCTATATGCAAATCAGTCTGTCCCTGGCCCAGTGCATCATGGGAACAGGGCAGACTAAACTACCAAGCCAATTCTTTACCAGAAAGGAGACAAGCTACCGGGGACCGGTTTCTGGCATTTCAGCCGTCTTCGGCCCGGCTTGCTTGAATCCTGATGGAGCAGTGAGAAAGGGACTCATGTCTGAGTATACCCTGCCACACCTATAGTGGCCAAAATCGATTTACAAAAGGGGGTGGTGATGAACAGAGTGTCTGAATTGAGCAGACCACTCTTACCCAGTCCAAAGATCACGGCTTGATCCATCACCGTTATTTATCTCACTGCCCCATCCCAGCTCAGAACCTGGCTATATGCAAATCAGTCTGTCCCTGGCCCAGTGCATCATGGGAACAGGGCAGACTAAACTACCAAGCCAATTCTTTACCAGAAAGGAGACAAGCTACCGGGGACCGGTTTCTGGCATTTCAGCCGTCTTCGGCCCGGCTTGCTTGAATCCTGATGGAGCAGTGAGAAAGGGACTCATGTCTGAGTATACCCTGCCACACCTATAGTGGCCAAAATCGATTTACAAAAGGGGGTGGTGATGAACAGAGTGTCTGAATTGAGCAGACCACTCTTACCCAGTCCAAAGATCACGGCTTGATCCATCACCGTTATTTATCTCACTGCCCCATCCCAGCTCAGAACCTGGCTATATGCAAATCAGTCTGTCCCTGGCCCAGTGCATCATGGGAACAGGGTAGACTAAACTACCAAGCCAATTCTTTACCAGAAAGGAGACAAGCTACCGGGGACCGGTTTCTGGCATTTCAGCCGTCTTCGGCCCGGCTTGCTTGAATCCTGATGGAGCAGTGAGAAAGGGACTCATGTCTGAGTATACCCTGCCACACCTATAGTGGCCAAAATCGATTTACAAAAGGGGGTGGTGATGAACAGAGTGTCTGAATTGAGCAGACCACTCTTACCCAGTCCAAAGATCACGGCTTGATCCATCACCGTTATTTATCTCACTGCCCCATCCCAGCTCAGAACCTGGCTATATGCAAATCAGTCTGTCCCTGGCCCAGTGCATCATGGGAACAGGGCAGACTAAACTACCAAGCCAATTCTTTACCAGAAAGGAGACAAGCTACCGGGGACCGGTTTCTGGCATTTCAGCCGTCTTCGGCCCGGCTTGCTTGAATCCTGATGGAGCAGTGAGAAAGGGACTCATGTCTGAGTATACCCTGCCACACCTATAGTGGCCAAAATCGATTTACAAAAGGGGGTGGTGATGAACAGAGTGTCTGAATTGAGCAGACCACTCTTACCCAGTCCAAAGATCACGGCTTGATCCATCACCGTTATTTATCTCACTGCCCCATCCCAGCTCAGAACCTGGCTATATGCAAATCAGTCTGTCCCTGGCCCAGTGCATCATGGGAACAGGGCAGACTAAACTACCAAGCCAATTCTTTACCAGAAAGGAGACAAGCTACCGGGGACCGGTTTCTGGCATTTCAGCCGTCTTCGGCCCGGCTTGCTTGAATCCTGATGGAGCAGTGAGAAAGGGACTCATGTCTGAGTATACCCTGCCACACCTATAGTGGCCAAAATCGATTTACAAAAGGGGGTGGTGATGAACAGAGTGTCTGAATTGAGCAGACCACTCTTACCCAGTCCAAAGATCACGGCTTGATCCATCACCGTTATTTATCTCACTGCCCCATCCCAGCTCAGAACCTGGCTATATGCAAATCAGTCTGTCCCTGGCCCAGTGCATCATGGGAACAGGGCAGACTAAACTACCAAGCCAATTCTTTACCAGAAAGGAGACAAGCTACCGGGGACCGGTTTCTGGCATTTCAGCCGTCTTCGGCCCGGCTTGCTTGAATCCTGATGGAGCAGTGAGAAAGGGACTCATGTCTGAGTATACCCTGCCACACCTATAGTGGCCAAAATCGATTTACAAAAGGGGGTGGTGATGAACAGAGTGTCTGAATTGAGCAGACCACTCTTACCCAGTCCAAAGATCACGGCTTGATCCATCACCGTTATTTATCTCACTGCCCCATCCCAGCTCAGAACCTGGCTATATGCAAATCAGTCTGTCCCTGGCCCAGTGCATCATGGGAACAGGGCAGACTAAACTACCAAGCCAATTCTTTACCAGAAAGGAGACAAGCTACCGGGGACCGGTTTCTGGCATTTCAGCCGTCTTCGGCCCGGCTTGCTTGAATCCTGATGGAGCAGTGAGAAAGGGACTCATGTCTGAGTATACCCTGCCACACCTATAGTGGCCAAAATCGATTTACAAAACGGTGTTGGATCTAGCCCTGATCTTTTGACTGGGTGAGAGCTTTCTGTTTAATTCAGAGACTCTGTCCCTCACCACCCCTTTTTGTAAATATTTTTGTCCACCCTAAGCGTGGAAGGGTATTCTCAGATGTGAGACCCTTGCTCATTGCACCATCAGGATTCAAGCAAACCGGGCCGAAGACGGCTGTAATGCCAGAAACCGGTCCCCGGGAGCTTGTTTCCTTCCCAGTGTAAGAATTGGCTTCTGTAGTTTGGTTTGTCCTGTTCCCATCATGCACTGGGACAGGAACAGACTAATTTGCATACAGTCAGGTTCTGAAACTGGGATGGTGCAGTGAGCTAAAAAACGGTGTTGGATCTAGCCCTGATCTTTTGACTGGGTGAGAGCTTTCTGTTTAATTCAGAGACTCTGTCCCTCACCACCCCTTTTTGTAAATATTTTTGTCCACCCTAAGCGTGGAAGGGTATTCTCAGATGTGAGACCCTTGCTCATTGCACCATCAGGATTCAAGCAAACCGGGCCGAAGACGGCTGTAATGCCAGAAACCGGTCCCCGGGAGCTTGTTTCCTTCCCAGTGTAAGAATTGGCTTCTGTAGTTTGGTTTGTCCTGTTCCCATCATGCACTGGGACAGGAACAGACTAATTTGCATACAGTCAGGTTCTGAAACTGGGATGGTGCAGTGAGCTAAAAAACGGTGTTGGATCTAGCCCTGATCTTTTGACTGGGTGAGAGCTTTCTGTTTAATTCAGAGACTCTGTCCCTCACCACCCCTTTTTGTAAATATTTTTGTCCACCCTAAGCGTGGAAGGGTATTCTCAGATGTGAGACCCTTGCTCATTGCACCATCAGGATTCAAGCAAACCGGGCCGAAGACGGCTGTAATGCCAGAAACCGGTCCCCGGGAGCTTGTTTCCTTCCCAGTGTAAGAATTGGCTTCTGTAGTTTGGTTTGTCCTGTTCCCATCATGCACTGGGACAGGAACAGACTAATTTGCATACAGTCAGGTTCTGAAACTGGGATGGTGCAGTGAGCTAAAAAACGGTGTTGGATCTAGCCCTGATCTTTTGACTGGGTGAGAGCTTTCTGTTTAATTCAGAGACTCTGTCCCTCACCACCCCTTTTTGTAAATATTTTTGTCCACCCTAAGCGTGGAAGGGTATTCTCAGATGTGAGACCCTTGCTCATTGCACCATCAGGATTCAAGCAAACCGGGCCGAAGACGGCTGTAATGCCAGAAACCGGTCCCCGGGAGCTTGTTTCCTTCCCAGTGTAAGAATTGGCTTCTGTAGTTTGGTTTGTCCTGTTCCCATCATGCACTGGGACAGGAACAGACTAATTTGCATACAGTCAGGTTCTGAAACTGGGATGGTGCAGTGAGCTAAAAAACGGTGTTGGATCTAGCCCTGATCTTTTGACTGGGTGAGAGCTTTCTGTTTAATTCAGAGACTCTGTCCCTCACCACCCCTTTTTGTAAATACAAATACTTTGAGGCAGCTGGGACGGAATCCTCAAGCAAGACTCCTTCAGGGGCGTGGCGCAGGGGGGACCATCATTCATGGTATCCCCCTTTCACCCCGACACATATGAGTATCTGTGAGATATGGGAGACTCGAGAGCAAATAAACATTCTGCAGGGAGGCCGCGCCATTTTGAGCTATGGCCCTGTGCCCCTTCCGTACTGGTGTCCTAACTCCATCCCTAGTCACAATTAAGTGTGACTTCCGGATACACACGATAACTGGGTTTAGTGTACAAAGTTCTTAATCAGTACTTTTGCAGGATGAGTGACAGAATGATATGATGGGAATCAAAGCAAAATGTGGATTTGGGGTTTTGATAGCAGAAACACAGAAAAGCAGAATATGTAGTTAGCCAGAAGCGGCGAATATCACCGAAATGAAATGGGGGTCAATGTCACTGCCAGACTGGTAGAATGAAAAAAAAGGACTTCATTCAAAAGCAACTGTTAGTTTTTATAGCGGATGGCGCATTCATGGGACTGGAGAGGCAGGATTTGAACATTGCTTTTTGGGCCTCTCAACAAGGTTGGGGGTGTAATGACGGACACGCTTATCCGGAAAATGATGGCCGAAGTATGTTGTCAGGCATCTATCTTAACTACATTCCGCTTTTCAGGCATAATTAGGGACCCTGCTGCAAAGAGCAATCTTCAGGCTTAATTATGGTCGGAAGTGAAGTGAGCTTAACCTGAAGGGGCGGCCCAGGCCCGGCGGACAGGTGAGGGCCTCACCTGCAGCTCAGCAAAGGTCACTGAACAGCAGAAAGGTCACTGTAATTTGCACGGTCGCCTCTGACCCACGTGATCTGCCGAGTTCGAATCCAGGCAAAGGGTCGAAGCGGCCTTCCACGTTTTCGAGGTTGGTAAATCGAACACCATTAGATCGAGCAACAGTGACAGCGCACAGAAAGAGCAGGTCTCATATGAAGCGCTATATATGAAACAAGTTGTTCCAAAAAGACGGCAGGTGAAATAGACATGTGGGCAGGTTAGGGCCGTCTGTAAGTGGCACACGCCAGAGTTAGAGCAGGTGTTAGGGACCAGGCCGTACACTCTGGTTTGCATAGGGAGGCAGTGGGGAGCGTTCCGGGCGGAACAGACATTCACTCCTTTTGATGTCGTGTTTTTTGCCAGCCCATTCATTCATGGACTTTACGCTTCCAATCAGCTACATCACATACCCACTGTTACGTAAACTGGCCTCCTGGCCTATTTTATTGCTATTTCTGTTAATCACGTTCGCGAAAAGCAAAGCTGTGATTCGCGCTCAGCCTGTGGAGGTGTTGTGTTTGCTGGCTGTAAAATATTAAACACGCTGGAAAATCTCCACCAGAAAACTTTCCACACACAGACATCACCGCGAAGAATGCCGCGACTGTTTAAAACAAACAGAATTGGCGCCTGCGTCGCAATGCTGGGAAGTGGCTCCCTCCCCAGTCACCACGGCCTACGGCCTACTCCCCCCCCCACCCCCCCACCCCCAAACTCAACATTCGTTTCCGGCCAAAGACTACCAAAATCGCGGTCTTTAGTTTGTAGAGCGAAACATGCCTGAT
The DNA here is from genome assembly GCF_964263255.1 of Lissotriton vulgaris. NCBI lineage: Eukaryota > Metazoa > Chordata > Amphibia > Caudata > Salamandridae > Lissotriton > Lissotriton vulgaris. Next base: position 594,606 of record NW_028244738.1, on the reverse strand, counting down.
GGCGGGAAACTGAGGAAGTAAAGTGGATGAGGAGTCAAACCATGCCACAGGGATGGGAGTTAAAAGCTGCCCAGGCAATATTTAAAATACCAGCCCCTTAATGAAAAGGATGCGGGGGGAGTTAAGCGACTTTCCCTCTCCAATAGGGTTTGGTATGTGCCGCCGCCCCCCCCCCCATCGGAAGTTTAGCAAAAAAATAAAATAAAAAAATAAGCGAATTCATATGATTCATTCCATATCACAATCAGTGATTGTCACAGCAGCAACCAATTGCAAATTAAGCATGTGGTAAGCCTATCGGAAAATTGTGCGATGCTCCCCCCTCGGCGGTTTTCATAACTGGTTGGCCTGGGGAATCTTCACACCATTCAGTCCTAAAAGAAACACACAAGCCCTTAGGAGACACTTTTCTCCGTTGTGCACAATTTGGCCTGTCCACCGCACAAAATAGAAATTGCAATAAACAAGTTGCACAAAGTGGACGCTCGTTGTCGGTTCCACTTACTTAAGAATAGGAACTAGTTTTGTATATAGCTAGTGCTTGAAATGAAAAAAAAAATGCAAGTATACCAGAGTACCTGCTTGTTCCGAGAAGTGCAGGTACTCTTCAATGAAAAGTATTACATCTCTCCTAAGTGCAGGTACTCTCCATCTCAAAATAAACAAGCATTGGAAATGCAATAGGGCTCGCATTAGGAAAGTTTGAGCTATTGGTGTTATAAATGATTTTTTTTTATTTATGTTTTTTTTTTAAAATAGCTAAATTAATGGCTTTGTCATTTACAATGCCAATAGTTATAACTTTCGCAAATGTGACACCTATAGCATTTGTAATGCAACATGTTTTGTATTTACGTGACTTAGATGTATTGATATTACAAATAACAATGGCTTTTAATTTTTTTAAATAATTAATACTTAAATAATTTATTTAATTTGTAATGGCAATAGCTTAAACTTTTGTAAATAACATTTGTGAAGATTATGTTCAGTGTTTTTTATTGTGGCGAAAATCCAAGAACAGAATGAAATATTAACATCTTTTTGTGATTTGTAATAAAGCGTGAAAGCTTGAAAACAGCTTGAAACATTGAAAGAACATATTTGAACCAGTGATGCTGTGGTTGCGCTGAGTGATGGTGTGGTTGCGCTGAGTGATGGTGTGGTTGTGCTGAGTGATGCTGTGGTTGCGCTGAGTGATGCTGTGGTTGCGCTGAGTGATGCTGTGGTTGCGCTGAGTGGTGGGTGCATTGGTGGAGCTTAGTTGGAGCATCGGTGGAGCTGTGTGGTGGGTGCATCGGTGGAGCTGTGTGGTGGGTGCATCAGTGGAGCTGTGTGGTGGGTGCATCGGTGGAGCTGTGTGGTGGGTGCATTGGTGGAGCTGTGTCAGTGGAGCTGTGTGGTGGCTGCATCGCTGGAGCTGTGTGGTGGGTGCATCGGTGAAGATGTGTGGTGGGTGGGGTGCATCGGTGGAGCAGTTTGGTGGGTGCATTGGTGGAGCTTAGTTGGAGCTGTGTGGTGGGTGCATCAGTGTAGTTGTGTGGTGGGTGCATCGGTGGAGCTGTGTGGTGGGTGCATTGGTGGAACTGTGTCGGTGGAGCTGTGTGGTGGCTGCATCGCTGGAGCTGTGTGGTGGGTGCATCTGTGAAGATGTGTGGTGGGTGCATCGGTGAAGATGTGTGGTGGTTGCCTCGGTGGAGCTGTGTGGTGGGTGCCTCGGTGGAGCTGTGTGGTGGGTGCATCGGTGGAGCTGTGTGGTGGGTGCATCGGTGGAGCTGTGTGGTGGGTGCATCTGTGGAGCTGTGTGGTGGGTGCCTCTGTGGAGCTGTGTGGTGGGTGCATCTGTTGAGCTGTGTGGTGGGTGCCTCGGTGGAGCTGTGTGGTGGGTGCCTCGGTGGAGCTGTGTGGTGGGTGTCTCGGTGGAGCTGTGTGGTGGGTGCATCGGTGGAGCTGTGTGGTAAGTGCCTCGGTGGAGCTGTGTGGTGGGTGCCTCGGTGGAGCTGTGTGGTGGGTGCATCAGTGGAGCTTTGTGGTGGGGTCATCTGTGGAGCTCTGTGGTGGGTGCATCGGTGGAGCTGTGTTGGTAGAGCTGTGTGGTGGTTGCATCAGTGGAGCTGTGTGGTGGGTGCATCGGTAGAGCTGTGTCGATGGAGCTGTGTGGTGGTTGCATCAGTGGAGCTGTGTGGTGGGTGCATCGGTGGAGCTGTGTTGGTGGAGCTGTGTGGTGGGTGCATCGGTGGAGCTGGATGGTGGGTGCATCAGTGGAGCTGTGTGTTGGGTGCATCGGTGCTGCAGTCTGTGTAACATTGGAGATAATTATGAAACTACCACATGGGCTGGTTGTAGCAGTCTGTCCTCATAGGGAGCCTGCATGCATTCCTTAATCTTAGACACTGGTTTTCTGTACCCCTCTCTGTAGCTGTGTAACTTAAGATATAACTATTAAGCAAAGCACACGCCCCTATGGTCCGCACAGAGTCTTTTGGGCCTCTCTGGTAACAGATGGCTTGCACAAAGCTAAATAAATGTCAGGATTCCTGGTAGCTGCCACAGTGATATTTCTAAAATATTGTTTACTGCTAACTCAACCAGTCCTGGTTTCCTCAAGCACCACCCCCCTGCATGTGGTTTCAGATCTCCATTTTGAGCTTCCCCCAAACGTATTTTGATTTAATTGTGTTCCCATGAGTTGCTTTTATTGCTAAACTTGACCACTTGCTGTGTGGTGGGTGCCTCTGTGGAGCTGTGTGGTGGGTGCATCTGTTGAGCTGTGTGGTGGGTGCATCTGTTGAGCTGTGTGGTGGGTGCCTCGGTGGAGCTGTGTGGTGGGTGCCTCGGTGGAGCTGTGTGGTGGGTGCATCGGTGGAGCTGTGTGGTAAGTGCCTCGGTGGAGCTGTGTGGTGGGTGCCTCGGTGGAGCTGTGTGGTGGGTGCATCAGTGGAGCTTTGTGGTGGGGTCATCTGTGGAGCTCTGTGGTGGGTGCATCAGTGGAGCTGTGTTGGTAGAGCTTTGTGGTGGTTGCATCAGTGGAGCTGTGTGGTGGGTGCATCGGTGGAGCTGTGTCGATGGAGCTGTGTGGTGGTTGCATCAGTGGAGCTGTGTGGTGGGTGCATCGGTGGAGCTGTGTTGGTGGAGCTGTGTGGTGGGTGCATCGGTGGAGCTGTGTCGATGGAGCTGTGTGGTGGTTGCATCAGTGGAGCTGTGTGGTGGGTGCATTGGTGGAACTGTGTCGGTGGAGCTGTGTGGTGGCTGCATCGCTGGAGCTGTGTGGTGGGTGCATCGGTGAAGATGTGTGGTGGGTGCATCGGTGGAGCTGTGTGGTGGGTGCCTCGGTGGAGCTGTGTGGTGGGTGCCTCGGTGGAGCTGTGTGGTGGGTGCATCGGAGGAGATGTGTGGTGGGTGCATCGGTGGAGCTGTGTGGTGGGTGCATCTGTGGAGCTGTGTGGTGGGTGCATCTGTGGAGCTGTGTGGTGGGTGCATCTGTTGAGCTGTGTGGTGGGTGCATCTGTTGAGCTGTGTGGTGGGTGCCTCGGTGGAGCTGTGTGGTGGGTGCCTCGGTGGAGCTGTGTGGTGGGTGCCGCGGTGGAGCTGTGTGGTGGGTGCATCGGTGGAGCTGTGTGGTAAGTGCCTCGGTGGAGCTGTGTGGTGGGTGCCTCGGTGGAGCTGTGTGGTGGGTGCATCAGTGGAGCTTTGTGGTGGGGTCATCTGTGGAGCTCTGTGGTGGGTGCATTGGTGGAGCTGTGTTGGTAGAGCTGTGTGGTGGTTGCATCAGTGGAGCTGTGTGGTGGGTGCATCGGTGGAGCTGTGTCGATGGAGCTGTGTGGTGGTTGCATCAGTGGAGCTGTGTGGTGGGTGCATCGGTGGAGCTGTGTTGGTGGAGCTGTGTGGTGGGTGCATCGGTGGAGCTGGATGGTGGGTGCATCAGTGGAGCTGTGTGTTGGGTGCATCGGTGCTGCAGTCTGTGTAACATTGGAGATAATTATGAAACTACCACATGTGCTGGTTGTAGCAGTCTGTCCTCATAGGGAGCCTGCATGCATTCCTTAATCTTAGACACTGGTTTTCTGTACCCCTCTCTGTAGCTGTGTAACTTAAGATATAACTATTAAGCAAAGCGCACACCTCTATGGTCCGCACAGAGTCTTTTGGGCCTCTCTGGTAACAGATGGCTTGCACAAAGCTAAATAAATGTCAGGATTCTTGGTAGCTGCCACAGTGATATTTCTAATATATTGTTTACTGCTAACTCAACCAGTCCTGGTTTCCTCAAGCACCACCCCCCTGCATGTGGTTTCAGATCTCTATTTTGAGCTTCCCCCAAACGTATTTTGATTTAATTGTGTTCCCATGAGTTGCTTTTATTGCTAAACTTGACCCCTTGCTGTGTGGTGGGTGCCTCTGTGGAGCTGTGTGGTGGGTGCATCTGTTGAGCTGTGTGGTGGGTGCCTCGGTGGAGCTGTGTGGTAAGTGCCTCGGTGGAGCTGTGTGGTAAGTGCCTCGGTGGAGCTGTGTGGTAAGTGCCTCGGTGGAGCGGTGTGGTGGGTGCCTCGGTGGAGCTGTGTGGTGGGTGCATCAGTGGAGCTTTGTGGTGGGGTCATCTGTGGAGCTCTGTGGTGGGTGCATCAGTGGAGCTGTGTGGTGGTGCATCGGTGGAGCTGTGTTGGTGGAGCTATGTGGTGGGTGCATCGGTGGAGCTGGATGGTGGGTGCATCAGTGGAGCTGTGTGTTGGGTGCATCGGTGCTGCAGTCTGTGTAACATTGGAGATAATTATGAAACTACCACATGTGCTGGTTGTAGCAGTCTGTCCTCATAGGGAGCCTGCATGCATTCCTTAATCTTAGACACTGGTTTTCTGTACCCCTCTCTGTAGCTGTGTAACTTAAGATATAACTATTAAGCAAAGCGCACACCTCTATGGTCCGCACAGAGTCTTTTGGGCCTCTCTGGTAACAGATGGCTTGCACAAAGCTAAATAAATGTCAGGATTCCTGGTAGCTGCCACAGTGATATTTCTAATATATTGTTTACTGCTAACTCAACCAGTCCTGGTTTCCTCAAGCACCACCCCCCTGCATGTGGTTTCAGATCTCCATTTTGAGCTTCCCCCAAACGTATTTTGATTTAATTGTGTTCCCATGAGTTGCTTTTATTGCTAAACTTGACCACTTGCTGTGTGGTGGGTGCCTCTGTGGAGCTGTGTGGTGGATGCATCTGTTGAGCTGTGTGGTGGGTGCATCTGTTGAGCTGTGTGGTGGGTGCCTCGGTGGAGCTGTGTGGTGGGTGCCTCGGTGGAGCTGTGTGGTGGGTGCCTCGGTGGAGCTGTGTGGTGGGTGCCGCGGTGGAGCTGTGTGGTGGGTGCATCGGTGGAGCTGTGTGGTAAGTGCCTCGGTGGAGCTGTGTGGTGGGTGCCTCGGTGGAGCTGTGTGGTGGGTGCATCAGTGGAGCTTTGTGGTGGGGTCATCTGTGGAGCTCTGTGGTGGGTGCATTGGTGGAGCTGTGTTGGTAGAGCTGTGTGGTGGTTGCATCAGTGGAGCTGTGTGGTGGGTGCATCGGTGGAGCTGTGTCGATGGAGCTGTGTGGTGGTTGCATCAGTGGAGCTGTGTGGTGGGTGCATCGGTGGAGCTGTGTTGGTGGAGCTGTGTGGTGGGTGCATCGGTGGAGCTGGATGGTGGGTGCATCAGTGGAGCTGTGTGTTGGGTGCATCGGTGCTGCAGTCTGTGTAACATTGGAGATAATTATGAAACTACCACATGTGCTGGTTGTAGCAGTCTGTCCTCATAGGGAGCCTGCATGCATTCCTTAATCTTAGACACTGGTTTTCTGTACCCCTCTCTGTAGCTGTGTAACTTAAGATATAACTATTAAGCAAAGCGCACACCTCTATGGTCCGCACAGAGTCTTTTGGGCCTCTCTGGTAACAGATGGCTTGCACAAAGCTAAATAAATGTCAGGATTCTTGGTAGCTGCCACAGTGATATTTCTAATATATTGTTTACTGCTAACTCAACCAGTCCTGGTTTCCTCAAGCACCACCCCCCTGCATGTGGTTTCAGATCTCTATTTTGAGCTTCCCCCAAACGTATTTTGATTTAATTGTGTTCCCATGAGTTGCTTTTATTGCTAAACTTGACCCCTTGCTGTGTGGTGGGTGCCTCTGTGGAGCTGTGTGGTGGGTGCATCTGTTGAGCTGTGTGGTGGGTGCCTCGGTGGAGCTGTGTGGTAAGTGCCTCGGTGGAGCTGTGTGGTAAGTGCCTCGGTGGAGCTGTGTGGTAAGTGCCTCGGTGGAGCGGTGTGGTGGGTGCCTCGGTGGAGCTGTGTGGTGGGTGCATCAGTGGAGCTTTGTGGTGGGGTCATCTGTGGAGCTCTGTGGTGGGTGCATCAGTGGAGCTGTGTGGTGGTGCATCGGTGGAGCTGTGTTGGTGGAGCTATGTGGTGGGTGCATCGGTGGAGCTGGATGGTGGGTGCATCAGTGGAGCTGTGTGTTGGGTGCATCGGTGCTGCAGTCTGTGTAACATTGGAGATAATTATGAAACTACCACATGTGCTGGTTGTAGCAGTCTGTCCTCATAGGGAGCCTGCATGCATTCCTTAATCTTAGACACTGGTTTTCTGTACCCCTCTCTGTAGCTGTGTAACTTAAGATATAACTATTAAGCAAAGCGCACACCTCTATGGTCCGCACAGAGTCTTTTGGGCCTCTCTGGTAACAGATGGCTTGCACAAAGCTAAATAAATGTCAGGATTCCTGGTAGCTGCCACAGTGATATTTCTAATATATTGTTTACTGCTAACTCAACCAGTCCTGGTTTCCTCAAGCACCACCCCCCTGCATGTGGTTTCAGATCTCCATTTTGAGCTTCCCCCAAACGTATTTTGATTTAATTGTGTTCCCATGAGTTGCTTTTATTGCTAAACTTGACCACTTGCTGTGTGGTGGGTGCCTCTGTGGAGCTGTGTGGTGGATGCATCTGTTGAGCTGTGTGGTGGGTGCATCTGTTGAGCTGTGTGGTGGGTGCCTCGGTGGAGCTGTGTGGTGGGTGCCTCGGTGGAGCTGTGTGGGGGGTGCATCGGTGGAGCTGTGTGGGGGGTGCATCGGTGGAGCTGTGTGGTGGGTGCCTCGGTGGAGCTGTGTGGTGGGTGCATCAGTGGAGCTTTGTGGTGGGGTCATCTGTGGAGCTCTGTGGTGGGTGCATCAGTGGAGCTGTGTTGGTAGAGCTGTGTGGTGGTTGCATCAGTGGAGCTGTGTGGTGGGTGCATCGGTGGAGCTGTGTCGATGGAGCTGTGTGGTGGTTGCATCAGTGGAGCTGTGTGGTGGGTGCATCGGTGGAGCTGTGTTGGTGGAGCTGTGTGGTGGGTGCATCGGTGGAGCTGGATGGTGGGTGCATCAGTGGAGCTGTGTGTTGGGTGCATCGGTGCTGCAGTCTGTGTAACGTTGGAGATAATTATGAAACTACCACATGTGCTGGTTGTAGCAGTCTGTCCTCATAGGGAGCCTGCATGCATTCCTTAATCTTAGACACTGGTTTTCTGTACCCCTCTCTGTAGCTGTGTAGCTTAAGATATAACTATTAAGCAAAGCGCACACCTCTATGGTCCGCACAGAGTCTTTTGGGCCTCTCTGGTAACAGATGGCTTGCACAAAGCTAAATAAATGTCAGGATTCCTGGTAGCTGCCACAGTGATATTTCTAATATATTGTTTACTGCTAACTCAACCAGTCCTGGTTTCCTCAAGCACCACCCCCCTGCATGTGGTTTCAGATCTCCATTTTGAGCTTCCCCCAAACGTATTTTGATTTAATTGTGTTCCCATGAGTTGCTTTTATTGCTAAACTTGACCACTTGCTGTGTGGTGGGTGCCTCTGTGGAGCTGTGTGGTGGGTGCATCTGTTGAGCTGTGTGGTGGGTGCATCTGTTGAGCTGTGTGGTGGGTGCCTCGGTGGAGCTGTGTGGTGGGTGCCTCGGTGGAGCTGTGTGGGGGGTGCATCGGTGGAGCTGTGTGGTAAGTGCCTCGGTGGAGCTGTGTGGTGGGTGCCTCGGTGGAGCTGTGTGGTGGGTGCATCAGTGGAGCTTTGTGGTGGGGTCATCTGTGGAGCTCTGTGGTGGGTGCATCAGTGGAGCTGTGTTGGTAGAGCTGTGTGGTGGTTGCATCAGTGGAGCTGTGTGGTGGGTGCATCGGTGGAGCTGGGTGGTGGGTGCATCGGTGGAGATGTGTCGGTGGAGCTGTGTGGTGGCTGCATCGGTGGAGCTGTGTGGGGGGTGCATCGGTGAAGCTGTGTGGTGGCTGCATCGGTGGAGCTGTGTGGTGGGTGCATCGGTGGAGCTGGATGGTGGGTGCATCAGTGGAGCTGTGTGTTGGGTGCATCGGTGCTGCAGTCTGTGTAACGTTGGAGATAATTATGAAACTACCACATGTGCTGGTTGTAGCAGTCTGTCCTCATAGGGAGCCTGCATGCATTCCTTAATCTTAGACACTGGTTTTCTGTACCCCTCTCTGTAGCTGTGTAGCTTAAGATATAACTATTAAGCAAAGCGCACACCTCTATGGTCCGCACAGAGTCTTTTGGGCCTCTCTGGTAACAGATGGCTTGCACAAAGCTAAATAAATGTCAGGATTCCTGGTAGCTGCCACAGTGATATTTCTAATATATTGTTTACTGCTAACTCAACCAGTCCTGGTTTCCTCAAGCACCACCCCCCTGCATGTGGTTTCAGATCTCCATTTTGAGCTTCCCCCAAACGTATTTTGATTTAATTGTGTTCCCATGAGTTGCTTTTATTGCTAAACTTGACCACTTGCTGTGTGGTGGGTGCCTCTGTGGAGCTGTGTGGTGGGTGCATCTGTTGAGCTGTGTGGTGGGTGCATCTGTTGAGCTGTGTGGTGGGTGCCTCGGTGGAGCTGTGTGGTGGGTGCCTCGGTGGAGCTGTGTGGGGGGTGCATCGGTGGAGCTGTGTGGTAAGTGCCTCGGTGGAGCTGTGTGGTGGGTGCCTCGGTGGAGCTGTGTGGTGGGTGCATCAGTGGAGCTTTGTGGTGGGGTCATCTGTGGAGCTCTGTGGTGGGTGCATCAGTGGAGCTGTGTTGGTAGAGCTGTGTGGTGGTTGCATCAGTGGAGCTGTGTGGTGGGTGCATCGGTGGAGCTGGGTGGTGGGTGCATCGGTGGAGATGTGTCGGTGGAGCTGTGTGGTGGCTGCATCGGTGGAGCTGTGTGGGGGGTGCATCGGTGAAGCTGTGTGGTGGCTGCATCGGTGGAGCTGTGTGGTGGGTGCATCGGTGGAGCTGGATGGTGGGTGCATCAGTGGAGCTGTGTGTTGGGTGCATCGGTGCTGCAGTCTGTGTAACGTTGGAGATAATTATGAAACTACCAAATGTGCTGGTTGTAGCAGTCTGTCCTCATAGGGAGCCTGCATGCATTCCTTAATCTTAGACACTGGTTTTCTGTACCCCTCTCTGTAGCTGTGTAGCTTAAGATATAACTATTAAGCAAAGTGCACACCTCTATGGTCCGCACAGAGTCTTTTGGGCCTCTCTGGTAACAGATGGCTTGCACAAAGCTAAATAAATGTCAGGATTCATGGTAGCTGCCACAGTGATATTTCGAATATATTGTTTACTGCTAACTCAACCAGTCCTGGTTTCCTCAAGCACCACCCCCCTGCATGTAGTTTCAGATCTCCATTTTGAGCTTCCCCCAAACGTATTTTGATTTAATTGTGTTCCCATGAGTTGCTTTTATTGCTAAACTTGACCACTTACTGGCCTTCCAGCTTCTGTCAATGAAGCCATATCGGTTGGAGGGATTTTTAAAGGGCTGTAGTAAATTGTCACCTCCCTGGGCATGTTTGGGTCCTGAGTGCCTTGCGTTTTCTGCACCATCACTGGATAGAGTTCCGTTTCACCTACTGCATGGTTTGCTCCCTTTTAGCCTGTAAATTAAGTGGTTCCAGAGGAGTTATATAGAATTTGTCATCTTGCTACATACATACGGTCCGTTTTACAGTTACTAAATGAACTCCATGTGCTGTGTAGTTAACGGTGTTTTATTATATTTAGAAAATATTACCGATCCACAGTGTGGACTTGGCATGTATTCGGAGGGTCGAATGTAGAAATGCTGCTAGTCCTTATTTGTCTGTTAAATTAGTACCTGTAATGAATGTATTTTTGATTACTTTGGTAATGACATATTGCGTTACCTTATTCTACATTAGCGTTTTGACTGTAAAGCCTCCATTCAAGATTGAATGTCTTAATGCCCTTCATTGAGTGCGCTGCTTTTGTGCCTCCATCCTTAATGTGTCTGTCAGTGATCACTGTGATAAGCTGCCTACTTTAGTGTGCCTCTCCATGATCACTGCGAGGAGTTGCCTTCTTCTTTAATGTGCCAGTCATCAGGTGTGGGAAGCTGCCTCCTTCCTTTCGTGTATTTCTTTCACCGCACAAACCCCTAACAGACTTCACAAACACACCACACACACAGAAGCACCACATTACACACATGAGGAATCCCACACAGATTGGGGGGGGGTGCAATATTACCTACAGACATACAGCAATGAGGCGCGCGTGGTACTTTGGGGCAATCAAGCACGACACCCTGGTTTCAGAAAAGGATTAAAAGCAACGCAAAGATTTCGTGTTGAGGAAAAGGGGAAATCTGCAACAGCGGGGGACCCATTTTCACTTCCTCGTGAGTCTTAAGAACTGCAGCTGCAGAGAGGAGCCGGGCAGTGCGGGCAGACCAGACAGACGGTGGCAGCAGTCATGAGCAACTGGATTGTGAACGAGGGGATCTCCATCGTTGTGATTGTGAGTACACCAGTGGTTCCCTTTTAATTACTGCCTTTCAGGGCTGGTGCAAAATTCATAATAGCAGGTTTGTTGATGACGTTTAGCTGTAACTGTTGCCAGTGTTCAAACTTTTGCGTGAAATGGTGGGAATGACGTGGCAGGGTCACAGTGGTGCACGTTTTTAATTATTTGATTCACGTATGTGTAAAAATGTCTCAGCAGTGACCTCGAGGCAATGAATATATATGTTTCTGTGCCTGCAATATCAGTTAGAGAGAAGGGGTAAAAAAATACTTTGAGTGCAGGTGAAATGTTGCACTACCGAGTGAATGCCCTGTGCCGAAATACGTAATGTATTTTGATGCACATGAGAAAGTATAGAAAAGGAAAAGTGTGCGCATTCGACGCACACTTGCCATGATCTGATTTGAAGCATGTAGCCAGAAAGCATGTTCCATCATGGCGTGTCAGACGACTGTATTAGTGTCAGCAGTGTCGAGTCAGGTGTGAGAAGATGTAAGCTTCTCGTAGGGCGAGCCGAGCATCTACGAGTTATTCTGAGGTTGTCATTCAATTCTGCCCTCTAAATGAAGCCCCTAGTTTCTATAAGAGTGCTTTGACAATACTGTGTTATGTTGTGTCAGATTAGCATACCTCTACCGCACGCACCCCGGGGAAACCCTTCTCTGCTTGCTATTTCTACTTCTGGCAAATCAAATGCACAAATTAAGCAACTTGATTGTTGAACTGCAATCAAATAGAATGTTTGGCCTCCCAATCTCCATAAACCTGTAATCTTGTACTGGACACATTAGGAGTGCTTAGAAACAGACGGGGCTAACATAGCAAGAGCTATAAACAAGTTAAACACGTTTTAAAAGGAGACACGGCCTCCGGCCGTGAAACTGAAAGTACGGCCGGCCGGCCGTGAATAATTAGCGGGTGAGAAATGCGCTGGGAGGGCTGCCTTTGATGTGGTAATGCGAGGCAGGCAGGCAGGCGGCTGGTGGCATTGTGCACGCGCTTTTTAGGGCTTGCGCTTGCGCAATGACCTAAAAAGCACATGCACTCAAAGAAATCGCCAGTGGAATCGCCAGTGGTGGATAAAGACTGGATAAGCCCCCATAGAGCTTCCAGCTGTGCACATGTGCACAGCAGGCGAGCCCTAAAAAGTGCTGGTACTCTGTACCGGACATACCAGCCCATTTAAAGCACTGTATATAGCGCTTCACCTCACACGTCTGACATTTCGAAGAGCTGTAAATAATGTAACCAGGAGTCATGGAATTGCCAGGACAATTCTGCATTTTCCCTGTTGGGCCCAGCAAATTTCAGTGAATTTAGCAGGTTTCGGTACTTAGGGACGGTCTATGGAACAGACAGGGAAGAAAGTTTTAATGTGTTTCAGTGGAAAAGCAAACACAAAGAGATGATGGACGGAGCGCTGAAACTTTTTAGACACTTACTCCCAGTCACAGATCCGGGTTGAATCCATCATCATTCTTTAGCTCACTATGCTACCCCAGTTCAGACACAGTTATATGCAAACCAGTCTTGGCCCTGTGCCTCATGGGAACAGTCCAGCCCGAACTGCCAAGCCATGCCTTCCCTGTTTGCTTTGTTCGCCCTAAGTTGGCTGTGTATGCCCGGACGTGGGTCCCTTGCTCACCTTGCCACTGGATTCAAGCTAGCCTGGCTGACGAGGGGCGTTACCCCGAAACCAGTCCCAGGATGCTTGTTTCCGGTTCAGGGAAGACATGGCTTGGCAGTTCGGGCTGGGCTATTCCCATGAGGCACAGGGTCAAGACTGATTTGCATATGGCTGGGACTGAACTGGGGTGGCGAAGTGAGCTAAAGAACGATGATGGATTCAACCCAGATCTGTGACTGGGGGTGCATGTCTGAAAAGTTTCAGCACTCCATCCATCATCTCTTCGTGGTTGCTTTCAGTGCAAAACACAGCAGTAAGCAATTTAGTTAACAGACAATAATATGTGCGAAAGGTGTCGTCAATTTCCCAGAGCACATTATGGTCTATGTTTTCATCTTTGGTGATGACAAATTAATTTATGCCCTTCAGTTGATTCGGATTTGTAGTCCTACTTCCATGTTCACGAGATGTCCTGGTTTGTGGTTTTCAAAATCTAGTTAACGTAGTTGTAAATATCAAGTATTACCAGGGCACAAGTCGTAAAAAAAGAAGTGGGGGGGGGGGACGCTGTCACCAGAAGTGAAGTCACAACATGAAGTGACGTCACAAAAGGTGGCTTGCACCATCGGGCTCATTGCCTCCCCTCGCTCACCCCTTAGATGCGATTGCATCTACGAAGCCTGCACGCGTGCAGCGTCCTGTGAGCTCTAATCTAGTCCCAGAGAGGCAAATAGTGAAGTCCAGCTGTTTGGCAGGGGGGCCTGCATCCACCTGGTAAAATAAGTGGGGTGCCGGCCTCCACCCGGTAAAATAAGTGGGGGGACGCCATCCACCCGAGTGGTAACCCGACTCGAGCCCTGAGTATTACCATTACTCATTTTAAAATTAGAAGATTTATGAACCTCAAAAGTGTGAAAGGCTGAGTCAACTACTGAATTCCAACTGCTGATCATCACCTATGTCAGCGACAAACACTCAACGTAACAAGCCGTTAAGCTGGCTGGTGACCCTGTGTTTGCTCTATAGTTGAGGTTTCCACCTGTCTGCAGATCCTATGGGTGATACAGAGGCTGTACCTCCAACTTTAGTCTTTAAACCTGTCCATTGCTCTTTGCAACAAGGTAGCTCATTATACCTGTAAAGCGGAATGTGGATTAAGATCGACGGCTGATAACATTCTTTGGTCATGCTTTTCGGGATAAGGATCTCACTTGTACTCTCAATCTAGTTAAGACGCCAAAAGAAGTCGATGTTGAAATCCCGCCTGTCAGGTCCCACGATAGTAACAAACTTGTTCTCACAAATTTCAATTTTGGAACATTAAATACGGGATGAATATTGATTTGTCACTGTGAGAGCAAGGGCATATTATTGTTTTCTTTAAACAAGTGCAACAGAGCTAAAGTGAAAATGGATAGACTTGTGCTAGCGGCTGGATGCTGTTCAGTCTGCCTTCTTGGTGCTGTTCGCTAACTTACTGCTCCTTTACATGGTGCGATATGTTATTATCACCTTTATAAACTTAATCTACTCATGAAGGGTATCTCCCATTTTCTTAATCTTTTGTCATTATTTGTTTTTTAGTCACAACACCCCCTGCTATTGTTGGAGGTTGTCACTTACAAAAGAAAGCGGATGTTGCCAATTATTTACGATATCGAGGTTTACCACAAGTATCATCTTTTTGCAAAGTTTCTACAGAGGAAAGGTTGGTGTGATATTTGTAAAAAATAAGTGACTTCCAGAACTTCAGGTCACTTTTCAGAAAAAAGGCTTACCTATTATAACGACAGGAAGTGGCTTGTATTCACTAAATGCTGGGTACTCCTGGACAGATGACCACATGCTGATTCCAGAGGAGTTGTCAGCCTATGTACAGTTCTGCAAAGACAAAATGACACAATCACTTATAATGTTCAGCCGGAGAAAGTATTCCGTGCTACAAGTAAATACTACAGTAAGTGTTCTATCAAACAAACAATACAATGACACTGCTTTAACACGCGCCGTTCCTTAATTTATATGCCAACCAATATATTTATTGGAGGAACTTCACTTGCATACTTTTCCACGAAGACAACTATACAGCAAAGGGGTCACACCGGGGGAGCAGCTTGAGAGTACCTACAAATAGTTTTTATCTATGATGTTTTGACTTCAAGATTGACAGATTGTACCACCAGTGAGCTAAAAGACATTGAAAGGATATAGACCTGCCAACCATAAAATAACTTTCATTTTGTGAGCCTGCAGGAAGATGGGGTCAGGGTATAAAGTCTTAGGCTGTGGACCTCCTGCACTGCCTACAGATCACACCTGCCCTCCCCCACAACAACAAAGACATCACCCAGAGCAGCCTCCCACACGCTTGGAAGGGGTTAAATGGAGCCCAGCTCTGCAGACCATTCACCCCGAGCGAGGCATGTGCTTCCAGCTCATGTGTTAATGGATGGCCAGTGGATTGCCATGCGATGAGTGGTGTAATCATGGGCAACACGGCTGTGTGATGAGAGTTGGCAGGTCTGACAGTATTTTCAATGGTAGCCAGTGTGCAGAGTGTACGAATGAGCATTCCTAAAGTTTCTTGAATCTTTGGGTCAGTCACATTGAGGACAGCATAAGACTGACATGTTCACTTGTTGGTTCCCAATCAATTACACATCATGAGCAAATTAGTAATGTTAAAAATGGAAGCAGTAGGGTAACCTTATTGAACGTACACTTCTAAAGGAACAAGAGGCTTTTATTAATTGAAAATCATGGATATGGACCTATTATCGATATTAGTATTAAAAAGCAAACGTGCAGCAAGGGTTACTTACCCGAATGCCAAATTTATGGTACTTTTTATATGCCAAACTGGCCTCACTAAATCAAGGAAGATAATCCATATTTAACTGATATATAAAGTGATACAATGTTCACCAAGAATTCATCAGAAGAGTAAAAACCATGGCAACTGCCAGAGCAAGTAACATCTAATTTAGGCGTGGTGCTTAGGTGGGATAATATGCGCAGCAAGGTTAGTTTCTAGAAGACCACTTCATCAGATACAAATGCTAGCAAACCAAATGTGGTTCACCTAGCCTCGAAGGTGCAGCGAAGCCTTAAGACATTCCACCATGAACGTATAGGGTGAGGCTTATTTAGAGCAGAGCCTCAGTTGCGACCTCCAATATCTACTTCTATTTTTAACTCGACGGCTCAAGTGCAACTGTACTGCGAATTTCGATGCAGGTGTGTCAACTTACAAGAAAGGTAAGATGAGTGAACCAGGATCATGTTGCACCATTAACTTAATTCATTCTGTGGTCAGGCTGCTTGGGAGAGAAAATAAGCTTTTCCCTGGTCAGTTGAGACAGGTGTCTCAGTCAAAGACTTTGGAAGTAGCATGTGAGGCAAGGAGAAGACATATTTCTGGCCATATTGAAAACTACATTATCCACTGAATTAAAATTAGGTCAAAACTGTGGAGCTTCCAAAACATTCGACTAGAAGCTTTAGCCACAGCTTGCAGCCTCTACTCAGTGATCAACATCTGAACACTGCTAAGGGCAGTGTGGTGAGAAAAGGATTCAATTTTAGCTGAATTGAAGAGTTAAGGGTTGTGCAGGTGCCCCAGCATGGTCCAACTCTTTCATTGGACGCAGTTCCTCAAATCTAGCACTATCCAGACAAGTTAACGAGTTATGGAAAAGGCGGGGTTCACAAGCACAAATTCACAAAGTTTCTTAGACCAGCTTTTCAGATTATTGCCAATCCAACAGCCTAGCAGTTGATGGGATCACCTGAAAAATAATGGGTCAAAGAAAAACAGCAGAAGATTATTTTAAATCCAACAAGAATGCCGTGAAGAAGTGCAGTGCTATGATTATCAAGAGGTCTGATTTCTGAAAAGTGTTATTTGGCCCACAACATTTCAGAAAAAAATATATCTGTTGCAGCCAATGAGAGCTGATATGCTTTAGTGGTGGATCTGGATGGTTAGTTTTACAGCCAAGCCTTATGCCGTAAAGATTGTGGAAGCAGCATTACAATAACTTACTGACGCGAGGAATAGTGAAACAGTGTTTACTTAAGGACATGCTTGGTCTGCTCCAAAGTCAATGTTGAAGCAGGAGCAAGGGGTAGGGTGCATTTATGACAAGATAGAGCTTACGCCAAGTGACCTCTAGGAGAGGTGCAAAACTGGAAAACTCTAACATTCTTGCCTTAGGTCATTATTAAATATTTATCTCACGAGAGCATCTCACAGTGCGTGTGGAGGACCTTTTTACGACATGTTTGCTCTTCTTTTAACATTATCAAAAGGCCTAGGGTAACGCCGGCCTAAAATGGATTAAAATAGCCACGCACTTACTTATTACTTCTCGGAGGCCTAGCATGGATTTCGAATTTCATAGTTTTAAAGGTATGGTGTGTGTGTTACCATTATTCATATAGTGCACCTCTGTAAATTGTGTGGCTTCTTAACCCTTGAGGGCTGTCTGGAATGTGCATTCATACTGGTACCTGGGATATCGGTGTGTATGCACTGATGAGTCGCTCTCGAAGGTGTCAAGAATCAGTCTTGCGGTGGTAAAGTAGCTCGGATTATGGATGCGCCTGAACATACAAGGCACACACTATATTTGCTCAATATGCAAGTGATCGTACACAACATGCTTCTTTGAGCCCAGTTGAAGATGTGCTGCAGCTCAGACCAAGCAAGAAGTCCTATTTTTAATATGGGTCCTTGGGCCATATTAGGATGCCATGATTTGTGCTGCCCCAATGCAGACGGGGTCTGTATATTTCTTTTTATGGTTTACTGCACATATACCGACTGGAAATGTATCCAAGTTAGTGTATGGGCTGCAATCAGCATACCTCGAAAAGACGAATAGCAGAGCTTCTAATGGGCATGTCCTGTTAGGTACAGAGAACCAGCACTTCTCAGTACTGGTGCAATACTTCTAATACTTCTAATGGGAGCGTAATGGCACTTCTCAGTAGCAAATAGGTACTCTGGGATAGCGAGTACCTGCACTTCTACTCTTCAAGTTACAACACTGACAAAGAGGAAATTACTGCCCTCTGTGTCAGAGCTGTGCAGAGAACAGGTTAAAAATGCAGCCAATGTTATGTGATCTCCTCCTCTTTTGCACAAGGGTGGGGCGCGCTCTGAATGTGTGAAGTGCTATTTGAAGGAAGAGGTTCATAGCAAGTCCTTTGCCCCCATCTTGGTTATATTAAAGTGTGATGTTGGCACCATTAGTGGGTTCTGTTTTACTGGTAGTGTTGGGTGTTGGAATGCAGAACTGATGTTTAAAGGCCATCAAAGCAATATGTATGGTTTTACCAGGTGCTACCTTAGATTTTATTAAAAGTGACAAAAAGTTTGCTTTACTTCATTGCGTGATTTCTTAAAAAACCTATGCAACAGTATACAAAGACAGAGGTTCAGTGTAAGTGCTCAACTTTAACAATAAAGTTAAAAACATCATTATGTCCTTAAGTACTGACTTTGACGGTGAAGTTAACATCATTAAGAACTAAAACCTAAAAGTTCAATAAGTTTGGCTTAAACAGTTGGGAATTAAAAAAGACTAAAAGAGGAATCATTATGACATGAAGCCTCTGTTGTCTGATGCACAGACCATGATATTTTTTAGATTATATTCGATTAGAGAAGAGAGTTTAGCATCTTCCTAAATTAAAAGTGACAGTAGATGGCCTTAGGCACCGTTTTCAGAGCATGAGAATGTGGGCGTTGGTGCAACTGTGATGTGGGATTGATGGACTCCTATGCGATAAAGCATTAATGTTTATCAAGCTCATACACTACATTTATTACACCTAGGTTATACATTACTTTGTAGTAAGATATACCCTGTTAAGTGAATATTGCATGTGCACACGCCAATGAGCTACCTTACTTGAGTAAATTGTAAATGCTCCTTTTTTAACCTAGTGACCCTAGAAACATGGCCTAAGTAGCTGCAATCCGTGCTTTCCATGGGCTTGTGAATACCTGCTTTTAATTTTGAATCAGACAGTAGCAGCACTTGCCACCACTTGTGCAATTCTTTTAATAGGAGAGTACCAGTACCAGAAAAGCTGGGCCTAGAGGCTTAGTGGGCTCATGCGTCCCCTGTAGGGGCCTGTGATTGGCCTCATTGTCACAGGTTCAAATCCCTGCCTGTTCACTCAGCCTTTAATCCTCCTGAAGTCGATAAAATGAGTACCCTTGAGTTGGGTAACAAACATCTGTTACTCGGCGTCAAGGTGCCCTTCTGGGGGAACGTGCTTTACAAATACACGTTCTGTTCTCAGCAGCGTACAGGTACTCTGGGGTAGTGAGTACCTGCACCTCTGGATTTCCATTGAAAACACCGGTCGCAGCTTTGCAAACAGTAATGTAAAAAACAAACAGCAGGTGTTGTTAAAACAGGGGTAAATAAAGAGGGGGGTGTCGCTGCTTGGGCTGAGGGAAGTCTTTTGAAGAATGCTTTTTGGTTTCTAGTAAATGTCTAAAAGTTGGTTGAGCGACCTCAGACATTAAAATGCAGGTCTCGAGAAAACAGCAGAGGGTATGGGGCCAAAAGGGGCTTTCAGTAATGTAAATGTCTTATGAGTTCACTGTAACGTGCTATACTGTGAGCCTTGCTGTCAATGCGATAGTGACGAAGACATATACTCGCCGGTCTTTGGTTTACTGCTGTAGGTGGACTGACTAGTATATCTACAAACTATGTTTATTGATTTGTGTTTGCCTTGGTTCACTTGTAAAGCGCTCTGAGGGCCAAGTTCGCGCAATATAAAGCTTTCCAAATTAAATAAATGTTTTCTATTCCTTTTTAACATTCCCAGCCAGGGAAGCGAATAAAATTATTTTTTCCACTAGCCAGGGAATTTTTAACTTTTTTAATCACATCTTTAGGTCCCTACACCTCACCACCTCCACTGTCACTGCACAAACACATAGTCTTTCACCACAAAATTATAGTGCTCCCGCGCAGCTCGTAGGTCGCAGCACGCCCCGCCCCGTAGAGGGACGGGAAGACCCCCATGATGAAGCATGACACTAAGGGACTCTTAGTGTGTGAGGGGTATTTTAAAAGCACATAGTGCCTTCATCCCACTGGTTCGATGAAGAGCCAACCTCCCTTTCAAAAATATATTTATGAAAACCCTTAAAAATAAACACTTGCACTTTTTCTTGATAGAATCTCTTTGTTTATATGTGATTTACAACTGACCTATAAAGAATGGCAAATAACTTCAATCATCAGTTTTCACTGAAACTTTCAATGCACAACAGGGAAACTTTGCAACCTGGACCGAGAATGCGAGAGTCTTTGAAAAGGGACCTGGCTCTTGCATTGATGCACATGGAATCTTAAGACATTCTATTGCGTCTTTACATGGAAACACATTGCAGTTTCACCCATCCGCCCCTGTCGGAAGCAGTGCTGCCCCTGTGAAGACGGAATGTCTATAGTGCTTGCATCACCCCCAGAGTATGGGTTGTCGAATGCCTTGCTATTTATGGCGGGGGAAGTGTGATTGGCATTAAAAACGTGTGTGTGTGTGGGGGGGGGGGGGGGGTGGGGGGCTAGGGGGAGAAGGGGAGAGAAAATAGTGTGGTGGTCAAAGTTCAACGCCTGAAGAGCAACCTTTTCTACAGGTGAGTTCGCAGTGACTGGTATTTTTGGGAGGTTCTGTGTGCACAAAGGCGAGTGGGGTTTAGGAGTGACCAAAATAAACAAATCACAATGCATTCAGATCTTGTTCGTGCTATATAAAACTGGAAAAAAAATGTGCTATGGGGAGGGAACTTGTTTCCAGTCCTGGGCTTTTCACTTGCAAATGATCAAACATGCTCGTTCAATTAAAGCAAAGCAAGCCTACACCACCCAGAATGCACTGGGCTATCCAGAGTCGACCTATGTCTAGATACTCCCTGGGGCAGAAATACAATTGGCGTCCTCCCTGCTGGTGAATACAATGAGACTGTGGGGAGCCCCTTTTGTGTTCAGAGGGCAATCCCTGGCTGATTTAATCAGAGCAGTGAGTGTCCTCTGAACACCTCTCTGCATCCCCTCATCTGAATTTTGCACAGATTCGCATCTCACGCTGGGGCCAAATTGTTTGTTGGGAGGGGGGTTAGTAGTGTGCGCCATAAGGGGTTAGAGTTGATAGGAGTGCAAATAAGCAGGCCGATGGGGTGCTAAATAAAGCGCCTGCAGCACTGGAGCCAAGTGACAAAGACTCTGCTGTGTGCATGAACTTAATACAGACAGCTCCTTACGCCTGTCTGAAAAGTGGCGCCCTGGGCCCAGCACGCCCATGCCAACAGCCGAGCCTGGGGCTATCAAAGAAATCTTGGGACTGGAGCTTTGGAGCATGTGGCAACCCTTCGAAATGAAGAGACCATGAAGAGGGCCCCGTTCACACCGCTGTAAAGCTTCCTCGCGGCGCCTTTAAGATGACTCAGCGCCTCTCCGAAATGACCACGTTACATAACCTGCGGTCCTTCTTGTGACAGGCAACAAGGATGCTTTTGTGACACCGACAGCTGCACAATGGGAACTTGGGCCTAAGCCAAACATTACCGGCCCCATCTCAGTTTACGGGATAGTTCGGGCGCTTTGTTATTTCAGGGGTGGCTTGGATTAGTTATAGATGAGAATGGCACGCAGAATGCGTAACTTCGCGCGTAAAACGATGCGTGCAGCGTTAACCATGGAGGAGGCCATGGTCTCGAGGGGGCGTGGCGCACGCGACACCGGCAGAACTGCATAGGGCATACGCTACCTAAAACTTTTCATGTATGAAATGGAGCCGGCATTACGAGGGATGCCGGCTTGGATTTCAGATGTGGGCGGTGGCAACATGCACACCATACCGTGCTGCCCTTCTAGGGTAATGCCAACCCCTTCTCATAACCGGAGCTGGGAATGGGTGCGGCCGAGGAGGGAGGAGCCTCCTTCACTGTAGCTCGGAGGGAGCAGCTGATGGCGCGCGCACAGCCAGCTGCCGGGCGACAGAAGAAGCGTGCGTCACGCGGGTCCCTCCAACACAATGGCCGCTCTGCTGAACACAATGCAGGGCGTGCGTGAGATTTCAAACCTCATTCAAAGACACCGAGACCTTTGTTTGGTCATGGACTTGAGTTTTACGGATTTCTGTACTTGATGGTTGAGGGCGGCGTAGTGCGCCACAAAATGGTGCCCCTCTAGACAAAATTTACTGAAATATTAAAGTTTCACTCACATGGCAGGCTCGTAAATATTTAACAAAGCCAGGTTGACCAGGGGTGGCCCCCTGCATCGCGGAAGCTGCAGGGGTCTGCATTCCACCCTTGATGAGGCCACGCCATCCTGAAGGGGCCGGACAGCTGCCGGCTGCTAGGGTTGTAATGAGATGCGACTATGATGACGTGATGACCCAAAGCCATGGTCATCTGGCAGGTGCACTTAGGAGTCAACGGCGTCAGTTATCAGGTTACTTTGTGGTACCAATGACACTGGTGCCACAATAGCTACAGCCTATTTAGAATAGTGGTAGACAAATGAAGGTGCTGGTCCGTGTGGAGATTTGTCCTCCCATCACCTCGCTGGCTTGAGCTGTGCACAGGCAGGCAGTGTTGGGGGGGACTCCTACTTGTCTTTGCTTGGTTCAGACCAGCGCTATGCAGCCAGGAAGGATTTACAAGACAACAATGACTCTCTCTACAAGTGATATCACTCACTTGGGCCAGGCTACACAATTATGGCCATAATCTATTATATGAACAAGTGAAAAGCACGATTCATCACCTGGCAGATACACACACACACGTGTTGTGAAATCTGACAAATTCGATGTACATAGACAGCATTCATTCCCCTTCTTCTCCCACTCCTCTCCTTGTGAGCACCATGGATACTGTAGATTATTGACTATATCACCCTGCCAGTAAGAACCCGTACCCCTATGCATATGTACAGCCATTCTAGGCACCATGACCTTTTTACCCATTAGAATCCCTAGCCTCCCTCCTGTGCGTATCTTGCACCCCCTCTCTCATGTATAGACCACCACACCCTTTCCCTTTGCGCGACCCTGATGTGAAAGGTAACCCTCCTGCTTGACCCAGGCCTTCTCCATTTCCCTCTCGAAGAAGCATCCTTCGCCTCAGCTGACATGGCCCCCCCCCCCCCCAGTTGTATCTGGCTGCCCCTGTTCCCCCATGTACAGGTCGTAAGATCTCACTCTCTCTCTCCCTCTCAGCGCGGCTCTGGTCCTGCACGCACCCCGTCCCCCCTCCTTCTCCTCACATGAACAAGTCATAAACCCTCTTCTTACGCAAAGCCCTGTCTTTGAGGGTCACGGCCGCGCCTGACCAGCACCTCCTTCCCTTCCATGAATGTCCCTCTGTTGACAAGCCTTCCCTCTGCGCTCGATTGTCCACGCAGACATGAATACCCCTCCTTTGATGACCCCTACCCCCGAGTCCGGCTGACCACACATGTCCGAGGCCATCGCCTAAGCCAGGGGATACCATTTACTGCCCTTATTGTATGCCTAGCCACCCCACCCCCCCTGGGCCATGATCAGGCGTACATCCTACCAAAACACTCAGCTGCGTGATTGCCCTCCCCTCTTATCAGCAGGTCAAAGGTCCCCATTGTGAACGTATGTGGAGTAGGATCGTCACGAGGATTATAGGAATGTTTTCCTTTTGCGACACACTGACCTGATTGTATCATCAAATGTCCTGCAAATGTATAAAAACCAGAGTCTCACGCTCACTTGTTAGAGCACCTCCCGAAAGACACTGTGTTTCGTGTCCGAAATGACATGCTCTCCTCATGAGAAATAAACTCTGTTCTTGATTCCTGCTCCCAGCGCCCGTCTCTTTATTTGATAATTATTCAGAATGGGAACTGAGAGGCGGTTTGCGCCAGCAGCCTGGGCATCGTTAGAATTATGGGCTCACTTTCCACAATTGGCGTCCCAACGCGGGGTCCATCAGTGACATAGGGTTCGGTAAGAGAGATCCAGACGAAGAAGTGAACATCTAAATGATCGGGGTATGCCTGCCTTGAGAGGGCCCTCGCCCGGCTGCCGATCGACAGAACTTCACCAATTCTGAACGGACCTCTCTTGAGTGACCTATTGTCCTGACTGGAAACCCACAGGAATGCCACATGGAGTAAGAGAACGATCGGGCGCTGGAGGAAGGAGTCGAAGAACTGTCCGTATGGTCCGGTCCGGGTAAGATTAAGTAGGGTGTTTTTACGCCTGATTGGTAGGGTGTTTTTACGCCTGATTGGTAGGGTGGCTCTGTCCACCTGATTGATTGATTGTTTGTATTGAAAACCGGTATTTGTATACTGGCATTGTTGGTATTGGTTCATTTAGCTTTGAGGGCTACTTGACATATTGGTTCTCTTCTGAGAACGAGACATTCTCTGTTTTCAAACAGCGGCGAAAAGGAACGTCGCCCCTCTTTGCAGATAGAGAAGGGTAGGTAATACAGACTTTTGTCCCCGGTATTGATCCGTCATGCCTACTTTTCTCCCCACTGTTTGAAGTCGATTGATAACCGATGTTATTCTTTAAGAATTGTTGAAGTCGGTTGATAGTCGATGGTTGCTCTTTGAGATCTTCCCTGTCTACAAACTGAGACGAGTAGAAATATTCTGTCTTCCTTTCTGGATAGCGAAGGGCAGGTAATTTAGACATTTGTCCCCGTTGTAATCCGTCATGCCTGTTTTTCTCCCCACTGATTGATTGAAAACCTGGACATTGTTGTTCCAGGCATTGTTTCGTTTGAGGTATTTTCTGCCTGCAAACAACGTGGAATAGGGACATTCTATCTAGTCTTTGCAAGTAGAAAAGGGTAGGTTATGCCCCTTTGTGAATTCGTCAGTCCTACCCACTCCCCACTGGTTGGTTATTGTGGGGTAGCTCGCATGGTCCGCCCAGGAGACTACTCTTATGGAGGACATATGCTCTCTACTCATGGGCCATTTAATAGAAATAGACCGACTGGTCCGTCCAGGAGGCTACCCTAGTAAGTGGAAGTACATCGCTCGGTCTGTCCAGGATGATACCCTAATGAAGGAATATATGTTCCCCTTTTGATCGATAATCTCGTTCCACCCCGGACCATTTATTGGAGGGGACTCGTCTGGTCCGTCCAGATGTACCCCCCTAGTGAAAAGGACACATAAAAATATGAAGTGATCACCGTTCCCTACTAACAAAAAGCTTTAGCTCGAAACACGCTAAGGAAGAGAAAGAAAAATAAAAGGAAATCAGGCTAAGTCAGTAACCCCCTGATGAGCTTTTGACTTCACCAAAAATAAGAAACATTAGAAGTAGTTCGTAATAAGAAATGTAAAATGGCGAAAAGATTCGATATCAGAACATAGCCACGAGGTAGCTAGGCTTCACTGCCTGTTCCTGTTCCCAACATGTCTGCCTCATTGCCCGCCCCGCCCAAATAACGGTCACATGAAATAGAAACAACTCAATAGGTACCTACCCCCATTCCGGAAGCTCCCGAAGTGCAACAGGTCCGCGGTTACGCCCATCCGGAAGGCGAGGCCTGGAGGCACGAGGGACTCGCCTGCCCATGGTCAGAAGGAGACGATGTTGGGCAGGCGGTCCAAAAAGGATGACAAGGACCTCTCCGTCTTCTCCCTTCTGCCGCCCTGCAGGCCGCGGGGAGAGAGGGGGCTGTCTTGCCTCGGCCACCGACCACCTCTCTCTCTCACCCGATCCGGCCTTTGCCAAAGGCCAACGCCAAGGCGACAACGGCGGCGAATCAAGTAGTCCCGCCACATTTCAAATTCGCCGCATGCCATCATCTGCTGGTCCAGAGCCGAAGCCAAGGCAAGAACGGCGGCGAATCAAGTAGTCCCGCCACATTTCAAATTCGCCGCATGCCATCATCTGCTGGTCCAGAGCCGAAGCCAAGGCAAGAACGGCGGCAAATCAGATAGTCCCGCCACATGCCAAATTCACCGCCTGCCTTCATAGGTATAGGCAGTCCTGCCACATTCCACGCTCCCTGGAGAGTCGAAGGTAGTCCCGCCACATGTCGCCGAGGGAAGGGGGGGGGCTGTCTTGCCTCAGCCGCCGACCACCCCCCCCCCCCCATCATCAATGGCTGGCACGGCCGATGTCGAAAACTATGGAGCCGGGGAACGGCGCGGGGTCGCTGGAAGGGGGAGGTGCCGCGAACGACCCTCCCCCACCTCCCTCCAGGTGGAGGCTTCCAGCGACACCCCAACACTCTTCGCTTAAGGGTCAACATCAAAAAGAGGTCCTCTGCCCAGGACGGGCACACGCTCCATATCGCCTCTCCTCGACCTTGAAGATTCTATAAGAGCCGGGGGACCCCCGACCCTCTGCATGGGTGCCCCCGTCCCCTTCGCCGGGAACCACGACAGCGGTGCTGCTCCTGCCGGCACCAGACTTGGATCGGAAATGGCTAAGATGCCGCCACGGCACAGGCTTGTTCAGTTCCGGAGGAACACCAGAATGACCCGGTAGGAAAATTGTTGCCGCCCTTCCCACTCTTTGACTCATGGTCCATATTGTTAGACTGTTAACCACACTGCACGAGACTTTCTGAACTGCCAATGGAAAGTTCTGGGCCAACCTTGCGAGACTAGAGACACTCTGACTGTGCTAGAACTCGCCTGACCCCACCCAAAATGGCGCCGACGCAAAATGTGACGTTTTTAATGAACTTTGTTGCACCCTGATCGCGCAAGCTTTTTGCACCGAGATATATATAACGTTTGGATAATGAAAGTAAATATGAAGGGTATTGAGT
Organism: Lissotriton vulgaris; assembly: GCF_964263255.1. Classification (NCBI taxonomy): domain Eukaryota; kingdom Metazoa; phylum Chordata; class Amphibia; order Caudata; family Salamandridae; genus Lissotriton; species Lissotriton vulgaris. The sequence goes on along the minus strand of NW_028244738.1, from coordinate 568,347 downwards.
ATGTGCTTGAACAATGAATTGACTTAAGGGTGGGTACTGTTTATGAGTTGGGAAATGAATTGGTATAAATGAATGATCATTGGACAATGTATTTATGAACGTATTTAAGATGAATTACTGACATGCATCATACTTGCTCTGTAGGAGAGTTTAATATGATTTTATTGCACTGCCGCACTTTATACAATGAACTGCCACCAGCTTCGTTCTTCCCATGCACAGTCCCAATCTGCTCCGTGGCTAGCCCACCGGGTTGTAGGCCTGTATTTATGTGTCAACCCTCTTTATTAAAGGTATTTTGGAAACGAAAGCATCATTGTAGCGGATTGCATTAATGAGTTTTGAATGAATTACTACTATGAGCAACGAGAAAGTATGATGAAGGCTAAAGGTTAAAAAGGACCCGATATTTGGCAACCACACTATGTGTGACAGGCAGCCGGAAAGGTGCTCTAGAAGCCCTAAAAACGACACCACAGAAATGCCACCTGACCGCCACCCTTGTACCCGATGAAAAGAGGTTACGACCAAGTAGCTCATGTCGCACAGATCGTCAATGATTATCTGTCTGACCTTTCTGGTCCATCTGGGCTTAAACGCCGTGATGGTAGGGAAATGCACTACGTGAAAATAGGTCGAGTATGTGGTAGGTAAAGCGTTTCCGGATTACTGCACGTTGATGAGGTTTTGAATGTTGCCCCCACCCCTTCTTTTCCCTCCCTTCTGCAGGTCACGTCGGAACACTGGCTGATGTATGGATGGACGACGACCGAACCGCCGACGAGAGGGGGAGAAGGGGAATGTGAGCATGGTCCTTAGGACAAATAAAAGTTTTTTTTTAAAGGACGTAGACTTAAACATGACTGTTCCTCCTTAGAGCATAGCAATGGGAGGATGGACTGACATAGAGACTGGACAGGTACTGAGTGACAAAAATAAAATCGACTAGAAAAGATGCGTTAGATGAAATGACTGGACGTTTTGACTAGGTAGGGAAAGGACAAAAAGAAAAATTGTACGGGTAAGGGTTGCCACAGCACCATCCGCCTAGGAAGTTAGAAATGTCGCCGATGTTCAAAATGCACTACTCCCTTTCTCACACTCTTGCAGATATAGCCAAGCTGTCCGACTGTTTTCCCGATCAATACTTGCCGTTGCCTCAGCCTGGAGAACTTCCCACCACAGGAGGGAACAGAAAAATGGTTTAAGATCCAACCATGGGTAACTAGCATGACCAGGTTAATTTCCGATCAGCCAACGGAGGTGTGAGTATTGGTAATTGGGAACGCTCACAGGCGTGACAAACGAGAAGAAAAAGGGGGGAAAGGCAGAAAGAGCTAAGCACGTAGATAAATAGGATAGTAAAGATATGTAGGATATATATATAAAAAACAGATGTTGTAGACTAACAATTGTTTCCCGTCTTGTTGTGAATGTCTTGTCTATGTGTAATACATGTGCCGTCTTCCCTGTCTGAGTTTGTGTGTGTGTAACGTACGAATATATGTCTCCCCTCTGTCTATATCTGCATGTTACCTGACCTTTGCTGTTCCGTGTTGTGAACGCACTAAATGACCTATTTTCGTACACGTCTCTCTCTCCACCCTTCTTCCTCTCTCTCTCCTTACATGTCATACGTGTACCGAATGGCTCGTTTAGACTGCGGACGACTCTCACTCTCTTTGAGAGCCTCCCTATTTTCTGTCCATCTTTTTGGTAAAATTGTGCCCCACCGGCACCACTCCGATTTGATACGTATTTGAACACGAAGGTGTTCAGCGAAATTGACCAAAACTAAAATGACTGTATCTTGCCATGTTACTGCCTCTCCTTTCTGCAAAATGAATGAACTTGAATTGGCTAAGAAGGAAAGGACAGGTAAGACGACTAAAGTCCCCCAAATCAGGCCATTTCTAGGGGAACTGTATGTCAATGGCATCCTATGTCTGTTCTTCAGAGACGAACGCCAACGTCTAGATTGACACCCAATACCCAGATTGCCCCACCCCTTTGCACCCAAGCGCAAGCGCCTGAAGCATCCCCGCCCCATTTTTGATAGAACCGCTTCCGTTGTCCCCGGTATAAACATAATGACCATGGGTAGCTGCTGACCCTTGAGGATATCTTGTTTTGCCCGACACTCGACGATAGCACCCCCGCCCTGTCTGAAAATGTTAGCCGGTTCTGAAGGGAAATGCTGCGCTAATGTTGAAAATGATGTAATGCACAGTTGATGGAAATATTATCTTGTCCTTACTTGAATCATAAATGGGCCAATGAATATACCTGCCATAAACTCAGTAGGAATGCTGACACATGCACTGCTTGGTAATAGACCTCTGACTGTGACCAATGACCATAAGGACTCAAATGCGAAAAATTGAGGGAGGAATTCACATGCGTAGATATCTTCTTCTGCCATTTCTCTAAAACACTGTCTTGTACTCATTCAAAGATGCACGATCACCGAAGGAGATGGGTCGGATGTGACGTACAGCCTGGCTACAGATCCTGGGACACGTGTGACCTCGACCAAAGGTGGAGCTGCAGAGCAACAAGATACGGACGAGACAGCACTTTCAACGTGGAAAATGAAAAATGACGGGCCGACCTGAAGCCCTCCGTCTGCTAACCCACGTGTGCCTGGAGTCTCCGTCCCCCTTCTCTGGGCCTGATTGATGGGCCTGCCTGCTTGTTATCCTTTGCTCCCTTGGTCCCTTTTGTGTGTCCCAGGAACTCTGACCCAACTCCGCTCACTCTTTCTCCCATTGACTGTTTGAACGACATCCACCCACCTTCCCACGTGACTTTTTGCCAAAGGAAAGAGCTGCAATTATGTGGGAAGAGGGTGTTGCAACAGAACTATAGGTGCCGAGCATAAGGCGCCACCAAACGGACTGTTTAGGGAACAGGACTGTGGTCTAACAGCAGAGGACTGACCGCACCCTGCGACGCGTAAGGATGGAACTGAGCTGGACCTATAGCTCCACCGCCGGTGCTCAACAGCGCCAACGAAAATACTCGGATTAGAGCCTACCAGTGATGGCTCGCTGATAAAAAGACACTGGGACGAAGAGATCTTGTGTATTGAGCTGAATTCCGCTCTCAACTACCTGGTCAAACTGTCCATTGGTCACATTTTTTTTTTACGTTTTCACGTTTAACTGTCAGGAACACACCGAAAATGTAATTTCGTATGTACTGCATTCTTCCCTTCACCTTAACTGTCTATGATTGTACGCCACATGTTAGTATCGACAAAGTGCTAATTCGTCATCGATGCTTGCCTGCCTGTAATGTCATCAGCTGTAAAAATGATTGCTGCTATGTAAAAAGGGGCGACTGTGAAATCTGACAAATTCGATGTACATAGACAGCATTCATTCCCCTTCTTCTCCCACTCCTCTCCTTGTGAGCACCATGGATACTGTAGATTATTGACTATATCACCCTGCCAGTAAGAACCCGTACCCCTATGCATATGTACAGCCATTCTAGGCACCATGACCTTTTTACCCATTAGAATCCCTAGCCTCCCTCCTGTGCGTATCTTGCACCCCCTCTCTCATGTATAGACCACCACACCCTTTCCCTTTGCGCGACCCTGATGTGAAAGGTAACCCTCCTGCTTGACCCAGGCCTTCTCCATTTCCCTCTCGAAGAAGCATCCTTCGCCTCAGCTGACATGGCCCCCCCCCCCCAGTTGTATCTGGCTGCCCCTGTTCCCCCATGTACAGGTCGTAAGATCTCACTCTCTCTCTCCCTCTCAGCGCGGCTCTGGTCCTGCACGCACCCCGTCCCCCCTCCTTCTCCTCACATGAACAAGTCATAAACCCTCTTCTTACGCAAAGCCCTGTCTTTGAGGGTCACGGCCGCGCCTGACCAGCACCTCCTTCCCTTCCATGAATGTCCCTCTGTTGACAAGCCTTCCCTCTGCGCTCGATTGTCCACGCAGACATGAATACCCCTCCTTTGATGACCCCTACCCCCGAGTCCGGCTGACCACACATGTCCGAGGCCATCGCCTAAGCCAGGGGATACCATTTACTGCCCTTATTGTATGCCTAGCCACCCCACCCCCCCTGGGCCATGATCAGGCGTACATCCTACCAAAACACTCAGCTGCGTGATTGCCCTCCCCTCTTATCAGCAGGTCAAAGGTCCCCATTGTGAACGTATGTGGAGTAGGATCGTCACGAGGATTATAGGAATGTTTTCCTTTTGCGACACACTGACCTGATTGTATCATCAAAAGTCCTGCAAATGTATAAAAACCAGAGTCTCACGCTCACTTGTTAGAGCACCTCCCGAAAGACACTGTGTTTCGTGTCCGAAATGACATGCTCTCCTCATGAGAAATAAACTCTGTTCTTGATTCCTGCTCCCAGCGCCCGTCTCTTTATTTGATAATTATTCAGAATGGGAACTGAGAGGCGGTTTGCGCCAGCAGCCTGGGCATCGTTAGAATTATGGGCTCACTTTCCACAGTGTTATGCCCAACACTTATGTCAGCAAGAGCCTGGTTTGAGGGCATACTCCTATCTATCAATAGATGTGGCGTGGTGGTGTGATCTTTAAAAATTAAACATCACACCACTGAAAAAATTTGCAGATAACAAAAAAAAATATGGTTTCTAGCTCAACCTTATCAAACCTTACCAACAACGTTGCCCATGTTTTGTGGCACACCCTTTTCAAAGGTTACATTTTCACCTTTCAGTTGCTGCATTTAGGTGCTAAACTCCTAGTAACGAGGTGAAACCTAAGCCCAGACAACGTTAACGTGTAAAAATCTCAAAATAGGGAAGTAATATTTCCACAAGATGTGTCATACTACACTGCACAATTTGCCTTTTCTTGCTGCAAAATGTAATCCACTCTACTGCATAATCCCAGTAGCCGTTTGCTACATCAACATCTGTACGTCACACAGCTGTATGCCTAGAGTAGCTGACGAAAACCGAGCTATGTACAAATAAACGACATAGCAGACATGCCAAATCGTTGGGCTTCAACGTGCTTACAACAGCACTGCACACCAAGACAAACTACACACCACCTGACAACAGTAACCATTAAGAAGGAACTCTGAACATATACCCGACTCTGCTTGAATATGAAAATAACTGGATATGAAGGTTTCCTACAGAATATTCAACCATCAACTACTCTCTACACAAAAGCATTTGCCGGGCAACTAGCACCTGTATAAACAGACTGACAGCAATCTGGTTTTACCCACCAAAAAATGTACAACTAATTAAACACACCCTACTAGCAGCACATCGGCACAAAGACGAATCAGATGCCGGGTTCCGGAAAGAAAAGTTGGGAAATCATACCCCAAACCATCGAAAGGTGATGCAGTGCTATAGTAATGGCAGGTTGAGTGCCATACAATTGCTAATTAGCAATGACTACTGTGTAACAGGAGATCTCAGAATTTCCTGGGACAGATATATCCCATCGACAGATATATCCCATCGACGTGACGGTGGATCAGGCATGGCCGATAGCGACTATTACTGGACTGAACAGCTGCCAGACAAAGGATTGGATCTTGGGGTCCTGAAAGAATCGGTTAATTTGTCTAGAATGGAACTCTGAGGGTTTTCCCTGATAGGCTTCTTATATGCTTTGCAGGTCCCCAACTCCATCCCTCAGCCATTAAAGGGGCACTCAGTTGAGAGGAAAAGATGTAGAGCTGGATCGGTTGGCAGGGCCGGCTGACATGCAAGATACCCTTGAGCAGGGTACATGGCTGACACGGGGACGTCACTGAATGGTTCAGTTAGTGGTACCTCATCAGTACTTACAAGTTGGACGATACTTGGGGACCCACAATCTACTCACAGATCTGCTGGTCGCTAATAAATGCACTAGTCGGTTCGTGACTGAGGGCTCAATAAAGGAAGGAAGTTAGAAATTTGGCAGACAAGGAGTTGACAAAGGCCAAGATGGCCCCCACAACTTGCAATTTAGACTTGCCTCCCATCTAATTTATGCTGCATATACTATTATGCTCCCAGTCAACTGCAGAACATGGGGGCTGGGGTGGAGGCTCACTCGCCTGCTTGCCTGAGATGCGGGGAGGATGGGTTTGACTCAGTTGCCTTGTGATTGGTCGGTATTGACAGTCAACAGAATGGTCCCTGGCACAGTCCTTGAATTCCCTGTGAAGCACAACCCGCAGATCAGCTTCTGGGTGTCATGAGGGATTGGAAGGGTACATGCCACACCCGTACCCTTGTGGGACTAACATGCCTCTTAGCTCCAAGGGGCATTGCATGCTATTGACACTGACACACACACACACACCCTCCCTCCCAGAAGGCATGTTCGAACAAACACAGAAAGATGAAGGCGGGAGCACCTTGGTCTTGATAGGGAATAATCCTATTGACATGCCTACTGCACTCTGTGCTTTCAGCACTATACACCAATGGGTGTGTTAACCCGTATCTTATTACTGCTGTACTTTACAGCTTATAAGTGTAGCCCCTTCTGCCTGTTCCTAAATTGAAAAAACTAAAAGTGTTTATTAAAAACAATGACACAAAGATATCCATTTAACTTTCTTCTATTGCCAGTTCCTGGGGAATCTTCTAGTAGCGATCTATGGCAAGGCAACACATTCTCTACAGCACACTCTGGCTCCAAAGGAGGGTAAACAATTCTTTCTTTCCGCAAATGTTATGACTGGATTAAGACTGTATCGGTCCTTGGTAATATCTGTAGTACAAACATGATTCCCACAGCTGAGACCTCCCCCGGTGAAGCTTTGGTTTTAAATAATCTAGAGACGCTGTAATGAGTTTCCTTTAAAAAAAAATACTATAATAATTATTGAGCAGAAAAATAGAGAAAATATCATTATATCACAGTAAATACAGAATAAGTCCTAATATTACTTAGACTGTAAAGGGTTTCCACCAGAAGCTAGTTATTTGGGCACAATAAGAGGAAATGTTCCCTTGGAGGTAATTGAATAGAGTGAGGCAGCGGTCCATAACACATGAAAAGTTCTGTGCCTAGTCACTCCCAGATATACAGTACAAGTAGAAACAGCTGAGTGGAATAGAGCTTGGCATGTAATGCGAGAGGACTGAAGCGCTGTGTCATTCTCACTTCACTATCAGTTCCCCACAAGACTCTTGGCGAACCTCTCGGTGGGAGAGTTCTCTTATCTAGCAGGGTGTGGCGAAATTAATGAAAAGCACATTTATTTGCCCTGATGAACAGGGCACATTGTATACATAAGCAGCATGCATAGCGGAGCGCGCCTTTGGTGCGTGCTTATCGGCAGGACTCAGTCATTAAGATGCACACATTGGACACAGTAGAGTCCCTGCTCCCAACTAGTCCCTTGTAGTGAAGCGGACGTGCAGCATTCTTTGTCGGGTTATCAGACATTTTAACGGGAGAAGTGGAACTGCAAGTCATGCTTTGGTTTGGGATTTTGCTTGAAAAGACACTTCTGGGCCAAGGTGGCCCTAACGGCAGTGGGCAAAGTTATAGATGTGTATATTTGGGCATGCGCATTCAACTACTCCCACCTACCACAGGCTTGCCACACTGATAAAAACTGAATTGACACTTGTCACTGGCCATATCATCCGCTGGCTTCGAATTTTAGGCCACATAATTGGCATGGGTCTGCATATCCCTGTCTGCAACATTCATGGTTGGCTTTAGGGGCCACACAATAAAACAGTGCCCCTTGGTAGCTGTGTGACTACTTTTCGAAACAGAATGATTAGAGCGGCAGACCCTGATGCAGAGGTCTGGCCCGGGACCAGGGTTCAATTCCCCGCCTCAGCGGGTCTTAGGCTAAAAAATTCTACGGATCGGATAATTCTCGCCTCAGTGCCTATTCCAATCATGGAGTCCCTCTCTGCAACTCTGGGCAATAGCTTGCTTAATCTCCACAACGGCCCCCACAACGCTAAGGATGCCTGGCCTCCACCTTGGGGGTGCCCAGGAGTGGACGCCTCACAGGGAAAGCCAGGATGGGTTCCACAGCGGTATTCGTACAAGCGCCTTGAGACCCTTGCGGGTGAGTAGTGCGCTATACAAGTATCAATTTACATTTTACTTTCACCCCCACCTTTCACTGCTGCTCGCTGCCTTTGATCCTGTGCACTGCTCTGCTGTCTTTTGGGAATATTTGCGTTATGCAAACACCACACATGTACACACAGTAAAAGAGGCATACAGTAATGAGGACAGCAGTACCTGGTAAGCCTCAGCTCACCAGATCTGGTGTACTCCATTTAAGGGTTGAATTTATAAATAAGTGCAGGGGTCTAAAGACTTTTTAAGAGCCCGCCATTGGCACTTACAAATGCCATGTTTGAAAAATACCAAGGCTGTCTAAACTGGATTCCACCTCACACCTCTTTCTCCAGCACGCCACACTGCCTGTCTCTTCATCTCCCTTTGCAGTTTATTTTCCATCCATGCTTTCTCATTTATCACTGTTTTCCTAATTTTTCTCTTCCTCCTTTCTTCCTCTCCATCCTGTCTCTCCTACTCTAGGTGAAATCTGAGGATAAAAAACAAGTTTTGGTACTTATAAATGAGTGACAGTGTCCACCACCTGTTTAAAAAAAACCCCTTCTTTTTATTTTAAATAGTGGGTGCAACTCGCTGCTGCTTAAAGCCCTGCCGATTGCCTCGCAGTGCACCAGACGGCGCTCCACATAATTAATAAATTAATTGTCAAGGACTTTCTATTGTCCTCACCCTGCATCAAAGGTCAGCCAACAAGTGGTAACTGGGTGTCCCAATCTCCAGGCTTAGGATCTACTCTGCCAACACATTTGCCCATTATTTACTTTGGCATAAGTTAATCAGGTGAAAGGCAACCCGATTCTCTTATACACTCATTCCTACTGTTAAAATGCAGAAACAAATATACAGGATAGCTCTATACATGGTCGACCCTTAGTTCTTTTTTGCATAATGAGTGAAACCTTAAAAAGACTCTTCTGTGTCTAGTATATTTAAGAGCATCTGCCTAACTTTTTTCACACAACAGCCCACTTGGCTTGAATACCTTATTTCGAGATCTTGGAATTTGACAATTTGAAGTTTATTCGATTAGATGGGATGTAGTGGTATTGTCTTAACAGTTGCAAGGCTTTGCGGCCACCCACAAACTGTGGAAAGGCATGACCAATTGGTACAGAAAGCAGGGCACATAGTGTGCCTACTTCCAGATATTTCTGAAAACATGCACTTTAGCTGGGAAATTGGTCGATTTTTAAAAAGAAATATGAGGTTTAGGCGGCAAAGAAATTTCCCAGGTGCCCTTAGCGCTGCAACAGAAATATTGTTTCACAGAACCTTGAAGTTCCATGTTTGGAGCCTCATACACGAAATACTGAAGAACCATGGCTGTGACTCCAAGAAGAAACACACATAGGCATGTCTAGAATAGAATATATTATATATTATATTTAACAAAGAAGGGAGGTAGAGTATCAAGTAGGATTCCTACTCCACGGGCACTGATATATAAACAAGGAGAATCCTACCATTAGTTGGAAAGAAGAGTGAAGAGAAAGGGGGAACACTCAGTGTTGTGTAAAATACCCCTCACACACCAACAGGCCCCTTGGTGTCATGCTTCATCATCGGGGTCTTCGCACCCCGCTAAGGGGATGCGGCACGCTACGACCTGCGACTACGCGGGAGCGTTGACAAATCAGACTATGTGTGGTGTGTGTTGAGTGCAAGTGAAAGGAATAAGATGTGAGTGGGAAGTGTAGTGAAAAAATTAAAAAGTACCTGGCCAGTGGGTAAAAAGAAAAAACTTTATTCTGTACCTCTGGCTGGTGCTGTTAAAAAAAGTGCTAGATGGCGAGGTTTTGTGTCTTATTAAGGGACAGAACCTCTGGTGTGCGTCGACATGTTTCGGTACATGCGTACCTTCTTCAGGACGGGGCACAACTCCCAACCCTACTCACGTTTCTCTACAAAACAAGATTTTTGTTCTAATTTTTCTAAAAAGTGATTACACTCACTAGAGACAAATACAATGTGCCTACAGCGGATTTTTTTGGAACATGTAGTTACATGTCCTGAAAAAGAAAGAAAAACATTAGGTTTGGTTACCATATAGGTAGGCTCAGACAGGTGCAGTCACCTGGAGCCCCAAACGGTTGATTTGACCTGTAAAGGAAAAAACAGACATACAGAACACACAACACAAACACATACACACTTATGACAGACTTAGGATTTAGTGTTTTTAGACATACTTATTGTATGAGCTGATTAAAGCATCATGAGCAAATCCTGAACATCAGGGTAGGTCGGTGGATCCACAATCTATAGGAATAGAAGAGTGGGATCAGTGTTGTTATTCCTACTCACTTGTTTGACTCTGTGATGTACCTACAGAGCTCGAACTCTGTTTAGTGAATACTCACGAAATCCGCCTTAGTCGGCCTCCTTCCACCACCCTGTGCTGCTCCGCCGTAAGTGATGTACGGGTGAGCTTGATGGTATTTAAAGGTGGATGAAGTGAGTTCTCATTGGTTAATTAGCGGAAAGGCTAATGACCATATAAGGGTGATGACCTTGTTGCCGCCTCCTCCATGCGTGTGGTTTTGTCACATGTAACATGAAAACCACCGTCATTTGTTAATTACCGGGTTTTGCCTGTCCATATAAGGACTTTCCGCTTGCTAGCCACTCACACTCCGATGTTTTCGCTCGCGCTGGGGGAGCGCCTGTGTGATGCAGCCGTCGCTGGATCACATTCGACCTAGACGCATGCGCAATGGAAACCCGGAGACCCGGCAGCACACATGCGCAATGGAACACTGGAGACCGGGCAGCGCGCATGCGCGAACGAGAGACAGCGACGGCTGCATCACACAGGCGCTCCCCCAGCGCGAGCGAAAACATCGGAGTGTGAGTGGCTAGCAAGCGGAAAGTCCTTATATGGACAGGCAAAACCCGGTAATTAACAAATGACGGTGGTTTTCATGTTACATGTGACAAAACCACACGCATGGAGGAGGCGGCAACAAGGTCATCACCCTTATATGGTCATTAGCCTTTCCGCTAATTAACCAATGAGAACTCACTTCATCCACCTTTAAATACCATCAAGCTCACCCGTACATCACTTACGGCGGAGCAGCACAGGGTGGTGGAAGGAGGCCGACTAAGGCGGATTTCGTGAGTATTCACTAAACAGAGTTCGAGCTCTGTAGGTACATCACAGAGTCAAACAAGTGAGTAGGAATAACAACACTGATCCCACTCTTCTATTCCTATAGATTGTGGATCCACCGACCTACCCTGATGTTCAGGATTTGCTCATGATGCTTTAATCAGCTCATACAATAAGTATGTCTAAAAACACTAAATCCTAAGTCTGTCATAAGTGTGTATGTGTTTGTGTTGTGTGTTCTGTATGTCTGTTTTTTCCTTTACAGGTCAAATCAACCGTTTGGGGCTCCAGGTGACTGCACCTGTCTGAGCCTACCTATATGGTAACCAAACCTAATGTTTTTCTTTCTTTTTCAGGACATGTAACTACATGTTCCAAAAAAATCCGCTGTAGGCACATTGTATTTGTCTCTAGTGAGTGTAATCACTTTTTAGAAAAATTAGAACAAAAATCTTGTTTTGTAGAGAAACGTGAGTAGGGTTGGGAGTTGTGCCCCGTCCTGAAGAAGGTACGCATGTACCGAAACATGTCGACGCACACCAGAGGTTCTGTCCCTTAATAAGACACAAAACCTCGCCATCTAGCACTTTTTTTAACAGCACCAGCCAGAGGTACAGAATAAAGTTTTTTCTTTTTACCCACTGGCCAGGTACTTTTTAATTTTTTCACTACACTTCCCACTCACATCTTATTCCTTTCACTTGCACTCAACACACACCACACATAGTCTGATTTGTCAACGCTCCCGCGTAGTCGCAGGTCGTAGCGTGCCGCATCCCCTTAGCGGGGTGCGAAGACCCCGATGATGAAGCATGACACCAAGGGGCCTGTTGGTGCGTGAGGGGTATTTTACACAACACTGAGTGTTCCCCCTTTCTCTTCACTCTTCTTTCCAACTAATGGTAGGATTCTCCTTGTTTATAGAATAGAATATAACCAGGGACTCAGGAAATATCTGGAAGCAAAGGAACAAATTATGTGGTTGAGCGTGCAGGAAAAGGCAAAGAATGTGACATTATAGGCCACATTCTGTGTGGTTATTAAGCATTATTTTGACATTTTAACAATGTTGCACTACTTGAGCCAAATTACCACCCAGGTTAATGCCCAATTACAGTAATTCACAGCTATAAAATGTCCAATTAACTTTGGCAAAGTGTTTGGTGTGGTGTTGCATCCTGTGTGCAGCAATTTCAATAACTTGGGAACCAACTGAGTTACAGCCATTTTTTATTATCTGCAAATTACGCTTCAGTATGTGGCAACTGTGGTAAATTAATAACTATGCAGGATACCATTCTGTTTATGAATGGCATGCAATTGGGGAGTCTGAAAATACCACGGCAAAAAAAAAGCAATAACGTGGCAAATAAAATAATGAGGCAATGAACGGGTATACTGTGGTAAAAGCGGACATACAATGAAAAATAACGGTGTGGAAAAGGGTGTTTGATAAGGAGTCAAAGAAAGCAATACCATGGCATAACAAGCATTGGCATAGCCAATAGGTCTCGCATTTGGGACCTTATAAGTGTTTAGCACAATATCCTTGGTGCTACAACATCAACTGTTGCATGGCTGAACACTTATAAGGTCCCAAAGGCGCGACCTATTGCATTGCAAATGCTTGTTGCATTTGGGGCCAAGATCAGATAATAGATTATTCAAACATGATTTGGATCATTATTGCTCATCTTTGAGTAAAATATGGCATCATACATGTTTTCTTATTTTAAATCATAAATTCGCCAAGTGTGCTTTATCCCAGTATTGTGAATAGGGAGGGGGGGGGGGGTCAATGTCAATTGTGGTGCTTGCATTAAGAAATGTCTGATTTGTGTGGCATTGTATTGTATGTATATTGGATTTATATAGCGCTTATCACCCAGGGGTCTCTAAGCGCTTGCCTTGGGAACGCGTCCTGGCTTTTCCCTGTGAGATAGCCCCTACAGGGCATCCCCAAGGTGAAAGCCAGGCTTCCCGCCGCAGGGGGCCGTTGTGGAGATTAAGCAAGCTTAATGCCCAGAGTTGCAGAGTGTGAACCCATGATTAGGTCAGGCACCGAAGCGAGAATTATCGAGTCCGTGGACATTTGAGCTCAAGACCCTGCCGTGTCGGGAATTGAACCCTGGTCCCGGGTCTGACCTCTGCTTCAGGGTCTGCCTGCTCTAACCAGGCATTCAGCCTTATCCTATGGCGCAAAGGCCTACCAGCGTTGTATAGTGTCAGATTTGTACTTAATCTACATCGTCTAGTAGTCAAGTTTCTATGTGAACACAAACACACAGGGGTTGCCTGACAAAGGGTTTTTATATCTCAGAGTAGCACCTGGAAGCTCTGCCTAAAGTGGATGCAATAATTATTAGGGCTATCTTAGTGTCTGTGGTGCACCAGGCGAGCGGAGAAGACCCTCTAACCTCTCAACTGTATGTCAGACTAAACCAACATACGAAAACAATATATACAGAAATGCCTTATGCGCACACAAGCAATATCTCTTACAGTCGTGTCTATGTCCAAAACACAGTTCTAATAAGCCAAAGTCAACAAAAACAATCAAATTTCTCAGCACAGTATCGCTGTAGTTTCAGTGGTTCCACAACCAGCCGACACGTGTTTCGTCGCGTTAGGAACAGTGTTCCTAACGCGACGAAACACGTGTTGGCTGGTTGTGGAACCATTAAACCATTGAAACTACAGAGATACTGTGCTCTGAAATACTCGGGTGGGGCTGTGTGCGCGCCCAGGAAGCGTCTCAGCCCGGGTTACCACACACACGAGTGGGGGGGCGCTAAAGCCCTTTGAGTCCTATGGGTGTTGCATGCCTGATTGCCCCCATAATTTGCACCTTTTAGTGTTGCGTCTGTTTGCAAACTGTCGCTTCATCATATCTTATGAGTTACGTAAACTCAAAATATCAAGCATTTCCTGAACCCAAGTCTTAGTTTAGTATTAACATACATGCAAAGTTGTACAGCAAGAAAAACAACCAGCATTCTACCCTGAAATCAGTTCTTGTTTAGAGCTAACAATGTCCCTGAGAGCAGGATGGTTTATTTTCAAAAGGAGGTGGGTGCATCGGAGCCAGTTAACAGATCAGGGCCCTAAACAGAAGCACAGTGGCAGGGGCGGTCAGGTGTGGGCTGTGCACAGTGAAACACTAATGAGGGTTGAGGCGAGGGTCCGGCCGGAAGCTGCGGGTAACTAAAGTCCGACTGATAGCAGGACATGACGCATGCCTTAATGCTGGGTGAGCTTCTGTCATTAGTCACAAGTGTGCACCCTGCACACGAACTGATAGTTAAACACCACAAACTGTGTGCAACAGCAACCCGTGAAACATATCAGAGTTAGAACTTTTTTGCCATATTGCCCCCTCAGCAGAAGACCGGTGATGTCATCTGAGCTGCCTCTGCAGATATATAGTCTTGGCGCGAGAGGCGGAAGTGCCCGTCCAGATGTACACGTGTCCACGTGAAACGGAGGCTGCTAAAAACATCCAACAGTACAATTTGGTATTCTTTTTAAAACAAGACAAGCAATGGCCGCGTAAGGGACAAGGCCGCGAAAGTGAAAGTAATGGCCAGCAATGCGAAGGAAGAGATAAAAAAGGCAGATGGCGGCTGCGCGTGTGCACGCAAGCTTGAGCCAGGAAAAGCTTGTGGGTAGCACTTTGAAAACCCCCTTACTAAAATTCGAGCAAGCAGCGCATGCGCTGCTCTAGGCTCGACCTAAAAAACGGTGCTGCCATGGCAGAGATAACAGCATGCCAAATATTAGATTTAATGTGGAAAAAAATTATATGGTATGGTGATATCTAGCACACAGTGGGAAAGGTGGTTTGTACTAAAGCAAAGAGTAGCATCCCGTGATTATACAGTGGAGTGAGTTTGTGATGGGTGCTGTATCACTGCAATAACTGCCCTGCTGTTATGCAAAAACAGTGCACTGCCATAAAGGTTAAGAAGGGGTTTACTGCAACTTGCGATACAATGTTGCAAATGATAGGCACACTGTCTTAAAGGATATATTATTGAGGAAAAGAACTGACTATGAGAAAATATGTGTTTGCCTAGCCTAATATGCCACAGACCTCACATACTGTGGGGTCCAGGACGGACTAATCTGGCAATGAAACAAAGGAAATAATAATGTGGCAAAGAATTGGATTCTGTGTAAAGGATAGTAAACGTTAGTAGAGAATGGGGTAAATGTGGTAAACAAGGTTGTGGAACACTGCAGCAAAGAATGAAACAACGCGGCAAAGAATAAGACCTGTACTGGAATGTTAAATAGTGATAAATAAAATGAATGCCCTGCAAAGGCTGAAATACTGTGGCAAATGATTCATGTTGTCTGAGAAAGAACAGTAGCAGCAGGAATCTGAGCAAAGTGGAGACGGGGTGGGGGGCAGGGTCAGGATTGGCCGGCGCGCTGTGGATTTGCACTCCTAGGTAGACTGAGAGCCTCTGTCTGCTCTCTCCAACCAAGCAAGGCAGCTGTGGTTGGAGAGAGCTTCAGTGCGCAGAGCAGTTTGGCCGTCCTGAGACAGCCGGCCAAACAGTCATGCGTGCTGATTACAGTGCAAAACACTCCTCCAACATTCTGTCATCTCTGGCCCTACCCCTCAAGCCTCGGCTCCGACAACAAAAACAATAATAAACAAGTGTTTATTTTATTTATTTTTTTGGGCTGTTGGTGAGGGGTGGATGTTCCTCCACCACAGCGGAGGAGCCGCCGCTAAAAAAGGATGGTACAGATTGGCAAAGACTAAGGGCTTAATTTAGCACTGCAGGTAGGGAACTCAGTCGAAAACGTGATAGAGTATATATATACTTCTTCAAACAGCCATATGGGCCGTCAGAGGAAGGGCATTACTCAATCCACCCCATGTAGGGTAGACTGTGTAATTCCTTACTTTCCCCCCTGGTCCTATACAGCAGGAAAAAACATGATTATTCAACAGGAAATAATTAATAATGGTTGTATGTTGTTACAACGAATTCTGCTGCAACGCATGCCTTTACCACACATGCGTTACAATGGAATTCGTTTTCTTTGCATAGCCTTTACAATTAATATTCCTTTACCACGCATAGATTAACAACGTTTTTCGTTGTTAATTTATGCATGGTGAGGGCATACTCTTGTTAAAGGTTATACCTCGCCCCTTACACGCCCCCAGCCTCCACTCTTTAAAATTACCCCTGCCCTTAACCCTTACATTTTTTTAAAAAATTACATTTCCCCTTACCTTTTTAAGTCTCCTCTCCACTACGCCAGTTGTACGTCATAAAGAGGAAGCGGAAGTTTAATTCTGTTTCCTATCTAACAACGCTGATTGCTTGATCTTGGGCACTTCAGATTCGGTTTTGGGGGGGGGGGACCGCCCCAACCCCCCTTTTGAATCCCACGCCTTTTTAGCTTTTGGGGGGAGACACCCCAAACCACCCTTTTTTTTTCATTTACCACACATACCTTTCCTACGTATTCCGTAGTAAAGGTATGCGTGGTAAAGCCTCTCGTTGTTACCATGCATGCGTTGTAATGCATGCGTGGTAAAGGTTTTCGTGGAAACGGCCGCGATGTAGTGGCCGTTTCCCGTTAATAGTGACCCCAACACCCTGGGAGAAAACTGAACATCTCGAAATTTGGCTGGTTAGATGTAATTCAGGGCCACAGAGTAAAGTACTCCATGGCCTTGACGGCCATTCATCTGTCTGCCAAACTCCAACTCTGGCCCTAGGTCTCCTGTGGAACAGAATGAGAATAAGTGGCAATAAATGGGTCATTTGTGGCAACAAAGACTAATATCATAATGGGGTGGACTCTGGTAGTGGAAGGTATACAGATATAAAGGATGGAACACAGCGGCAGAGTTAACTATGTTCATGATATTGTGGAACATGTACTATACTCCTCAGTAAATCTATTATCTTATTTATTATAAAATGCAACTGGTTTCCCTTCTTTAGACCTCTGCCTAACATATATATCATATGGGGAAATGCAGAGCTAACCAGAACTGCCGGCGTACATACCACACATCTACAGGTGTGCTTTTAACTCTCACATTCCATTCCATCACAATGTCAAGCACACGATCCTTAATAACTCGATAACTGCACTTTGGTACTCATCCTGCACAACATACAACTAGTTCCCACAAAGGCTCAAAACAAGGAACGCACCCTCCCAGCTGCATTCCCACATGGTGTAGCTTACCATCCGTGCCAGTAAGGGCTTCAGCACTCCACGGAAGGCTAGTAAGTGCTACACAAATGTTACAATACAATAGCACTTACTAACGTAAGCTGCACAAAAACACGACTTGGACGACTAAGGCATGTTGGCCATTTTTGAGTTTTTACACCTTCATCAGGGATGAATGCTCTAGGTACACATCAGTCGAAGTATAGGGACAATGTGGCTCCAGGGGTCACTATGAAAACCCTCACAGCTTTTAAGGCGTGAACAGGCCAGGGACATGAACACTGTGGGGTTAGAAATGCCTGGGGCCTCTCTGCCCCAGTTCTGAAAAACCATGTTATCTCTAAGATCCTGCTTGCCTCAGTGCTCTTTCTGCCAGGGGTTGGCCACTGAAGTGTGGCAAAGGCAAAGAGGCCTTAGATAACCTTACATTTAACTCTTGTCCTTTTATCTCCCCGTTTTAAGATGTGCCTCAAAGAAAGACAACGTCCTTCCAGACAATGTATTTCACAAAAACAGAACTGTGCTTAGAAGCATTAGGGAGCCAAGTGAAGCATTCGGCTTTTGTGATCTTCAGTGACACAGCATCTCCTCGTTTTTAATCCGATGTGTGCTTGTACTGACCACATTTTGATATAATTAAAAGTAGAAGCAAAAATGTAAACTCACTAAATATGTAAAAGATGATAATATATATTACGATATGAACGAATGGTCTTCTATTCGACATGATAGCCAAGGGGCAGTTAATGAGATAGCCATCTGAATGATGTACCTTCTGCAGGTGTCTGTAGTCAGTAAACTGAGCCTTACAACCTTCCGACAACACCACCAGTCCAATTTAATTCTAATGAGTGCTACTTGCAACACTGACAAAACCGGGATGTGCAAGTACTTTAAGCACAACACAAAGAATAGGTAATTTACATTCCTTGACCTTAAGCACTCCTGTGGCTCTGAGGTAATATTGACACTGAGGATTTACGCAGACAGAGCTCTGGGCTAGTTGAACCTGTCGGCCTTCGGTTATCTACATCTGTGACTGTAATACTCTTTACAACTGCAAGAAAGAGATTATTCCATCCTGCCACCATATGAACCTTTGAGCACAGGATAAACCAAGTAAGCGACCTTCGGGTTAATCAGACCGCAACCATGAAGTTATCCCATTTTGAAATCCTGATGTTATTTAGTTTTATCGCCATGGAGTTTATACCAACTTGTCACAGTGAAGTTATTTGCACCTGCATGAAACCTGCAACTTTCTGGTAATTCAAATCGCATGCCTGAGCTCCCCCACGCTCCCTCCCTCCACCCACCACCAAAATTCCCTAGGTGTTCGCCTCACTCAGTCTAGAACTTTTACCTACATATCATTGCTATCTCATTCATTTAACGGGAGCTCAACAAGACGACATCACTCAGAATTATTTCCACACGAAAGCAGATGTCCGTGATGAGAAATAAATATTTTAGCAAAGAGATTTAAAAATCACAAACGTGTGGAGGAATTAAAATATCGATCTTTAGGTGTTGTAGATTTACTAAAATATTTCACGATTGTTTTTTTGCTACCAGTGGCGTTTGTTTGCCTACACATTTTCATATTTCAATTTTTTATTGAGAACTTAGCTGGACATTTTCATACGTCAACTTTCCTACTTAAGCCTGAGTAAGCGACAACTTGCAATAAAGGGTTTGGATGTTGAGTGTCTCAACGATTGTTGACTAATGTCTTATGGAGACACAGGAATAAAATAGTTATTTACAGTTTTCTATATTGAAATAGGTTTCCCTGATTTTTTTTTTATAAGAGTATACTCCCTCAGGCTTCATTTAAAAAATAAATCGTATTCTCGCAACCCGCCCCCATAGCTAGATCGAAGAACTGTTTAACCGGCTTCTGCTGTCCTGGATGAATGAAAGTGAGTTACAAACCCCGGACTGGATTCTACTTGAACCGCACACAGCAAAGCTCCACTTGCATCATCCAAATTCGACGAAGGCTGGATCCGGTGTCCTGCCTCCCTGGGAACTCACAGCTCAACCGGCAAAGGCAAGGCACTGCTTCGCAGGCCTTAAAGAGAAAGGCCGAGCACTCGGATTGCAGTTTTCCCTTACCTTACAACCACTGCGAGGACAGGGAAATCTTCGCGAGAGCGCGTGGTGCAGTCCGTCCAGAGCTCGCGCCGCCGGCATCCGGTGCTGAAACACGCTCTGTGAACTCCGCCGCGCGTGGTTAAGTACGGCCGTGACAGGTACTGTAGTTTATAGAGGAGGGGGCGTGGCCCGGCTAGGAAAATTACGCACATAAGCATGACTCAGCAGCAAACGTGTTACCAAGCCGACGAATGAGCTGGGGACGGATTACTCTGACATAATGCACACACTGAATGAGAAGGCAATCTGAGAGCTGCCAGCCTGTATTAAGAAAAACTACAAACAGTGGAACAAAAGCTCAAACTTTCACTGGGTTGGCAGACATGGTGTCCTCAAACTGTCCCCTTAAAAAACAATGCCCAGGATTAGTTGTTGGATCGGCCGTGCCCGTGATGCATAAAGTTTTCCACCAATACAAGAATGAAATTAAAATCACGTTGCACATTTGCTGTACGTGAGTAAGGAAGTTCGGAGCAAAAATGCATGCATTTAATTTTTTTATTGGGAAAAAACCAGGTGAAAAAAAGCTTCGAAGCAGTACAGCACACTGACGGGATCATAATTATAGCCTACGGAGGGAGGGTCTCGAGTGTGTACGGATAAATATGGAGTAACTGAATAAATAAACTGTGACGCTGGCATGAGGCAAAATAAACGCGGAAAGCAATTAGCAGAAACTCATAAAGGTGATGGGAAACACGGTATGGTGGGGGAATAACGAGCAGAGCGAATAAGTAACCATCAGCGGTCGTTTCATGGGAACAAGTGAGGGCTACAACGGGTAACGAAATTAATAAAATAAGTACCAACCAAGAAAACAAAATAGGCGTGAGTACAAACAAGAAACAAGCATTGGCATAGCCAATAGGTCTCGCATTTGGGACCTTATAAGTGTTCAGGCATGCAACAGTTGGTGTTTTTGCACCAAGGATATTCTGCTGCATAACAGTCAGTGGACCTCCATAGGTGTCTCCAGATAATATTTTGAGGTCCCCTGGCTCGGCCCCAAAAATGAATACCCTCAGTTTAAACATACAGTGAGATCCCAAATAATAATCTGTAGATCTTTAACGGTGGAAGAATGTGTAAAAACAGCATGTAGAAAACTGCACAGGATCAATACCATTTGCAACCAGGGGGACTTGGAGATTCCCTCAGAGGAAATTTTAGGCAAATTAGTGGCAAATGGTATATTTTGGGGGCCTTTTTGGCTAAAAGTGTCCAAACACTGGATCAGGTGGAAATCGTCAGTGCCTGTTTGTGTTTCTACAGGGTTGCCAGTGTTTTCAGTTTTGCATGTTCAGTAAAGGGCGCCTTCACTCTTGCTTCCTATCAGTGGCTTATTCAAATGCACTCTTAAAACAGTCTCTCTTTATTATATAGTCGGGCCACTGTAATTATACTGCAAAATGCAGAATTTTTAAAAATAGTTTTACTTCATTATTTTATAATTGTGGCCATGCTATTACTGTCTTGGCAAAGATTTCACCTAATTATTAACAATTTAACAACCAAATATAGAAATAAGCAACTGGAATATCACCAGTTAACCTTTGCAAAGTGCGCAAACACATGTTGCCCCATTTTCAGTAACTTTTGATCTATTTGAGCTAAAAACAAAAAAAATCTTAATTTGTAGATGATGTAGCAGATGATGAATTATATGGCAAATCCATAATTATGCTAAAAAAAAAAGCTGCAGCCGCAGAATAGCATAATTCCAGTGGCCCTGTTTTTTCTTTTTAGAGTTTTATATAGCAGAACTAAACCTGAGACATCGGGTATCAGAGCGCTTTACATGAGCACCAGTTTCGTTACAGACTGACACATTCATTTATGTTAGGCACAGGAGATTAAGGGGCCCATTACGATGTCGGGCGGATCGCTACCGCCATGGTGGCGGTGGCGATCCGCCCGACATGAATGCCCGCCCGCCACCCATTTTCCCCCCCATATTACTATGGCGGGGGGACCGCGGCGTACGGAAAGACCGTCCGCCGCTTTTCCGCCCCGGTCGTCTTGCGGCCGGGGCGGAAAATGTTTAATATGGTGGCAGTGTCTATGACACACCGCCAGCCATAATATGATGCCCTTCCTGACATGCTTTTCCGTGGCGGCAATGCCGCCACGGAAAGGCATGCGGAGACTCCCTGCGGAGGCCGGTTGCGGGCCCCCTGGGAGTCCGGGGGGGTGGGGGTGCACATGGGGTGACCTATGGTACCCAACCGCATTTCAAAGTGCAACATGGCAGGCACCGCGCGGTGCCTGTCATGTTGTGCTTTGAAATGCACAACGTGCATTTTTACCATTTTGACCGGCGGCGCTTTCTGCACCGCCCGCCGAAATGGTAAAAATACAGGATGCGCCCGCCTGTGTGGCGGGCGCCACCTAATGCTCAAGGTGGGACCGCCGCTCCTATGGCGGGCGGTCCCGTTTTACACGAGGATGGCGGACGGGCAAAGTCCGCCCGCCATCCTACTGGGGGCCTAAGTGATTTGCCCAGAATCACAGGATGTTGAGTGTCCTTGCCTAGGCTCGAACCCGGTTCCCCGCTCTAGCCGTAAGGCTACATCCTCTCCTGTTTAAAGACTTTCACACAATCACACATATGATAACACGCACTGCCTCAGACTGTTATTCACTCTTACCTGCACACATTCTCACTCAAGCTACCACACACTCATTTACACCGTTATACAAATCCAATCACTTCATCACACTCACTCAACTTAAAAAAGCACTGACACAAGCTCTGAGACGCTGTCACGACATCAAATACACCACATTTTACACATTTTCGGTTACATTCAACCCATCAGATGCTGTCGCTTCTCTATAATGCTTTCACACATACAATAGCTCATACATATTTGGTGACATACACTTACACACTCACTGTATCACGTAGTCACATGCACACTGTCATGCACTAACACACATTCAGCAATCAACACATTGTCGCACGTGTGCACATACACATATAACACACACATGCCCACAAAGGCTCTCCTACTCAGTCATTTCCGACACACTGCATCAGACACTTTCAATCTCACACAATCACAAGCACACACAGAATTGCAATATCTCTCTCACACACAACAGGAGTACGTGAGAACATAAGACAGTGATAAACAATGCCTCTCCCGGTGCTCCTTGTGTGGAGAGTGTAGGAGAGTAGGGTCTGCTATCCTATGGTCACCCCAAATTTTTGCTTTTTGCTTCACTGGTTTCTGACTTAATGTGGCTGTGGGCCTGCTAATCAGACCCACAGCCTGCTGTTCTCTCTCTAAATTACTGCCAATGCACTCTAGGTGCATTACGAATTGGAACTGGTTCACCTTATGAGCCCCTGTATAAGTGCACCCTAGGTGCCCAGGGCATAGGTGTATCCAAGGCCTACCAGGGGCTGCAGCATGTATTGTGCCACCCCTGGCCTGGCCTCCATATTTGACACAACTGGCTGATCACTCAGCTGGGGTAAGTCGGTGTAACCACCTCTTACTTGGGTACAGTATGTCTGTGCCTAACCCTAAACTGGACACATATGTTCCTATCAGCCACTCCTATGGAAGGCCTCATCAATCCTGGAGGCAGAGTGCTTGGAAATATGTGAGATGGTGCTCTGGCATGAGCTGAGCCTGTCTGCAGCTGTCGGGAACCACTCCCTAAGCTGTTCCGGGATATTGCCATACCATATACTCTTAAGTGCATTATAATCCTCGCGGTTAAATGCTATCTTTGGTTTGGCTTTATCAAAACATGTTGAGTAAGGTGTCATACGAATTGGAATACTATCCCCTCGCCAATTCTGGCGACGGGGATAGCATTCCACCCTTCTAGAGGGATACGACATGTGTGTAACCTCAACCCCGGTTAAAGTTAAACAGAGCCTCAGCATCACAAAATGGACGCTGCCACCACAGACACAAGTCTGGCCTCCTGCTGCTGACCGAAACTCGGCAGATGGTGGCCTGGACAAAGGGTTTCCTGCCTTGGGAGGTGCGAGCACCACCCCAGACAGGATTTTGTGTATTGGGTAGGACAGGGCTGAATAGAATCAGACATGCCCGGGGCACACAAGGTGTCCCCGTGCATAGGCCAGTCCAAACCGGTCCTGGGACTTTCCAGACCCAGGCCTGGCGCGGAACTGGACAAAGGAAAGGGGGTGTAACCGCCCCCCTTCCTGGTTCCTCCCAGAGGAGGGACCTAGTAGGTGATCCACCCCTCAGATTGGGAATAAGAGCGGGAGCAGTGCCATTGCACAGCAGATCATCCTGAAATCAACTTTAAACAAAGAAGAAGACTGGACTTCGACATTCTGCTGCACAGAAGACTGAAGAGAATCTCCCTTGTGGCCTAGGAGTGGCCACCCTGTGAACACAGGTACCAACCAGCAACTCGACGTCTGCTTTGCCGCCGCCTCCCGCCGGAGACCGAGCCCAGAGCCCGACAAGAACCAGACTCCCAGACCTCTCAGAGCCCGATCCACAGTCCCTGCAAAGAAGGGACCCGTGGAGGCACCGAGTGACGTGGGACCGGACCTCTTGGAAGACACTCGAAAAGCTGACTGCGCAGCTTCTGAGGCATCCTCGACGTTGTGCTTTGGGGATTGAGAACCCCCACCACCGAGCAGCCCTTGCACCGAAGATCAGCCCTTCAGCATCTCCACGATCTGCGTGGGGCCCTTTTGCATTGTGCCACTCGACGCGCCATCCCGGCCACTAGCCACGTGGTCAGCGGCCATCTTGGCGACGAACCCGAAGATTTACACAGCAGGTCTGGTTGCTCCAGACCTACCCAAGCTCCTGTGAAAAGGAGCACCCGCTCTGACCTTGCTGGTCCGAGTGTTAAGCATCTTTCACCTTCTGCCTGGCTTGCCTTTGCCAAGGCCTGTTTGCTCCGATCGAGGTGCCGACACCGCCAACAGCGAGAAGCCTGCGTGGGACAGCTCGTGACCGACTCCTGGACGTCCTCGACCCCGGGTATCCACGTGGCTACAGAAAGAAGCTACCCAACAACGCCTGTTTGCACCCGACATCGCCTGGTTCCGATCTGGTTCCACGGTAGTCACTGGCTAGTGACTTTGAACATTGTCCCCTCTGCTTTCAGGTCTTCACATCTTCAGATCCACCCTTGGATCCACCGGAACTCTTCTCATCGAGCCGCCTGCAGCATCTTCAGCTCCAAGCACCATCGACCAGCGTGACGAAACCCGACACTACTTCGACCCTGTGCACCCGCTTCCTGTGGGTGAGGTAACTCAGCTCCGCCGGTGCTCCTGCACTGGTACACATCCCAAGGGCCTGTGTTTTAAGTTTCAGCTCCGTAGGTCACTCGGAAGGTTCCTAACTTTCTAACTTTGTGCTTTTTACGCACCATAGACTTTGTATTGAAAAGTGCGTGCACTTTGAACACTGCACCCGAGTCCCGTGGGCCTTTCCCGACTTAGTTATTTCCAGTCTCGAATAGCTCCAGCGATTCCCAAGACCCTAGGCCTCTTCACTTTCCTATTGGTATCTCTTATACCACTTTCTTAGTATATGGTTTAGGTGGCCCCTAGGGCTCATCCATATTGTGCAACTTTTGTGTATTTTAAACTGTCTTGTGATTTAACGCTTGTGCTTCTGTGCTCATAAAGAGTCCAGGGGATTTTATAGTTAATAAATCAATATATATTTTCAATATATATCTGTGTGGTGTCCCTTTCATTTGGTATTCAAGGGGGTTGTGTATGGTATAACAGCTGGCTTCACATGCCTTTCAGAGTTTAGCCTAAGACTGCTTTGTCCACGTTACCACTAGGATAACTGGTCTACAAGGTTGAATTACAACCATCATCATAAGGGTTGCTTGGCATGGTACAAAGTGATCACTAGAATTAGTGAGCATTATATACCAGGCCAACTTCTCACATTGGTGAGCAGCGGATTGGGATCTGAGCTTGCTGTTGTTTTACCATTACAATCTTTGAGATTATCATTTGAAAGATCATACAGGTACCTGCTAGGTACATATAAAACAAGACTAGTATACTTAAGTTCTACTGAACTTAGTTGTTGTAGAGCAAAGGGAGTAGCACACCCTAGCTACAACTACTAGATAGGTTTAGTAGGTAAACACCAGTGTAGGTAGATTGCAACACATCCACCCACACTAGAGCAATGTCTGGAGCAGAGGGGTCCAGTGGACTTACTCCTGTTGAGAGTGACCCTCCAAGGGCACCATCCAAATTTGCTATTTTTTCCTTTAAGGAATTAAGACAGCTTTGTGTCTTAAGGGGTCTGATGACAGGGCCTTCCCCTACTACAGACCACCTAAGAGAGCTCTTAGACCAGTCTGAGACTCTAAAGCCCTCTAAAGCAAACCCCACAGGGAATGCTGAAGGAGGCCATCCTTCAGAGGATGACACTGTAGACACCCCTGCCCCTATCATCCTGGTAGATGAGGAAGCCTCCACCACTGGAGCTCCTCAGGTAGATGTAGAGGAAGAAGAAGAGGAGGAGGAGGTGGAAAGCAGTGAGTCAGATGATGACAGAGATAGTCAGGTGCTGGTCAGTAGGCTGAACCAGGCTAACTTAAGCTTACTTGGGAATGAATCAGGTAACAACCCATTCAGACCCCCAGGTGGACTTAACCAGGGACATAGGAGGAGGAAGAGTCACTCAGGTGAATCCAATACCTCCCATGTCTCTAGAGGCTCTCATGGTCACTCCAGGAAGGAGATGACTAGCCCTCAGAGAAGGGAACATGAGGCCAAGATGAGAGAGGCTGAGCTTAGGATCCAGAGGCAAGAGTTAGAGGTTGCCCTGGCCAAGGAGAAACTTGCTAGAGCAAGACAGCCTAGAGAGAGTGGGGTAATAGAACCCACTGGTGGCAGCAATATCCACAAGGATAAAGACAGGTCTTTTGATAATAGAAACCTGAGTAAGATTGTGCCCCCCTACAAAGCTGGGGATGATATCCATAAATGGATTACTGCAATGGAGAGAGCCTGCAGAGTACAGCAGATCCCTCAGGAGCAGTGGGCAGCAATCTTGTGGCTCTCCTTTGAAGGTAGAGGCCGAGACAGACTCCTCACAGTTAGTGATGGGGATTCTAGAAACTACCTGGTCCTGAAGAGTGCTCTGATTGATGGGTTAGGCTTAACCACTGAACAGTACAGGTTAATGTTCAGAGATACCCAGAAGACACAGACTCAGGACTGGTCTGAATTTGTTGAGTGTGCCACTAAGGCTCTGGAGGGATGGTTGCTGGGAAGCAAGGTTACAGACTATGAAGGATTGTATAATTTGCTGATGAGAGAACAAATTTTAAATAATTGTCAGAACCAGCAGTTGCATCAACATTTGGTTGACTCAGATTTGACCTCTCCCCAAGAATTGGGAAAGAGGGCAGATAAATGGGTAAGAACCAGAGTTAAGCAAAAGAACCAGAACCAGAACCAGGGTGGTGACCAGAAGAAAACAGACCAGAAGGGTGGGGAGCAGAAAGCTAAAGACCAGAAGTCTTCAACAGGGCCCCAAACTGAGACAGAGGGTGGGTCCCAAACTTCCAAGAAGAAGAAGAAAGAAGGTCAGAAGAAACCCTGGTGTAAAACTTGTAAGAACACCTCTCACTGGACAAGTGAGTGTAAAAAGGGTGGAGCCCCCAGCACTGCAGCCCCTAAGGCACCTGCACCCACTAGTACAGTTAGCAGTGCTGGTCCTCAAGCCAAGGGATTAGTGGGTATCACTTTGGGAACTGAAGGAGATTCTGACCTAGTCAGAACCCTTACACAGGCTGTTCTGATTTGTGAAGGGGACATAGATTTGACCCCTGACATAAGTCCCAGTAATCTGGGCAAATACAGACAGACACCTTTGATCAACAATAAAGTGGCTCAAGCTTACAGGGACACATGTGCCAGTGTCACTATGGTGACACCTAACTTTGTGGACCCTGGACAATACATGCCAGGAGATGATTACCTGGTGACCAATGCCAGCAATGTCACTACTACACATAGTGTAGCACTTGTTAATTTTTCCTGGGGAGGGGTAACTGGCCTAAAGAAAGTTGTGGTTAGTGCTGATCTCCCAGTAGAATGTTTGTTGGGCAATGACCTGGAGAACTCTCTATGGTCAGAAGTTGAGTACAGGACTCATGCAGAGATGTTAGGGATATCATCACATGTCCTTGCTGTGACCAGGTCACAGGCCAAAAAGTGCCTCTCTGAACCTCAGGTCTTGGATCCTGGAACAATGGACCAAGTACCTTCCAAGAAGAAGAACAGGAGGGTTAAGGCTGCGCCTTCCCAACTGCCTACAAGTGAGGATCAGGCTTCACAGGAAACTGATCTTGAGACCCCTGAAGGAACTGTCTCTGAAGAACTTGAACCTGATCAGGTTGAGTTTCTGGGGACAGGGGGACCTTCTAGGGCAGACTTGGGGCAGGCTCAGTTAACCTGTCCTTCTCTTGAACCCCTCAGAAAGCAGGCTGCTGCTGAGGCTGCTGGGAATGCCCAAGGTGCCCATAAAGTATATTGGGACGATGGACTCCTTTATTCAGAGGCTAGAGACCCCAAGCCTGGTGCTACCAGGAGGTTGGTTATACCTCTGCAATTTAGGGGCTTCCTACTCACCTTGGCCCATGATATTCCTTTAGCAGGACACTTAGGCCAGAACAAGACCTGGGACAGGCTTGTCCCTCACTTTCACTGGCCTCACATGTCTGAAGACACCAAGGAGTTTTGTCGCTCCTGTCAAACCTGCCAAGCCAGTGGTAAAGCAGGTGGAACAACAAAGGCCCCCCTAATACCACTACCTTTACTGGGGGTTCCCTTTGAAAGAGTGGGGATTGATATTGTTGGTCCAATGGATCCCCCTACAGCATCTGGGCACAGATTCATACTGGTGGTAGTGGATCATGCCACCAGGTACCCAGAGGCAATTCCCCTTAGGACCACAACAGCTCCTGTTGTGGCCAGGGCCTTACTTGGAGTTTTCTCCAGAGTGGGGTTTCCTAAGGAGGTAATATCAGATAGAGGTGCCAACTTCATGTCTGGATATTTGACGGCTATGTGGAAGGAATGTGGTGTCAACTACAAGTTCACCACTCCTTATCACCCACAATGCAATGGGCTTGTTGAGAGATTTAACAAGACCCTAAAGGGCATGATTAAAGGATTACCTGAAAAGCTCAGGCGAAGATGGGACATCCTTCTGCCCTGCCTTTTGTTCGCTTACAGAGAGGTCCCTCAAAAGGGGGTTGGCTTCAGCCCCTTTGAATTGTTGTTTGGGCACCCTGTAAGAGGACCCCTGTGTCTAGTGAAGGAAGGATGGGAGTTACCTCTCAAAAAGCCTAAACAGGACATAGTGGACTATGTACTTGGTCTCCGCTCCAGGATGGCAGAGTACATGGAGAAGGCATCCAAAAACCTTGAGGCTAGCCAAGAATTACAAAAAGCTTGGCATGACCAAAAGGCTGTCCTTGTTGAATTTCAGCCTGGACAGAAGGTATGGGTGTTGCAGCCAGTGGCCCCAGCTGCACTCCAAGACAAATGGTCTGGACCCCATACAATTCTGGAGAAGAAGGGAGAGGTTACCTACTTGGTGGACCTAGGAACTCCCAGGAGCCCCCACAGGGTGCTCCATGTGAACAGATTGAAGGCATATGTCAGCAGGGCAGACATGGGCTTGCTCATGGCTACAGATGAGGGACAGGAGGAAGAGAGTGACCCTCTCCCAGACCTGCTCACTCAGAACCCTGAGGATGGCTCAGTTGATGGTGTGACCTTAGGTGGCAGCCTCACTGAACATCAGCAACATGACTGCAGACAAGTTCTACAGGCATACAGGCATATGTTCTCATTGACACCCAGTCAGACTAACTGGTGTACACATGTGGTGGACGCTGGTGACAGTCTTCCTGTAAAGAGCAAGATTTACAGGCAACCTGACCACGTCAGGGACTGTATAAAGACTGAGGTGCAAAAGATGCTGGAATTAGGTGTCATTGAGCCTTCAGAGAGCCCCTGGGCTAGCCCAGTGGTTCTGGTCCCCAAACCTCACACCAAAGATGGCAAGAGAGAGATGAGGTTCTGTGTGGATTACAGAGGACTCAATGCTGTCACCAGGACAGATGCACACCCTATTCCAAGGGCAGATGAGCTCATTGACAAGTTGGCTTCTGCCAAATATTTGAGCACATTTGACTTGACAGCTGGCTACTGGCAAATCAGGTTAGCTGAGGAGTCTAAAGCCAAGACAGCATTTTCTACCCCTAGTGGGCATTATCAGTTTGTGGTGATGCCCTTTGGTTTGAAAAATGCACCTGCCACCTTCCAAAGGTTGGTGAATCAAGTCCTCACTGGGTTGGATGACTTTTGTGCAGCTTATCTGGACGATATTGCTGTCTTTAGCTCCACCTGGGAGGATCACCTGGTCCACCTGAAGGAAGTGCTTGAGGCTCTGCAGAAGGCAGGCCTCACTATCAAGGCAACAAAGTGCCAGATAGGGCAGAGCAAGGTTGTATACCTGGGCCACCTTGTAGGTGGAGGCCAAGTTCAACCACTGGAGAGTAAGATCCAGACCATCAAGGACTGGTCCCCTCCAACTACCCAGACTCAGGTCAGAGCTTTCTTGGGCCTGACTGGGTACTACAGGAAGTTTGTTAAGAACTATGGGTCCATTGTGACTCCTCTTAGTGATCTGACATCTAAGAAGATGCCCAAAAAGGTTCAGTGGACAGAAATCTGTCAAAAGGCATTTGATGACCTGAAGAAGGCCATGTGCTCTGCACCTATCCTGAAGAGTCCTGACTACTCAAGAGAGTTCATTGTCCAAACAGATGCTTCTGATTTGGGAGTGGGAGCAGTGCTTTCACAGCTTAATGTAGATGGCCAGGACCAGCCCATTGCTTTCATTAGCAGAAGGCTGACCCCCAGAGAGAAACGTTGGTCAGCTATAGAGAGGGAGGCCTTTGCTGTGGTGTGGGCCCTGAAGAAGTTGAGGCCATACTTGTTTGGTACTCACTTCAAGATTCAGACCGACCATAAGCCCCTCCTATGGCTTAATCAGATGAAGGGTGAAAACCCCAAACTACTCAGGTGGTCCATTTCCCTACAGGGGATGGACTTTACAGTGGAGCACCGCCCAGGGACTGACCATGGCAATGCAGATGGTCTCTCCAGGTACTTCCACTTAGAACATGAAGACACAACTGGTCAAGGTTAGTCTAATGTCCCTGCGTTTGGGGGGGGGGTTATGTAGGAGAGTAGGGTCTGCTATCCTATGGTCACCCCAAATGTTTGCTTTTTGCTTCACTGGTTTCTGACTTAATGTGGCTGTGGGCCTGCTAATCAGACCCACAGCCTGCTGTTCTCTCTCTAAATTACTGCCAATGCACTCTAGGTGCATTACGAATTGGAACTGGTTCACCTTATGAGCCCCTGTATAAGTGCACCCTAGGTGCCCAGGGCATAGGTGTATCCAAGGCCTACCAGGGGCTGCAGCATGTATTGTGCCACCCCTGGCCTGGCCTCCATATTTGACACAACTGGCTGATCACTCAGCTGGGGTAAGTCGGTGTAACCACCTCTTACTTGGGTACAGTATGTCTGTGCCTAACCCTAAACTGGACACATATGTTCCTATCAGCCACTCCTATGGAAGGCCTCATCAATCCTGGAGGCAGAGTGCTTGGAAATATGTGAGATGGTGCTCTGGCATGAGCTGAGCCTGTCTGCAGCTGTCGGGAACCACTCCCTAAGCTGTTCCGGGATATTGCCATACCATATACTCTTAAGTGCATTATAATCCTCGCGGTTAAATGCTATCTTTGGTTTGGCTTTATCAAAACATGTTGAGTAAGGTGTCATACGAATTGGAATACTATCCCCTCGCCAATTCTGGCGACGGGGATAGCATTCCACCCTTCTAGAGGGATACGACATGTGTGTAACCTCAACCCCGGTTAAAGTTAAACAGAGCCTCAGCATCACAAAATGGACGCTGCCACCACAGACACAAGTCTGGCCTCCTGCTGCTGACCGAAACTCGGCAGATGGTGGCCTGGACAAAGGGTTTCCTGCCTTGGGAGGTGCAAGCACCACCCCAGACAGGATTTTGTGTATTGGGTAGGACAGGGCTGAATAGAATCAGACATGCCCGGGGCACACAAGGTGTCCCCGTGCATAGGCCAGTCCAAACCGGTCCTGGGACTTTCCAGACCCAGGCCTGGCGCGGAACTGGACAAAGGAAAGGGGGTGTAACCGCCCCCCTTCCTGGTTCCTCCCAGAGGAGGGACCTAGTAGGTGATCCACCCCTCAGATTGGGAATAAGAGCGGGAGCAGTGCCATTGCACAGCAGATTATCCTGAAATCAACTTTAAACAAAGAAGAAGACTGGACTTCGACATTCTGCTGCACAGAAGACTGAAGAGAATCTCCCTTGTGGCCTAGGAGTGGCCACCCTGTGAACACAGGTACCAACCAGCAACTCGACGTCTGCTTTGCCGCCGCCTCCCGCCGGAGACCGAGCCCAGAGCCCGACAAGAACCAGACTCCCAGACCTCTCAGAGCCCGATCCACAGTCCCTGCAAAGAAGGGACCCGTGGAGGCACCGAGTGACGTGGGACCGGACCTCTTGGAAGACACTCGAAAAGCTGACTGCGCAGCTTCTGAGGCATCCTCGACGTTGTGCTTTGAGGATTGAGAACCCCCACCACCGAGCAGCCCTTGCACCGAAGATCAGCCCTCCAGCATCTCCACGATCTGCGTGGGGCCCTTTTGCATTGTGCCACTCGACGCGCCATCCCGGCCACTAGCCACGTGGTCAGCGGCCATCTTGGCGACGAACCCGAAGATTTACACAGCAGGTCTTGTGCTCCAGACCTACCCAAGCTCCTGTGAAAAGGAGCACCCGCTCTGACCTTGCTGGTCCGAGTGTTAAGCATCTTTCACCTTCTGCCTGGCTTGCCTTTGCCAAGGCCTGTTTGCTCCGATCGAGGTGCCGACACCGCCAACAGCGAGAAGCCTGCGTGGGACAGCTCGTGACCGACTCCTGGACGTCCTCGACCCCGGGTATCCACGTGGCTACAGAAAGAAGCTACCCGACAACGCCTGTTTGCACCCGACATCGTCTGGTTCCGATCTGGTTCCACGGTAGTCACTGGCTAGTGACTTTGAACATTGTCCCCTCTGCTTTCAGGTCTTCACATCTTCAGATCCACCCTTGGATCCACCGGAACTCTTCTCATCGAGCCGCCTGCAGCATCTTCAGCTCCAAGCACCATCGACCAGCGTGACGAAACCCGACACTACTTCGACCCTGTGCACCCGCTTCCTGTGGGTGAGGTAACTCAGCTCCGCCGGTGCTCCTGCACTGGTACACATCCCAAGGGCCTGTGTTTTAAGTTTCAGCTCCGTAGGTCACTCGGAAGGTTCCTAACTTTCTAACTTTGTGCTTTTTACGCACCATAGACTTTGTATTGAAAAGTGCGTGCACTTTGAACATTGCACCCGAGTCCCGTGGGCCTTTCCCGACTTAGTTATTTCCAGTCTCGAATAGCTCCAGCGATTCCCAAGGCCCTAGGCCTCTTCACTTTCCTATTGGTATCTCTTATACCACTTTCTTAGTATATGGTTTAGGTGGCCCCTAGGGCTCATCCATATTGTGCAACTTTTGTGTATTTTAAACTGTCTTGTGATTTAACGCTTGTGCTTCTGTGCTCATAAAGAGTCCAGGGGATTTTATAGTTAATAAATCAATATATATTTTCAATATATATCTGTGTGGTGTCCCTTTCATTTGGTATTCAAGGGGGTTGTGTATGGTATAACAGCTGGCTTCACATGCCTTTCAGAGTTTAGCCTAAGACTGCTTTGTCCACGTTACCACTAGGATAACTGGTCTACAAGGTTGAATTACAACCATCATCATAAGGGTTGCTTGGCATGGTACAAAGTGATCACTAGAATTAGTGAGCATTATATACCAGGCCAACTTCTCACAGAGAGGCAGGGGGTGATTACACCTGACAGGGAGGCAGTAATTATAGTGAGATGAAAAGGGCGGGAGCTTGAAGGTCTCACAAGGCGGCTCAGCCTCAGAAGCACAACTTTAAATAAAAAAAAATGGGTATGACAAAATAAAAAATAGACCTCCCCCATATCAATAAGAGACGTCGCCACGCGACAGGGTATATAACTCTTTTTATTTAGCACCATTTTGTTGCCCGCTGCGCAGCATACGAGTTAAAACCGTTATTCCTCTCGAATTTTCTAGGTCCGTGCCTGAATATCTGATCTGTTCCAAGATTTTTCATTGCATTCTGGTGTTTGCAGTCCCTTTATCCCATTATATATCCGGGAACCCAAATATCTAAGTGCAACGCAAAAAAACTGCAAAGCGTATTAGCGCGTGAAACTGTAAAAGTGGAGACCCCATAACTAGCAGTCACGTGCACAATTAAGCAACGAAAAGATGTGATGTTCATGACTCGGCGATGTGTGAAATGCAACGTAACAAACCAGTGCTTTAAATGGGCAGGAACCGTCCGGGGCTGAGTACCTACACTTGTTTAATTTGGTAGGCAGAGTGCCTGCACTTTTTAGGACTGCTCCAATGTTTTTTATTGGGAGAGTACTGACTCTCCTTTAGGAGCAATCTGGTGCTGTCGATAGTGAGTACCAGCACTTCTATATTTTCATTAAAAGCACTGATATAAAGGTGACCTATTATGTACCAATTGTAACAAATTAGCTGTTAAAACAGAAAAGCGGAAATCAGTGGGCATCATGCATTTTAAAAGAACTAGCTGTGGGCAAGCAGCTCTTGACCCTAGAACAGTACTGCTAGGGGTGTCGTGAACACCCACTTTAGCAGCTACAGTGGGGTGGAATTCTTGAAGGGCCTCTTCTGTCTGCAGCTGGCAGACACAGGCTCATACGAAATGTGAAAGGTAGGACGGGAATGTCCGTGGTTGGGTAAATGAGTGAAGGAATGGATGTGTGAAAGGGTGGATGGCTGGATGAGTGAAAGGGTAAATGGGGAGATGGATGAATGTGTGAAAGGATGGATGAGTGAAAGAATTGAAAGGATGTGTGAAAAGTAGGGTGGATGGATAGGAGGATGAAAGAATAGAAAGATGAGTGAAAGAAAGAATGGGTGAGTGAAAGAGAGGATGGATGGATGAAAGGGTGGGTGGATGGATGATTGAGTGAAAGGGTGCATGGATGATGAGAGAAAGGGTGAATGTATGAGTGCATGAAAGGATGGATGGCTGAGTGAATAGGTGGATGGATTAGTGAAAGGGAGAATGGACGGAAGTTTGCAAGAGTGGACCGCATGAAAGGGTGGATGGATGACCTAAAAGATGGACGGATGAGTGAGGAAATGAATGGAGTGGCATTGTGAACCCCCAGCATTAGCAGTTACAGTGGGGTTGAAGTTCTTCATGGGCAACTCAGCAGACAAAGGCTCACAAATAATGTAAAAATGAGTGAGTGAAAGGATGGATGTGTGAGAGAACAGGTGGATGGATGGAGTGAAGGGATGGATGGGCAAATGGTTGGATAAATGAGTGAAAAGATGGATGTAAGGATGGATGAGTGAAAGGGTTGCTGGATGAAGGAGTGAAAGAATAGATGGATGAGTGAAATGGAGGATGGACCTATGGGTGGATGGTGTAAAAGGGTGGTTGGATGGATGAGCGAAAGAGTGTGGGTGAAAAGATGTATGGGTCTATGAAAGGATGGATGCAAGGGTAGGCAGACAAAATTTAGATTTTTTAATATCGACGTACCATAATATCAATGTTTTAATATAGAAGGTGAGTAATATCGATTTTTTTAATATCAAAGGGACAGAATTTCGGAGGTAAGTAATATCGATTTTGTTAATATCGATGTAAGTAATATCGATGTTTATAATATCGATGTTAGTAATATCGATGTTACTAATATCGATTTTTATGTATATTGTCATGTATTTAATATGTATTCTTTTATTTTAAATGTAATTTAAGTAAATTTTGTATTTTAGAACCGTAGCGGGTTGTGGGTTTATAGGGGAATTCGGTGGGAAGTAATTTAAATATACTAAATTAATTATTATTATTTTAGGAATTATAAATTAATTTTAATTAATTGGTAATTCATTTTTATTAATTGGTAATTTATTTTAATTAATTGATTAATTGATAATTATGTTCTGTAGCGGGTTGTGGGTTTATAGGGGAATAGGGTGGGAAGTAATTTAATTATACTAAATTAATTATTAATTTTTTAGGAATTATAAATTAATTTGAATTAATTGGTAATTAATTTGAATTAATTGGTAAATTATTTTAATGAATTGATTGATTGATAATTATGTTCTGTAGCGGGTTTTGGGTTTATAGGGGAATAGGGTGGGAAGTAATTTAATTATACTAAATTAATTATTAATTTTCTATGAATTATAAATTAATTTTAATTAAGTGGTAATTAACTTCTATTAATTGGTAATTTATTTTAATTGATTAATTGATGATTATGTTCTGTAGTGGGTTTTGGGTTTATAGGGGAATAGGGTGGGAAGTAATTTAAATGTAATTAAGTAGTAATTTATTTTCATTAATTGTTTTTGCTAATTATATTATTGGTAATTAATTAATTGCTAATTCATTTTTATTAGTTGGTAATTAATTTTAATAATTGATTAATTGATAATTATGTAAAGTATATTATTTTATTATTGGCGTTTGCTGTGTGTTAATAAGGGAATAGTGTGTAAAGTAATTGATATGTAATTAAGTAGTTATTACAATTATAGTTAGGTATTGATAATTAATTTTTTGGATATTAATAATTAATTGGTAATTATTTTTTTAGTAATATTTATTGGTATTTGTAAATAGTTTAGATTAATTTAATAAATATTTTTTTAAATATTTTAAAATATTAATTTCTTTTCAAGAATGTTATTTTTAACTTCTACGCTATCCAACACTTTTCCTACTGTTGCACTCTCTGTAGTGGGAATAGTAGTTTTTGCCCCTACGCTATCCAACACTTTCCCTACTGTTGCACTCTCCGGAGTTGAAATAGTAATTTTTACCCCTACGCTATCCAACACTTTCCATACTGTTGCACTCCCTGGAGTGGTAATAGTAATTTTTACCCCTACGCTATCCAACACTTTCCCTACTGTTGCACTCTCTGAAGTGGGAATAGTAATTCTTACCCCTACGCTATCCAACACTTTCCCTACCGTTTCACTCTCTGGAGTGAGAATAGTAATTTTTACCCCTACGCTATCCAACCTTTTTTCTTACTGTCGTTTTTTTGGGAGTTGGAATAGTATTTTATTCCCTCGGTTACTTAATATTTTTTGTATTGTTTTAGTTAATGTAGTATAAAATTAATTTTAAAAATATTAAAAGTAAATTTACTTTTTTTTATTTGTTTTGCATAATTATTTAATTTGTATTTATGTTATTATTTTATGTGTATAGATGAATTTGTAAGTTATAATATTTTTAATTATTTATAAGGTATTACAATAAATATTAAAACTGATTAGTAAGTATATTATATGTACATATTTAAGTAGTTTTTTAAATTAAATTGTGTATATTACTTATTAATTTTAAATATTATAAAATATGTTTAGTATGTTTATTATATTTTAAAGTAGTTTTTAATTAATTTTACATATTTTTCTTAATTTAAAAAAACATATATTTTTTAAAACGATATTTTTGACATCTATATATTTTTTCTCAATATTTATGTACTTACCTTGTTGTAGATAGGATGTCGATATTGTTGACATCGATATTATTGATCCTATAGTTTTGTATTTCGATATTTTGTGTTTCAATATTTTGTCAGACATTCGGATGCAAGTATGGATGAGGGAAATACTGGATAGATGGGTGAAAGGATGGATGCATGAAAGCGAAAGGGAGGTGGATGGATAAAAGGGTGGATGGATGAGTGGATGGATGGGTGGCAGGGGCGTTGCTACAGCAGTGGTGGAGGTGGGGTTCTTCATGTGCCTCTTCTGTGTTCAACTTGGCAGACCAAACTTCACAATCAATTAGAAAATGAAAGTGGGTGGAAGAATGAGTGAAGGGATAGATGGAGGGATGTGTGAGTGAAAGGGTGGATGAATGGGTGACTGAAAGGATAGATGGGTAGAGGATGGAGGAGTGAAAGGGAGGGTGGATGGATGGATCAGTGAAAAAGGTGGATGAATGAGTAAAAGCGAGGATGGATGGAGTGGAAGGGTGGATGGAGGGGCCGAGTAAAAGGATGGATGAGTGAAAGGATATATGTAAGGACTGATGAGTGAAAGGGAGGGCAAATGGATGGACGGATGAGAGAAAGCGTGGATGGATGAGGTAAGTGTAAATGGATAGATTGGTGGGTGTAAGGGTTGATGATGAGTCAAAGGATGGACGGCTGACTGAAAGGGCGGATGAATGGATGGAGTGAAATGGTGGAAGGATGGAATCAAAAGATGGATGGATGAGTGAAGGGATAGAAGAGTGAAAGGCTGGATGTATGGATGGATGTATTGGTTCGATGAATAGATTTGGAGATAGATGGATAGGTTTGACTATGGATAGGCAGACGAACAAAATAGCGAAAGACTGACTGATGGATGAAATAATAAATGAATACCGAAATGTAACTGTGAAAATGTGGATATCACAATTGGATGGAAGGATGAAAGGATGAATAGGTAGATACTTGGGTGAAAGAGACAAAAGAACGCCTCTGGTAAGGGCCACAATGACTAGCTTCACTTGCCTGGTGCCATAAGAGCTTTGGTTCGAAGTGGGGGGGAGGGGTATTTAAATTCTTTTGCTAATCCCTTGAGTACTTTCGTATTTCCCAGGTCGATGTGTGATTAGCTGCTCCAATATAGCTGGGATTTTTTGCATTCTGGGACTAGAGTGTTATTTAGCTCATTATTATAGCACAAATGAAATTGCAGAATTAAATGAAACAAGTTGGCTTGGAGAAGGTGGTCATAAATGGACAAGAAAAAACATGTTTTAACTATGTGTCCGGCAAGATTGGTTCTGAAAAAAAGGCTCCAGTGTAACACGTTTCTTTTTTTCTTTTTTGCATTTTCTTGAGTCTCCTCAATATGTTGTCTCCGGAATTACGTGTGAAGAATGCAATCCCCAGAGTTCAAAGCGAAAAGCTGGACTGGAGTAGCAAATCACACATGGTCCTAAGAAACTTCGAACTGCTGCCACTACATACCTATACACAGGACTTTAAGTGGGATGAAAAAACTGGGCAGTCTCTCAAAGGGGTTTGGCCGATGTAATTAAAGGCGTGGCTTGAAGACATTTAAGCTAAAAATCTGTGCTTAGCTTGCTGCTTCTGTCATTGCATCCAGATATATAACCCACGTAACATTACACATACAACAAGTCAGGACTATTGGCTTTGTTAATGGTTGTTAGTTGCATTAGATAAATAAGCAACAACTATGGCGTCATTGTACACAATATTGAAAATACTGCAGTTCTGACATGATGAGACTGCGAAAGAACTATACCCAGTCTCTTTGAAGTTACATCAAATGCAGTGAAGGGGGGCACTGCTGCAGAGTTAACATGTATTTTTTTCATTCTGAGGATGAAGACAAAACTGGAGAGTCTAATAGGGTCCTGTCTCAGTACCTGCTTTTATAACTGCTGGCGCTGATTACTGGCAGGACCCGGTCCACTTAAAACCCTGCCTATACACTTAAAAGGGTTTGTGAAACAAGTTGACTCTTAGACTGGGCTAAGGTTAACAGCAGAGCAGCCTTCATGAACCAATAAGACACATTATTTCAGGGGTGAGTGTTAAAAAATTCAGAAATTGTGCTGGTTGTGTGAGTTCTTTGCTGTCACTCCTGGGACCGTGACCATAGCAGAAGTGAGCTGTGGAGTGCACCATTGCAAGTCTGTGGTAATCACCGAGATGGGCTAACCACAGTGCAGTGTTAAAGTGCAGGGCAGCAGTAACTAGTATTATACAGTACTGAAAGGCTGGCAAGCAGTGGCATAACGCAAAATGATTGGGCCCTCCTTCAGAATGTGATGATGGGCTACAGACTCTCCCATATTTCACAGATGTTCATTGGCTGTGAGCTGAGTGGTCACCCCTGAAGGACTGTGAGTCCCCCAGTACTGAAGGGATCTTTTTTATGCACCTGCTGGCAAGCCACATAAGATGACCACCCGCAGCGGTTAAGTACAGTTCATGTTTACAGTATAAAGATTTGCTCGCTGCATTTCTGGACTTAAGCTGAAAATTAATATGCTACCTGTTAATAATGGTGAAAAGAAAAATAAATATGGTTATTAGGACCCTGGGTCTGTCAGGAAGGGGCCACAGTTTCCTTGTGCCAGTTCCCACAGTTCATATTTAGTTTAAAATAAGAATACTGCGGCCCCCACAGCTTTTTACTGAACACCTTTTTTTGTTTCGATGCAGGTTCGAGGTGAGAAAAAGAGCGGTCAGTCGGGGGCAATTTCAATATCCTTTTTAGGCCTCGCCTACCAGATAGCTTTTAGTTCTGTGTAGGCGAAACTCTTGTGGACGTGGGAAAAGAAACTGAAATCCCATCTCCACATTAATGTAAAAATGCAAAACCTTACATTAGTGTCAATTGCAATACAGTAACTCTGGGTTATCGTGTTCTAGTCAGACTTGGGTACCCCCTACACATTGGTCAAGACAGGCTCCATGAACGCACACCAGACAGCCACGCAGCCCACAAGCACGCCACCCGCAAACATCACCACCTCATCCGATTAGCCAAGAGATCCTCCTTCAAAGACCGCTTGGACAACAAAGCACACAACAGCAAAGAGCTCTTCAGCATCGTAAAGGAACTCTCCAACCCCAGCGCCAACGCCAACGACATCCCGCCCTCACAAGAACTGTGAGACTTACTAGCCATCTTCTTCCACCACAAGATCGCTGACATCCACGACAGCTTCAACACATCGACCGCCCCGACTACGCCAGACTCCACCTCCCCTGTGAACACCACCAGCGCCAACTGCCTGACCTCCTGGTTCAACGTCAACAACGACGAAACACGCAAGGTCATGAACTCCATCCACTCAGTATCTCCGTCAGACCCGTACCCACACCACGTATTCAACAAAGCAGACGCAGCCATCGCACCCCAACTACGGAAGGCCATCAACATCTGCTTAGAAACAGCCACATTCCCAGAAAGCTGGAAGCACGCCGAAATCAACGCCCTCCTCGAGAAGCCTAAAGCGGACCCCAAGGACCTCAAGAACTTCCGGCCCATCTCCCTGCTCCAGTTCCCGGCAAAGGTCATCGAGAAAATCATCAACATGCAATTGGCCCGCCACCTGCAAGACAACAACATCTTGGACCCGTCCCAGTCCGGATTCAGAAGCAACCACAGCACCGGGACAGCACTCATCGCCTTCACAGGCGACATCAGGCGCCAACTAGACAATGGCAAAACATCAGCCCTCATCCTCCTGGAACTGTCAGCCGCCTTCTGCCATCGCACTCTAAAGACACGCCTCCTAGAAGCAGGAATCCAAGAGAAGGCCCTTGACTGGACCACGTCCTTCCTCTCAGGCAGAACCCAGAGAGTCTGCCTCCCACCCTTCCGATCCGAAGCCACCGACATCATCTGCGGTGTCCCCCAGGGCTTATCCCTCAGCCCGACGCTGTTCAACGTCTACATGGCCCCCCTCGCACAAGTGGCCCTCCACCACAACCTCAACATCATCTCCTACGCCAACGACACTCAGCTCATCCTTTCCCTCACCTAGGTCCCACACACCGCTAAAACCAACCTCCACGAGGGAATGAAGGCCGTCGCCGACTGGATGAGGAGCAGCCGTCTGAAGTTGAACTCGGATAAGACGGAGGTCCTCATCCTCGGACCCACCCCCTCAGCCTGGGATGACTCCGGGTGGCCGACCATACTGGGAACAGCCCCAACACCCACGACCATGCACGCATCCTAGGATTCATCCTTGACTCCTCCCTCTCCATGTCGAAGCAGGTCAACGCCGTCTCCTCCTCCTGCTACAACACCCTCCGCATGCTCCGCAGGATCTACAAGTGGATTGCGACCGAAACAAGAAGAACGGTGACACAGGCCCTCGTCAGCAGCAGACTGGACTACAGGCAACACACTCTATGCAGGAATCCCAGCCAAACACCTACTACAACGCTTCCAAAACACCTCCGCCCGACTGATCGTCAACGTCCCCCGCCGCAGCCACATCACCCCCCACCTGAGAGACCTACACTGGCTCCCCATTGACAAAAGGATCACCTTCAAGCTCCTCACCCATGCACACAAAGCACTCCACAACGCCGGACCAGCCTGCCTGAACAGCAGACTCAGCTTCCACACCCCCACCCGCCAGCTCCGCTCCGCCAGCCTCGCTCTCACTGCTGTCCCCCGCATCCAACGTATGACCTACGGTGGCAGATCCTTCTCCTACCTCGCCACCAAGACCTGGAACATCCTCCCTACTCACATACGGCAGACCCAAAACCTACTCGCCTTCAGAAGACTCCTCAAGACCTGATTCTTCGAACAGTAGCAGCATCCCCCCTCTCCTCAGCGCCTTGAGACCCTCAAGGGTAAATAGCGCGCTTTACAAGTACTCTGATTGATTGATTGATTGAAGAGTGTAGCAGAATTTCAGTTTCCTGTACCACAAATGCACGTATAAGATAGAAAAATTACAAGAGATAGGGATCCTTGAAGCCCCGATGAATGCACCTGACCAGTTTTGGCACAAGTAAGGGCAGAAACATGTTGGCCCTAACAGGATGAGCTGGCCATTAACCCAAGGTACTATCCATCTATGTTTTTAAAGAATCCTAAGGTACCTATTAATAAAGGAAATTTGTTAGAAATGAGGTAGCGTGGTGCAGAGCGGGCGGGCCAAACTCCAGAGGACATGTGTATGACATCCACACAGCACACACAGACGACACACAAGGCACACTACAAAAAAAGAGACCACACCAGTTTAGGTGAAAAACAGCATATGTATTATGCACAACACAGCAAGAGGTAATCATAGGCGAGAACACGGTGCCAACTGGCACCCAATAGTCAGGTACAGAAGGGGACTATTTACAGGGCAGGGCCACTCAGGCCGCTGCCAGAACCATCACAAGAGTATGTGGAATAAAGGTAGGTGCAAGGAATAAATGTAGAGTCCATCAGCTGTAGCCTTAGGGGAAAAACACTTTCAGCATAACTGTAACAACATTAGCACCACAGTATTGTCATAAGGCCTAAACCTGTGGCATGATTCACATTAGTATGACGCATTAGGCAGGAACATCCCATTAGCATCAATGATG
Organism: Lissotriton vulgaris; assembly: GCF_964263255.1. Classification (NCBI taxonomy): domain Eukaryota; kingdom Metazoa; phylum Chordata; class Amphibia; order Caudata; family Salamandridae; genus Lissotriton; species Lissotriton vulgaris. Next base: position 525,427 of record NW_028244738.1, on the reverse strand, counting down.
AACGCTGAGCAGCCCGTACCTACTGGTGAATAACGGAGCTCAGCTCAGCACAGTAGCATGAATTTTGCTAGCATAAATCCGGCATAACAGTAGGCATGAACACAAAGCAGTACAACTCTAGGCTCAGGCGTCACTCACCCTTGCCGTAGACCTGGGATGAAAACATTAGGTTAGGCGTAATAATGCAAAATGCATAAACATATCACCGTTGGCATAAAATGCAACCTTAGGCCTACATTCATACTAGGCATAAAAATAGGAAACATTATAAGTAGACATATAAGCATTAGACATAACCAACATTAACAGTGGGCATGACCCTCGAACATCAGGGTGATACCATAAGGCCACATCACATTCGGTAGTACCCTGGGCCTAATCCTAGGAGCATAGGGCACATTCACCTGCAATGTAAGCATTAGGGGAGAAGCATTGGGCAGGATCACGGCATCCCCAGGGGTGTGAGACACATAGTGCAGCCTCTCAGCAAGCAGGCATAATCATGTGGTCATCCGCTTAAGGAGACAGGGATACATTGGTATAACAGCACTTGATGCAGACCCTGCTTCGGCACAGTATCAGCCACGCAACCCTTTGGAAAAAGGCAATGGATATCCTTGTTAGCCTAAATGTGCTCCACGCAACATCAGTAGGGTAAACCTGCGAGCATTGAGACCTAAACCATGAGCCTGGGAACATAAGGGCATGGAGGCATAACATTAGGCATGAACCTCAACCTGAAAGGCAACATCACATTGGCACAGCTCCCAGTAGGCCTGCAACATGAACAATACATTAGGTCAGACATAGCAATGCGTCAGGCAGTAACCAGGAGGCAGACAACCCATGGCGCGTAAAACCAGCAGGGGAGCTACATCTTACATGAGATCAGCATTCAACACCCTTAAGCTGTACATCAAATGGGGCCTCGCAAATATAAACTCTGTGTGCCCCCGTCGTTGCCACTGCCCACTGTCCAGCGGGGAAGGGGTGTCTAGTAAAGTTGGGCCAGTCCGTTGGAGCCTCCAAAACAACCCTGGGCCATGGGAGCCTCCTCCTCTGGGCTCTGGAGTCAAAACTAATGCCCAGCAAGACTTAAACAACGTTCTGCCCTCGGGACAGCTGCCCGCTTCTGCGGCGCAGCTGGTGCTGTCTGTGGAATTATGCAGGTGCCGGGGGCAGCAGCTCGCCACGGAATGCTGGCACAGGGGGAGGGCACCGGCAATGTGCCCCGACACCCCCCCAACCGCTGGCAGACAGAGCCCCACTCACTGGCAGACCGGGGCCTCTCACTCCGGCTTCTCCTGACTCTGCTCCTGCCTCTCGGCTGCCCCGCTCTTCTGGCCGGTCTCCTGCGGGGTCTCACGTACTTCAATGCGGAGGGGGCAGGCACCGACAATGGGCCTCGAGGCCCCCTTCCGTACTCTCCAGGTAGCCCTCTTCACCGGCGGAGGCTTGGTAGGCTCCCGCCCTCCTTTCTGCCCTCACCACACGTGGCTTCACCCTGGTCCCTCTCGGCAGGCGGGACTTCCTGGCAAGCATCAGCCGGCGCCAATCGCTCTGCGGCTCCCTTGACCCGGCCGGACTGGGGAGAAGTTCCGCCCCTGTCCCGACCGGGCTGCCTGACTTCCGTGTCGCGTCTGTGGGGCGGGTCCTTCCCGGGCCGCAGCAGTGATCCTGGCAGTAGTATGCGGGGTAGGCTCCCACTTTTGAAATGAGCCTAAGGGCGGCTCCACTCCTTCCTAGGCGGCAATGCGGGGTGGGCTTCTAGAAGCATCTGGGAAAACTGGTTCTAACTGGTCTAGGGGGAGGAATAGAGCTTTTCCTCCAAAAGCTGGGATGGCTGGGAACCGAACAACTAGACTGCTATCCCACCACAGTCAGGTGGCACCACACACAGCCATAGCATCCATTTTAAAAGCGATATTTCACCAAGGTGCATTCTTTCAATGGGGGGATTACAGGTGCGCACACCATTGCATCACATTTACTATGGCATCTCACACCACACATGGCCTATACATTTCTATACCATGAGGGAGACATCCTCAAATAGGGGGGGGTGAAAAGCGAAACATTTCGGGAAATAGGGCCAATTCCAACAAAATTCCATAGATTTATCTGGAGGTACCTTTAGCTATTCTTTTCGGGATCCCTCCTGTATACAGCATCTTATATAAAGAACTCCCCCACACTGATGTTGAGTCTGCCCTGGTAGTACATCTTATCATGGTGGGGTGAAAAAGTTGACAATGAAAGATCTAAAAAAACCTGGGTGAGACATCCTTATCCGGATAACTGATGCACTTACTTATCACTTGAAAAGGTTGGTCCCCTTTTGTGCTGGGAGCTGACCCAGATCACTATCCCTTTATGTGTGATTACATAGGAATGGTTGTACTTCCGCCTCTCTCTGGATGTTAGACTTCAATGATGGCGTGCCTGCTCCTACCTGAACTGTTCCATCAGCATTTAAAGCACATGGTGGCTTTCCACTCAATTGATGCCAAACCAAGGGTCCGGGACTTAAGGGGCACCTTTTGGGGATCAGGAACTGACTCCAACAGAGGCCAATTGTGCTCAGGCAGTTCCAGTTGCAGGTCCAGGCAGGAGGTGTCATGGTCCCAGCCGGGGGTGCTCTGACGTATGTATGTTGGTTTCTGCTATCCGGAGCACACACCGCTGACAGGTCAGCAATCTAGTGCTCGAAACCTCGAAGAAGCACTTCCAGGTGAGGCCGCATTTATCCACGGCGCTCATTCCCGTCAGTGCTTCCAGTACTGAACCCTTGCTGCTGCCTGCCACATTCACCACACCTCGGATCATCGCCACCAGCTCCCCCTGCATCTTTGCCCAGTAGAGACACACGGAGGCGTCAACCTATTGGACGGACTCCCGCAGGAGCACTATTGCAGGTGCGTACCACGACTCGCCTTGGGAAGCGTGGTTGCGGCTTTAGCCTGATTTTCACGGCGCTGGAGCGCCGATACTTACTATTCGTGACACGCTTGGGGAAGCGTGGTTGCGACTTACTTCTTGTTCTTTCCCGGCACAGGAGCACCTAAAAGTCTGATTTTGCCGTAACACGCACAGGAAGCGTGGTTACAAACATTTCTTGTTCCTTCCCAGCGCAGGAGCGCCTAGAAAGCCTGATAGTCCCGTAACACGCACAGGAAGCGTGTTTACAGACATTTCTTGTTCTTTCCCGGCACAGGAGCGTCTACACACATTGTTTTACATGACACGCACAGGGAAGCGTGGTCATGATTCATTCCCATTGCTTTCTTCGGCGCAGGAGCGCCTGAACATCTTGTTGTCCCTGACACGCACAGGGAAGTGTGTTCACTGCTAGTTCTTGTTTTTTCCCGGCGCAGGAGCGCCTTTACACCTTGTTTTTGTGACACGCACAGGAAAGCGTGTTCTCGCTTTTCCTTGCTTGGGTATAACCGCGCAGGAGCGCCTTTGTTTTGTTTCACTGCCTACTGCCATCATGCAAGTATGCGTGACATTCCTCCACCTTCTTCACACAAGACGTCAAGAGTCCTGATACAGCCCTCTACCTGAGAAACCCCTATCGGAGCTCAACCTTCATGTGCCAGGTGACTATTGGATTTTGATATCAGCTCTCCATACTGTATGGTTGTTGCGTATGTATGTGTGCTCCAGTAAGAAGGGAGGGCAGATGCGCTAATTACTTATTGTTGCTCTATTTAGCTGGCAATACCCAGGAGAGCACCCCCAGTCTAGTGAGATCCCTCATCTGGTCTTCACCGACGATGTCTTTCCCGACACCATTAGGCACCTTCCCCTGGTCCCATCCTTGCCTGGGTCTGTCTTTTCACCTTGATCAGGTAGGGAGGGGAACGGTGGAGGTTGTTCACGTCGTCCCCGCGAGATAGCTCCATGACTGAACCAGGTAAGACTTGTGGGGTCATGACAGGAGGTCAGCCAGGCAGATGCAGGGAGGCCTCTGGAGCTTGCTATGCCCCTGTAGCCCAGAACAGGAGCTGATTCAGTTGACCTTTGGGGTCACTTTAGCCTCGGATGAAGGGTGCAGGGCCCGTCTTCCTTGTCAGCAAGTAGGGCAGGGCTTAAGCCGCAGGGCAGCAGGCCTTCTTTTTTCTGTAGTATCCACAGGTCTAGGAGTGTACTAAAAAGTTAGTTTTGAGGGTCCAAGATATATACTCGATTCCAGCTTTGAAGTATGAGAATTTCTTAGAGGTCACTTCCCCCCCAAAGGTATTTGGAATTTCCTTCCTTTCTGCCCTGGCCCCAGCTTCTCAAAGGGCACAAAAGAATAATGTGAAACCCTTTGTGAGTGCGTCCCAGGAGCCCTGAACAGGAGGTGATTCAGCTGACTCTTGGAGTCACTTTAGCCTGGAAAGAAGGGTGCACGGCCAGTCTTCCTTCTCAGCAAGCAGGGCAGGTCTTAAGCAGTAAGGCAACCGGTATTCCTTTTTTCTGTAGTATCTACAGGTCCAGGAGTGTAATAAAAAGTTAGGTCTGAGGGTCCAATATATATACTTGGAGTCAGCTTTGAAGTACGAGAATTTCCTAGCGGGCCCCCCATCTGAAGGTATTTGGAATTTCCTTCCTTTCTTTCTTTCTGCCCTGGCCCCAGCTTCTCTAGGGGCACAAAAGACTAATGTGAAACGCTTTGTGAGTGTGATGGGGCAGAGTCTTTGTGATATTCAAGTGTGGTAGGTTACAGCTCTGCCCTGCCATCTGGTCAGTGATGGCCCATCCTGCCAACACCTATTACCCTTTGTCTCACTACCTGGGAGTAATACAAAAGGACCAAATGCCAGCTACACCTAGCCATGTTTCCCAGGCAGTGGTTGAAGTGGGGGGGGAAAAAGTAGGGGAACTGTGGGAGGCGAATCAGAGAACGGGAATAACCTGAGGATTGAGTCAGTCGGCGGAATCAGACGTGTGGCCAGAAAGAGCAAAACATCCCAATTTTTAGTATTTGTTGGGAATCTCATTGACCAGTTACAGCTTATTACGTTATTTATTTCAGCCAATTGATGCACATGTTTATTTAAAGTTTAATAGAAGTTATTGACATTAAAATACATTCACAAAGTGGGATATGTTTTCAACCACAGAATGTCCTAAATACACTTAAAAGTGGAATCACAAGCCATTTGTCGCTGAGCCATGCAGTTTCTGTCATCAGAACTTCTCTTTTTCCACAAGAGCAGTAAAAACATGAATGGCAAAACATCCTAGTTTGCAAATGTTTCCACATAATTATGGCTCAGCCATATTTGCAATATAACTGAAACACTAAGGGAGCTCAATGTTGGTTCCCCTTCGAGCAGCACAGCCAAAAATGCTTGAATGAATCCAATCAATCAAATCCTTTTTTTAAAATCTTCAACTTATTCCTTTTTTATCCAATTTCCTCTTCATCCCTTTAGTTTAATTGCTTCAATTCATTTTATCCATTCGAATACAATGTGAAGGTGTTTTATACAAACACAGGAGGCAAGGGGGTTTCCACATGTCACGTCTTTTATTTAAAAATCACCCAATGCATTTCGGGATTAACCCTTCTTCGGGGGTATCGTGACATGTTGTCTGTATCCATTATTTCAAAACCCAGACTCTCAACGTGCCGGCTCGTTTTTCACAAGCCCCAAATCTTTGTGTCATGTTAATATTTCTACACAGCCGCAGCTCACAACTCCTTCCTCGTAAATATATTTGCCACATAACACATCATCTGCTGCATAATCTAAATATTTTAACAAAAAAATAGTTAGTAGCAGAAATGGATCAAAAGTTACTAAAAATGTGACTTGTGTTGCTGCAAAGTGGAGGGCCCTTTGCAAACGTTGACTGATCACCTTTCTCAAAGCTGTATTTGCATAATACACAGGTACTAATGAGGCAAAATATTTGCAGAGATGGTTAGTATGTGTAATAATGTAAAAATAATAAGGTATAAGAAAATGTACCTCATTACACTGCAGCCTTTTTTGCTGCATAATTTAGTCAACACTGCAACATAATTTGTCCTCCGTTGCTGCATAATTCCAGTGGCCCCAAAGCAGGCAGCACACTTTAAAAGTGCTTGTGTATGAAGCAGAGAGACCGTGAAGTTTGCAAACTTAGTTTGGTGTGCGTGCAAATCCTGCACCGCCGTTCTCTGGTGAGTTGCACTACCACTGCTGAAACAAGGCCAATGGAGGTACCAATAGGTGAGGCGGACTGGCCTCCAGGGTCATGTGACCTCAATGACAGAGTCACTGTTGCTGTAGGGTGAGCTGCTTTCTAGGCCTGCCCACAATACTCAATGTGAATTTTAGTATGGATTGTGGTGGACAGGCCTTTAAGGTTAACCCACACTTGCCACCGCTAGGATACACCTGCTCGTGCTAAGACCCCAGGGCTTCTAAGGTCTAGCCTGGGAATGTGTTCCCTTAGGATTGGTCATGAAGTCTGAACCTGGTTTCCCAGGTCTAAATTTTGCATCTCTGTCCATAATGCCACATCCTCTCCCCCACTGAACACCGTACTGCCCCACTGAGAGAAACTCGCGCTGCTTTCAGCTACAACTCAATTGTGCCCTGCTAGAAACACCTCAAATGACCTCAATTCAAATTATGCACTAGAAAAGAGTAATATGCTGCCTGAAAAAAAAAGTAATAACATCCTGGTTAAAGCAAACACTTGTTAGAAATGGGGGTCTCTAGCTGGCAATGGCTGGTCACTGTCCAAGTAGGGACCCTTCATCCTAAGTCAGAGTGAGGGGGCTACACCCTTTGATAACCCCTGCTCAACCCTGTGGTAACGTAGCACGAGCAGCTAGGCTTATCTCAGAGGCAGTGTGTAAAGCATTTATGATCACACACAGTAACACAGTGAAGGACACTACAAAGGGACACCACACAAGTAGTTATAAAAAATAAGTATCTTTATATATAGACTTAACACAAGACCAATAACGGTAAAAAGCCACAATACTGACAAAGGGGGTACTCTTGAAAAGCTGGAAAAAGAGTTCAAAGTGTTCAAATAGGGGTTCAGTTCAAAGCAGGGGTCTCTGCGACCCTTTTACTTACAAAGTACCTGGATTTTGTAGCAAAACAATCAAAATGTCACAAACGAGCTGTAGCGATGATTTTCCCCACGCTAGGTCGGCGATGCGTTGAATCCTTGCCGCAAGGGAGGATTTTGCGCCGGTCTGTGGGTGAGTGCAGGACAAAGTGACAGACTTCTTCACACTAGGCTAGTGATGCATTGAATCCTTGCCGCAAGGGAGTATGATGCGCTGATCCTGTGGCATGTGCGATCTTGTTGCGATGAAAGAAAATGTCGCCCGCGAGGGAGCGACGATCCGGGTGCGATGCAAGGAAAATGGCAGACGCGCGGCGTCCGCTCTGCGAGGTCGTGATGCGATGATCTCGATACGATGATCTGGGGTTAGCGAGCCTGCGAAAAACCCGCAACCGTGCGATGCGACGATCTCTGGGGTTAGCGAGCCCTTTGTGGCCCGCAAGCGTGTTATGCAATGATCTTTGGTTTGTGAGCGCTCTGCGGTAGCAGCGCAATGATTTTTCTTATGCTCTTCAGCTGTGGCAGCTCGCAAACAGGCGTTAGCAACGATTTCAGCACTCTCTTCTCTGTAGTAGAACTAGAGGCCCTGGAACTCACAGGGGCCTCACCTGCAGATAGAAATCCTCACTGGGAGGAATCAGGAGGCTGGTGGAAGAGTCAGATGTGCCTGTGACTCCAGCAGGAGGAAAGCTCTATTCTAGCCCTTGGGTGATTGCTTAGCAAAATTAAAGTCTCTCAAAAGTCCTTTTCCTTCTTCTTCCAAGTCCAAGGGGAACTACTGCAGGCCAATCCAAGAAATAGCACACAAGCACAAGGACAGTCCTCTCCTGCAGATTCCTTCAGTGAAACGGACAGAGGTTCTTCTTGACATCCAGGAGCAATACAAAAATCAGGGGTTTGGGCACAGATATTTATACCCCAAAAGTCTTTGTTCTCAAAAGTCTCTAGTCACTGAACCCAGCCAGAACCAGTTCTGCTCAGGCCTGGATCACTTTGTTTACCAGGCTGCATCCCTCCTTTCAGAAAGAGGGGGTCTGCCATCAGAGGCACAGTAGGAGGTGGAGCCAGCATTCACCTTGCCAGGCACAGCCCTATTCAGGTCAAGGAGCTACCCCTCCCCAGTACTCAATGCATATCTCTCTATTCAACCCAGGTCTGACTCAGCCTGCCTTGCTCCTCTAAACCCAGACAGCCAATACACATAACAGCAGAGCACACGGGAAGCCGTAGGCAAGAAAATACCTACTTTCTAAAAGTGGTATTTTAAAACACAGAATATTAAAACCAACTTTGCTAAAAGATGTATTTTATTATTCTGAGCTCAGGCATACTAAACTCGAATTTCTACCATGTTCCCTGGGACAGTTAGGACTATAATATGTAATAGCCAGACTGCCCATTCTAACCTATGGAGAACAGGTATACTTGTAGCAGTGTAAAACAAAATGGAGGGTAATTCACTACCATGACATGCTACACACATCAAGCCATGTCTTGCCTTATACATACAATGCACCTACCATAGGGGTGACTGACATGATGCTAAGGGAAGGTTCAGGGACTGGGAAGTTTGGGTACTTCACAGCCAAGATGGCAGTTCTGGACAGCATACAGACACTGCAGTGGCAGGTATGAGGTACCATTTACAAGCTGCTTCTGTGGGTGGCGCAAACTAGCGCTGCAGGCCCACCAGCAGCATTTGGGTTACCAGCCCTGGGCACGCATAGGCCACACTACTAGCAACTAACAGGTAACCCAAATAAGCCAATCAGGGTTATACCAATTCACAGTTACATTTACACTGAATGGCAGTGGCACAGCGCCCAGAGCATCTAATACCAGCAAAAATAGAGGAGACAACAGCAAAATATGGAAGGGAGACCCACGCCAATGGTGCCAGGTCTAACAACACTCATGGGGAATGCAAGATTAAGTAAAGCATGGGAAATGTAAGCAGCAACAACATTATTACCTTAATGCTTTTACTTTAATTATTCAGAAATCAATTTGTGTTTTTGCCCGAAAAGTTAAGGACATGACTACAGGGCCCAGAAGGAACCTGTTTCAAAGTCCATTGCTTATATCCTTCCAAAACATAAGCAGTGTGATTTAAAAAGACCACATCCCTGAAGAGAACGCTGCTGTACACATTTTATAACTAAAATAAGGAAAACAGCTGATAAGGATAACAATAATATGTTTGCCACTCCATGCATCAACCAGGTTTTGCAATACCTCCAGGAATACTGCACTTCCCGGCCTGGGTAAAACAACGTTGTTCAATGAAAGACAAGAAAACAAAAGTAGTGCTTCTCTGACAAACTCTTTAAAATAGTGCTAATTTGTTTGGGTGTGAATAAAACCAATCTTCCCACTTTACGACCAATCTGTCTTGCTTTATTTACTTTTCATATTTTGGCTGCATTTTAGAATAGAAAAATGTCAGAAAACAACAACATTTCCAGCAAAAGTGTTTCATTCAGTTTTGGTTCCATTCACAGGGGAACGAATGAAGGAAAGAAGAGGAAAGAGAGGGAAGAGCTGTTTCTTGAAGTCACGGTTTTCATTCATCAAGTGAGGAGGTGCAATAAAGAGACAGAAAGAGAAGGATGATGAGAGAGAAAGAGAGAGAGGGGAGGCAGCTGAAAATGGCAGAGCAGGAGAAGTTGACACAGTCCTTGTCTTCTCTGGGCAAGAAGTAAGAGACAAAGTCCATTCCTTCCCTGCAAACCCCGCCCGTCCCTGAATGGCCTCAAATGGACGAGCCTTAACTATAGGCCTTAACTATTTCTGGCATCCTGGGGTGCATTTTTTTAAATGAAAAAAGATGGGGAATAGATTCTAATAAATGTCAAAAGTAGGAGCATTTAATGCCTGCCGATCCTGCCTACTTCAACCACTGGATGCAGGATACAGGCTGCAGGCAACAGTTGGGGCAAGAAAATGCTAACTTTCTCAAAAGTGGCTTTAGCAGAAGTTTGACTTAAAACCCAATGTTACCTTTAAAGACAGCTTTAAATTGCGATTCTTTAGACACCACACTCGATCTCCCGATCTGCTCCTCATTTAAAGTTATCATCTATTAAATATAATAGGGTATCTCCAATGTTATCCTGTGGGAGCAGTAGTGCTCTCAATAGTGAAAGAACAAATGTTAGAGTTTTTCACTTCCAGGACATGTAAAACTTAAAAGTAAATGCCGAACTTTTTAAAATGCGTTGCAACCTGGTCCATGGACTATGTAGGGCCTACCCTAGGAGTGATTTATACATATTTAAAAGGAATGTTTTAGCCTGGCCAGGTCAAAATTGCAGTTTACAACTGCACCCAAAGGCTGCAGTGGCAGGCCCGAGACATGTTTGACAGGGCTACTGAAGTGGGGGCACAATTTATTGCTGCAAGTCCACTAATAGCATTTCATCTACAGGCCCCAGGTACATGTAGTACCTCTTTATTAGAGACTTACAAGTACATACAATGTGCCAATTGAGTGTAAGCCAATGTCTTCATGTTTAAAGGAGAGAGCACAAGCACTTTAGCACTGGTTAGCAGTGGTAAAGTGTGCAGAGTCCTAAAAGCAGCAAAAACGGGTTCAGAAATCAATATTCTGGATAGAAAACGTTTTTAGGATGACCCTGAAGAGAGGGCCAAGTCTAACAGTATTATATATGCATATAACACATGTTTTACAATCTCTATTTTGGTTTGTCAGTTACATGCAAAGATACCAGGCATGTTTGATCTTATGTTTTCATTAGTGCCCTGAAAAGGCCTTGTGGTCTTCTGAGCACTGTGCAAAATAACAATAAACAAGATATTAGCACACAAGGAAGGTAATTTTACATACAGTAAATCAGAAGCATATTTTTTTAATGAAAAAATATATTTGACCCTGTAAATGCTCAAAATTGTATCACTTAGAGAAAGTGCAGGTAAGTTTGTCTCGTGCTTTTGACATGGGCACTTTGTCAACAAGTAAAACAGATGATTTGTGTTGAAACTTTTCATGTTTAAATGATAATGGTCCTACAAGGGAAAGGCGATTTGCAATTTCAGCCTTATATCTCCCTCGTCTCCTGCCCCTTAATATAAACTGATAACTATTTCACACTTGGTCTTCCCAGTAAACGATGTGAAAACTACGGGCCTGAACCTGGAGTTCTTAAATTACTGGTGGAGTCCAAAACCCAGAAGACTGTATAGCATGATGCCTGTGCAGACCTACAGTTTTGTCAATGCTTGTTTTGTTTTGGCACCGCTCACCACTGGCAGGACCCAGCCTACTTAAAACACTGCTGATAGGATTCTTCTCTGCCCCCAGCCCCTAAACGCTATACATTCCCTCCATTTTCCAGGGGATTTCTCTTAGGATGACGGCCTTTGCTTTAGGCACAAAATCAGATGGGCTCACACCATGGCACCCATTAGTTTCTGCATACACTGCTTCAACCCAGGCTCTGCTTCAGGAGCAGAGGAGGTGACAGAAGGGCTCCCTTTAAGAGCAGGTAGAACATATGCAGGAGAGTGCCACCTGTGGCCAGGGAGTCTCACTGCAGCCTCTGAAGCTCACAATCTTAGATGAGTAACAAGTATGCACCCCAAGGGCACTCACCTGTTGCTTCGGAAGTTTGAATTTTGAGATTGAGTGGACCGAACACACCTCCCCCCTCGTGCAGTGGGGGCGAGAGGGGCATTAAGATGCCAGATTCTCCCACTCCTGCACTACTTGGACAGCAGCAGTATTTCCTATGCATATGCTTTGCATCTTATACTGTTGTACATACCATTATGTACGACTCTGCGACAGACCATCACCTAACCAGAAGAGCTTTCAGAATGAAGCGTTCAATTTACTAGTTTTGAATTAACCAGGCCTTGAGAAAAGCATTAGTGTTAGCTTCATGATCACAAGGTCAAATGAGCATCAAGAAACTGTGGACAAAGATATTCCACATGCCTACTGCCAAGATGTCTGAAAACATGGCACCACCATTGGGGTTCAGCTCATTTTCAAAAGAATAACTGAATTAAATGTAAAATCATGATGTGCAGGTGCGCAGAGCATTGCGATAGATAACATATTTACTCCATGCTTGGCCTTCCCAGGGCTTGTCTCTATGGTGCCAAATCTATTGAGAAACACACATCTCTGTAGATCTGGCCCAAGGAGAAATCCAAGCATGCATGTCTAGAATACAATATATTATCCTCTAGCAAGAGCTATGATGTGTTGTTAATATCTATGAGCATAGAGTGCTGGCGCCAAGTCTGATACATCGTGGCAGAGGACAGCACAACATGTGAAGAGACAGTATACTGCAGCAAGGGCTGTGTACACTGTGCTACACGTTGAAACACCGTGGCAAAGAAAGTGCCTACTGTGGTAAAGGGTGGCATAGCTTTGCAAAGGATGCTCATATTGTGGTGGCCTGGTGCTTGTATGATATATATATATACACAGGTTTCCACGAACAGCAAACGGACTCAAATCCAGCCGCAGTACCGCCAAGAAACAGGAGACCTAGATTTCTGTGAGTGATTTTTATTCCGCAACAGACAGCATAACGTTTCGGCCTACCCGAGGCCTTGGTCACATGGCGCCTTAGGGGGCAGCGGCAGAATTTTAAAGTGCAAGTGCTAGTGAATGCAACATTTTCATTGGGTGTCATTAGGATGCACAATAAACATGGTAAACATACTGAAATTTTTCATGTGCAACGGGCAAAAAGTATTGGGATAAATCCCCATAACGGTAATATTCCACATAAAGGACAAACTGTCATGAATCAAACTGCAACTTTTGTTAATTGGCACATGCCCAAACTAAATTCAGTTACATAATGTAACATAGACTAGTGCAAAAATAGCAAAATAAATAATTTAGCTATAAATGTATAATATATATAAAATATATAAAAAATACAAAAAATACACGGCATGTCCTAAAAACCGGCCTATATGATATATAATTGCATATTAACTCCCTCCAAGGTCAACCCATGGAAACTGAAATGCTTCCTATTGGGGACCTCTACCTATAGTGTGAATTACCCATAGATTCGACAAAAACACACACATTATTGTGCATATGGCACCCAGACTCTTACAATATGCTCACCTTTTCCAACACACTCAAGGCCACAAGTAAGGGCCGCTCTGCAATAGGCAGTTATCCAATAACATCTGCCACATGTCCAGTCCCTCCTGGGCAGAACATAATGTCCTCCCAAACAAGCCTACCGCGACGTAACCAGAAAACACAGTCCTCCACTAGAGCCATACTTAAAAACCCGATGGACCAGTCTTTTTCCATCACCACCTGGATCTTGGGCAAGATCTGCCTCATAAAAATCCTTATACCAATAACAAAAACAGGCAGGTTCCATCCTGAATAAAAAATGATAAAACAGCCAGAAGAGCTGGATCATTGTAGAGGAAACATCTTAGAAACAAAAACGACTATTCATAGATGATTAATCACCACCCACAAAAAGCTTGCTTGCTTTCTTTCCTTGTATCTTTCTTTCCTTCCTTCTTTGTTTGTTTGTTTCTTTCTTTCCTCGGGACAAAGATGAAAACAATCTAAGATTTTCTAGGAAAGTCCCCAGTGCGTTGCCTCTTCAAGCGATAAGCCAAGCTCTCAGTTAAAACGTCAACGCACTCTTTACTAAAAAGTTAGAAAAGAACCCACATGGCAGGAAAGTGCCTATTCTCCCAGGCACTGCAAATGAGCGCCCAAATAGATACCACACAAGTGCATTCCCAACACAATCAAACACCGAGAGCGCCATTCGCAGCAGAATGTCTGACCCCGAACGCGCGTCTCAATCCGAACATGGCTTCATTTAATCCTTTTAAGGAACCCAGGGAAGCATTCCCGACAGGTATAATTGGTTTTACCAATGCTTAATTGTCCAGCGCCTAGAATTACGCACTAGTAGAACCCACACAAGAGGTAGAGAGTGGCTGGAACAAGTGAATGGATTGCCTTGTAAGCTTGTGGACGATGGCACACGTGTGTTTTTGAACACATACAAAGTCTGATCATGCCCTTACCCATCCGGGTTATGGGTGGGCTCGAAGTGAACAGGGCACTGGACTACTTCCAAACTTGGAGGGGCGGCAGGGAATGACTTTGTCTGAGGGGAATCGTTTTTCCTGTGGCTTTAGACAGCGGCCCTTCTGAAGTCCTGGCTATAGTATAGATGGCATGTTGTTTCCATAGTCTCCATAGGTATTTCAGAAGAATGACACACAGGTGCAGTGGAGATGCACTGTCATTGAACATGGGTGCCGCTCTTTCCTCACTAATAATGGTGGTTTGGGCCTGGGCAGCTACTGAAGTAGGGATGTGCTAGGGTGCAGTTATCATGGAGTTTACCTCTGAGGACACCAGGATGACGTCTGCGACGGTCCCAGGACGTGCTTTTGGCGGTCTGATGATTACCGCTTTGGAACAGGCGCACCCAAAGGCCAATTTGAAGCTTGCTGGAACTCGATTCTGTAAAACACACCTAATTAATCCCGTACAGCATTGTTTCCTAATCCTAACGGATAATGGGGGTTGCCACAACATGGTTGCTAACTTCTACTCCATGTGCTAGGAGATGGAAAGGGCAGCTCCATGCCAGGGCCTTTGCAGATCCACAGAGGGGGCCAGGGCCAGGCACAAGGGTGCTTTTATTAACTTTCCTTCTAACTTGTTCAGTTCTGCTTCTTGACCTGCAGCTATTGAAACCCACACTTTTCTCAAGTGTAAATGCCAGATTGTCCGCAAATGGGCAAGAAGGGGGACATTTAATGCAAGCCTTTTTGTGTAAGACTGAATCATTTTCGGTTAAGGACAACTGTGGGCATCTCTGCATTTACTGATGTTCGGCTTTCTGGGTATTTTCCAGTGGCGGCTCCTCCACTGTGGCGGAGGAGCACCATCCCACTGCTTTGCAGCAGTGAAATAAAGGAAACATAAAATAATAATAAAACAAGGTTATCTTCGTTTATTTTTCTGCTGCAGCAGTTTTGTGGGCGTGGCAGGGCTGCTCCGGTGACAGAGGAGAGCTGGTACACTCTAATTGTGCATGACTGTTAGGCCGACCGTCTGGGGCAGGTAAAACAGTCATGCGCACTTGCCATGTTCTCCACTCAGACTGTATTGGAGAACATGCCCAGGCTCCCATTCTCTGGTTGAGCACCGAACCACGGTGCTTAGACCAATCACAACGCTGTATTGCAGTGCTGTGATTGGCTCAGGGAAGCCTGGGTGCTACCTGTTCTGTTCAAACCGTGAGACAATGGAGGAGAGACACAGCGAGGAGGTACGTTTTTTTTCTTTTATACACTCCCTAACCCGCCACCCCGTGACCCACAATCCGTGTCAGTCACCACTGCATTTCACCCAAGATGCCTGTTCTACAAACTAACTTTGTGGGTTTTGCTTTACTTGCTTGCTGAGTGCTGCATTGCCCTTCACTTGATGAGAAGGCTCCCACCACTGAGCTGGTGTTACTGAGTACTGACATCAGGTTACTAAGGTGGCAGAATGTCCTAAAATATCTGGGGCAGTGGCGGTGCGTCCATTGGGGCGTTCGGGCGTTGCCCCACCAACCAATGCGCACCGCCATCAGAAACTTCACCAGCCGCAATAGGGGAAAATGGGGGTGGGCTGTATCTGATCGGGTAACTGGTTCAGCAGTTCTTCTGGCGCGCATGTTTGCTTTCGGGCTGGTCATTTTTCTGACCAGCCCAAACATGCGCAGTAGCCTCCCCCTTGGGAGACCGAGGGTTGCCTCATGCCGCAGCCCCCGGTCTCCGAATGGGGCAGGGAGTTACGCTGCTCCACAGCCAATCCTGGCGCTGCTGGAGCAGCGTCACGTCACTGCATCAGTATGGCTGAGAGAGTGACGTCGGACTCGTGGCTGAATGGAACTGAAGGGCGCAAACAGGACCTGGGGGAATGCTTGTTGCGTGGTCAGGAGAGCCAGAATTGTTACTGATCGGAGGAGGGGCTACTACCTTCAGTCACTGGCCTCACTGTCCGGGACATTGGACGGGGTACACAGCAGATGTCGGCTGCGAGTGTTTAGCTCTATGTTTAACTTTACTGCTGACACATAGTATTTGCTAATGATGTTACGGACGGTCATACTGTTAATATTTTGCCATTTAGCACTCGGTTTATAGCAGGTTGGGTTCTGCTGGGGCGACCTGGTGAAGGCAGTACAGCGCTTTATGGTTCGGTTCGGGCACGCTGCAAAGGCGCTTGAAAACAGCCCGAGAAGCGTCCTTGGAAAGACAAGTATAGATGTGCAGTGTTTAAAAAAAAAAGCGTTTGCGATTTGAAGAGTATCTCTGGCCCATCATGTGGCTGCTGTCTGCTTGCAGCATGTTTCTAAAAAAGAATCGTCAGTCCTAAAGGTATTCATGGACAATGTCAAAAGTGGAAGCAAGCCGGTATTTCAAGAGCTGTATTTTTTGCACCACTAAGACAGAGCAGAAGTTATTTATGTTCCTGGATAGGCCCTGTCGGAGCAGCTTTAAAATATGGCACGCTCTGTTTCATGGGAGAGCGCCACGCAGAGCAGGTTTCTTTCTTTTGTTGCTTTTATTGAATGGCACCTTCTTCAACTGAGGTGGGTCCTGAGGTGGGGAAGGCACGACCCTGGGGTCAGGTAAGTTTACATTTTCTGTGTTAGCCTAGTGGGAGTTGATTGGTCAGGATTTTTTTATATTAATAGTGAAATGATAAAAGGGTTGAACGGCACATTTTATGTGAATGAATGTTATGAGTGAATTAACGCACTTTTAAAGCATGGAATACAACATCATGAATGACTATAGGGTGGAAATAAATGCAATTGTTTTTTATATGTACTTTCTTCCCGGTTACAGTGCTGTGGTAGGAATTGAAAGTATTAGGGAGGGAGGGGTTGGCATGCCGTGTTGTGCAAATTGTGTATGTATGTGCATTTGTTTTATTATGACCTGGATAAAAAATATGTAAATTACTTTATGCAAGGGTTAGTTTAAGACGTAATGCATAACATTGGACGGCAAGTCAAACTCATGTCATTTTTAATCTCTGTGTGGGTGGCTCTGTGATGCTAGTCAGTTATTTTATAAAGAAATATTTTTGCTTGATCGGATCGTGTAGGATATCAAAAATGTCTGTCCAGCTCGATTTATCAATGCATTGACCTTTTCTTTTAAAAGTTTGAGCACTTCTCATTTTGTTTAAGTAACTTCGTAGGTTTGTAGCTCGCTCCTGCATCTCACAGTTCTTAGCACCAGCGACCTAACAAGTTGTTTATTATTGCTTGAAAATGCACCATATGCCCACTCGATTTTCAATTTTTTCGGGTGGGGGTGTGGGGTGTGGGGGGGTTTGTTCAGGCACGCGTGCTACGCCTCACCACTTTCAAATGTCACCAGCCGCCACTGATCTGGGGGAGGGCATTTGATCTCAATTGGAGCACATTGTTGCTGACTCTGGCTCCTCTGGTTGTGTGGCAGCAGTGCAATAAATGTCCCTTCAGCACACGCTGCTGCCTCCGGCTCATATCTTGCAGCTAGTCTACTCTCGTGATGGTGGATTGAGAATGATTGAGATTAAGTTGGCTATGGGTTATAAAAAGTGTATTCTTTATTTGTGCTGAGACTAATGAGTCTTATTTTCACTCATTCCCAAATTACAACACTTTCTTCTATCCCCCTCCTGTTCTAGGTGCAGGGTACTATCGACTGCTTTCTTACTATCAGTTCTGAGAAAGAAAAAGAACTCGGGCAAAGAGTCCCCCTGTTGGGGCCGCTGGGCCCTGCAGCACCCACCTAGCGAGGAGCACTGCCCGATGATGAAGCATACCTCTTTGGTAGGTGAGCGGCGATAAGGGATGCATCTTCTGCATTACCTTTTATTCGATTTGAAATACCAACTAAGTATTAATTCCTACCCGGAACAGCACACCTGTGTTTGTGATTAGGTTATAGACACGCCCATCATATAGATGCGGAGATAGGAGGATACCTCTTCTGGGCTTGGGCCTCCAGCATTTTCACACTCAGTGTCCGCTCTGTGTCTCGCACAATAAGGTTTGGGTGTGCAACGAGGGAAATTCGATGATCCTCCAGGGGAGGTGATTGATCTCTGGAGGAGTTTTGTGGTCTCTGCATCCAAGAATGTCTGAGGTCCAGCGAGCTGAGGTTAGATTTGATTTCCTTGCATGATGTTCATTCCGTATTCCCGTATTGGTCTGTCACACAAGTGGTGAGAAGCACCCAGCATTTTTGAGTAAAGTGCACATGCACTAGGAGTAAGCGGCAGGTCTCCTTCTCACATGATTGCTGTTGCAGCACACATCTTTTATTAAGAGTTGTGGTATTTAAACAGCGGACTTGAGAAGTTAAGTTACGCAGATATTTTGGCGTTGTTGTTTGGGCTTTTCTTGTGCCACGGACGCTGGTTGATGGCACTGGCAAGCGCTCAAGATCGGCCAGACACTTGGATAATCCAAGTTCTGGTTCACAATTATCCAGATCTCTTCACAGGAAGAGAGCCTGGAGTAGTAGAACTCAATATGTGGAAGAGTTCTTTAACACCTTGGCTGCTAGGGATATTTTTCTCCGGTGCTGAAATCTCAGATTTATCATTGTTCATGACGAGCTCAGCTCGTCATCAGCACAGCTCAACTGTGCCTCATGACGAGCTGAGCTCGTCATGAGCATCGAAGGGGTTAAGGGTATGGACATGCTGGCTGGCATGCACAGTAATGAATCTGGTAAAAAGGGTTAAAAACCTATTTAATGCACGGGAAAAGTTGTCATGCGTGGTGTTCTGAAAGAACTTTTTCTCTGAATAAATAAGACATCAATATGATTTTATAATTTTTCTAGGTGGGAAGCATGGAAGGCTTTTCATGAATTTTAAGAATGTTTTTCAAAAAAGAAGAGGGGGGTCCAGACTAATCAAAAGTTTCTATTTTTCTAGACTTGTGGTCAGACCTTTTTTCCTAGGAATCTGCCATTGGTATTACAGTCTTTGCAAGGGTTTTCATTTGAACACCTCAAATTTGTGGAATAAAATTTTTTAACATTGAAGGTTTTTTTCAGTAGTGATTGTGTCTGGTAGGATTGGAGAGTTTGAAGCTTTATTGTGTATGCCACCATTTTGAGAGTGGTGGAGGGGGGCATTGTGTTAAGACCTCGTCCTGAATTTATTCCTAAAATTAATTCTAAAGCACATGGTGAACAGGCAATTTTTCTTCCCACTTTACTTTCTCAGGATTATCAGATGTTGCATTGTCTGGATGTAAAAAGAGCCAAAACTTTAGGAAGTCTGGCAATTTATTCATCGCTTTTGGAGGCAGAGGACATGGCAACAGCACTTCAAACATTTCCATGAGTGGACGGATAAGGGAAACCATTTCACCTGCTTATGAGGTTTCTAAAGTTCCTGACAAAATCTTGGGAGATCGACAAAGGGAGTTGTGGGTTCAAGAGCTGAATTGAATAGCACTTCTTTGAATGAGATATGCAAGGTAGGCATGTGGGCTGTCCCCCGCACAATTATGAGTGATTATCGGTGTCAAGGTTTGCAGTTGGATGGCGATCAATTTTGCACTAAATGTTTTGAAGTCACTATTGTTGGAATACCTTGACTGAACAGTTTTCTATGAATGTGTATGACATTCGTTTTATATTTAATTGATCATTAAAAAAAGAATTCATTCTAGCATTTAGTAGTCATATATATATGCCATCGTTTAGTTTCAGCCAACAGGAGCTTTGATGTTCCTCAAGTAATGACTGTGATGAGGACGTAGAACATAGAGTCACGCTCTAGTTGCTGACCCATAATCTTCAATTTCCGGAGACCGTTACATCCTCATCACAGTCATTTCTGTGTCTCATCTGGCCTTTGTTTAGTTTCCAGGAAGGATTATGGGTAACCTATGTTTGTAAAGTGAGCGGGCTAATGGCCTTACTACTCCCCCTTCCTGCTTTTGTTTTTCCTGTCATGAGCTGGGATCCACCTAAGGTTAATGAAGATTAATGGTAAGTAACTGGGGCATTTCATATTCTGTTGACACTTGCACAAGGCCAGCGCCTCTTTTTATTCCCAATCAGACTCCGACATAAGTACTTTCAGTCACTTCCTTCATGTTTTATCACACAAGGGGCAGATAAAAGAAAATAATGTCATTATTTCTATGTGCTGATGACCGAAATACACAAGATTCATCTACTTCCCAAGTAGCGGTAAAGCTGCATAGGGGAAGACTGTCCAAAGACGACTATCCATTGGCGCAACCTCACATATGGCAATGTCATCAGCCCAAGATATATTTCTTGACTTGGGCCCTGATAACAAGTTAGACGGAGAAAAAATAGAGCATTTAGGGCCAGATGTAGGTAACTTCCATTTAGCGAGTCCTTAATAGCGAATTTTACTGAATCGCTATTAAGGACTCGCTAAATAAAATGTAGGTAGGAATCGCTAAAATATTAGCGATTCCTTAACATTTCTTAATAACGAATCAGTAATTGGGATTCATTATTAAGGAATACCTAGCCATTTATTCCTATGGGCTAGGAGGCCCATAGGAATGAGTGGGAAGAGATTCACTATTAGCGATTCAGTATTACCGAATCTCTAATAGCAGGAGCTATTTCAAGGGTGCCAGAGTGTCCAAAGGACACCCGGTTGCACCTCTGAATGGTGCATGTGTGCACATGTGGCGCACATACATGTCCTAAGGGCATGGATGTGTGCCCCATGGCACATTCTAAAAGCAAAAAAGTGCTTTTTGAAAGGAAATCGCTACTTACCACCAACTTGAAGATGGTGGTAAATAGCAATTCCTTAAGTCTGAAGTGCTAACTGGCAGATGCATCAACGTAGCCTTTTGCTATTCCTAAATAGCGATTTTTAAGGAATCGCTATTTAGGAATAGCAAAAGCCTATGCATGTAGGAATCGCTATTAAAATAGTGATTCCTTAACATTCCTTAATTGCTACTCGCAAATTGCTAGTCGCAATTAAGGAAAGCTGTCCCATTCATTCCTATGGGCCTACAGGCCCATAGGAATGTATTGGAGATTGCATGAGCAATTAGCGAGTACCAGTAGGAATTCGCAAATTGCTCATGCAATTTCAAGGGTGCAAGAGTGTCAAAATGACACCCTGTTGCACCCCTGAAATTGATATATGCACATATGTTGCACACACACATGCTCTAAGGGCATGTGTGTGCGCAACATGAAACTTTGAAAAATGCACAAAAGTGCTTTTTTCAAAGTTTTAGCAAATTACCATGAGTCCAACTTCATGCTAATTTGCTCCCCCTATTAGCGAATTCGCTATTTCTTTTACTTTCATTCATTGCATTTAAGGAATCTCAATTTGGGATTCCTTAAATGCAATCGCAATTTAAGGAATCTCAATTTAGAGATTCCTTAAATTGCGATTTTTGCATTTGAGATGATGCATCTCAAATGCAAAAGTACCGGGAGCAAAGGTGCAGATTCTGAGAATCTGCCCATTTGCTCCCGGTATTTACTTTGATGCATCTGCCAGTAAGTTTTTAGTGCTACTTACATTGCATTTAAGGAATCAGTATTTCCGATTCCTTAAATGCAAGAGCAAAATATGGAATCGCTATTTTGCGATTCCTTATTTTGCATGTAGGTTTAAAGTCACCTACATTGCACTATGCCAAATACCGGTCGGTAACGCAGAAATTTAACAAATTTCGGCATTACCGACCGGTATTTAGCCACCTACATCTGGCTCTTAGTTCTCTCCGACTCAGTCTAAATTGTTAGGTTTTTCCACAACAGTTTTTTTCCTGTGTTTCAGAGACTTAGACAACAATAACAGGCAAATCTCATTGCTTTTTAATTCTGCCATAAAACACCTTCCCCTTTTATCCCCTACAACTCGGACCCTCACTCAGACCCCACCTACACACATCACATGTCCATGCACATATTTACCACATGCTCAGAGCAGTTGGTAAACGTGTGTGGTAAAACCTCATGTGATGGTGATTTCCACTGGTTTTTACAACCGGAAAAAAATTAGTCCACGCAGTAATTCCCCATTCCATGGAGTTTTACTCATAATTGCATGATACTGGGACAATGATACTGGCCAGTAACGGTAAAATAGCATGTATTTTTTCCATGGCCCCAATAGCATGCAACTCAGAATCAGGGCCTGTGTGCAGTGCTTAATTTGTAAAGCAATAAGTGCCAGGGCTCTTGTCAGGAGGCCACTGCAGCTTGCACCACACATTGCCCTTGCCATGCTGCCAGTGATACTATCAACACAACTACTAATCATCACAGTCCTACAAGTGTGACTATTTGGACGACTTCAGGCCTCCAAAACGCTATAAGAATGGCTTGGGTGGCAGGTAATAGTCATTTTTAATGTATATTGAATTAATAATTACCTGTTGTCGTGGTCATCTCTAAATTATCCAGACAGCACCACCTTGTGTCAGACTGTCACAATCGCCAGTGTTAAAAATTAAGTCCCGGTGCCAAGCACCAGAAACCACCTGCTCAAATTGAGCACTCCCTGTGTGTCACGTTGTAGTCCAGAAAGTCTGGACCCGAGGAGCTGCATAGATGCAGTTGACTGTTTAAAAATGTATTTTGATCCCCAAACCTCCTTTTTAGATCCCTAATCACACAAATGGGGATCTGATCAAAGGATGCAAGGCCTGATATCAGAGTCTGCTTTATATGTGAGACTCGAGGGAGACAGCTAGCGTTTTTTGCTTTAAAAAATTCTGCAGTGTTATTTGTATTGTAATGTACTGCAACATTTATATCGCACATACTACCCCTATGTGGGGCACTGAAGCACTTGCTTACATGAACACTATACGGCAATGAATAGGATGTATGCTTAGGAGGTTGTTGTCTTTGTTTTTGATCTGTGTGGGAAGTGTTTCCATGTCATGTGTGATGACCACCAATATGCAATTATAGTGTTAGGGAACACAGCGCTTAGCAGAGTGGTGGATGAAGAGGTGCGAGAGATACATGTGCAGTTTATGTTATTCAGTAACTTGGCAGCTTCACAGTGCTCTTTAGGCCCCTTGATGGTATTTCTTATGACCATAGTCCACTCAGTTGTTACTGCAGTTAGTTGTCCGTTCAAAGATCTTTTGCTTACAATTTATGAACTCGAGAAAACATCAGTGGGGGTGAAATGGTGGCAAGAACAAGTTGGGTGGACTTTATCAGTATCATCCAATATCTGTTTGTCATTTTGAGATGTCAAGAAGCGGGCATGTAGCTAGTTGGGACCTGTGGGTTGGCCTAAATTAGGGTCCCTCGCTGAACAGCTATATGTAGCAGATCTTTTGAGTTATTCCATGGCTGTACAGTTGGTGTGGGTGTATTTTTTTGCTGTGGACTAGTACAGTACTTGATACACTTTGGTAGCTATATTAGCCCAGAGTTGCTCCCACAGCAAGGCTAGTTTAATATCAGCAATGTCTGTTGGATCCTAAACACCCTGCAACATCAATATGCACTTCCATTGAGGTATAGAGTGAACATTACAATTGTTCCTGAAAAAGGCTTCTATAGAATGCAAACTTTAAGCTAAATGACCCCAAGTTCTGTGCATATATAACAATAGCAGATGTATTTGCCTGAATACCTCACAACAGGCTGATAAAAGGAACACATTTAATGTTATATAATTTAAAACTAGCCAAAATGCTCAATTGCATCAGTGCTTTTTATCTCAGAAAGGGTAAATCCTTTTGTCATGAAATCACAGGACTAGTTCGTACCGCGCCCTGCATCGCAAAATGCGATGCAGGGCGCGCTACGAAATTCATTTTATTTATAACATTGTTTACTTACCTCCAATTATCCATATTCCGGTTTTTAGCATCCCCCACCCTGCCCCTCCCCGCCCGCCTTTCTGCCTCACCGGCACTCCCTCCACGGGCCGTGGCTGACTATGCCATATATTTCCAAATGGCAGTAAACTTTTTAGTAGCACCCACTCTCTTTGCATATGCTTTCTCAAGTTTCCTTGTTCGTTGGGGTTTCTCCCCGTATTGTAAAGAGTCTCTGAAGCAAACTGCCAACTCCAAGAGGTATCCTCAGCTTTACTTGCGCATGTCCCAAAACTGAAAATGCAATACAAAGGGATTGGTGTGTTTAAACTGAACGGTACGTGCTGGCAGAGACCTCTCTCTTGTTCCCTCCCTGGTTTAATAGAGGCCTAGCCTAGGTAGTGAGGACCGCAAATTAAAATGTGTTGTCATATTTAAAAGCTAAAGTATTGGCTCCATGGATAAGTGCAGAAGTTATTTTTGCAAACATGCGTACGCACAAACTCTCCCGCCCTCTCTCAAACACACGCACGAGTCTCTCACAAACGCACATCGCCCTCCTGCAGGCACCCCTCTTCCCCTACTCCCCGGCTGGCGCAGCTTGGTCAGTAAGCAGGGGGGGGGGGGGGGGGGGGTTGGGGGATGGTGCTTCAGATATTCCAAAAGTCATGCTGGCATATAATGTTAAAGTACATTATACGACAACCAAGGCACCTGTGAGGGACTTAAGGGGCAGTGGAAGAGAAGTGGACTGCTGATTGGTAGGGGTACAAAATGAGGGGAAAAATATTTTGTAAACTAACAGCCAGCGAGTGTGTGTGTGTGTACTCTGGTTTTGTCTCTTTGTATGTACATGGGGAAATCCAACAGACACCTCACAATACCCGACCAAAAGCACCTGTACCCAACTATTTACCAGAATATTCATTTATTTAGGGGGGAGGGGTAACACAGTGGTGTAACTGGGGGCCTCCAAGCTGCAGGGGCCGCCTAAGCACAGCCAGGGAGCTCCCGATTGAGTCCGAAGACTCCCCCCCCTCCGAGATTTGTTAATCCACTGGTGCAACATCCCCCTGAAGCTACGTCCCTGCGTACCGAATCCGCTTTGTTTACTTCCTCATATCAAATACAATACTGTCTTGAGCATCAGCACGTCTAATGGAAATTTACAGTTGGTAAATCAGAAACAGAACCGCGCGAGGCGCGCAGCCTTTGTCCCATTGGCTCACGAATGACTGAACGATTATTAGTTGTGTTTTCCTTGATGGTTTATCTTCTCGCTTCTTTTTTTACACGAGCGCAATTAATGATTAAACCTCAGCGTTTCATAGATAAAGCAGAGTTGATTGTGGGCGAGGTGCAATGTGACAAAAATATCCCAGCGGGCTCTATTAACCACGTGACTGGCGCGCACGTGAATTCTGCCACAGAGGCTCTTCTCGAAGATTCTGGCAGTTTCAAGGCCTCTGTAATGTCTGGCGAGTCATGGTTCTTTGATCACGTTTCATAAAATCAGTTTTATTTCTGCCTTATGTTTTGCATAGTTCTGTACTTATTAAAATGAAACACATTAAAGTTTCACATTTTAAATGTCCTTAATTAGGCATTAGGTCGGTGTTTGCGTTCTGCTCATAAATTTGAGTGTATTTAGAAAGTAAAGAGGACAATAATGTAAGGAGTACATGCTTTTACCGCTCCGCATACACAGTTTCTACTTTTGAATCATAGCTTTGATTTTTGGAGGTGCTTTCGATGCATAAGCATCTGCAGATCGGAAGTCTGCAGATTACAAATGTCACGAGCATATGCCTCTCTCCCCATAGCTGCAAAGTTTTATTATTGTTTAACTTAGACATTTAAATTTTTACAATGCAGCTATAGACCTATGTGATTTAGTGCTCCATGCATTTATATGCAATTTATACTCAATGTGTGCTAAACAATATTAATCAGTGGTAAGTACCTGGTTGTATTTACCTAAGTGAAGAAGCATAGATATATTATTAATATGTAATCAATGCATTTACTCATGCTAACAGCATTTGCTTGGAAACCCTGTTTTTCAAAAGTTGGCCTTACTTGTAACCAGGCCTGAGTTAAGTTGGCTTTACTTGTAACCAGGCCTGAGTTACCATGCATGTCACATTTATAAAATGCTTTGCAAGTCTCCTCTTTTTTCAGGTGTCTTATCAAGCTTCTTGATAGCTAGGATAGACGTATTGCTAGATAGCTGAGACTTAATTGGAAGTTGGCTGTGAACAGGAAGACCTCGGTGATGGGAGAGATTGTCCTGTATCAGGCAGACCAGACCAGTGATGCATCCAAGGTTGTGCAGATGTTTGTTTCTCTGTCCAGCGCTGGGAAACAAGAACTTCTACCTGTTCCCAGGGAACAACAGCAACTGATTGGACCGTTTGGTCGGAACCAATGTGGAGAGGCTTTCAGAAATTTCTTTCATGTATTGTGTGTTTCATGGAATAGGAATAGTTAGAGAGACTCTGTCATGACTTCGATAAGAGAAGATCTCTTCTCGACTCTGCTGATTTCGCCTGCCCGGAGTGTTGAGCTTCATGCTTGATCACTTGTGCCCACCCCCTGAACCTTAAACTTAGTTCATTTGCTGTTGACACCTTATTCTGAGAAATTCCATGTTTACTTTCAATAGTAAAAGTTCCTTTATGGAACCGGTCTACTTAATATTCTTCATGTCATTATAATTTGCATATCTTTCCTGTTAGTACACAAATTCAGATGGCATGATCATTGAATATAAATGATTATTTGTCATAAACTGAATACATTATTTAGCAGTAAATGTTCAGCTTCCCACATGTGTTTCGCTTAATCAATGGAACAATTTCAAGGAGAAAGAAGGTCCTTGCAGTTTGCTAAATATGGTATTTTTAAAGTGATCATAATTGACAATTTGAGACGAGTGTTATATGAATCTAAACCCCAAACTAGACCAGCACAACATGAGGCTTTGAATTAGGGTGACCAACCGTCCGTAATTTTCACGGACTGTCCGTAAATTAGCCCTAAAGTCCATTGCCCGTCACAAATGTGTTAACAGATGGCATTTGTCCATAATTGTAGCCTCTCAGCTAAAGGACAAACGTTTATTTCCACAATTTAGATTCCCTAGCTGATGTGCAAGGGAAGGAGTCTTCTGTGCTGCATTTCGGAGGGAGGGTCGGACGGCTGAAAATAAATAGGCCTTTTTGTCAGGGTTTCTGTTTCCCCAAAGAAATGTAAATGTTTGCAATTGGTTACTTGGCAAACGTAAAGGCTGCTTGGGAGGCGTTAATTGACGGAATCACTTGAAGCTTCCCGATGACAAGATATTTTCTTTTTGTGAGCTACTGTAAGAGTGTTCAAAGCTGAGCGGTGGACTGCAAGCTTTTAAAGAGTAGTTATAAAATATGTTTGCACTAGGTATAGTCTGCATATGAATTCCAATGCATGCTTTAGAAGCACTTTTTACTGTTTTTAATCCATGTTTAAAATAATAACTTACATTTTCGCAGTGCTTTCAGGTCCCTCCAAGTGCTAAAAATACACAAGTCGCTTTTTCGTGCTGCATCAAACAGTATTCAGTTCTGTGGGCCACTGGTTGTACACATACACATCTGTATTGATTGCAAAAACCAATACAGGTTTCAAAAGAAAAACTAGTGCATTGCCCACTGATTAGTTTCACTTTTATTTATGTATCAGTGCATTATTTTTAGGGCTCCCGGTTTTATGGTATTTATTTTTTGGCCATTTCTGTCTGTATTTATCCATATTTATTTTTTGGGCATTTTATCTGTATTTATCCACATTTGTTTTTGCAACAAGCAAAAGACGCCGCTACAGCTAGTATTTTTCCACATTTATTTAAATTGACCCCATATTTATGATGGAAGCACAGATCCCTGCTTAAATCTTACTTTGGGCTCCTGTTAAATGGCGTTGCTAGTTTATAGGAGATGGAATAGGGTTTCCCAGCACCTGCATACCGTAACGGGTAACCAGAAACGCTCTAGAAATGTACCACTGATTGATTGACTGTAAGACGAACTAACAGCTAGGTTCAGAAAGGGCGGATTTCCTCCTTCCCGAGCACATGGCAATAAATATGTTGTTCCAAATTCTGTGATAACAGTGACGCTTTGGAAGTCGGACATATAGTGCTTTATAGCGCATTGCGCCTCAGGACTGCTATTTCTAGGACATGCAAGTAACATGTCTAGTTTATCTTCCCCTTCTGCTATGTGCCCATGGTCTGCTTTCCACCTGCTACCCTTAGGCACTTGGTTTTATCAAAATTAATTCTGCCAGGTACATGATGCCTTCTTGAACAGTGGCTCTCGTACCAGTGCCAAGGTTAGCCCTACTATTGACCCAGAGTATGGAAAATTGGCATCCTATAGCACAGTGGGTTGGTGCGCCTGTTGTGTACACCAAGTGGGTACTCAGGCCATGTGATCAATTTTTTGCAAGGCTACTCCTCCTTTCATCCTTCCAAGCTGCCCAAGGCTACTCCTCCTTTCATCTTTCCAAGATGCCTGCTACTTTCATGTGGTTTACTTTGTTGAGAAAAAACATCCCAGCATGTTCCTTGGAGCTCTAACACTCCACAGCCTGCCAGGCTCTCAAAGGGTGTGACAGTTCAGGCGCGCAAGGCCCATTCGCTGAATGGGACTCCGCTCCACCCTTCCCTTTCTGTGTGGCAGCCCGTGCGAAACAGCTTCGTGGGCACACACACGGCTGCAGAGTACTTCACAGCTCTTTAAAAGACCATTTATGCGTTAACGAGGCTTGTTGTTTTTCACCCCTTAGAGCCCCTGCAGCTAAGCTCTGCATATTGCTGGAAGAGTCAGCCCTCCCTCCCCGAAATTTTTAGAATCCCCTCCCGAAATGTGGCTCAATCTGCGCCTCTACCCTGACTGTCAACCTCCAAGAAACCCTTCCAGCATTCCTCTTGTGCCGTATAAAGCAGGGAAGGGAGGTGTGCCACGTTTTACTTTCCAACCACGTTTCAACACTCCCCCCCCCCCCCCTTCCCCCCACGAACGGACTCGGAACAGAAATTTCATCTATTTGGAAACGGGACTGCTGGTGTAATGGGTGTCGAGGGAGATCAAATGAAGCCCCCATACAATTTTTATCTTGTCGGGTCCCTCCAGAAACTTCACATTCTCCTCCAGAAGGTGGGACTCGCCGATCTTCAATACAGCTCTCCCCGCAAACTTCTCTGCGATCAGAAGCAATTAATCCTGCCATCTTCCAGGAAGGCCAGTCAGTGGTGAAATAGTACACACCGAAGTACAGCAAGCAACAGTGGGTATCCTGGGAGACAAGAGGGGCCCCGGCCTGGCTCCATACTGGGGCGAGAGGCACAGGGGACCAGCAGAACTGGGCTAGGGAAGGGCGCAGCTGGCAAGCGGAGGCTGGGGTGCGAGGTGCACAAGGCCGTCTGCTACGAGGTGCACGAGGGCTTGCGAGAGGCCCTGGGAGAGCGGAGTAGCGGCCCCAGCCCTTCCTGCTCCTCGTTGATACCTGCTGCTTTTCCTGCACTGCTGCCCTCTCACGCTGGATACGACCAGGATTGGCTCAGGGTCACAGCCGTCATTATAAGACCCTGAGCCAATAGGTCAACAGTAGGTCACTAAAAGACCCTGATTGGCAGGATCTGAAAGGAATTTCAAGCATCAGAAACAGATGCGTGGTGTGGCAACTCTGAAGCATGGCAGCGCGGCAAAATGTACTAGTATTTTGCCGTTTTTAAATATATATATACAGACAAAGGAAAAATAGTTTTCCGTCTGTATTTATATGTAGAAATCCGTATAAACGGAAAACCGGGAGCCCTAATTATTTTATATGTAGTCACCTGATGGTGAGAGGTCAACAAAAAATTTACAGAATATTTTGCTCTTACGCCTCTGCACTTACCGACCCTGTCCCGAAGGCAGTAACTTTACGTTTTTTAATGCACTTCAACCACTGCATTGAATAGCCAAGAGGTGGTCGAGCCAACAAATTAACAAGAAGAGCTAGTCAATGGTCTTGCTCAGATCTTAGAGCCCATGCACGAGCCAAGCACAGATATCTTTGCTGTGTAAATCATGTAACAAACATCATGTAAAATACAATATAATTCAAGAGAACTGTATTTGAATCATTGGCAGTAATAAATCAGATTAAAGTCTATTAAACCAAATAAAATAGTTTTTTGTACAACTGGTAATCGGAACTCACATATTTGAAAGTGCTTTCGTATGCATTCATGAAGAAAAATAATTTTGGCATAGTAAAACACTTGCCTGCGATCACACAATTTAAGTAGGGAAGCCGCAATTTATCCCGGGATTCTAATGTAACTTTGCACAAATCAGCCAGGAAATGGGTATTTGTCTTTCCTTATGTTAAGGGCTTTTCTTTTACTTCTTTGTGCATTTTTCTGCAGGTTTTATATAGTTTGCACTTGACCCAAAGGAATTGGAGCAGTATACATGAGCACTACTTACAGTGCACAAGGTCATGTATAGAATAGCTATATAATGTCTATCACTGATATTAGCACATGGTGTACTGCCTTCCCATCCCTTCAGTATGAACCTTTTTATTTTGAGATATTGTGTCATATTAGCCTTTGAACTGTTTATTTAACACAGTTTACTACTAATCTTACAGGTTTGTACAAAAACACTTTCTTCTGGTTTTATGGTGATTGAGAAAAATACATTAATCTAGTCAGGGGTTTAAGTGCACTATGTGTATCCGTGAAGCTTGGGTTCAAATCCCAGATTTCCTGAATGTCTAAATTGTGTGATCTTAGTCAAATCAATTTACTTCATGTGTCTAATTTACTTGATATTGACAGGTGAGAGCATTTTCAAGTAATTTAGTTTAAGATGGACTGTGGACCAAAACCCACTTGTATGTTTTATTAGCCTGGAATGTTGCACTATCCATAGCAATTATATTGGCCAAGATGTAAGGGACACCATATAATTTTCACTTTGTTTACTCCCTGTGTTGTTAAGAGGCAGGGTTAATTAATGTTTTAAAGTTCATGTTTAGAAACTTTCATTTCAAATAAATGTGATTGCAATGTTGTGGTCTAATGCACTAAACTGAAATACTATCAGATGTTTTTCAAAAAGATTTTATTGGTTTATGCCAAAATATGTTATATATCATGATAGTAGCCAGTTATGGTGCAGTAGATTTCATGGTACAAGTACAGAAGAACCGTGCTGGGCTATGTATGAAGAGTTAGCATACAGTTGTTAAAGTTTTCTGTGTAACAAACTGGTCCATAATAAACTATTCCTCCCCACCCCCTGTCTAGTTACCACTGCTTTAACAATTAGCGTAGGGAAGCAAAGCAATGAACCCTGTAGTGCTTAGAAGGAAGTGTTCTAGAGGGGAAATCATGACAGTGTTTCGAAGATAGGTGCCTTTAAACCATTGCCCTGAGTAGTTGCCTAGTTGTGACAAGAACAACTGCTATATAGAAACCAAGAGTACATGTATTGGGGGTGGGGGGGTTATGGGGAGAAAGTATAATCGTTGGTGCAGTCTTTAAAACCCTCTATCAAAATACCCCACACCTGTGCAATAAAAGATTTTATCAGACCGTCTCATTCCTCCCTGTGTAACAGAGTGCTCTCAGATCGAAACCAAGAGAGCGAGACTTCGGTCCAACTTCT
Organism: Lissotriton vulgaris; assembly: GCF_964263255.1. NCBI lineage: Eukaryota > Metazoa > Chordata > Amphibia > Caudata > Salamandridae > Lissotriton > Lissotriton vulgaris. Next base: position 493,800 of record NW_028244738.1, on the reverse strand, counting down.
GATAACCAGAGGAAGTAAATCCTTCCAAAGCAATGTAATATTGGGTTTTGCTACAAGAAGAGCCATGTGAAGGAATTTGGTGGAGGGTTTCTTGAATCTAGGGCAATGGGTCATATCCAATAGACACACAGTTAATGGATGGAATGTAGAACAAATCAAAACAATAACCCCCAGTCAAGAGATCTGGATTAAATCCATCATTCTTTTGCTCACCATGCCACCCCAGTTTAGATCTGCCATATGCAAAGCAGTCTTGACCCTGTGCCTCATGGGAACAGTGCAGCCCAAACTGCCAAACCAAGTCCTCCCTGGACCGGAAACAAGCATCTAGGACCGGTCTCGGGGTTTCCACTCTCAACAGCCAGGATAGCTTGAATCCACTGGCACAGTGAGCCCGGGACCCACGTCTGGACATACCCGGCTAACCTAGGGCGAGAAAGAAAAATACACACAGTTGATGGATGGATTAACACTTCACCTACATTCACCTCGCATCCTTTCCTCTCCGTCCCTTTCTCCTGTTATTTTTTAATTCGGGGAATTGTTTTATTGTCGCGCACCCGCCACCGTCTCCCGCTCCAATATAGCCTGTCATAAAATTGCAAAACATGTGAAATCCACGACTGGGTTTTCAAATCACCCAGTTGAGGAACGGAAAGCAGCCCTTTCGGCAAACGCCAGGTAGTAATGGTGGGCGTGGCTAGCCCGACGTTAGTTGGATCCATTTTGACCAGCCAAGTTCAACAACGCTGACCTCCCCGGCCGCATCAGATCTTGGAAAACGCCTGTGGTTTCTTTGTCAGCCCGAAGGGTGAAGGTTGGATCATCTGCATATTTATTGTACCTTGCTTTCATTCTCACATCGTATCCAAAACGCTCCGAAGGCTTCTTTCTGTGTGCTGCTCCAGCCAAGGTTCTGCTGGTGCGAGGCCTGTTTACTGATGCATGTACTGCCTCTGATGTACGTCGCTCTTAAGAGCTTTCTGAGGCCAGACTTGGCTTTAACTTCAGCTCCAGGAACTCGAGTTAATAAGGGCTGCTGCACTCATCAGCGGCCGGGCTTGGCTCCGCCATTCCACTGCAGTTACCGACCGGCCGGGCTTGGCTCCGCCGGCCGGACCACATCCCCCAGCATCCTTTGGGGCCAGCGACGACGACGCCTGTAACCAGCGCGCCAGGAGGCGCAAAAAGCACCCGCAGGGGCTGAGTCCCTGTCTTTCTTCTACTCACGCTTGCTGTTTCCTGTTCTTCCTGCACAGCGGCCGGGCTTGACTCCGCCATTCCACTGCAGTTACCGACCGGCCGGGCTTGGCTCCGCCGGCCGGACCACATCCCCCAGCATCCTTTGGGGCCAGCGACGACGACGCCTGTAACCAGCGCGCCAGGAGGCGCATAAAGCACCCGCAGGTCCTTCGTCCCGCGAGGACGCGCGCGGGATGCGCCGGACGAAGCCCGGACTAAGGGCGTACAGTTTTAGACAGTCCGAGACAGGCTGAGACTGGGCTGGGCTTGTTACTCTGCCCAAAAAACTTTGAGGTGAGACTTTGACATTGCCGTGGGTTATTCTGGCCATCATCATTACTGTTCCTGTCCAATTGTGGACGAGTTGTACTGAGGGCTTGTAACTTTTCCTCCCGACGCATCCATAGAAGGCTTTTCTTGGGTAGGCACTGTCCACTGGTTTAAAGTGTGTTATGTCTTGTAAAAAGATATCCCCTGTTAAAAACACTATGGACAACTACTTAGTCCAGGTAGTTGCTAAAATCAACAGTGAAAGGAGATCCTAACTTGGGCTGGGTGTATCACCTACATCAGCTACACCGATTGTACTGTTACCAGACCTGGCCCAATTTCCTGAGCTAGTCAACACTAGTAGTAATGCAGCTGTTATACCTGACCAGGCTGATAACGTCGCAATGATCCAGTTAGACTGTGTAGCATTAGACAGTGACAACGATGAGGAGGTTGAACAGCATTTATCTGAGGAAAAAGCCCCCACTCCAGTGCCTGCACCACGTACCACTAGAGGTGTTAGAAAGGGACAGCCCAAACGTGGAGGGTTAAGATCAAGCCGGAAAAAGCCTGCTTCCCCTCCCAGTAAGTCCTTGATGGAGGATGATGGATCAATTGATGATGATGTTTGTATGTCTATAACTAATGATCAATTTAAGAACCTGTTGGACATGATAGAGACCAAGATACAGGGAATTGTAAAGCCGTTGGTAGGTAAAATAGAGAAGCTCACTAAAGAAGTCAATCGTTTAGGGGTTTTACTGAATAACACCTTAGCTGAAGTAGGTAAACTGCCCGATGAAGTTGCAAACAGGGTCGAGCAAAAGAAGGGCCCCTCTATACCGGTGGGTGGTGGGGTCTTCCCTATATTTGATCACCCAGTGGCTCCCCTGGTATCCACATTGGATGGTGTGCAAGAGAAAGCAGTCCCTCCAGTTGTAGCTTCTGCTCCAGAACCTGTGAATGGCTCGGTTGAGCTGATAGTCGAGGCCTCTCCTTTGGTCTTGGTACTAGCTAACGTCCCCAAATTGGCCCCAGGCCAGGATGAAACTACTTCATCTTTGTTGTCTAAAGCCCTACATTGGCTGACAAACAACATGGTAATAACTCCCTGGGGTAAGCAACAGTTGGCAGAAGAACTAGTCAAGGCCAGGAGGGTAGAGTGGATAGGAAATAGTGTAAAAAGATTCCAGGGTTATTGTGTTGTTTTACATTTCTCAGAACCAGAGGTATTATCCAACATACTGCCCAATCTCCTACCCCCACAGCGAAGATCCACTGAGATCGTCCCACTTACCTTAGATTTCTTTTACCATCGAAGTGGGAGGTTTTCTAATAAGAACATGTTGAGGACGAAGTGGAATGTTGTTTCAACGAAAGGGAAGAGGGTAGTGCAGTCCACAGATTGGGGACTAAATTTGGAAAATAGGTTTTCAGCTCTCTCTAACCTAAACGACTGTGACTGACTTCTCGAAGGCAAAAGTGTAGCACCTCCAGCTATTTTTGATCAGAGCTTATTTAGCTTGCCTGCCTAGAATGCCAACTGCTATAGTAAAGGGGGGATGGGTAACCCAGTAGTGATAGTAGCAGGCGATTCTAGTATACAGAACCTTACACCTGAAGCCCCAGTAGGTAGCATGACGGGGGTAGCTAACCTAATCTCCTGGAATTTGGCTGGGCTGTCCTCTAAACTAGACTGTGGGGACTGGCTTGGTTTTGTTTCCCAATTTGACGTATGCATTTTCCAGGAGACCTGGGCATGTGAATCTGTCTTTGTGTTAGGATACCTGAACTTCTCTGTGCCAGCTGTAAAGAGCCCGAAAGGTAGACCAATGGGGGGGCTTATCATTTGGATTCGACAGTCCCTAAAATTTTCAACCAAAAGTTTAGTTACTAGTCATAATGACATCCAGTTGATCAGGATAACTACTGATACTCTTGGGTCACTTGACATCTATAACATATATGCTAGGAGTGCTAAGGGTGGCCGATCCGAGGTATTAACAGCTTTGGACAACTTTCTGGATGTACATTCCCACGAAAACAACATTGTTATAGCAGGTGATCTTAATCGGATGTTTGAGCCTTTGGTTTCGGGAGAGGCCTCCACCGGAGCTGAAGAGGACTCTCTCTGGGGTATTCCTGAGTTACAACTGAAGCCAGTTACTCGCTGGACTGAGGACATAATAGCCCTCAATGCAATGTGTCTCGAAAAAGGTCTGAGAGCTATGAACGGAAGAACATTGCGGGATAAAAATGGCTCTATGACTTTTGATAATGGGAGACACAAAAGTAGAATTGACTATGTAATTTGCAGTTTGTCGTTATGGTCAACTCTTTGTGATATGGAGGTTGTCGCGAGACCAGAGAGTGACCACAACCCCTTATGTGTGACACACAAATGGTGGCCTGCTGAGACAAACTCTAATTGTATGAATACTCTAGTTCCACCACTGATTGCCCCAGAGAACAATATGCGTAGGCTCAGATGGGATTCTGTAGTCAATAACCAACAGGCCATTGATACTATCAATTACGAAACCGACCAAGCTATTTCAGCTTTGGAATTGATTAGTGACTCTTCTTCTGGCTTGGGGGACGTGGTCAATATTCATGACACCCTCTTTGCCAAGATCAAGGGGCATTTCTTAAAACCTGATAAGCGAAATGGGGCAATGGTCCGTAAAAGTGCAAAATGGTATAACACCGATTGCAGGGAGGCACGACTTGCCCTTGGCCTTGCCATCAAGAGGAGGGAGCCCGTGTCTATTTGCCTTGCCAGGAAGGCTTACAAAGCATGCATAGTAAAAGCCAAGAGAGAATGGGACGAGCAACATTGGTGCAAATTGAAAAAGGCTAGCGATAGGAGGGACTCCCGAGTGTTCTGGAATATAGTCAAATGGGGCAGCGAGAGAGTTGAAGCACCTCCAAATAATAATGTACCACAAGAGACCTGGGTAGAATTTTTTAGTTCACAATATATTCTTAATACCCAGGCTACAGTTGAGGATAGTTTTATTATGACCTTTCCTCAAGGTAACCTCTTTACCTATAAAGAGATTATCAGGTACATGCATCAAGTGATTTAGGAATCGCAAACGGTGCGAATCGCAAAATTCGCCGTTTGCGATTCCCAAATCACTATTTCGGATGCATCATCCTAAAAGAGAAGAAATCGATATTTTTGCGATTTTTTTAAGTGCGATTGCTTTTAAGGAATCGCAATTTTGCGATTCCTTAAAAGCAATGCATGAAACTGAAAAAAATTGCGATTTCGCAATTAGAGAGAAAAATTACCATGAGGTTGGACCTCATGGTAATTTTGCGAAATGTAAAAAATATGCAATTTTGTGCATTTTTTTAACTTTCATGTTGTGCACACACATGCCCTTAGGGCATGTGTGTACACAACATATGTGCATTGTTTGATTTCAGGGGTGCAACAGGGTGTCCTTTGGACACCCCTGCACCCTTGAAATCGCAATATCAATTTGCGATTAGCTAATTGCGATTCGCAAATTGAGATTGTCTTCCCATTCATTCCTATGGGCCTCTAGGCCCATAGGAATGAATGGGAAGGGATTCCTTAATTGCGATTCGCAAAATGCTAATCGCAATTAAGGAATTCTAAGGAATCGCAATTTATTTAGCGATTTCTTAATACATAGGCATTTGCAATTCCTTAATTGCGATTCCTTAAAAATCGCAATTAAGGAATCGCAAATGCTGAGATTGATGCATGTACCTGTAAGTCCGCTATTACTGCAGTAAAAACACGGCGTGCTTCTGGCTTAGATGGTGTACCGGCTGATATTTGTTTAAATGATAAAGATCGTTGGTGCAAATATATCTATTTGCTTATTCATTTTATTGCTAAGGGAGCTGAGGTCCCTGCTTCATGGAGAGGTGCAGTGATCATCCCTGTGTTCAAAAAGGGAGACTGTGCTCAGCCATGTAATTACAGGCCTATCAGCCTCATTGACACTGTGCAAAAAATAGCCGGTCGTGTGGTTGTAAATAGGCTTCTCGAATGGGCAGAAGATATTAACATCCTATCACCTTTCCAAGCAGGTTTTCGAAGGGCAACAAGTACGGTGGACCAAGTGTTTCGCTTCCAATTGCTGCAGTGGAAGACTGTGGTGCTGGGGGGAGGCAGCCTGTATGCGGCTTTTGTCGATTTGCGGGCTGCCTTCGACCTGGTTCCGCGGGCAAAACTGTGGCAAGTACTACAGAGTTTGGGGGTCCCGAAGGAATTACTAACCCTGATAATACGCCTGCATGAGCTCAATTTTGCTAAAATCCAGTGGGGCGGCCACGGGATGGTCACAGATGACTTTCCCGTTGAGCGAGGAGTTAGACACGGGTTTTCAATGGCTCCAACCTTGTTCACTTTGTTCATAAACGGTGTCGTCCCCCGTTTGGTACCTGCGCCAGTTGACGCTCCTTCTCTTTCTGGTCTAAAAATCCCTATATTAATGTTTGCGGATGACACGCTAATTTTATCTAAAACCTCTAGTGGTTTGCAGCGTGCTCTGTCGATCTTTGAGAACTTTTGTGGGGAACATGGACTTGAGGTGAACGCTACTAAAACTAAACTCATGGTCTTCAAGCCGCATCGCAGTTTTAAGTCCAAAATTATGATGAGTGGTCGGCCATTAGAGTTAGTTAACTCATTTACATACTTGGGTATCCAAATTGCTGACAACAACAAGTGGACTCAGCACCTAAACATTGCTATACTGCGACATAAGCAATTAGCAGGCGCCATCAACTCAGAACATAGGAAGTCCCTGACTAAACCAGTTAAACCAGCTTTGTTAGTTTACAAAGCTAAGGCAATTGGGTCCGCACTTTACGGTGCAGAGATGTGGGGCTTTGAAAATCTGAATTCCCTTCAAGCCTCAGAAAATAAATTTCTGCGGGTACTTACGGGTACACCTAAAAGCACTCCGCTGTTGCCTCTTCGATATGACCTCGGCAGGAAACAAATCAAGGATCTGGCCAGTTTACGCCCGATTTTGTACTGGCGAAGACTCTGGACCACTCCCGGGCTCTCACATTATGCCGAAGGTTTTATGGATGTCATCAAGGCTGACGGCTTCCATAAAATTAGCTGGCTTAACTCACTGAAAGGTATATTGTTTGAGCTTGGGTTGAGTTCTTTGTGGCTGGATCCTGCTGGTGCATTATTCCCCACAAAGACTGTCCTAAAAAATATTTTCTGGGAAAATGTTGCTAATAAGAGCCTAAGCAGCTCTAGCATTGGGTCTATGTCCATGTCCTTCCTCGAGGCCAAACTGTATCCTGCTTTGGAGTCATATTGGGATATTATCTCAAAGCCGGGTGACAGGAAGCTCCTATTTCAACTAAGAGCTGGAGCACTCCCTATAAGAGCACTGACTGTTAGATGGGGTGCAGGGGGAAGTGACATCTGCCCAGCTTGTGGAACGGGGAGGGAAACACTGGGTCACTTCTTGTTTTCCTGTAAAGTCTATTGTGCACCAAGGCGTGTCTGGTTGGCACCTATGTGCAGGAACCTTGGGACCACTTGTAGTTCTGTAGCCCTGCGCGTCATATGTACGAGTTCCCTCACTTGGATTTTGATAGCCACAGCAAAATATGTTGGTTGGGCGTGGGCGATCAGACAGAGACTGCTAGTTAACTAACTATTCTCTGTCTGAAAAATCTGTCCCCATGAATTTGATATTACTGTTTTTTAACCTTTAAAGTGAATGATTTTGTATTCAGCCAGAGACTGCTAGTTAGATAACTATTCTCTGTCTGTAAAATTTGATTCCTCGAATTTTTTCTACTATTGTTTTTAGATTACCAACGTTCTATATCTTTAAATAATTTTTATAAATGTATTAATCTTTTTTAACCATTGATCAAGTACTGTAAAGTAATTTTTAATTGAATTTATTTTAGAGATTCAATAGTGCTGTGTCATTGTGATTGACTGTAAATTTAATTCAATTTTAATATTTTGTGTGTATTTTTGCTTTTATGAGTAATTACTCGAATAAAGCACTATTTGACTTGACTTGACTTGGAATACAGAACAAATCGAAACATTCAACCCTGTCAAGAGATTTGGGTAAATCCATCATTCTTTTGCTAACCATGCCACCCCAGTTTAGATCTGGCTATATGCAAATCAGTCTTGACCCTGTGCCTCATGGGAACAGTCCAGCCCGAACTGCCAAGCCAGGTCCTCCCTGGACCGGAAACAAGCATCCTAGGACCGGCCATGGGGTTTAACCCCTCATCAGCCACCAGGATAGCTTGAATCCAGTGGCACTGTGAGCCTGGGACCCACGTCTGGGCATATCTGGTGCACCTAGGGCGAGAGAGCAAAAAACACACAGTTGATGGATGGAATGCATAACAAATCAAACATTTCACCCCCACTCAAGAGATCTGGGTTTAATCCATCATTCTTTTGCCTACCATGCCACCCCAGTTTAGACCTGGCCATATGCAAATCAGTCTTGACCGTATGCCTCATGGGAACAGTCCAGCCCGATCTGCCAAGCCAAGTCCGTCTTGGACTGGAAACAAGCATCCTAGGATCGGCTTCGGGGTTTCAACCCCTCATCAGCCAGGCTAGCTTGAAATCTGTGGCGCAGTGAGCCCGGGTCCCACGTCTGAGGAATTTGTTAGTAAATGGCCCATCATGATCAACAGCACCTCGAGAACTCTTTGCCAGTATGAAAGGAGGACCTAAGCATATGAAATAAATAGGCATCTAATTGCATAAAGCAAGGACATGCAGCTACAGCTCCCTGGTATATTTTGGTAATTCGGGCAGGTGTAAGGTAGGCTCAGTTCAGAATATCAAATTGAATATGATTTGAATATTAAATTGAATATACTTGAAACAGCAGTTGTGGGATACTTTGTGAGTCTATTTTTCATTATTTTATTTTATTCCTCATCATGCAGAGGTTTGGCCATGTCAGTCTCCCAGTTAGCACAGAGAGGAGCCCTAAAGTAGTCCCCATGTTGAGCAGAAGCTCTGTACACCCATCTTATCAGTTTACCACCAGCCCTAAGGTGTAGAGCAACTGGACACTTCATGTGTGGTTGGTGATAGGTGGCAGACATGAAATAGTACATTTAATGATGGTTTAAGGTGTTCGTAAGAAAGGAATTGACCCAGATGAAGGCTCTAGTCTGCCTTAAGGGTTTGGAAATCTAGTAGGTCTCCGTCAAAAAACGAATACCCCAATTTTGAGAGCCCTTTACCATGCTCCTAACTGACTTGCCCAGAGGAAAACCAACCTATGCAAGTGGGAAGGCCTAGAAATGGTATTGCAGGAGCATAGATTTTCTATTTGTTAGTGAGTTTACGGGTTCTAGTAAGGTAAGAGAAAGCCAGGTGAAATAACCTTGCATGGGGCTGGATAGGATGGTCAGTAGGAAACAATGAGTAGTGCAGAAAGTCCTCCTTGAAGTCTTTGTGGGTAAACCTCATCTTATGCAAGGGGAACCCAGACAGCCAGAGAAACATCCATTGGAGCTGAGCTGATTTAGATTGTACCCCAAATTGACAAACGAGAAGCCTAAAAAGAGAAGTCTAGCACAAGAACTCTAGCTCTGACAGTGATTCTGTGCTTTTTGTACCTAGAGAACTGTTATAATAAATTTGACACATTTGTCCTAATAACTATGGTCTCAAGTTATCAGTGTCTTTAGCATCTGTTGCCTTTTGGGACTTTAGCACACTGTACCTCTACCTTGAGGGGATGTGATTTTGCTGGTTTTGTGTTTTATTCTTGATGTATAGCTTTATTCTAAACCATTTTCAGTCAGTGGGGTTTTCCTTATTTATTGCTAGTAAATCTAGTGATTACTTTTTGGAGGATTTGTTGTCTTTCAGATCGCCGTCATATAACGTTGTCCAGCCCATTAGTGGTGGAGGTACCCCAATTAACATTACAGGTGTTACTGCACCTGAATACCTTTTTCAACATTGTGGTCCAGAGTGATTTGTGGGCTGAATGCAAGGTTTTGGTACAGTGGCCCAATGCTGAGCTTCCGAGAGTAGTTGCAGCAAATGAGCCATCTCCCATAGTGATGCAGAAGTATGACCAAGTGATTACTTTCCTAAAGGGGAAGGTTCTACTGAAGGAAATTGATTGGTTAAAGATAAATCAGACTATGAGCGAGGCAACAGAATTGGTGCAGGCTTATTATGAGAGATTGTTGCAGCTGTTTCAACAGCATGCATTGTCGATAATCCGGAAATGGGAGACATTAATAATTTTATGTCACAGTTTGTTCTTGGGTTGCACACAGAGTTTAGTTTAATATTCAGCAGAATGTCAATTGTTGGCAGAGTAAGTCTTTGGATGAGATACTTTGATATGCAAAGTATTGCAGTGATGAGTAGAAGGTGGAACAGGAAAAGCCCAAGGTAAAGTCTATGCTGGCTATAATTAAGTTTGTGCAGAAGGGATCTCAGAATGGCCCTTATTTAGGAAATTATGGTGGAATGCAAGGCATTGGATTTCAAGGTGTAGAACAGGTGATACAGAGTGGAAATGGCGTTCCTTAAGTTAGAAATTGTGGTGTTTCAATTTATCTGTCCACAGGGATGAATGTGGCGACGTTGAGGTGGTCCAATCCATGTCAGTATTTGGAATAAGTTGGCCACTGGAACCAGGAGTGCTGATAGAATCCTCTTACACATTTATCGCGAAGACATCCGAGGTGAGTAACAAACCGTTTGTGTGCCAGTGGAGAATTTTCCTTGTTACCTATTTTATGTTCCTTCCAGAGTCTTTCAGCTATGTAGGAGTTGTATCCTCCGTTGATGACTTGATGGGAGGAAACTGTCTGAGAGACTGAACTACAATTCCCATGATTCCTGCTGAACTGGAAGTATAAAAGCAGCTTCCTCGTTCAGCATGCTGTAGATTATTCTTGCCGGATTTCTGAAGCAGAGCTGCTGTGCATTTGTGCCAGAGTCTTCTTGTGGGTAAGGGTGCAGTGCGCCAATCAAAGTTTAGATTGTTAAAATGGTCAAGGTCACTCTCTAATCACCGCTAGGCTTTGTCTACTTAAACAAAGCAGACATTGCTTTTTGTGTTGAGAAGGTGTTCCCCCCCAAAAAATTTTGTGGTGAAGTATTTGCCATTGTTATTCCTAGAAAATTCACATTCGGTGAGTATTCTTCACCTTGACCAGATAACTTGTTCCTATCTGAACTCTTTAGTATTTGGGGGAGAGAAAAAGCTGTGAATTGTACCAAAGAAAACACAAAACAACAGAGTGAAAGGATCATGGCTCCCGTGCAACATTTTGAGAGAATTTCAGTGTATCAATTTTGTTACTGAGATTAAAAAAAGCCCTAAGAAACTTATGAATTATACAAAAGGAAGTTGCGTCCTGTCTCCTGAGCCAGATAGCTATAGTATTTGATCCTGCAACGAAAGTATCTGATACCCGGTATGTTAATCAGGAAATCCCGTCTATATACGAGCTGTTGCTAGGCAGAGAGGCCCTTGGACACCTGTTAAGGAAAAATACTAGGCGAAATTATAAGAAGATGCGTTATAAGGTTTCCGACAGCCTTTGGGAAGTCTGGAAACAAGCACGGAAGGTGTTGGGAATTCCTAAGATTAATTATTACACACCCCTATGGCACTCTAACTTCTTTCCGCAACTCAGTTATGATAGTATGGGAACAATATGGGAGCAACAAGGGATCAGAAGAATAGGTGATATTTATGAAAATTATAAACTTTTGGGTTTTAAAGAATTGCAGCAGAAATTCGGAATCCCTTCGAGTCAGAGCTTCAAGTTTATACAAATCTCAGGTCTTTTAAATGGAATTAGGCCTCAATTTGTTCCAGGAGGTCAGATTAATATGATGGAGTATTTGTTAAGAGGCGGTATTAAAATGAAAATGATCTATGGCACGTTATTGGCAAGTACGCAGGATGACCTGGAAAAATTTGAAATGACATGGGTATCTAAATTGGCTGACCCGGAAGTGGATTTATATAAATCCTTGCAGCTGGCTGATAGAGTATTCCGCTCATCAAACTTGAAAGCTCGACATTACAAGACGATTTTTAACTTGTATTTTAACCCTGCTAAATTATTTAATTGGGGGAAAAGAGAGAATGACAAGTGCCCTAGATGTCACGATGGTCCAGCCAATTTGTTACATATGTTCTTTCATTGTGATAAATTAGTTCTAATTAGGGGAGAGATTGAGAAATTTTGGGAGGGGCTGCTGGGTTTTAGGTTCAACCTATCCCTTACCCTAATGTTAATAGGAACGGATAACAATTTGAATCTTAATAAGGAGAATAAAGCCTTTATATTTAGTGTAGCTGTGCTTCGGTTATTGCTAGCTGCTAGCTGGAAAGATGTAGTACCACCTTCTTACCAGATGTGGTTGGCTCGACTTTTAGGGATCTATAATGTCGAATCTGCTCTTTACTCATGCAGGGGTAAAAAAATGAGAGTTTGGGAATAGGACATCTGGGGACCTATTACTAGCTGGGTGACCCCGCATATAAAGGGTCTATCGTATGTCTAATTGTATGTGGGATAATATGACTGGAAAATGGAATTGTGATCCACTATTTATGAATTATTTGCTGCCCCCTGTTATTATTGTTCCTTTTTTGAGAAATTATTATTTTTACTATGGTACTTGTCTTCTGTAAAGAATTGTTGCATACATCTTTTACATGAGATATTGGATGGATTTTAAATAAGTCATATGATTGGATAATATGTATTTATTTATTGCTGTCTATACCAGGTCTTTTTCAATAAAAAAAAAGGAAGTTGCGGTTATGAAAAAGAAAAATCACTGATTTCTTGATTGCTTTCACATGAATCTTTTACCCATTGGAACATATATTAGTTATTTTGTATTCTCTTTTCAATATCCTAACAGGGCATCATTTGAGTCCTGGTTGGGTCAATCCCAGTGAGGCTTGTCTTCTTCTTCTATTTGGAAGGCATTCATGATTATGGGAATGGTGAGGGAAATCTACCAGTACAAGTTTAGGTAGATAAATTGTATTTTTAGATTACATTATTACTCTGAGGAGTGAGGCTAGTGGAGTACTTGGACTCTTGTTCTTGGACACAAGATTATCCAGGGTTATTTTCTTTTGCAGGTAAAAATATACATATACTAGTATAGAAGAATTTAGATTTGCCTAGCATAGTAATGGTAAGTTTCAATTCTATTAAGGGGAAACATCCTTTACAACAAAATCTTTACGACGCAAAGCTATTACAACACAGGTTTTACTACTCATACCTTTACAGACCCTCCAGTTTATCGCGATTTCGCGATTCACGAAAAAATCGCGAAATCGGCAGATTACCGCGATGGCCGCGATAATTACCATATTGGCCGCGATAATTACAAAAAAGTGTCTCTACCAGGAGACAGTAAAACAAACAAATGAAACAATGCCTTTTATTGGCTGTGCGCCGCCCCCCTCCCACTCGTGTGTGTCAGCAGCTTCCCGGGACACACACAGACAGTCAGCAGCCGCACCCGAGTACTTCACAGGTCATTAAAAGACCTTTCACTTGGCCTCCATTGGATTACCCGGGCTCACGGGGCATTCTTGCAGCAGACTTCTCAGGAAATGGGCTGCGCGCTCGGGCCGAGGGTTCTGTAAACAGGGGCTCAGCTGACTTTTCAGCTCTAGTCTGCAGCTGAACTTTTGATATAACCGAGGAGGGTTTTTCGCGCTGCTTTTTAAATATATCAACACTAGTGCATTTGTGTGCTTTAGACTTTTCACTGTACATAGCAAAACAAGAACAGACGCCTGACCACAGTAACATGATACGTACAATGTAGGGATGTTTTTTATATTTCATACGGACTTGTTGACCGCTATTTAAAATTACAATATGATGACGGCAAGATAAGGTTCCTGAGACAGGGATGGGGCCTCAGGAACGCAGACTGCATGCCTCATGGGCTGTCGGCATATATCCAACACTGGTGTAATCATTTAAACCTTGGTAACATAGTCATAGAATATATGTGTAACCAAGACAACATACTTCTTAAAGAGGGTGACATCACCACACCCATCCCCTAAAAGACTGATGTTGCCTCCCAAATGCTATATTCAACTGCCTTTAGATCGTTGGGGCTGTTCCCCGGACAAGTTCACAAGGATATTTATTGCGTTGTCCAGCACCTCTGACTCAGTCAGACACTCCAGGTAGGTCCTAGACCGCACAATCAGGATCTCATTGGGGACATTCAAGACACCTGGGAGCCCAGATAGTACATTTGAGACCGTGTGCTAGACAAATTGTCTTTTGATGGACCGCTGTGTGACGATGATGTTTCATCCTTTCTGGACTGTTCCTTCAGTGGTTCTTGAGATTTCCTAGTATTTTTTTCATTATTGCCATGTGTGCAGCGGTGTTCAATGCTGACTGACATCCAGTGACCGTTTCCACCTGTGATGCACTGGTATGATTTCTTGGAGAACGGTGCTCTACTAAGGCTTCCACTCATACTTTGTTGAGGATGCAGCTGGGTGCACGCAGGGCGTAACTCAGGGGACAGCATCCTAGTCAGACACTCCAGTTTATCGCGATTCACGAAAAAATTGCGATATCGGCACTGATGCCGCAATCACAACCCAGAAGCATGGCATCTCTGATGCAAAGGTAACTACAAAGTCTCTTATGTCAGCTCCTAAGGAATCTCCACAACTCGTAGATTTTTCAGACACTCACTCCCAGCCACAGATCTTGGTTGAATCCATCATGTTATTTAGCCCACGGCCCTCCCTAGGAACAGGACTCATTTCCGCATCATTTGTACTCTGCGCCTGCCCCTCGGATCCCAGGCAGGAGCCATGACTTCAGAGGCAGGAGGGCTTTGGGGGCAGAAACCAGACATGCAGTGGGGGTGGCAGGTGTGGGTGAGTGCCTGTCACTCAATCCTTGCATTGCATCCGCGCTGGGGCGGCCCTGATGGAGACAGGAATGTTCTCCCCGATTCTGGGTACACGGATGGAGGAGGCCTGTTGTCTTGTTTTGTCTTCATTTCACTTCTTAGGAGGGCACAGGTCCTAAAAAACAGAAGTGGGGGGGTCTAACCAAGTTAGGCAGCATAGCGCGTGACATCACATTGAGTGACATCATTGAGCGCGACATGGCACGTCGCATCACAGGAAGTGGCATCAAGACCTAGGACCTCACAGGAATTGACATCACAAAATGTGACACAAAATTTTAGACCTCACACTTCTGTTTATCCCAACTGGCAGATGAAGAATTGCAATTCCAAGGGATAACAGCATTCACCTGTGGGCTGCTTCCTCTATTCCATATTCCAGATTGCCTAATCAAAGTGGAATACTCTGCTAAAACAGTTTCCATTGATTTAAGGCTGAAAATGAATGCTTATGAGTAAAATAAAGTGCCGCTAAAATGCCGCTAAATTTCCATATTTGTGCCGCTAAATTTCCATATTTCTGCCGCTAAATTTGCGAATCCATGCCGCTATATCCTGGGGGGTCTGCCTTTACAACGCATTACACTGGGGGGCGCTCTAGGATAGGGAATACATTTAATTTACTATCCAACACCTTCCCTAGTGTCCACGGGGACTGGAGTTGGAATAGTAAATTAAACTATTCACTATCCAGCACCCCAAAGTGTAATGCGTTGTAAAGGTATGCGTAGTAAAACCTGCGTTGTAACAGCATGCGTTGTAAAAGCATGCGTTATAATGTCATACATCCCTATTAAGGAAACGGAGGCAAGGATTATGCACTTCTTACTTTGCTTTATTCATTCCATAAAAGCACAGCAGCCAGAAAAAGCACAATAACATGATCTTTTCCAAACAAGAAGGAAAAAACGATCATTTATGCAAAGAACAAACACAAGTCCACGTTATGAAACTTCAAATCCCATCAGGCCATAGAGGACAGCTACATCCTTAGTCCTTCAACAGTGTCCATGCAGTGTAGATAGCCCCTCCATCTTGTCTTACCCCCCCACTTCCTGCACGCGAGTCACACCAAAAAGTCAATGATCCTGCTTTGAACCGTCATTTCAGGAAACATAAAGAGACGGGTGATACTACTCGGTAGAGTGAGGAATATGAAACACAAGCCATCACTTATGATAGACCAATATGGCATTTATAACATCTAACCTACTAAGTAACGTTTGAAAACCTAATTACTTACACAGTTACGGGAGGGTTCACACTGTGACGTGCATCAGGAGGGATAATCCTCGCCTCCGTGTCCTTAATACAATTGAAACTTACCGTTACTATGCTAGGCAAATTTCAATTCTATGTAAGGACCGGAGGTTCCGATTATGCTAGTTCAAAGCTTACTTACCACTAACTGAGCCACGTCCACTACCGGTTTGAAATAAAACCGCTTAAAAGTGGAATCCTATGACCAATCTGCAGCGCGCATGAGATCCTCTAAACGGGCTCCCAGGGAACGATCTTTGGAAGCCATTGCACCCCTGGCTGAATGAGCTCCGAACTGCTTCGTATCAATCCTTGCTTCTTGCATGATCCACCGCACCCACCTGGCTATGGTGGAAGAGGAGACAGCCTTGTGTCGTTTTCTTAAAGCAATTAGCAGTTGTTGTTCGCCCGGAGGGCTAAATTCAAGTGTCATATCCTCATATGCTTTTAAGCAATTCACAACGCACAGTTTTGGCACGTCCGTAAAGGCTGGGTATGAGATCGTCCTTGATTATAACTTAGTACGATGGCCTATTGTAAACGTAACCCCTTCCGGGGAGAAAACCCTGGCAGAGATGTCCAATGCCCGAACATCTGACACTGTGCGGAAAGAATCAAGGCAAAGTAGCTGCAGCAGCTTGGGAGAAATTTTCTTCAATGAAATGTATTTATTGGGTTGCCAAGAATGGAAGAGATTCAGTACCAGATTGACATCCCTCAGGACAGAATAACGAGGCTCCGGAGGCAACGAAAGGCGGATACCCCTAAGGAGCCTGCAAACTAAAGGATGTTCCCCGATTCAGGCGCCCTAAATCGGACAGTGGGCCACTGAAATCACAGATCGTATTGCGTTAAATAGACCGGTATGCCAGGCCATCATTGCCAACTCTGCTAAAAAAATTCAAGACAGGTACAATGCCTGCGACCATGGAATCCAAATCCCGTCAAAGACACCAACGCATTCATTTAGTCCAGGCTGATCAATAGCACTTTGAGGTACTGTCTGCCCAGGCCTTGGACAGGACGATTTCAGCCGATGCCGAATGGCCTGGGAGCGACCAGCGATGCCTGAAAGCCGCCTTGCGATGAGGCTGAGAGACCCCTCGGTGACGAGGTGGTTACAATCCCTGTTTGGACTCAGGAAGAGGTGAGGAAACAGGGGGAGTTGGATTAGAAAATCCCAGGAAAGTTCCAGAAGAACTGGAAACCAAACTTGGGACCGCCAATACGTGGTCACCACTACAACCTTTTCTCTCTGTCACTGGATCTGGGCTGCCGTCCGCACCACCATCGAGAATGGGGGAAAAGCGTAACCCATCTCCTGATCCCAGTCTTGCCTCCGCTAGAGGGTCCGGCCTCCAGCTGAAAAAACGTGTGAGTTGTTGGTCCAGTTGCGACGCGAACAGATCCACCAAGAACGGGCCCCATAAATCGTGTTACCACTGGAAGGTCTGTGGGTTCAATTTCCACAGGCTGGAATCCCTCAGATGTTTGGAGTGCCAGTCAGCCACTTGATTGGCCTGACCCGGCAGATAATCCGCCGTTACAGACACACGATGGTCCAGGCAGTAGTCCCAAAACTCCTTCGCCAAGTTTGCTAGGGCTCAAGAGCGAGAGCCTCCCAGGTGATTGATGTAGCAAACTGCCGAAACGTTGTCAATTTTTAACAAGACACATGAGGTGACTCTGTCCCTGGTCCAGCATCAGACAGCGAATGATCCTGCCAGAAGTTCTAAGCAGTTGATGTTTAAGGGCTACTCGTCCGATGACCAGATGC
The DNA here is from genome assembly GCF_964263255.1 of Lissotriton vulgaris. Lineage (NCBI taxonomy): Eukaryota > Metazoa > Chordata > Amphibia > Caudata > Salamandridae > Lissotriton > Lissotriton vulgaris. The sequence goes on along the minus strand of NW_028244738.1, from coordinate 476,281 downwards.
CTCTGGTGGAGAATTCCCCGCAACGGACGCCTCATCCTTACCTGCTGGCGTCTGATTCGATGACCAGTTCCGGAACCGATCCGAAGATTGGAGAAGGGGAGAGATCCTGTACCCAGATGGTATACAGTTGAGCGGCTATGATCTAGGCTGCCAGTGGACAGCTGGGCGGTTGAGTTGGCGAGAACCTATCCCCCTCCTGTCTCTGACCCAATTACAGCTGACCAGCACGTGGAAAATTGGCTGACTAGTTCCCTTGATCTAATAATACCGAAAAAGAAAAGGCCTACCAGGGAAAGAAGAACTGGTTCCGCTCCCTGGTACACTCCTGAACTTAGGTGTCTGAGAACAATCTGTAAAAGATTGGAACGGGCATGGAGGAGAGAGTGGAATGAAGAGAGCCGGCAAGACTATAAGGTAGCCATGAGGAAATACAAAGTTGCTTTGAAGGACGCGAAAATTAGCTACTTCAGTGACAGGATTGATAGGGCGAGTAACTCCTCAGGGGAATCCTTTAAAATCTTTAAGGATCTTCTGAAGGCTCCGGTCCCTCCAGTCGTGCATGGTAACCCTCAGGAAAAAAGTGAGGAGTTGGCAGACTTCTTCCACTCTAAAATAGTGAAGATCTTGTCCTCTTTGCCGGTGACGTCACAGATTTTGGAGGTGGGTTTTGGCCCAGTAACATGCCCTTTTGAGCTGTCCTCCTTTGGCCCTTTTACGGAGGAAGAGGTTGTAAAAGTCCTGAAAGTAATGAAGAGTGGGTCGCCTAGTGACCCGGTGCCTATGAAATGGCTCAAACAAGTGGCCAACATTCTTTCCACCCCGCTTACGGACCTTATCAATCTTTCCCTCTCTCAGGGTCCGGTGCCCCAGAGTTGGAAAAAAGCAGTTGTTAAAGCACTGCTGAAAAAACCGGGCTTGGACCCTTCCAATTTTAGGCCCATTTCACTTTTGCCCGGGTTTTCTAAAATTGCAGAAAAATTGGTTAATCGCCAGCTCTCACACCATCTTGAATTCCATCGTTTGTTGGGAGACTCCCAGACTGGCTTTCGCCCTGGTCAGGGGACGGACACGGCCTTATTGGCAGTGGTGGAGGAAGCAAGGAGCATTCTTGATTCAGGGGGGTCAGTGGCAGTGATCCTCCTGGACTTGAGTGCTGCCTTCGACACCGTTAGTCATCAGGTGCTCCTCCAACGTCTGTCAGAGGTGGGCATTACGGGAATGGCCCTGAAGTGGCTTGAGTCCTTCCTCTCAGACCGTTTTTATCAAGTCTGGGAAGGGGCAGAGTAGTCAACCTCGTTCCCTCTTCAATGTGGAGTCCCCCAGGGCTCATCTTTGAGCCCTACTTTATTTAATGTTTATATGACTCCACTTGAAAGAGTGGTCTCCCCTTCAGGTGTGAAGATCATCAGCTACGCTGATGATACTCAGCTGGTAGTAGGTCTGACCCAGCTGGCGGAACAACCTGAGGTTCTCCACGACTGTCTTGCCAATGTACATTGGTGGATGTCCCACTCTGCTTTGAAGCTCAATGGAGAAAAAACTGAGCTGATGTTGCTTGGTAAATCCAGGCCTTCACTCATAGCTAGTTGTTGGCCCCGGTCCTTGGGCGTTCCACCATCTCCTAAGAAGGAGATCAAGTGCTTAGGAGTATGGTTGGAAGAAGATCTGTCCTTCAGGACACACGCCAGGAAGACAGCGGGGATTTGTTTTGGCCTGCTGCGGTCAGCTCGCAAGGTGTTACCGTTGCTCCCTGATTCATCAAGGAAACTTCTGATCCGTGGTCTTGTTTTGTCTAGACTCGATTATGGGAACGCGTTGTTCCTCGGTGCCCCGGAGTCGACTTTTAAGACCCTCCAACAGGTTCAGAATGCAGCCGCTAGACTGCTGATGATGGTCCCTAGGAGACAATCAGCTGCTCCGGCCCTGAAAACTCTTCACTGGCTCCCTGTTAAGGAGCGGGTGAAATTCAAATCCTTATGCACTGCACACAAAATCCTGCATGGGAGGGGCCCCTCCATTTTGATTAATATGGCACGTCCATATAAGTCCACACGGGCTCTTCGCTCTGACCAAAAACACCTGCTTCAGTCAGCCAGAGTTAAAAGAGCTCGTTCGGGTGGCCGGCGTTTCTCGGTGCAAGTAGCGGCACTGTGGAACTCCCTGCCCCTTAAGATACGCTCAGAGCCTGACATTGATCCTCATTCGGTCCATCACCTGTTGTTTTTGCAAACAGAGCCTAACATCCTGCACTTTAGGAAACTCCTCAAGACCCATCTGTTTCCGGTGTAGTGGCTGAGTTTGAGTCTTTTTCCTTCGCTGTGTCCAGCGCCGGGATGCCCCTGGGTAACTGAGCGCGTTATAAATTTCACAATAATAACAATACTAATAATAAAGATCCCCCGGCCATTCCACACCTCCATGTGGGTGAGCCACCAAGACATCTCCTCTTTTACTTCCTCTAGGAGGGGCACCGATTGATCGTACGATAAACTTCTCCAGAGGTGGTACCCCTTTAGGCGTAGTAGGGCTCGATAATGAAGGGGTCCGGGGAAGATTGCCTGGATGGACGAGGTGAGAAGGCTCACCACCCGGGCAATCTGCCGGAGCGAGGTTTGAGTCTTCGGGATGGTCTGTCTTAGCACATGTCTAATTTTGACCATCTTCCGGGATGGTAGACTCAAGGAGGAATGGAATGGAATTGACTGAGTCCACCACAAACACTATACTCTAAGTTGGGGTGAGAACTGACTTCTCCCCATTGATGACAAACCCCAGTCCCTGTAGAAGGGAGATCGTCTGCCGCAGTTGCAGAGTCAGCTTTTTGGGGCATTATGCGATCAGTAAGATGCCGTCCACATAGACGATCATCCGAATACCCAGGCTCCTCAGGAGTTCCACCGACGGATGAAGCACCTTGGTGAAACACCATGGTGCTGATGAAAGACCGAACTGAAGGGCGGTAAACTCATATACCTGACCTTGCCAGAAAAATTGGAGGAACCGCCGATGTGGAGGATGAATGGGAATTACCAAATAGACATCCAATCGCCCGGGAGGAGAATGTCTCGGAGGAGAAGGATTCCCTCCATCTTGAAATGTTGGTACACTAACCACCCATTGAATTCCTTGTGCTTTATTACCGGTCATCTCCCCCCATCATTTTTTTTCCACCAGAAAATGTTGCTGAGTAACCTGTTGGGGTGCAGAACCGTCCAACAAATTGCTCCTTTGCGTAGCAATTCGGCCACTTTGTCGTCGACCATCTGCGCATCCGCTACTGAAAAGGTGATGGGGAGTGGGTAACTGGTTTGACCGGGAAGGTCGTAAAATTCTGTATGGAATCCCTGCACTGCTTTCAAAACGCAAGCATCTGTTGTGATCTGAGCCACGCATCTTGAAAACCCTCTAGACGGCCACAAAACACACACCGGTCCTGCAGGGATAACACTTACCATTGGTTCCATTGCCGCCTGAATTGTGTTTGAATCCGCTGCGTCCTCGGAAACGCTGTCCTCTGGTAGGACAAAAGTTGTTGTAGTTTACGGTGGTATGATACTGCCCCCACCCGGAGCCTTGTCCCTTACCAGGGTTGTGCTGACCACTGCGGCCAATCGCACAGCCCCTAACGTGACCTGCCCCTTGGGAGAAACGTGACTGAAAGACCCTTTTGATGTTAGACTGGCCATTATCTAAAGAAGTAAAAGTAGCAAAGAACTTTCCCAACTCCTTGATGAAGGGGTCGCCAAAGAGGCCCCCTTGTGCCACTGCTCCTGCCTCCGGAGAGGCCAAGTCGCCCAATTTTGGGTCGAGCTTAATCAAAAGGGGGCACTGTTGCTCCTTCGATAGGGCACAATTGGCATTCCCCAAAAATATGACTGCCAAATACTGCAATACCTTTAACCCAAAAAACTTTACAAGAAGCAATAACTTGGGAAAACGGATCTAAAGTTCCCTGGCTTAAATATATTAGAAAGTGCCTAATTGAACTAGGGCGCCCTAATCTTTTTACAAACCCTGAACTCATTAGAAAAACGGATGTTACTTCTGTAAAGAAGTTATTTCTTTCCTCTAGGTACCTAACCCCGGAAGAGGCCGAACTAAAGAAAGACAGTGTACTGAAACATGTACTTGTAAAAACCTCTGTACTTATGGAACCGTACCTGTCATGGCCCCTGACAGGCTATGACCGTTTTTTACTCTCGAGGTTCCGGCTAGATTTATTTAATCTTCTACTGGCAGTACCGAGGGGGGCCCATCGGGGACAAGTGTTGCCATCTTGCGGCTGCGACGATAAGTCTCCGCAAGATTTGTCACACTTTTTATTCATCTGCCCTTTTTATTTGATACCGAGGAAATTATACCTAAAACCAATACTCAAAAAGCTGAACTTTGCACAAATTCGACCAGCACTTTATTATCTCCAACTACTAAGTAGTGATTGCACTTTGTTTGTCTGTAATTTTTTTAATCAAATTTTTTGCGATCAAATTTAGGAAAAGCATGGAGGGATAATTGGTGTTCTTGTCGAGAGTTCCATTTTTAATTATTTAAATTTGAATGTGTTTATACTGTGTATTCTGCCTGTAAACTGATACTTTTTGTGATTTTGAGTAATGTATGGATTAACTGTTAAATTGTCTTTTTAAATGTACTTTTATGAATGTTACTATGTACATTCTAATAAAGTTCTTTTGACTTGACTTGACTGCCATTGTGCCCATTTCGAGAGAAAGTCAGGGGATATGGCGGAGCCCGTCTCTTTCGCCTCCTCTGCCATATCTAAAATATTTGTCAGGGGCCCTATGGTGTCAAGAAGCTTGTCATGACAGGAGCGTCATGTATTTGGTCAGGAAGGTGGCCATTTTGGAGTCTAGTTCTGAGTCAGTCCTACCTTTCCTTCAAGCATAGGGTGTGGGCACTCCGCTCTCAAGCATCCTCATGCCTCCTTTTCTAGGGGCTTGCGGAGGCGACCCACCACAAACATGGCTATCTTGTCCCCAGGTGCCCAGGCTGCAGACCGCGGATGAATTATCTAATCCAGGTCCAGCATGCCCGTGCTGTCCTGCGGCAATGCGGCCGAAGAGGTGGACGGACGCCAAGACCACGAAGACCCTTCCTCATCATCCGTGTCCGCCAGCGTATCTCCTTCAGGAGATGACGGGGGCAATGGAGGGGATGTCGTAGACTCCTAAGTCAGAAGGGGCTCAGGGTTGAGCGTGACCGCCTTCGCCAAAAAAGCATTTCTAAGGCTTCTTAGGGGCCGGGGGACCCTCCCAAGGGGTTGGGGTATGTGTAGGCACCGGGGTCCACAGGTGGGCTTGCACTAATTTTGCACACTCTAGAACGATGCGATTAGAAAGACGCTCCTCCATAGGGTCAACGACCTCATTCACTCATCTGTAAATGGAGTCATCCACTGCATCGAAAAAACTATCCTCGAAAGGAAGGTACTGTTGTACTTCTTCTTCCTCATAATACTCTCCCTGGTCCATGACAGGTACCGTGAATTGTCCTCTAGACAAAGAAAGGGAATCAAGAGTCACTGAGGGGGCAGGCTGAGTAACCCAATAGATGTGACTAGTCTACTGTGACAGACAGAAATATGGGCAGGCCAGAGGTCTGCAGGTTTTACATGTGGTTCAAAGAAATGCTAATCAAGGTGGCACCAGCCTCCAGTGCACGCTGGTCCCTCTCTACAAACCACCCAGCATGCACTCAGTATGGCCTGTAAGGCTTGTCAAGCAGAAACTGTGCCCAATGTGCCTGCAAGCGATTAAAGAGGCCGAGCCGCGATACGGACCCCCGTGGGGCGTACAAACTAATAAATGTGGGCAAATGCTACCCCGTAGGGTGTCAAGGTGTGGCGGCAGAGGGGACAAGGCTCCAACCGTGTCTCGCAGCATGGCTCCTCAACTGAGGAGACCGCACCGCGAGACCAGCGAGCTCCCCCTAGCGGCAAAAAAACTGCTGCTTCAAGTTGGGAACGACAACGGAAGGAGCGAGAACGCTCCCGTAGCCAAGGGGAATCTGTGGGGGTAAATAGAACCACCAAACAATGCAACAATATACAATAATACAATACCCCGGTTCCCGAAAACTGTAGCATACGCTCCGGTCCCAGATATGCAACAATAGGCAAAATATACAATTCTTTTGTGAGAAAAACGAAGAGGAGTTCTTAACTGGCTGCGAAGCAGCGAAGAAAGAGGAGGGTCAGACAAGATGGAAGGGCTATCTACACTGCATGGACACTGTTGAAGGACTAAGGATGTAGCAGTCCTCTATGGCCTGAAGGAATTTAACGTTTCATAACGTGTACTTGTGTTTGTTCTTTGCATAAATGTTTTTCCTTGTGGTTTGGAAAAGATCAAGTTAAAGTGCTTTTTCTGGCTGCTGTGGTTTTATGGAATTAATAAAGCGAAGTAAGAATTGCATAATCAGAGCCTCGGTCCTGACATAGAATTTTGATGATCATTAATCATTCAATATATATATATATATATAACAAGTTCATATGTTATGTTTTACAGATCTCCTTCCCTGCCTTTCCCTGCCATTCCCTTCCTTCCCTCACTTGATCACCTTAATAATCTGTGCTGTTATATCAATCGGATTTAAGGCTATCAAGAGGTGGACCATTTTGAGCAGCATGCCGATTTTGAGGGACTCGATTATTGAGACTCAAAAAATTCTAACCGAGTGTTGGGTGAGGGGCTAAATACTGAATGTTAATTCTATGCAGATGCAAAATGTACAGCTGCAGAGAGCACAAGATTCTAATATGTCACATGCCCCAATGATGCAAGTCCCCCAAGCCATGATGACTTCGAAGAATATGGAGAATCCAAGGTTTAATGCAATCCAGGTTCTGAGAAATAATACCAACCCTTCTGAAAATCGAGCTACTTTCCAACAGTTTTTGGTCTTTGATGCTTCTGATGCTTACAGTTCTGATCAATCACAATGGTGGTGTCTTAGGGGGAGGAGAAATGCATACTAGGCAAAGTCTTGGAGGTAGACCAGATTGGTCCATTAGTGGAAAGTGAGGTGAATGGCCACCAAGCGCCCTTTTTATTGACTCTGGCGCTACCTGTCCACTGTTAGAACAGCAAAAACATTTAACCTACCCCCCTCGGGAAACAGATCCAAGCTGTAGGTATTGCAAATAAACAGGATACAAATCCTGTGTCAGAGAAGTTCTCAGTTGGGAGAGTCTCCTTTGAAGAAGGCTTCAGATTTGTGAAAGGCGAATCTAGTTTAGTCCATTTGTTAGGACGTGGCCTGTTGTACAAGTTAAATTGCACAATTTACTGTATACCGGAGGTTGCCGCATTTCAAGCTCATGATGAAGATGTTGATTTTAAAATAGCTACGCAATGAACAGACAGAGGGCTGTTTTTCTTAATGACTGTAGACGAGTTACCACCTGACCTGAAAGACACTGTAAAACCCGAAGTTTGGGATTTCTCAGGTAAGAATATCAGACTCATTAAAGGCTTAGAACCTGGTCAAATTACTGTCAAACTCAATGCTAAATATACCCAAATGCCTCAGTATAATGCTACCCCAGAAACCAAAGCTGGACTTGCTCCAGTGATCACATCTATTATCTAACAAGGTGTATTTAAAGAGATCATGGGAAATCTATTAATTCTCCTATTATAGGCTTGTAGAAACATAATTGCAAGTACCTCATTGTGCAGGACCTGAGAAAGATGAATAACATTCTTGTCCTTTGTTGTCCTGTGGTACTGAGTCCTGCGGTAATATTGTTTCAGGTTCCTTGTAAAGCTGAATGGTTCACTGTTGGTGATATGTGTCAAGAGTTCTTTTCCATCCCACTTCAGGAAGGGTGTCAGTTTCTCTTCGTGTTCCGTTTCCAGATTAGGATTCTGGCATGGTGCCGAGTCCCACAAGGGTATACAGAAAGACCTAAACAAAAAGAGGGTAGCTGAAGTACAGAGCAATTCCAGCTATGGTTTCTGGGGTAGCATTATACTGTGGTATTTAGGTATATTTAGCATTGAGTTTGACAGTAATTCGTCCAGGTTCTGTGCTCCATACATTCCATTCATACTTCTTCAGTGGAGCAGCTACCCTCTATTTGTTTAGGTCTTTTATACCCTTGTGGGACTAGGCATGAAACATGTTGACCAGTTACCGTGAGATTGTCATGTTTAGTAGCACTCCCTTTAGAATGTACACTCACCTGTTTTAACCCTACCAAAGGGACCACAGATTTAAATGCATCAGCACCCCATAGGTAGTTTTAATACACCATTAAATCCCCACATGCTTGCACTCATTATGGCTAAAAGAGGCCTCTATTGGGGCCCGTTGGGCGTTGCGGGTCCAGTCCTTACAATGAGCTAAGCCCAATGATGAAGCATGCACCCACATGTCTTCCAATAAGGAAGATACTCACACTTTTCACACACTCCATTCGTACTTCTTCTTCAGAGGAACAGCTACCCTCTTCTTTTCAGATATTCCAAAATGGAAGTATGGGTTTTGGACCGTTAATTGCTCCCCCCTCTTGTGATTGATTATACAGAAAGACCTTCAGTTTTCAACTAGATCTTGAAAAAGAACATGGAGGCTCTGAAATTATCGTGCATCTAATTCCTTGTGCAGTCTATCGACAACCTGCTGGCAGTGTCAATGTTGCAGGAGGCATAAAGACAAGATACTTTTGCCAAAAATAGAGACAAAGTGTCTCCCAGCAAATTGCGGTACTGGTACTGCCAGAAAGAGGTCCTGTATCTGGGGCATCACATAGAGAAAGGAGCAAGGAAGGTGTCACAAGAGAGAATCTCTGGCATTTTGAAAATGAACCCTTCAACTACGCAGAGAGAAGTCAGGTTGTTTCTGGGAATGGTTGGCTGCTGTGATGAGTGGATACCAAGCTTTTCCTAAGTGGCAAAGCCTCTTCTGAGGTTGATGCACAAGGATGTGTTGATCCGATACTATGGGACAACAAAAGCATAAACTTGCATCTGGACTCGAGACCTCTTGTGGAATTGTGGTCGATGTTTTGTTTTCTGGCATCTAAGCAACATGGCCTATGTCCGCGGAGCTGCCCGACAGCTATAGAGGAGATCACCTACCCAGCCAGACATTGGGCACAGTGCTCCTCATCACTCCGCTGGTTCTCTTTTCTTTCCTCACCTTCTGATTAACTCCTGTGGGGCTGCCAGTTGCTTTTCCGCTCCATTTCTGCTGATGCCTGACTTTGCTGCCCTGGCAGCCCGGCGATTAATGCTTGCCTTTCCGGACCTTTGCTGTGATTTCCTATCTTCCTGTGGCGTCTCTCTAGGGCTTGCCTGGTTTCACCTTGGGGGTGCCCTCTCACAGGGAAAGCCAGGACGGGTTCCCCAGCGGTATACAGCGCCAGGACACCACGTAACGAGGTAACAGTGCGCTTTACAAGTATACATACATTCAGCTGAGTCATGTGGATCTTGCGTCCCTGACAGAGTTTCCTGGAGAGTGCCGCAAAGCCGAAGCCCTTTTTACCAAGCTTATTTTCCCCTTTTTGTTTTGTTGCACCCTCCTGACCCGGCAGCTGCCTTTCCCTTCTGGAGCTGGAGCCTGTGCGGACTTCTCCCCATACTATTGATGACTTGCGAGGGATCAATGACATCCACCCGTTCTGATTTTTTGAATGGATTTGTTTTTGCTCGCATTGCCCGCCATTTTGTTGTGAGGTATTTGCCTCCAATACCTGGATTCGTCATCTTGCGGCAGCGATTGACTCACGGACTGATCCTCGCTGCTGGTCAGCCCCTTTTTACCACCATTCGGACCATCGCCTATTTGAATCTTGTCCACCCCTCTTTCATGGCATTTTCTCGGTGAGGCACCCTTTATGTCCTTATTTGCGATGCTACGCTGTGAGGGTGACCTGCTTTGAAGTGGGTGGTCACGGGAACCACCACCGGTTTGTTAACATCTGATTTTTTTGGAGTCCCCTGCCAGTATTTTACCTCATGGCCTACTCCATTGGTCCTGTTTTTCTATGTAATTTAAGTGACCTAGTAACTGATGTATCTGTAATTTGATGTTACGTTTTTAACACTGATCAACCTTATGTAAAGCGCCCCCTTTTCTTTTTCCCCCTTTACCCTCTTTGCTCCATTGTTCTTGTTTTTCGTGTTTTCTAATTGCACTAGTAATTGATGTAAAGGTAACTGATGTAATGCTGTAATACAGTTTTAAACCTCATGTAAAGCCCTCTGATACCTCCGGGTCTAGCCAGGACACTATAAAACTCTTAACATAAAATAAATAAACGCCTTCCTTGAGTGGAGAAAAAGTCTCAGCCAAGGCCATGCCCTAGGAATGCCAGATTACAGTAAGGAGTATGTACTATTTTGTAGTGAGAGGAGGGCTGTGCTCTTTCAGTGCTTACTTGAATGCATGTTTTTCCCAGAGACCTGTTGCTTATTTCTCTGTTACACATTATCCCAAAGCCGCAGGCTGTCCGGCTGCCTTAAAGCTGTTGCTGCCGTTAGTGTCAGCATCGAACAAGGTGAGAACATAATTATGGGCTATTCTCTTATAATGGTGGCTCTGCACTTGATGCTTCTTACTTGTACTAAAACCCAGCATTTGACCAGTAGCAGGATCGCATTGTATGAGCAGATAATACTATCTGCTGAAAACATTACCTTGAAGTGCTGTTGTAGCCTCAATCCCAATAGAATTGTTACCCCTTCTGGAAACTGAAATTGATGTAGAGGAAGTTGAGTACGACTGTCTCAATGTTATGGAATTGTGCACCAAGCCCAGACCCAATATCAAAGGTAAACCCCTTGCAGAGCCCGATTACGTATTATTTGTGGACGGATCTTGCTTGAGAGAAAATGGGGGAAATTTGGAAGCTGCATATTCTGTTTGCACTGTAGAGGGTGTAGTGAAGTCTTCTTTCTCCATGATATATGTAACATCTGCCCAAGTGGGTGAATTGGTTGGTCTTTCTAGACCCCGCCGTGTTTCAGACCAACTGAATGTTACCATCTTCACAGAAAGTCAGTATGGCTTTGGTCTAGTCCATATCTTCAGACAGTTGTAGTCACAAAGGGGATGTATGACAACACCTGAATCTCCCATCAGAAATGGGGAATAGGTTATGAAATTTCTTAAAGCATTACAGATGTCCTGAGAAACTGTGGTTATAAAATGCACAGCACACAGGAGTTGATTGTATTATGTGACAGCTGGTAACCAGGGTGTGCATGAGATCGCTCAGAACTGCGCTCATGGGTTCTGTGCATTTAATTGAGAATGTTCAAATATTTTGAAAATTAGACCAATTTCAACATGCTGGTGGCTGTCGCAGATGCATGAGAAGAAGTCAAATTATTGCAGGAAGAAGAATCAGAGATTGAACAATAGTGATGGGTCAGAGTTTAGAGCAGGTTGTATGAAGGACGATAATAAGATTTGCGTATCAATTATGTTGCCAGACTGTTTTATGTCTCAGATGGCTAGACACTTTCATGGACCCACACACACACACACACACACACGCACACACACGCACACACACACACACACACACACATAGGGAGGGATGTCATGCTTAGACTATTTAGACGGAACTGGTTTAATCCTCATTTCAGAGTTAAGGCCGAGAATCTTTGTCACCACTGTGTAACCTGTCAGCAGCTGAATGTAGGGAGAAGGACCACAGCACCATGAGTCACAGATCAGAAGGTCCCTTTAACAGAATGCAGCTGGACTTCATTGAGATGCCTTTGGGCAACAGGCTGTGCTATGGCCTGGTTATAGTATGTATCCTCTCTCCTTGGGTGAAATCTTACTCGACTAGGAGGAATGACAGCCTCACTGTAGTGAAGTTGTTGCTACGTGAATTCATCCACAGGTTCAGATTCCCAGTTTCTCTGGGGTCAGAGTGAGGAACTCTTTTTAATACTGAGGTCCTGAGAATGCTGCATGTCGCTCTACATGTGGAACAGGAACTGCACTATAGTTAACGACCTGAAGCTTCTGGCACAGTGAAGCAGGTCAATGGGACATTGAAGTCCCAGCTGGTGAGAGTGTTTTTGTCTACCTCTCTGAAGTGGCTGGATGCCTTGCCTTCAGTGTTGATGAGTCTGCAAAGTTTGCCTGATCGTCGAATAGGACTGTCGCTCCATGAGATTCTCATGGGGAGGGAGATCCATGAAATTGCCACATGTGCCTGCAAATGTGTAGTAAATATTTCAGATGATATGATTCTCAACTACTGCAAAGGACTGGCTGAAGCAGTAGGTTCTCTCACCAGGTTGAAGCTGCAACCATCCTCCCACATCGGGAGCTGTGCCAAGGGACTGGGTATTGGTGAAAAAGATTGTATTCAGTTGTTTGTGCTTGGAAGCTCACCACATTTGGAACCTCACTGGAAAGGTCCCCTTGCAGGTTATTTTGATGACTAACATAGCTGTCAAGTTTGATGGGCCACTGAACTGGGTATAGGACTCCCACACCCTTTTTGTGTGAGATGACTGAATGAAGAAGTAGTGATGCCTGCCACTTATCTGCAACCACAATCCTGTGACCACACCAAAGGAGCAGAGAGGAGTGAAATGAGCATTCCACATCCCCAGAGTCAACCTATAGTCCAATTTCCAGGCGCAACACAATGTGGAATTGAGGTAAATCCTGAGCCTGTGGTGAGTGAATGAGGGGTAGCCTCAGCGAATGAAGCAAACACAAGGAGATGATGGACGGAGCGCTGAAACTTTTCAGACACTCACCCCCAGTCACAGATCTGGGTTGAATCCATCATCATTCTTTAGCTCACTTTGCCACCTCAGTTCAGACTCAGCTATATGCAAATCAGTCTTGACCCTGTGCTTCATGGGAACAGTCCAGCCCGAACTGCCAAGCCTGGTCTTCCCTGAACCGGAAATAAGCATCTTGGGACCGGTTTCTGGGTAACACCCTTCATCAGCCAGGCTAGCTTGAATCCTGTGGCAAAGTGAGCAAGGGCATCATACCCTGCCAACTTAGGGTGAACAAAGCAAACACAAGGAGATGATGACAGAGCGCTGAAACTTTTCAGACACTCACCCCCAGTCACAAATCTGTGACTGGGGGTGAGTGTCTGAAAAGTTTCAGCGCTCCTTCCATCATCTCCTTGTGTTAGCCTCAGCGAATGAGGATTATGCCCAGTGGTGTGACAACACTGATTCCAACAAATGACAAGTTAATGTGAGCAAGAGTAATGAAGGAAGGGAAGAGTGGCTAAGGAGGCGAGAGAGACTGAGACCGAGCCTGTCCGTTGAACACATTCAATTTAGTGCTCTACGAATATATATGTAAATTATACTCAATGTGTGTTTAACAACATTAATGTGTGTGCAAATATTATTATTCAAGGTGCAGTAGAGGGTTGTATTTGCCTTAGAGAAGAAGCATACATATATTAACGAAATATAATCAGTGCATTTGCTCACTCTAACTCCAACTGCTTGGAAAGCATGTTTTTCTAAAGTTGGCCTAACTTGAAACCAAGCCAGGATTACACTGCATTTCACGTTTATAACATGTCCTGCAAGTCTCATGTTCTCTCCCATTCTGCAGGTGTCTTATCGAACTTCTCGTTAGCTAGAATAGACTTATTGTTATTGTACTGAAACTTTTAGATAGCTGGAGCTTAATTTGAGGTTGGCTGTGGACATAAAGACTGTGGTGGTGGCAGAGATCCTCCTGTAGCAGGCAGATCAGACCTGTGATACATCCAAGGTTATGCAGATGCGTGTTTCCTTGTCCAGCGCTGGCAAACAAGGGAGTCTACCAGCCCCCATAGAACAACAGTAACTGATTGGAACCGACGTGGAGAGGCTTCCAGAACTTTCTTTCACGTATTCAAATTATTTGTTTCGTCCAATCGCCATTTGCACACCTCAGAGGAGAAGTGTCTATACCAATTCAATAATACTCAATATAAACAACAGTCCCTAATCCCCCAACCCTGCAAGTAGCTCAAGTGAAGTGTAGATAAACTACAATTCAGCTAATTGATCACAGTAATGTGGCAGTCGTGAGGTCATAGCAAATCTCAGATAGATATCCTGTGGCATCAAAAAGACGTCAATCACGTTCGTAGCAGCCCCATATTGGTAGGTGTCCTGGGATGACAAGCTCGAAACATCATCATTTTGCATGTTTCAGGCATCTCCAGTTGGTAAAGATGGACCGGTCTCATCCCCATGGAGATCCATGAGCATACGTCTCCATGCAGCCAAATCACCCTATAACCTCATCCTGCCGGACATGTTTCGTTACCTTATGAAATATATGCCAAATATTGCCTCTGCTTTTTTGCAATATGAGGTGGTTGCAGCCCTGGCCTGCCCCCGGCTCTTACTCACTCCACTCTCTGACCTTTAGCCTCAACTGCCTGGGCTAGCCTGTGCCTGAGCTCAATGAGTACCACAAGACTGAGTTTTGCTCTTTGGTAGTCAGGGGTAGCTGAATGGCATCAATCAAGTAGCAACATCTAGCCGTCTAATGCCTCTGACTGCAATGGTATTTGACAGGGAGTCCGGTGCCAGCCCAGAACCACATAAAAATGATCACACTGATATCAATCTACCTCTGCTGGATTGTAGTCAGCAGAGCTTGTGATGGCGGCAACACTGCCATGCTCAGAGCCCCTCAAGCTATGGGAAGGCAGCGAGGAGCTCTTCAATTAGCGAACCATTTTAATTTAGTGCGGTGATGTGGGCACCAGCACTGAAATGCGTTAGTCTAACCCTCGATGCATGGCACTTGGCACCATCTCTTCCTGCCTTCAATAGAGCGCCTGCGTAGTTGGATGTCACCAGTGGTCACCAGGTTAGTAAGTGGTATCTGTCAGCATTAGGTACATGGGTATAGCTCCTCAGAAGAAGATGCAAAGAACAAGGACATAACTATCATTGCAGCACGAGGTGCCGTAGCACCAAGACTCTGGGATGCGAGAGACTCATTTGCAACCCGGTTAATACTGTCATTTGCTACCCATTCAGGAGTCACATTTTCCATGATTGCATTAGAGTTTTTCCCCCCTTGCTAAGCCACTGGTAAGGAGGAACCAAAACACAGTTAACAAGAACCGGTACCCTAGCTGAACTGCATCTTGTACACTGCAACTGCATAGTAAGAGCCCACCCACTTGCCTTTTTAATGCAGCCACCACTTGAGTGCAAATTCAACCTTTTGTGAATGTTTTACCTTGAGGACATCTCAAGAACGCCATTGTGCTAAATTCCAGGATTGGATTTTAGGAAAACAACTTATTCTAAATAAGCGCTGGCAAAGTCAAAAGGCCTTGCTTTGTTGACCCAGGCTTTGCCAATGCTTTTTGCCAATGCTGTGCAACAGAGAAACGTGTGTTGCTGTGCCCTGCAGTATTTAAAAAAAGGAAATAAAAGGCCTGCTGACATTGCCATGGTTCCAGCCGCATCATTCTGTAGGAGCATGCATGTGTGACAACATGTGTTCATCATGCATTACTGTGAGAAAGTGGATTATCAGCTGGGGTCGATGGTAGTCCATTCTTGTTATGTTCAGTAAAGGATTCAGTAATTTAAACCTCAGCAGCTCAACCTCTTGCAAACCCCTCGTAGCTACAGAACAGAGCAGACAGGCTTAATTTAACAAAAAGTGTAAAGCATTTAGAAGTACCAATTGAAAAAGTCAAAACCATAACACAATAATATTCCAACTTTAATTTATAAAAGTCTAGAACAATTTAATTAACAAAATGACAAAAATCCAATAAGGAGAACCGGAGATATGAATTTTAAAAGTTTTAAATGAAAATGGCACCAAAAAGCAATAAGCGCCAATCCAAGCATGATTTAAGGCTGACCATGATGGAGTGTGGGTCGGCTACCAAAACCAAGTTCAACCCATTCGAAAGTTTTACCTTTGGACTTAGTCTCTGAAATGGAAGTTAAAACTCCCTGCAAAGCAGTAAGGTTGTAGGCTGTGGCTGAGAAGGGCTTAACGAGATTGGATAGCCATCGGATGAGGTCTTGCTGAAGCAGTTAACTTTTGACGGAAAAACTCCAAGTGGAAGAAATTCAAATTTGCACTCAAGGAAGGTCCCGCACAGGCCGAATAATTTTGGTGTTTTCACCCGATTAAGATTTCTGTATTCGGAAGTAGTCATGTTTTTGGAGCTCAGATTCCTGTAGCAGGGCAAGGCTACAAGCTGTAGCTGAACAGGGCTCCACGAGGTTGTATACCTTCTCTGCTGAAACAGATTTCCTGCTACGAAAAAGCTCAGAGCACAAACAACCTGAATCTTTGGCCCAGTGACAACTCACCCTTGTTGGATTGACTTGGCAGATTTGTCCTGGTACTCTGGAGGCCTTTGGAACAAAAAGTTCCAAATGTTTCAGAATATTAGGATGAGTACACTTTCGCACAGCTAAAGGTCCCAGGACCCCAGAAATCAGCACTTGGGGTTCAAGACTTACTCCAGAAGTGGCCTCTAGCAGGGTCCAGGTCAGGCCCAGTTAGAACCGGTCAGCTGGCCTATTCAGGAAAAGGGTTTCTAGCAGCTTGTTGTTTCCCTGTAGCTTTGCAGAAGGTCACCCAACTGACCTTTGGAGTCCATTTCTTGGTCCTGGGAACAAGTGGGGGCAGATCCAGCCTTTCAGTTCTCCTCACAGGTCTCAATAGCAGGTGTATTCTTTCTTCTGTCTTCCACAGGTTCAATAGTGTTGCGAAGAGGGTGCTCCGCGGTGCCACATTTATGCCTGGCTCCAGCCTGTTGAGTGGGGTGTCTCCTGACTCCTCCCTAACCAAGAGGGAAAAAATTACCAGGGGTAACCCTATCCACTTTTGCAGCAGTTCCTGTGGCCCTACTGCATACGATTTCACAGTTCCTTCTCCGCCCTAATATAAGAAAGTAAAATCCTTCTTACCATGTGCAGCGCTTGTATGCCCACACCGAGCTGAGGCCTGGGAAATGAGCGACTTCTCCTCTGTGGTCACTTCAAACCAGTTCTGGGGGCAGCCCCTCTCCCATTGAGATTGATGCCTGTCTGGCTGTGGGATACAAAGAAGGGCCTGTTCAGGTATCAGCTCAAATGTGCCTGTGATAGGGAAGGTCTCTTTGAAGTGAATCAAATTTCTGGGCACAGTTCAGGCGTTAATCCCTGCAGAGGAACAGGACACCTTCCCTCTCCCAAGGCCTTTGTCCTGCTCTGGGAGCAGTTTTCACACCTCATCAAGAAGGCTATTCAACAGCCAGGTGACAGGTGAAGGCTTTAGGCAGGGAAAGGTAGCTTGCTAAAAGTACCATTTCTCAAATATGTTTTACAAATCCAAATCCACCAATGAATTGGGCATGTAATAAATATTTCATAAAGTTGCTTCCTAGCCAGAGATAGCATTATTCAATTTTATATTGTATCCCAATGCTTTCCTGTGGGACAGCCAACTTTACTACAGTGGAAATAGCTTTTGTGGCCTTTCCACTGTAAAGACATGTTTAACAATAAACATTTAAATGTCCTACTTTTAAATACCATGCACCCTGCCTTATGGGTAGTAAAGCCTACTTAGGGGCGCCTTGTTGTTATGCAAAAGGAAGGTTTAGGCCTGTCAAAAGGGGTTATTTTGACAGTTCAGATTTGAAGTTTTCAAACTGCACTGTAAGGTTACAGTTTTAGGCCCTCAGTCATGTTTATTCTGTCACTGGAGTGTTTGGCAAATTGGGTGCTGCAGTCCACGTGTAACATTTACCTTACAGGCCCTAGGTGCACTTTAAACCATATATTAGGGACTTACAGTTATGCTAAATATGCCAATAAAAAGTATAGCCTATTTCAATATGTTTCAGAGATCAGCTCACATGCACTGAGGTCTGGTTAGCAGAGTTCCAGTGCACAGAGTAACTATAAAACAGCAGCATCAGTCCAAAACAATATTAGCAAGCATACACAAATTGGCATTTTCCTACAAAATGTGTGTGCCTATGGAATGACACAGTGACATTTTGATTTTTGTTTATCAAACTAAGGTGGTGGACATATTAAAACAAATAATTGTATTTGCAGGAAAGCACTTTTCAGAGAGCAGTGCAGTTTGGAAGCGAATGGCAGCTGCTAAGCCTCCAGAATAATTAAAATAAAAAAGTATTAAAATGAGCGCAAGGAGAGCAACAAAATAGTGGGTAGGGAAGCACCATAGAGGCATCCAAAAGCACTGGTTTTAGAAAGCGGAGCGGCCCAGCAGCAAATGCAGCTCCAAGAATATAAAATACAGTATATATTTTAAGGACTGCAAGGGTTAGGTGAGCAATGGAGGAGCACGTGAGGGGCTGGGGAAGGGGAAGCAATGGGTGGATGGGTATTTATGGGTAGTAAGCAGCATGCGAGAGAAATAAAACATTTGCACTCTGATGGAGTACTACCCTAAATGTGGACAATGGAAAGATACAAATAAGCCAATCAAAATTATGCTAAAGAGGTTATGTTCCACAAGTGGAACTAACACAATTAGAGGAAAGAAAGCCATTGGATAAAAATAAGCAAATGAAAGGACAATAAAGCAAACCAATGGTAAGCAATAGGCAGGTTGTAAGTAAACTCTAAGGTGTTGGTATAGTACACAATAGAATTTATATTTACCTAGGACAGAATGAAGACTAACCCTGGCCACGGCTCAGTTGGAAAAGGCGGGAAAAGACCCTCAAGGACTTAGGTTGCGAGTAGGCGAGCAGGTACAGCTCATGGACAGTCAGGACAGGATAACCCCAGGATTTTTGGATCAGTAGCGGATTCACCAAAGGGTACAACCAACACCTGCAGCTTTGGTTGTAACGCCTGCTCTACTCCCTCTCTGTAAGGAATCTGCCAATAACCCTGATTGGGTTCTCGAATCTCCCAGCAAAGTGCTTCGCCAGCACTTAAGGTTCCCCAAAACCCTGCCTGGGTCTGTGGAAAATACGGACAGAGTGCTCCGCAGCTCTCTGTATCAGTCACCTATAGAGTACGTTGGGTCAGTGACAGGTCAGCTATTCGGACAAGTCGGACGATTTCTCTAGCTAAACCTAGGCTAGTTATACTGTTTTTCGGGTCAGTGTACCACCCCCCAATGTTGCAAGTGAAAGGATCCCCAAGTTCTGATTGGACAAAGGAGGAGGTTAAGTCATCACACCACCTAAAATTTAGACTTTTGCAGGCTTAATATTCAATTTTCGTACCCACCCCTTAAATTATAACTTCCCATGGCATATGTTTTACAGAGAACAATAGGGTACACATCAGTGTTATACAAATGTAACAAATTTAGGTACAAGTCAGCTTCGTCTTGCTGGGTAACAGGTCGATTTCCAGGAGCATCTTAGCTTCGGCTGCCAGCTGGCTGAGTTCCACTGCTGCATGACTTTCTTTTCCCTCGTCACATGACAAGTACCATACGGGCTCTTCAATATGGAGTAGCAAGCGCCTCCCAGGCCCAAAGAATACGATACATGAAAAGCAAGCGAAAACAATTTAGAAACACAGAAAAAATGAATACACTGTATACCATGATTGGCTATACTACACCCCTTACTTTATAATAACTATAGCATTAGGGTAAGTGCAGAACAAACAGCTTTGCAAAAGCGGCAATGCAAACTCTGAGCATATGAGAAAACAAAGCGGCCATTTTAAATGCATTGCGCATGAGCAACAAATTCCCTCCAGAACTGCGAGTGCGTCACATCACATGGGTATGACCGAGGCATGCGCAGACTAAATTCCCGCAAAGCAGCGGCCATTTTAGAGGCAAGCGTATTACGTTTTAGAAAACACATAGGCAAGCATCTCTCTCGGACACCTCGTGTAGTGTAAAATGTGCAATATTAGTAAGACAAACAGATTGATTACAAAGTTAAGATTATTTGAGGTTCTTGATACAAGCAAGTCGCTTAACGTGCAAATACTTGCTCCATCACCTATACACACTGCAGGCCACACGCTGGACTGAATTTTCACCTTCAGCACCCTGTTAAATACAGCCATGTCACAGAACTCACATGGACCAATCACTCCATCGTCCACTTCAGCATCTCCAGCCCCTGCACTGCCACCCCCCAGATGACTAATACCTCCCACCAGAGGTGGAAACAAAACTCTGAGTACAACTAGGAAAATATAGTTTTGAAAAAAGGGACCCCTACATAACTTATAGACTCGCTATACGTAGGGATTAAACATCAGTAGGTAAAGAGTTTATAGCAAGCATCAGTTATATGTGCCAAAATATTCTAGAAAGAAAAATTCGACAGAACCAACCACATGTTATGTTTCGCAAATAGACCAAGGCTATCATTTAGTTATAAAAATATATTTGTGATTTTAATGATAGTTATAACTCTTTTTTTTTAAATATATATTCATATATTTCTTTATCTTTTCAGTCATTTCATTTTTTTTTTAATTGAAAACAGTAGTGTCAATAACTATAAACAGAAAAAAGGAATATTAAATCACATATATCCTTAACCATCGTAACAAAACACCTTATCAAATTCATCAAAAAAGATGTTGAAAATACGGTCGATGTATCATTGACGGAAGCAATGCGGTAGATGTAAGCTACGCGCGTTTCGGCAAAACTGCCTTCATCAGGGGACCGTCTATTGCAATAAAGCTATGTGAAACATAAAAATGACATAGAAAAACATGGGTTACTACTCTATATTATATAAATAAACACCTAGAATATCAGTCAAATATTTAAATCTACCAAATTTTGATAAATCTTTTTATACATAGATATTGACGGCTCATTTCTCATTCAGAATAAACAACTTGAATCTATTATCAACGGTACATTTCTTGCCTTGCATCACAATAATTCCTGATACTCAACTTGAGAAATATTTCAACATGATAGATATTTTTGTAGACCTCTATAACAACTTTTCCTAGTATGGTTGTAAACAACTCATAATTTCATACATCATTTAAAGATAATACATCATCTAAAAATATATAAACACAAAAGAAAACCAAAATATTCCCAATCACAAAATATTGTGCACCAATTACATAAAAAGAGACAGCAAAAGTATCAAGAAAGTATAGAAAATAATAACATTCAAAAGACCCATTGTTAAGCAAAGTAATAAACTTAAATTAAAGTCTAGCAGTGCGTATAGATATTCTCCGTTTATGTCATATATAGACCATAGAGCTAATGTGGGTCACTGACATGGCATGCTGAAAATGAGAAACTTTTTTTATCTCAATGAGCTTCTTATTACTATAGAATGAATTGCTGTGCTAGGATCTAACTTACTTTTATCTGTGCAACTGTGATGAAAATGGTTGACAATAGCGAAAGATTATATGAGTTGAAGATCAGCTGGAAAGAAGTAAACCCAAGATGTAACTTACGGTTTCAGACTATCTTATATATAGAGGTATTTGTTAGGCTGTTATCAATGGTTGCATTACTTACTGGAAAAATTCTTAAATATGAGTGCTTCTCCAGTATAGATAAAATGAGAGGCACAACATCCTGATGTAGGTAATTCTAATTTACCACTTCTAAAATACCGAATCATACCGACTCGGTATTTAAGAAGTGGTAAATTAGAAAGGGGGAAATGTAGGTATTTCAGATTCGGTAAATACCGAATCGTTAAGATTCAGTATTTACCGATTCGTTAAATACCGAATCTGTAAAGCCCATTGATTCCTATGGGCATTGAAGCCCATAGGAATCAATGGTCATTACCGAATCGGTATTTTCCGATTCGGTAAATACCGATTTTTGCAAGGGTGCAGGGGGTGTCACTTTGACACCCTCTAGGACCCCGAATTCAGGCACCTGTGCCATGTGGCACACAGACATGCCCTAAGGGCATGTCTGTCTGTCACATGGCACAGGTGTGCATGCACACATGTGCATGCACACCTGGATTCGGTATTTTACCACCCAATTGGATTGGGTGGTAAAATACTGATTCTGTGAGGCCTGTGGGACTCAGAAAAGTCCCACCTACATTAGGAAGTTACCGATTCGGTATGATTACCGATTCGGTATGAATACCGATTCGGTATTTTACCGATTCGGTAAATTTACCGAATCGGTAAAATGGGGGGCCCTACATCAGGAATGACCATTTACCAGTCGGTAACGGCCGAAATCGGCCGTTACCGGTCGGTAAATGGACACCTACATCGGGCCCTAGGTCAAAACCTTTGCCCGAATGTAATCACACAATTTAAAGTGTCCTCTCTAGAAAGAAACAATAGATATAAATCTGAAAACGGCCATGGCTCCCATAGACTCTAAACTAATGCTCAAAAGTGACATAATAAAAACAATGGATACACGTAGTTTAAGGCAAACGATCGAATAGAGACATGCTCCATACTAGCAATTGATAATATACAAAACTGCATCAAATGGAAGTCAATAAATACGAAAAAGTATCAATTACTAGTCATGCACTAAAGGGGCCTTTGACTATTCGCACACAAAAACGCGTCCACATATCTTAAGAATGCCTTTGAATTTTAACAAGGTGAAAACACCCACATATCGCCTAACTAGAGGACTCGAACAGGGAGTGAAAACTTTTAACGCCTGGCTCACCAATTGTGCAGACTGCATTGCCTTCGACACCGTATCCCACCACACGCTGATCGAAAGACTCCACCACATCAGCAACCAAGGAGATATGCTCAGATGGATCACCTCCTTCCTCATCGGAAGAACCCAGAGGATCTACCTCCCACCTTTCACTTCTGAACTCAAGGAGATCACTTGCGGTGTCCCCCAGGGCTTGTCTCTCAGACTCATTCACTTCAACGCATATATAACCCCGCTGGCCAACATCCAGATCCCACGGTCTCAATATAATTTCCTACGTGGACAACACCCAACTCATCCTCTCACTCCCCGACATTATACCTTGGAAACTGTTCAAATGCTTTTCTACAGGAAGTAGAAAACAACCTAGCTATATTGCTTTGATAGGTCAATACCAATGTTTTACAGTCTGCCTTTCAGGACAGTTCAGTGGGCTTGAGACTCCACAGCTCTGTTCCCAGAAAGAAATGGCTAACAATAATCTTTGCCCAAAAACATACCAAGGGTCTCAGTGACAACAAATGTGTAGGTTTTTAGAGTTGTAAGGCTGACTCGCAATCTCAGTGTCCATTTGAACTGGGGCACTAGGTGCATAATTTGATGACATTTAGGACACAGTTCATGTTGAGACCAGGTAGACTCCTAATTGGTCACTCACGCTCAAAGTTTTCTCAATGGGGGGATACAATTTGAAGTTAGTCAGTTCACAGACAGTCATCCCTGAGGACTTACAAGCTTTAGGGGCTGTTTCTAGAAAAAATGTTGTTGTCAAGTTTTCATGCCCATGGGACTGGTCAACTACTGGATCCAAAGTTTCAAAGTTTATCAGTTGCAAAGGTTTAATTTTAAGATTTCTCCAGAAGCGAATAACAAGAATGTCATAGGGTTCAGGGTGTGGCTAGCTGACGCTTGAGCACATAGTTTCGCTTCGGCCCGGCTTTTATCGTATATTGCCGCTCTGGGGCGCCATCGGCCCCATAGGTTAAGAATCTCTGTGGGATTGTGCTGTGGGAGTGGGTGCCTGTGAACATGGGAGCCTGGGGGCACCCTGGTGAGCAGTGGAGCAGGGTTCTCCAAGGGACGAGGCAGGGGGCAAGATGGAAGCACGGACCACATCGCTCTGTGTGTGGCAGCCCATGAGATGCACAGCGCTCCAGATGAACATTGAGACCACAGTCAGAGGCCCGGGGCTCCTGCAGCGTGGCCCAAGACCTGGAGTGGGGGGGCGTAGCCAACCGCTTTGGGAAATGGCTGCTTCTTGAGGCGGCTCCATACGAGCACGCCCGTTTCTATAACTATCCGGTATAAACTGATCCAGCAGCTGGTGCATTGTTCCCCCAGAGTGCAGCAGACGACCCTGGGGATCCATCAAGACTATTCCCTTGATTTTCCACTTGGGGTCATGGAGAAATTGCCGACACCGTGCTTGAGCTGGGGAAGCACCGCCTTTCTGACGGCGCAGCCTGCGCCGCGGCCTAGATTTTGCTGATCCGTGGGGCTCCTGACACCCGCATGACGATCCCGGCAGCTGGGGCCTGAAAGAGCGTGTGCTCAGCTGCTGCGCATATCTAGCCACACAAGGCGGTGTCATCCCGGAGCCATTAGGATTGCCTGATCGCCGCTGGTGTGGAGAACCCTCCCTGCCCCCATCAGCAGCACCGGTGAGTGACAGCCCCGGTGTCCCTCGCCCAGCCTAGGGTAGTGCCCGGGGGCAGTCTGTTGTGTGTGGAGGCGGTGCGGCCTCAATTTGACCTGTAAACAGCTCGGTGCCCCCGCCCCCCCCCTCCAGGAGAAACTTTTACTGTACGACATGGCTTCCCCTCTGGGCCCCCTGTCTCCCTGCACTGTGCTGCTTGTCCCTCTGCTTGGGTCCCGCTATCTTCGACGATGGGGCACTGGCTTTGTACAACCCCTATATGAACTTCGAGTCCTGGGACTGATCTAACTCTATTTCTGCGACTGCGGGGGAGACGCACTGTGCTGCAGCCACCTCGGGCCGCTGGATACTGTCGGGGTGTTGGGCCCTCTCCTCGTCATGGGCTACATGTGATTGCTGTGCTCTGCTGGTCTTGGGCCCTGATAGATGTGTAGTTTGTGGTTAACGCCGATCTGAATACCCTGCAGGGGGTGCCTGGGTGTGCTGCCAGTGCCTGTGGGCCTGTGTCCCTTGACCCACGTTGTTATATCAGGCCTGGCTTGCCGTGGCTCGAAGGACGACTCAGACTGAACGCCGCTTGCACTGGACAGTTCTCTACCCCTCATTTTTTTCACTCAACATCGGCGTGCCATGGCGGAGGGTCGCAGCTCTAAAGCAGCGGAGCAGGCCAAACAGATCAAGTATGCATTGGATGGTGGCCCCGGCGCGAGCCTGAAGGAGGGTCCCAACACACTTGAAAAGCGGCAACCAGGCCGGAAGAAGAAGGAACCGACGCTGCAGGACATTATGGAGGCCATTACAACAGTGCACACGTCATTGGAGTTGCGCATTGATATTGTGTCCTCAGACATGCGCTCGATGAACTTACGGCTGAAAGAAGTTGAGATAAAAACGAGTTCCCAGTTTGAGGACACTTCAGACCTGCAAAGCAAGATGGAGGCCATGAAGGCCCACGCCTCACAATCGGAGGCACAGCTGGATGACTATGAGGGGCGCTCCCGGCGCAACAACGTTTGTATACATGGGGTGGCGGAGCTGGCAGAGGGGCCATCAGTGGACCACTTTGTGAAAGAACTGATCACGACCTACCTGAAGCCGACTGGTCTCTTCAATTTCTTTTGTGTTGAAAGAGCTCATCGCGTGCCGGGAGGCCAGCCAAGGCCCGGGGCCCCCCGCAGCTCTTGCTGGCTTGGATCTTCAACTTCCAAGACTGAGATGCCATCCTGCAATGTGCCCGGTCAGCGGCACCAGTGGCATTCCAGAACAGTCACATCACCTTCTTACCAGACTTCACCCTCAAGGTGCAGCGTCAGTGAAGCAGTTTACTGGATTTGAAAAAGGCGCTTCGTGAGCAGGAACTGAAGTATGCCATGCTCTTCCCCGCCAAGCAGAGGGTGGAGTTGGAGGGGAAGGCTTTTTTTTCACCACCCCTGAGGAGGCCTGGGACTGGCTCGATGGGTGGTGTATGGCTGGCCCGAGGAACAATCGCGCCCAGAGAGTGAGGCTGAAGGAGGGCTCGAATCTTTCCGGAAGAAATACCCCGCCTGAGAAGCATGTGGCAACGACTGGTGGGCTGGAATGACCGGTCTGTATGTGTGTTCCTTAGGAGTGGTTGCGTTTCTCCTTTTTCAGGTGACTAAACGTAATATTGCCCTCCCCCTATGATGTTGTCTATGTTTTTAGGCTGAGACGGGGCCTCGTCGGGGGCTCCTCCACAACAGACTCTGATCTGACTCTTTATTGATGCCTGGCCCTTTTGTAGTGTCCCATAATGTTTCTGGGGGGTTTATTAGCTGCTTCCAATCGATCTCATTTTGTTAAATGTGCGTACTAGTTGCTAGTCGCCGAGACGGGTGCTCGGTTGGCACATGCACCCACAAGTTTGGTAAGGGTGGGAGATAGGCACTCTGCTAGTTTGGGTGGGCGGGAGGTTTTGACACAGCCTAGCAGGGAGGTAGGGAGGGGGGCTTTGGGGTTGGTTTCTTGGGTTGGGGGAGTTTTTAAATGTATGTTGTATTTTTTGTTTGTTGTGTAGGCATGACACAACTGAAAGGTCTCACACATGGGTGGTTGCAGGTTCTACGTCTTTGGGATACAATTTTGTGAATGGTTCATGGCACTTGGGACAGTCTTCCCTCGAGGGTCGTTCCTGGTGGTTCTCTCCGGATTTATGTCTTCCTATAGAGAGGAGTAATGGGTACGGCGACCAGACAGAAGCTTAAATTGATGTCATGGAATGCCAACTGATTGGGTGACAAAACTAAAAGCTGTGTGCTTCTCCAGTTTGTGAAGCGTCAAGCCCTGGACGTGGTATTATTACAAGAGACACACTTGTTAGGCAATGCATGCAAAGCCCTTTCCCGCTCGGGTTTCCATTTGGTGGCCCACTTGGCCTTCGGCTCTAGCTCATGGGGGGGTGGGCATCCTGGTCCGGAAATCATTCCCCCTGACTATGGACTCGGTCCTTAATGATGCTCTGGGCAGATTTGTAGCCATCTCTGGGACTTGGGAGGGGGGCACATTCATCCTTGTTTCGGTCTATGTACCACCAGACCTACATACCCAAGCCTTTGTTGACCTTGGCGGTCTCCTTCTCGGTTTACTAGATGGCAGGTTACTGATTGGGGAGACTTTAACTCCATTGTGTCTGACTCACTTGACCGATGACCCCAGAGGGATCTGCCACCTTCTCACAATCGGAAGCATACCTTTCTTGCCGTGATGGGCCTTGTCGATGTATGGAGAGGCTAACATCCGACCAATCTCCAATACACATATCTGTTGAGGCCTCACCATAGCATGTCCCAGATAGATTACCTGCTTACGCTTGCTCATCAACTCCACATGGTCAAGGACATTCAGCATCTTGCCAGGGGAATCTCCGACCATTCGCCTATTCTATGTCTTTTGGAAGTCGGGGAGCCAACGGTTGGCCAAGTGGCCCCGATCAACTCTTGGTATCTCACAGATCCCTCCTCCAGAGAAAAGGTCCTGACCAAGACGGATCTCTATTTTCAAGAAAACGACGGTTCGGTCAACTCATCAACGGTGCTATCGGAGGCCTATAAAGTAGTAATACTGGGGGGTGGTCCTGGCTCATATCGCAGGACAACGAAAGGAAAAAGGTGCCGCTATGGCGTGCTTGGAGGAAGAGATCCTTGACTTGGAAGTGCAGTTCGAACAAACGACTCGGTAGAAGTATGCCAGAAACTCCGCATAAAAGTCAAGGAGTTTTCCGACTTGGCCTCAGGCGCCGCTAAGGCATGTCATCAGGCCACACTCAGTAAGATCTACGATGTGGGAGAGAAAGCGGGCAAACTGCTGGCCTGGTTGGACCGCAGGGACAGGGCCCAGCGAGTTGTGGTGGAGCTGGAGATGACTCTCCTCCCATTCCCACTATGCCCCAAGACATAGCAGACGCGTTTAGCCAATATTACCAGTCACTTTACACATCCCAAACGACACACTCTGAGGAAGACGCCGCTTCTCTCCTCCGTGATATCTCGATGCCACTCCTTACTGAGGAGGAACGCTCCAACTTGGATCTTGAGATTGAGCTTGAGTAAGTTGAAAAGGCTATCCATGACCTGCGGGAGGGAAGCATCGGGTCCTAACCGCATACCTGTAGAATTGTTCAAGATCACAGTGAGCAAGTGTGCGCCTTATCTTGTTTTCCCCTCTGTCTTGAGAAAGACCCGCCATGACCACCTACAGGGGCACACAAGGGTTGAAACGTAAACGAATCCATAGGTTCAGAATCACCAGGATTCCCACAGTAATCAAAGGAATCCTTGGTTGAGATCAAACCATCATCTGACCAAACTCTAACTGTACCTGTATATACATCTGTATTGATTTATTTTCCACACTGTATATATTACCCTGTTCACTGAGCACTCTTTCACAAAAAGTCACAAAAATTGTTTATCACGGTCCTGCTATGTATGTATAAATTAATTTTCGAATGAAGTAATTCAGTTTTGTATAGAAGTGATCATGGATTAATATGTACAATACAATACTTTTGAACTTATAACCTCGTTCTTCCGTGTTTTGAGCAATTGATTTCTCACTAGTCCCTGTATCAGAGAGCTGATTTGTTTTCATTTGCATCTATGAGCATTGTTCAAATAACCTGTCCTACCCAACAGAACCAATTTTTTGTTGAACTGTTACACACCCAGGTTCTGAAGGACACCGGGTCACCCCTTTTTTGTAAATTATTACGCCTTATCTTGTTGCCATGTTTCGTGACAGTAAAGATAGGGGTATCCTACCTGAGGATCAGAGTCTGGCAAACATAGTTGTCTTCCCCAAAGCGGGCAAACCCATGAATACATGTTCAACTTATAGACCCATCTCATTGCTCAATTGGGAAGCGGAAATGCTGGCGAAGATCCTTGTCACTCGTTTGCTCAGGGTCCTCCCACGCCTGGTCCATCCGGACCAGTAGGGATTCATGCCAGCGAGAAACACCTCTCTTACCCTGCACAGGCTTCACTGGTTTCTGGGCAGGGTAGACACGATTAGGGAGGATGCGGTCGTTGCGTCCCTGGACGCCACATCTGCTTTTGATACCATTGAATGGTCCTATCTATTTGCCGTACTCCACCAATTGGGGGTTGGGTCAGAGTTCAGTGACTGGGTGCGACTTCTCTATTGCCAGCCCCTTGCGCAAGTGGTTGTTAACAGCAGGAAATCCCTCGTTTTTATTCTCGATAGAGGCACCCGACAGGGCTGTCCTCTACCACAGCTTCTTTTTGCACTGGCCCTGGAGCCCTTAGCAACATGGGTCTGACAGGACCCCGCTATCCAGGGCCTTCGTTGGACGCAGGGGTGGTTTAAGTCGGTGTCTATGTCCTCCACGGCGAACAGCCCTTTCTTCCCTGTGGCTGCCAGCTAGCAGAAGCGGCTGAAGGATTCAAATATTTGGAAATCTGTGTCTCAAAATACCTCCCCAGACCTTCTACCGCCACTGACGCTTCTTAAAGCCGGCGTTCTCCATTGGAAGATGCTTCCGCTGACACTCTTGGGGCATGCAGCCCTATTCAAGATGATGTCCCTTCCGAGATTTTTATACGCACTACAGAATACTCCACTTCCAGTCCCCCCAATGTATTTCAGAGACCTCAAAGGTGTTGTTCGGGATCTCTAGTGGGAGGGCAGACCACCACGTATCCCCACTCATAAACTTACTGGCTGGTTCGATGGGGGTATAGGGCTCCCTGTTATATTAAAAAATATTACTTGGTGGCGCATCTAGTAGCTATTAACAGTGTACATATCGGTTGCATAACGACCCAGCCTTCCAGATCGACAGATGGCTCCTCCCGGGGGGCGGCTTCGGTGGTGCGATATATGCGCGCCCCTTGCGGTCCGTCCTTACCGGCCCGACAGGGCACGCAGTGGCTATATGGAAGGTGGCCAATAGGAGTTTGGGGTGGGAGGGCAAACTCACACAAGCCACGCCATATGGCGCAGTGAACAACTCCGCAGGTTGATCCGGTCTAAGGGCTTTGACAAATGGGACCTCATTGGCATCTCCAGGATTGGCAACTTATGGTAGTCTGGAGATGTGGTGCCCTTTTCTCGGCTGCAACAGGAGTACGAACTTCCTGAATCTGAATACTTTTGGTACCTTCAAATTAGGCATGCCGTGCTTGTGGTTCTCCCTGGAGGTAGCGACCTCCCTGACTCCTCCCCGCTTGAGGATAGAATACTTCATGGGGACCTACCAGAAAAGGCCATTTCCCTTATTTATAAAAAGTTCTTTAATAATATGGCGGACCCTCTTACCAGCCTGTGGGCTAGGTGGGACCACAATGTCACAGGTTTTGATGACGAGGAGTGGCAGGCTGCAGTGGCTTCCCCATGCGAAGTGCCCATCTCCTCCCGGCTCAGGCTGGTCCATCTTAAACTGCTTCATAGATCCTATTTGTCAGGACCTTTGCTGGTTCGCATGGGTTACATCCCGGAGGGTGACTGTGCGAGGGAGTGTGGGCAGGAAGGCACTTTTATTCATATTATCTGGGAATGTGCTGTGATCCAGGGGTATTGGGAACTTGTGGCGGGCCGTATGGAGGAGACACTGAGGCAACAGATTCATTGTAACATAAAGTTAGCACTGTTAAATATCTGGGACCCTACCGACCTGAACTCCAAGGAGCGACTATGGGTGACGCTTGGGTTCATGATCGCAAAAAGAAACATTGCACTGCTTTGGAGGGCTCCAATTTCGCCGAAAATAGTGGACTGGTCCAACGATATGGATTCGTCCATGGTGACTGAGAAATCCATCTACGAAAGGGTGCACATATGCCCTTGAAGCAGTCAAGAGAGGCGGAGGACTGTGGCCCTTTTGGAGGCCTGACCACTCTGCTGGGACCATCCTGGGTGATGCTACAGCCTTGGGCTCCTACAGACTTTCCCAGAAACTGTGTTGGTGGCTGCAGGCGAGGTGTCAAAATCTCCTGAGGGACTGCAATCTACAGAGTTGGCTGACCAGCTGAGATGAAGGGTGTGCAGTTTAAACTGCATGTGATGCCAGATGCTGGTGCTTCCTGAGGATACTCATCATCGAGCAGAAGGAGCTGGACAGCCTGTAGGCCATCTGGATCCCCAATTCCTGAGGTGGCTGTGACCGGCAGTGGGCCAGTGCTGCCCTATTAGTGGCCTACAACAAAAACAAAAAAAAACTTTGTGGGCCCATCTTGAAGGGAACGGCGGCCTGGGACTGCCGCTGTTCTTCCTGGAGTGTTCACTGGTAACTGTGGGGCGGACGGCTGATCACCTGCTACAAG
Source organism: Lissotriton vulgaris (assembly GCF_964263255.1). Classification (NCBI taxonomy): domain Eukaryota; kingdom Metazoa; phylum Chordata; class Amphibia; order Caudata; family Salamandridae; genus Lissotriton; species Lissotriton vulgaris. Next base: position 445,222 of record NW_028244738.1, on the reverse strand, counting down.
TGGAGCTGTTCTTGTTTGATTGGCCTGGACACAAACTGGCTCCATCGAGGTGAGGAGTGTGGTGCATGATAGGAGCCGCTGCTGAACTACTCTACTAGGAGCCACCTTGCCTTTGACTTGCCAAGCTCCCTAATTGCCCCTTTAGACAGTCGCTCCATTGATTGTGCTGCTGGAGTAGACCTTGAGCCAGTGGGGCAGTAGCACTGGATGGTGATACTGTTGATCGAACTAGGCGTGGGTGCCCCCGTGAGGTGAGGAGTGTGGCACAAGGAAAAGCTCTGCGGCGGCATATTTCATTTGGCCTGACCCCTGGGCGTCCCACTGAGATTGTCGCTTCCCGATCTATCCCATCACAGGAGGTGCCAGACCCACAGGACTGTGACAGGTAATCCCTGTTTACTTGATTAGCTGGATGACCCTGGGTGCCCACTGGCCCTTGCTGAACGAACGCAGCTGCGATCGCTTGCCAGGACATTCTGAGAGTGGTGGAGCATAGCTGGACTGGTGTACAGCTTGGCCTTTCCTTTCTTCTGTGAACGCTGCCATGGGCCAACCCAGGACGGCTCCTTCGGGTCATCCCTGGAAAAGCAAGTTGCCTGCGAAGGACATTGATTTTCCACCATCCCCTCTTCAAGCCCAGCTGTTTAGCATATTGGAGGCTATTGTAGACACTAAAGACAACCTCCGACCGGTGGTGGCCAAGTTGCTTTATTACATGAATAGAGATGTACTGCTGCAGAGGCCAAGGGCGGACGGACCACTTTAGGTGGGGAACAGAAAGGTGTTGCTCTTCCCAGATTTTACTGCAGTGGTTCAATCACAGAGAGCCTCCTTCTTGGTAGTGAAGTGTGCATGCAAGAGGAGGGCCTTCAGAATTTGTTGCTGTTACCTGCACGGTTTAAAATAATGTTGAACGTAAAGGCGTACTTTTGTGGTGATCCGGCTGAGGCCTGAGCATGGCTTGAGACTTACAACCTGGGGTGGGGGCACCCGGCAGGGGTTCAGACTGAGGGCTCGGCTCCTACCCTTAATTCAAGTGTCGACTAAGTCTCAAACGAAGCTGGAACTAGCAGCATTGCTACTGGTGGCAGAGGAGATCACTGTGCACAAACAAGGAGACTCAATCAGGAGCAAGTCCTCTGGCCTGCGCTGTGAACCGTGAGACTCAGATCATTCGGTGCAGTGCTGCGGAGACCTCCCAGATGAGACACCACAGACTGATGAGGAGCTCTTCTGACTGATGGAGATCTGCTAAATCCAGGCTGCGCAGAATAGTTACAAATGGATTCTTCTGTTTGAGTGTTGGCCCCTCCATCCCTCTGAGGCCCGGTGTTGTCCCTTGCTGGTGGGTGGGCTCTGGCTGAGGAATCAGTCTGCTGGGGGCTGTCCTGCAGGCCCACCAACCTCTTGGTGATTCTACGATGGAGGGGGTGTTGTCTTGATTGCTGCATACTGTCCTCTTGCTTTTGATGGGAGGTTTGCCCCCTCTTCTGTACTCACTCCCAAAGGTACTGCTGTTCCTGTCCTGATGCTGCTTGAAAAGGCGTTTAAGCCACTAGAGCATAACTAAAGGGCAGACCTGAGTATGCATGCATGGTTGAGGGCTTCAAAGGAACACTACAAGTTGGTACTGGACTGCCTGTGTTGCCCAACTATAGGAAATATCTTTGTAGGGCCCATGAAGAGGAGGGGAAAGATGGGAGGCTACTAACTGGGCTAATTAAACCAGAGTTGAGGGCCACCCCCATTTCTAGAGTAGTGACTTTGGATGGTACAGTGTACTTCTCTTCTAGTTCCATTAACAGGGCCTTTTGGGACTATTACCTGGAACCATATAGATGCCCGGCTTTGGTATTGACAGTCTCAATGAGGGCGTACTTGGGGCGGCTTCCACTCCGGACTTTGCCAGGGGGGAGGGGGGATTGGGGAACCCTTGATGCCGGCAAGACTCTGGGGCCCGATGGCCCTGCTGCAGAGTTTTACACAGCCTATGACGATCTACTGGCCCTAAGGTTTATGGAGGTATATGCTGCTGCATATGAGAAGGGGGTATGACAAGCATCGGCCAGGGAGGCTCTGGTGGTTCTGCTTCCTAAATCTAAAAACCCACATATGACGCCAGCAGAGTTTAGGCCTCTTTTCATGCATAACATGGACCTTAAACTATTGAGTAAAATCCTTCCATCCCGTCTGTTTCCCCATATGCAATTGAGCATATACCCTGACCAGACCGGGTCCATCCAGACGCACAACACTTCCCTTTTCCTCCAAAGGTTGTACCATGTGCTATACCATTCCGAAAAGCTTTTCAAGCCTGAAGCGGTGATTAGGTCCGTCGATCCTGAGAAAGTTTTCAACAGGGTCCAGTTGAACTTTCTGGATGAGGTCATGTTGGTGATGTGTCTTGGGACTTCCTGGATTTTGATGGGTTCACGTCCTCTATTCCAGCCCAACTGCCAGAGTAAGAACAGGTTCCACGGTATCGAGCCAGTATGATGTTCATTGGGGCACTTGACAAGGGTGCTCATTAGCTCCTCTTCTGTTTGCCTGGTGATCGAGTCTTTGGCAGAAAATCTTATACTGGAGTGCAATGGCAGGGGCTTTACTGTGGGTGGTCATTAACATATAGTCTCGTTAAATACTGACAATCTCATTAATACATGGTGGATGGGGTCTCTGGCGGTGGGCATAAGCGGTTGCTGGAAGAGTCTGATTTCCTCTTCAGCCTGAATGCCAACTGAGGCACAGCATGCCTGTTTCCAGTTGCTCTAGATTGTGAGCAGCCTGCAGAGGTCCCGATGGGCTTAGAGTGGGCATCGCACACTTTTAAATATCTAGGAAACCTGATTTACGATCGTCTGGGGATTCTTCTGAAGAGATATCTTTGGGGGGCTTTGAGAGCTCTGAGGTTCTGTGTTCCCTTCTGGAGGTTACTGAAACTCCTGATCATGGTACGAATATTCATCTCTCCAATGATGATGCTCCAGAGACTGTTGTACTCTTTCACAAAACTCCCAGTTAATGTCCCAGGGGCTTGGTTCAGCCAACTGGATTCACTACTCCCAGAGTAGGTTAGGGATGGGGGTTGCCACAGGGTGGTTCTGTCTACCCTCAGGTGACCAATGAGTGAAGGCGGACTGGGGGTGGCAGACTTTCAATTATACATTCTGTCGGCTCAACTTCAGTGGGTGGCTCATTGTTTAGATGGCTCACATCAGGAGGAGCTTGGTCGTATAAGCACCAAACCCAATCAGGGGGCTCTGTTGGCCAGATTAAACCAGCCGACAGTTAAGGACCGGAGTCTGGGGACTCTCATGGGGACAGCACTAGATTGCTGTTGGCAGTGTGTCCGGTAGATGGGAATTATACGCCCGCACTACCCCTGGTCGATCTCCTGAATGGTGACCAGCTAGTACTCTTCTCACTGCATAGCTCTGCAACTGGACCAAGAGAGGTGTGGTGATGGTAGGACACTCTTATCAACTGGGAGTCCTGATACCTTTTGGGGTGCCGGTTGAGCATTACAACCTGCGTCCAGGCCAGTTCCTGGCTTAAAAGGCTATAGTGAGAACGTTCCAAGACCTCTGGAATGGAGAAGAAGATGAGCCCCCAGTGCATGGGTTATTCAGCTCATGGATAAGATGGGATTGTGCCAACCTTTGGTGACCTATCTTTATAGGGCCACTAATGAGATGGTGCGGCACCACCTGGCTACACTCAAGGGAAAGTGGGAGGAGGCATGGAGTTCATAGACGTGGAGTGGGCTCATATTCTAGAATACCCACATTAAGTGTCCCGTAAGACTCATTTGAAATATACCCAGTTCATTTATGTGCACGTGTCTTAATTGGGTAGCAGATTCCTGTACCTGGCCCTCGTGCTGGCTCAGCATAGAATTGCGATGGATTGGATGTCTAAGGAGGGACCCTCAGTTGTGGAGTGAGCTAGAAATGTGTCCATGTGGGCTGTGGCAGAGGAGAGAGCGTTGCAGCAGGAGGAGGCTCTGGAAGTGCGCAGATGACCCATAGTGGGTTTGTGGTCCGAAGTTTTGGAAAATTGAGAGAAAACCCACTGGTGGGTAGAAGCATGGTACAGACCAGGGGGTTGACTCAGATGCGGATGACAGTGAGCATGAATGATGACACTAGGAGACGAGCCTTGGGGGAGTGGCGTGCCCTTTTCCTATGGATGATGAGCCCCCACCCCACAGTCCTTTCCTCTCTTTTTCTCTCCCCTACTCTTTACATCCCCCTCCCCAGTTATATGCTGCTTGTAGTTCGGCCAGCACCCCGGTGTGGGTATGTTGGCAGCCTGGGAATGAGCTCCAGTTCATTGGGCTCCTGTTGACCAAAGGTCTGGGGTCCCCCTCACCTTCTATGATGTTTGCAGCTACTTATTATCGCATGAGGCTGCTCCATCGAGATGCTTAGCTTAACAGGTTGTGTTCTTCAGTTATACCTGTCCCCTGTTGGAGCGAGTTGGCTTGTGATTTTTATTGTCCTACTGCGATATATGTGTCTGCTCTCTTGGGTGGGGAGGGGAACACTCAAGAAGGCCTCTACTTCCCATGGACACTCATTGGATGAGCTGACTTGTTGCCAGGTAACGATGCTCTTCTGCGGAATATCCTAGCTCATGACTTTATACAACGTCATCTTTTGTATTATGTAAAATGTGATATTCTGGACATCTGTGGTAGCTGTTTTGGGTTACAATTATCTGCTGTAATCAAACTCATTATATTTGTTTACTATGAAAATGCCAATAAACTTGGTTAAAAAAACAAAGTATGCCAAAGGGTTCCAGAATTACAATGACCGGCCACAGTCAACAAAACAAAAGCCCAATGACATTGGTGGAAAGAAAATACCTCTATGTCCATCTGGGACTGTACTGTGGCTGATATGGGCATGTTAAAAGTATTTGATGGTCAAGATACGGTGGAGGGTCAAAACAGCTATCTCTGCATCGCCAGGACCCCAGATGACAGTCTTTAGGGTCTCGGGTAACAAATCTGCTGGGCTACAAGGAAACTGTGGCTTCTCGATTTCTCTCTTCCTTGAAGCTGTCTTCATATAGAATCTCAGTCAGCTTGGCCTTTGACAGACCTCTAACCAGTCAGAGGCATGATCCTCCCTTCAATATCAAAAGACACACAGATGATGGAGGGAATGCAGAGCAAATCAAACATTTACCCCCCGGTCAATATATTTGAGTTATATTCATCGTCACTTTAGCTCACCATGCCACCCCAGTTTAAACCCAGCCATATGCAAATCAGTCTTGACCCAGAGCCTCATGGGAACAGTCCAGCCAGATCTGCCAAGCCTGGTCCTCCTGGACCGGAAACAAGCATCCTGGGACATGTTTTGGGGCATCACCCCGGTTGAGAAAGCAAAAGGCACACAGATTATGGACAGAATGCAGACAAATGAAACATTCACCCCCAGCCATTAGATCTGGGTTAAATCCTTTGTTCTTTTGCTCACCATGCCACCCCAGTTTAGACCCAGCCATATGCAAATCGGTCTTGACCCAGCGCCTCATGTGAGCAGTCCAGCCTGAACTGCCAAGCTAGGTCCTACCTGGACCAGAACCAAGCATCCTGGTACAGTTTTGGGGCATCATCTCTCATCAGCCAGGCTAGCTTTAATCCAGTGGCACAGTGAGGCCAGGACCCATGTCTGGGCATACTCGGCGCACTGAGGGCGAGAAAGCAAAAGACACAAAGATGATGGACGGAATGCAAAGCAACTCAAGCATTCACACCCAGTCAATAGATCTGGGTTGAATCTATTGTTCTTTTGCTCAACATGTCACCCCAGTTTAGTCCTAGCCATATGCAAATCAGTCTTGACCCTGTACCTCATGGGAACAGTCTGGCCTTTACTGCCAAGCCAAGTCCTCCCTTCAAGGAGCGACTGCTTCCGCTTCTTCGGGCCGGTCATAGGAGTAACAACTCTTCTACAATCCATGGCTTACCCGCAGCCATTCAGCAGTACAGCCACCAGCATCAGCAAGGCTCTGTCCTGGTCAAACATCTGCTCGACTCTGAGATGCATTATAGCATGTATATATGTATATGTATATATATATATATATATATATATATATATATATATATATATATATATATATATATATATATATATATATATATATTTAGAGAGAGAGAGAGATAAATAGTGGACATACAGCAGACATAATTGTGCACATTCACTGCGGCCATCCATTTTACCTTTTACCACTGCCTCCCACTAGACTGAGCCGGCTTTAGCGCTAGTGGCGTCCAGTGCGACAATCTTTTTTACAGTCCTCCCATAACCTCCTTCTCCACGGATTCCCTCACTACCACCCTCCAACAGTGCCCCTCATCGCTCCATAACCCGTCTCTCACACGCATTTCCTTTGTTTTATAGCGTTGCTCATACCAGTGTAGGGTGTCAGAGCACTTTACATCGCACACACACATTATACAGAACAAATGAATTATGTTTGTGTGAATCAGCCGATAGGAAATATATTGTAAAACAATGAAGATTCCAAGGTGTAGGATTCATATGTCACCAGTACTAGTAGGCAGTATATTTTAAGTTTTTGGTCTAGAGAAGTACAAACTAAGGATTTGAAATGTACCACAGTGGTTGACTTTAGTAGTAAGAATGTATTTCTACCCAAGGGGACCATTTTCGCAACATTAGGAATGAAAGACTGGGGGAAAATACTAGCATTCTAACGTATACCATGCTGTTTGCATGCAGCTCTTTGAAGATAGTTTATAGCTCACTGTGCTAGATTAGGGTTCTAATTTATTAACTCCAAGTAACAAAAGGATATCTGTGACAAAAGCAGTAACCTACTGAGCGATGCCCATAAAATACAGTTTGGTGATTTGCGTTGCACGCGCTCTTTGCAGCAGGCATATTAACCCTCGGTTCTTTGCAGCATGCACAAGGGGAAACTGCCACTAGACAAAACATCTCTCTCTAGCTGGAACATTAATCACGAGAGTTATCTTGACATTTTTATTGTTATCTGGAAACCCCTGGAAACACAAGGAACTCTGCAGCATGTGCTTTTCAATCCTGTGTTATTTCTAAAAAAAGAGCACCCCCAACGGTAGCACCAGTAGCCTCCCATTAGAAACAATTGCAATTCTGAATTGGTATCTGCCTCTAGAAACGAATGCAATTCTGAATTGGTCTTCCACTGGAAAGTTCACCATTTTTAAATACTCTAATATTGCAAATCAGTGTGTGCCTATTGATAAATGTGCTAAATAATGTTGGCACAAAATTTAAATGCCACCAGATATGTTATTATATGCCAGGGTTCTCGTCTGCCTCCTTAAGACACGGTACTTCCAATACATACTGAAATTATGCATAAATATTCAAGCCAGTGCGGACATATTTCAGGACGCTACTATTAGTATGATGCACAATCTGACAATATTTTTGCTGAAACACACGACAAATCTATTTATTGTGCTTGGTTTGCTAGTTTCTACATGGCAGTATCTCATTGACCTAATAAGGTACACATCCCCACGCCGGTGTCTCATTGGCCAAGTCATGAACACATTTCCACGCCATTCCCGCATTGCCCCAGTCAGGTAGTCATTTCCATGTCATGTTCCGCTAATCCTAAATACACATTATAACAGCACAATCACAATATCCCAGGTAAGTGTGCATTTTTATGTCACAGATCGTACACATTACTATGCTAGATTTCCTGTGGCCCAGCCAGGTACACATTTCCATGCCAGTATCACTATGACCCAATAAGGCCTAATAAGACTCCATTAAATCAATGGGGTATCACCCACAGAATCAAAGGACCTGGGTATGAATAAGATAAAGAAGGGTGGTCCTTGACATTAATTAGAACAAAACTTATATGAATATCATTTGTATCTTGGTAATCCGATGAAATCTGCATACATTGATTCAAGCAACATGGGGGAGATATATTCGTGTTGGTATTGGTTGTATGCACATTAGATGCAAGAAAAAAACAGTACCCAAAAATTAGCAAGTTTAGCTTGTGGAAAAAACAATAGATTATAGCCACACTCTGGGTGCTTGTTCTATCAAAATTCACATATTTATTTACAACTTCATAAAACAATTTTAAACGGCGCAAAAGACTATCAGGGTATAGTCAGTGGAAAGGAAAAGGGGTGCTCTTGTGATTTAGAGAGGAAAGAGGAAAATTAGCAATTATAGTATACAATTATAATATTTACATATACCAAAGCGGGAAAGCTTCCGCTATCATATAGGCCTGTCCACAACAATTGAAAAGGGGAAGGAAATTAAACTGGGCGGGGTACAGGCACAAAAATTGAAAGGCGTCGACGTTTTGACCCTAGTGCTCCTGGGATATTTGGGACCTCGGCTGCGGGTCTTCTTCAGGACAATGGTGATGGGGTGGGGGGGAAAAGGGGGGGAACTTGGCCGTGATCCAACGAGTGGTCTGGATCGAACACCAATGATGCTGGTCAGTATGGACCTCCGTCCCAGCTTCTAGGGGGTAGGTCACCTAATGTCTTGATGGTGGTCTGATGATTCAAGTTAACACTCAGTTAGATGCTCAGCCTGATTTTTTCGGTAAGGCCACTAATTGTAGATAGTAGGAGAGTCCTACCGGTGCCTCCACGGGCACTCCGGTGGTGGTAGCACTGTATGGTACCGACGTTGCCTCTATAGTTTAGTTTAGAGGTTGGGCATAGTGACTAGGATCTCACTTCAATTTCCGTCTGAGTTCGTAGTGTAAGGTACCCAAGTTACCTCAGGAAAATATTGTGAAGGGCTGAATACAGCGGGCGACTTCTACCGGCGTGTAATCAGTATGGGGAACCGCGTCCGAGCTAAACAGTTACTTCCGTGGTTTGGGAAGACTCCAACCAGAAGACCTGGGTTCAGATCTTACCTTCCCCACTATATCACATTGTGCGACCCAAAGCTAATTACTAACTTCCCAGGCCTTTCTTCACTTACTTACCAAATTAAATAATATAATCGTTGGCCTAAAAGGTGAGTCTCAAAGCTGAAGTCACCTTTGACAAGCAAATCGGGAACACTTGGGAGAGTGGCAGCCCAGTGTTTAGACAGGCTAACTGGCACCTGGGAAGGAGAGGGGAAACCTATTACCAAACTGGTTTCTTAGGGGTGTGTAGCTCCTTTGGCAGCCACACCTTGTTGGTTGGGTTAGGGAGCCTTGGATGATGAGAGAGGGATTCTGCCATGTTGGGAGTGGGCAGCATGGTGCATCTTTAGATTGCCACATGCAACACTTCACAGGAAATGGCCATTAGGAGGGAGGGAACCTGGTAGCCCGTTGGCTACCAAACACATCCTCCTGAGGTCTTTTTCTGAATACAAATAGGGCTCCCCTAGCACTCAGAACTCATATCTCATCAGGACTGGAAGAAGGACTGCCCTGCTGCACCATTGAACCGGCTAACAGAGGATGCACCAGCATGGACGTTACCTGTTGTACCTGGTGGCTAGCAAAATAGAGGGAAGGAGCTTGCTGTGTGGTGCTTGAGGAGAAGTCATCTCCGGAGCTCAGTCAAGAAACTCCAAGGGTCAATTAGCTGACTTGTTCACAGCACAGGGCCGCAACAGCTGAGAAGCCTACTGAGGTACGTTGGTAGCCCAAAGTCTTTAGACCCCTGCCAATGCTCAAAGTTGCACCCGAGTTCGCTGAGCCTGGGAGAGTCATCAGAGTGCAGCTCGGTCACCCAGAAGCTAAGTTATAACACATGGAAGGATTTGGCTGTAATCGCGATAGCAAGCAACTGGTAGTCCAATGGTGACTTCTTCCAGCCCAGAGAAGACCTTGAGGAACATCGACCCTGTAACCAGGATGGGCTCACCCCCTTCATGGACCAGGAACTAGCTGCAGGAAGACCCTGTCTACTTCATAGCATCCACAGCACCCTTGGGCATCTTCAGCAGTCTTTATCCCTTGCATAAGGACCACTTCCACAGGAATCCATTGCAAAAGTGATACAGTGCCTGTAACTGCCTGAAGACTACTTCACCTGTAAAGGTAACTAATTCTGAGGACATTGCTGGTCCCCCTGACTGACTCTACTGGAGTTGGTAGCCTAAAGTGTTTCTAAGTTACCAAAAAAAAGCTAGCCCAACATTTCTAAGTGTCAAATCCAATGAATTTGCCAATGCTTGCTCACGGTTGAGTGAAATGCTTTGATTTACTGTATTTCTATATTTCCGAAACCCTTCGGTGGATCTTTTTTTTGTGGTGTCTAAAAATACATTAAAATATAGTCTATTTTTATAAATTGGTGAAGGATTTCTTTGATGTCTTGTTGATTTTTTCTTCAGTTGTTTTGGTGTTGTTGAACAAGTTACTTACCTTTGTTAACTCCTCATCTGACAGAGACTCTATCTAGCAGCAGATTCCTTATCTTAGAATATCCCCAGGTGTCAGACTGGATGTGGAAGATTTTCAAGTCCTACCCCTGAGGTAGGAGGCGTCGTTCAGCTATGCGTCGTCCACACTGAAAATAGCGTGCCCGGTACCTATGTAGGCACCACCGCAGCGTAATGAAGTCAGTTATATTTGCAACGTTCCACTCCTGGAGTACAGAGCCACAATGAGAACTGACCACTGGGGTGGAAAATACTAAAGCCCTGAAAGGGTGTCCCTTACACCTTGATCGGTTCGCAGAGTGGGGAGGATGGGAGGATTGGTAAGGAGTCTCTACCAGATAAGGGGTTACTGAAGCTAAGTAACTTGTTCATCTAATAGACTTCTAGCTGCATATTCCTTACCTTAGAATAGATAGACAAGCAATACCTCCCCGGAGCAGGGTATGCAAACTCTACTGGACCAAAATGTCCTGCAGGACCAAACAGGCGAAGTGCCCGTCGCTATGGACCTGACTGTCCAGGCAGTAATGTTTTGTGAATGTGTGCAGTGATAGTCATTAAACCACGAAGATCCACCCTCAAGCAGTTTCAAAGACTGTGTCCTCCCAGGTTGAGTATGCTTTCTACAATGATGGGAAATACATACAGTGCTTTAAAATACCCCTCACGCATCAAAGGGCCCTTGGTGTCATGCTTCATCATAGGGGTCTTCCTGCCTCTCTACGGGACGGGGCGTGCTACGACCTATGGCTACGCAGGAGCACTTTTGTTGTGAGACTACTATGTGTCATGTAGGAGTGTGGGTGGAAGGGTTAGGAGTGAACAGGAGGGTGAGGTTAAAAAATACCTGGGTCATCGGTTAGTAAATAATTTCTAATACACCTGTGAGCTGGTATTGTTAAAAAAGTGGTGACGGAAGTGTCTTTGCCTTAATGAGCTATGCCTCCAGGGTTAGTCAACATGTTTCGAAGCCCCCCAGGCTTCTTCACCAGGACTTAACAGATCCCTTGCTACACTCACGTATTATGTGGTGTGTTCATTACACTAATCTTCTACAGAAAAGTATGTTTGTGAAAATAAATATACAGTGCTCTAAATCCCCGTAGGTCCAGAGGAGCCACGGGGAGGTCACACACAGCGGGGCAGTGTCCCAGTAGCAGTTGCGAACCCATCCCACCCATTACAGGCTCATGAGGCACGTTTAATTTAAAAAAAAAAAATGATTCAAGATACTTATTTAGGTAAAATATTCAGGTGTATTAAAATTTCTTTTCTAACCGACGAGCCAGGTATTTTTTAACCTCACCCTCCCATTCACTTCTGACCCTTCCACTCAAACTCCTACACGACACATAGTCGGCTCACAACAACAGTGCTCCAGCGTATCCGTTGGTCGTACCACCCCCTCCCGTAGAGGGGCGGTAAGACCCCTATGATGAAGCATGACACCAAGGGCCCTTTTGGTGTGTGAGCGGTATTTAAAAACACTGTGTGTATTTCCCACCATTGTAGGAAGCATACTTAGCATTGGAGGACACAGCCTTTGAAACTGCTTGAGGGTGGACATTTGTTGTTTAATGACTATAGACTAACGGAGGTCGTATCCACCTCTACTACTTGTGATAAGTAGTACCTCTCTACTCCCCCCTTTGTTCTTTTCTGTGTGCAGTGATACCCATGTCACTGCCTGACAGATGTCCAGGAGAGGAAAGCCGCATGCAAATGCAGAGTTTGTAGCTTTGGCTTGGGTGGAGGGAGCTTAGAAGATTTTAATGCACAAGACGATCCATCGTAAGATTGTATGCTTCTTCACATCCTTCCCTTTTGTGGCTCCAACAAAGCCCATAAAGAGGTGATGATAAGCCCAGAATTCCTTTTGTGCGATCAAAGTAGAATGACAACATTCTTTTTGGGTCCAGGTGATGGATTATCTCCTCTGCTTTGGAGAGATGAGGCAGAACAAAGAAGATTGGCAGGGTAAAGCTCTGGCCTGCATGGGAAGGCGTGACAACCGTTGGAAGGAAGGAGTAACGTGTCCAGAGGACCAGTTTGTCTGGGTAAAAGGAGGTCTAGGGAGGGTGAAAAGAGAGGGTCTGCAATTCTCTGACCCTCTTGGCTTGTGTAACGGCCACTAAAAAGGCACTTTTAGTGTTCAGCAGCCGAAGAGGGCAATTGTGCAAAGGTTCCAATGGTACACACACCAGGAAAGTGAGAACAAGGTTGAGGTCTCAATGAGGCATGATCATTGATGTGTGGGGAAACATGTACAGCAGACTTTTAGGAACCTGGCTAGAACAAGGGATTTGAAAAAAGAGGGTTTGTCCAACAACAGCAGGAATGAAGAGATTGCTGAAAGATATCCTTTGGCAGTGCCAATGGCAGAGCCCAGCTGGGCCAAAGATAGGGCAAACAAAGGTTCCTTGGATAAAGGTGCAGAAAGGGGTTTAACGTTATGGGAAGCACACCAATGCACAAACTTATCCCATTGGCAGGCATATACTGAATTGATGGAGGGAGGCCTGGCTGCCAGAATAACATCACAGACTGCAGGCAGAAATTTGAAAGCTGTCAACCGTCACTGTTCAATCTCCAAGCATGCAGGTAGAGGGTGCACAGGTTCAGGTGCAGAATCCTGCCTTTTTGCTGTGCTAGAAGATCCTCCCAAGGAGGCAGCCTGACTGGAGTACCTATGGTCATGCCCATCAGCTTGGGATATCTGACTATCTGTTTCCAATCTGGAGCACAAGAATGACTGGGCCTGGCTGTTCCTATCTTCTTGAGAACTCTAGGCAGGAATGGTATTAGCGAAAAAGGCAGAAAGTAGGCCACTGCTCAACTTAAGAAGAAAAGCGAGAGTTGCCTTGAAAACTACAGCATGCAAAACTGCTGAAATTGCGAGTTGTTGGTGGTGGCGAACAGATCTAACAAAGGCTCTCCCCACTGCTGAAAGAGACCTTGCACCACCTCCAAATGGAGATGCCATTCATGATCTGCTTAGCATCTGCGGCTGAGTTTGTCAGCTCTGGTGTTCAGCGAGCCTGCTAGGTATTAAACCACCATGGAAATGCCCTTTCATTCAAGCCATGTCTAGAGGAGCAGGGCTACTTGACACAGGTTCCACAACCCCACCCTGCCTTGTTTGTTGCAGTACCACATGGCGGTGGTTCCATGAATACTTGCACCATCCTTCCCTTGATTGGAGGAAAGAAGCTTTTTATTGCCATGCGAATCGCCCAAAGCTCCAACAAGTTGATATGGAGCCTGGACTCTGCCGGAGACCAGATTCATCTGATAACAACCTCTTCCAGGTGGCCACCCCAGCCCAGAAGTGACAAATCTGTCACTAACGTTAGATACATTTGGAGAAGGGAGAAGGCTCTGCTACTGACTAAATCGCGGTTTGTTAGCTATCACTGCAGGTTTTTTGCAGTTCCCTCTGTGATCTGGGGCATGTCTAAGAGATTCCCCTTATGCTGCACCTATTTGGCCTTCAAGTTCCACTGCAGAGCCCACATATGCCAGCAGTATGTGTGTCACCAGTAGGATGTAGGAGACCATGAAACCCAACAGCCTCGGAGTCAGTCTCACTGAAATCTAGGATAGAGGCTGAAACATCGGATTCATAACGTGAATATCCAGGACTTGCCGCTCAAGAGGATAGGCCCGAAACTGCACTGTGTCCAGAACAGTTCTGAAGAAAGGGAGCATCTGAAAGGGAGTCAGGTGTGACTTTGGCATGTTGATAGTGAACACCAGCGAGTGCAGGAGGTTTGCAATAATCTAAAGGTGGGTGACAACTGCCTGGGGCGAGCCCGAATACAACATCCAGTCGTCAAGGTAGGTGAAGACTGAAATCTCAAACCTCAACAGATGGGATGCAACCACTGTCATCATCTTGGTGAACACCTGAGGGGCACTAGTAAGGCCGAAAGGTAGTGCATCAAATTGAAAGTGCTCTTGGCCCACCGTTAACCAAAGATGGCATCTGGGGTCTGCAGGACAGGTTGTTGAAATATGCGCCCTTCAAGTCCAGCACTACCATTAAGTCTCCTAGGTCTAGGGTAGACAAAACATGGGCGAGCATTAGCCTTTTTAACTTATCCTTTTTCAAGAAGAGGTTGAGAAGGCAGAGATTCAGGATAGGACAATGTCCTCCATCCTTTGGCACCAGAAAGTAGCAGGAATACCAATCACAACCTACTACTGATGCCGGCGTCCTCTCTATGGCTCCCTTGGCCAAGAGAGCCTGCTCTTCTTGATATTGCAAGGAGAGATGTTACTCCATCTGCTGACTATAAGTGAGTGGCATCAGTGGAGGGGTTGTCACAAAGGGAAAGGAGAAGCTCCTTTGGAGTATCTGAAATACCCAACAGTCTAATGTTACTGGCCACCAGTAAGGGAGGTGATGGCATATCCTGCCTCCCACTGGATCCCCATGAGGGTCTGAGGGGTGGACTAAAGAGGCTTTGAGGCAGCAGCTGCTGGGAGTGGGGTGGTAGATTGAACCTCTCAGTCAGGCATGGCACCTCAAGGCCACCGACGATGAAATTGCTCTGCCCATCGAGTCGGTCATGTGAAGTCTGAAGAACCGGGTTTTAGAACCCAGCGGTGCCAGGGATAACGCCCGATGTCTTCGGATTCCCCTGCCTTGGCAAACAGAGACACGGGACACTTATTGATGACGTCAAATACCAAATTTTATTGGCTGCAACCAGGAACAGAGGTCTACGAAGCACAACACGGGTGGTTCGCTAGAGACTGCACAAATTCATGGAGCGGATCATCTTCTTTTATGCCAAAAAAATCACATTCCTGGCTAGCATCAATTACATACAAACTGACCAATGAAACAGTGACATTTCAAACATATCGCATGACGACAATCCCACTTTCCGTTGTTCAGCCCACCAGAAATGACCAAGCAAATTCCAATATTCCTGTTCGATCAGGCCGGACAAATCCATCATAAAGACCTCAACCCAAATCAGTGATTAAGCCATAAAGGAAGGAACAGAAACAGATGAGAAACAAGATAGAAGAGTGTGTGCGTGTACCATAAACTCAGCAATGTCCTGCTCTTTGATCTTTGTCTGACCAGCTGCTTAACAAGGAACTGGCTCAGCGAAGTCAGCCTGGGGCAAGGGAGTCAGTTCGGCCAGGTCACACAAGAGCCAGCTAAGGTGTACGTGTCCCAAAGACTCGTTCGGCCATAGTCATCGACCTATGTGAAGGCAACCACACAAAATGGCTGCCGCACACAAAATGGAACCCGAGGGTTCAAACGAAATCCCTGAATACGTAGTGTTCTCATTAATCGGTTATGACGAAAACACTTGTACATACCGCACTCGTCATTTGCGGTCCGCTGATACCAAAATCGTCTCTATCTGACGACCTTCATTGAACGGGTTCAGAATCTCCGAACCACAGACTCTCAAAGTCACAGAGCCACAGAACCACAGACCCTCCTTTTGCCCTTACATAGGCAATAAACCCAAACCCATGTCAGTCTGAATCCAGGTCTATATTCATCAGATCATCAAGATGTTGCTGTAGCATCATCCTAGTACTTAGCAACTCTCTCTGGACAGGTCTCCTCGCACACGAAGTAGCACAGAGGCCACATATAGCAGGAGCACACTGTACCCAGAGACAGAACAGGAGAAGGATAGCTAAGATCATCCCAATGACCATCAGAATCTTCCATCCCCACGTGGATATCAATCCCCAAAACCATCCCATCAACGACCAATCTCCCTCGTCTATGTGTACAGACTCGGAGATCTTATGTAGCTTGGAAATGGCCTGGAAGACTGTTGGAGCGTTGTCTGGAATGAAAACACAGCAGCTCGATTGAATCAGCTTACACACTCCACCTCTATCTGCAAGTATGACATCGAGAGCAACTCTATTCTGAAGCGTCATAAGTCAATCCGACTGGAGCTCAGCAGTCAAGTTACTAAGGGCACCGGCAGTTTCGACTATGGTGGACTCAACCACTCTCGTCAACTGGCGAATGTTCCTGCTGTTAGCCATCGGTCCCCAGAATGGCAGAAAACCCTTAAAGAAATCTCCCAAATCTTGCCCTGCGGTATCTTCCTTACTGAAGACACCTCTAGCAACTCTTGTCTTATGGTAATCTGCTGCAGCTGTAAAAGTGGGAGGCAACAGGAACGAAACAAAACATGTGCCCGAGAAGTCAGGGGGCAACCATGTGTACGCTTTGTCATAACAGATGAAGTAGGTACCCTTAGCTGCTAGAAACGCTGGGGAAGTCTGAGACGCAAATACATAAGTCTCAGTGCAGACACTCTTCCCTAACTGAGCTCTCGGATTCTTGCCATTACCTTGCAGACAATAATGACCCTGATGGGGCACTATCCAAATCGGTGGAGAACTTTTCGCTCGCTGGTTAACACTCAGACTAACTCCATATCCAGTAACGTTCCAACCAATGTACGCTTGTGTCTCATCTCTCGGGATAGTCTCATAGGAACTAATTCCTTTAATCATATCGACTATACCCTTGACCAGAGCACTAGTCTTTGGACTATCTTTCACGGAACGTTGGGGATAGACACTATGAGCATAAATGAACATCGTTCTGTATGCCCAAATAGAACCATTGTAGCTGAAAGGCAAAACCAGATACGGAATACCTTTATCAGTCGTATGAGGCATTAGGCCACAAACCCAACAATTTGTCGTGTACATTACTAGCTGGTGTTGGTGCAGGAGTTGAACAAAGGAATTGTTAGCAAATTCCAGTCTTCTAACTATTTCATGTTCGGGCAGAGGGTGAAAAGAATGAGAAGAAATAGTAGGAGGAGGTATAGGTTGCGTAGTGGGCATGAACGTCACTTGAAAAGAGAATGTCACATATCCAATTAAAAACATCATTAAGCTAAGCAACATAAATAAACACAATATTAAAAATCTTTTCCGGGACATCATTTTACAGATTTTGCTCTTAAAGATTATCGTCTCAACAGGTCTCTCCATCTCGAAAAAGTCCATCCTCTCTAATTTGCTGCTCGCGGTGGTAGGGTGTTCTATACTAAGGAATGCTTCTGTCAGCCCAGGGAAACTCCCTTAGGCCAACCAGAACCGTCGACCTAATGTCTTCGGCTTGCACTCCAAAGACTTCGGCAACCGTGACCCTTCAGCTGAACCCGGATGGCGGCTCGAAAAACAAAAATCAAAGTAGTTCTTCGGAGGAGAGTTAACCTTCAAAAATCATAAAAAGAAAACTTTATATTTTATTTGTCCTGCGACTCCCGGTCGCAAATTATAACGCTCTTTGCCAGGCAATGTCTGTTCACGGAACAGTAAATCAGGTTCAACAGAGTTCAAACGGTTCAATGGAGGCACAGCTTCTTGGAGAAGATCGTCACTTTCTTGCTCAGTGTTTGTTCCAATCAAACGGGCATCGCTGAATGGCAGAAAACGAGGCACGGTCTCAGTCTCAGAATCAGGAAGTCCTTTCTGGACCCACTGGTCGTACGGCAGAGGCAAAGGAGCCCTTTTGCAATGTACGCCGTGGATCCAGTTCTTTTTATCGTGCACTCATACTGCAGAACGGGTAGATAACAAAACCAGGTAAGGTCCTGTCCAACAGGGCTGCTCGTACTTGGTTCGCTGAAAATTCTTTACGAGCACCCACGCACCGGGTTCAATGGCGTGCCCTGGATCTTCAGAAGCTTGTGGCAATGAATCGTGAACCTGTTGATGCAAAATACGCAATTTAGCCGTCAATTCATACAGGTAGTCAAGCAACACAGGATGTTCTATTTCACTAAATTTTGTCGGCCTCGGCACTCCCCAAATGTTTGCCGGGTGACCAAACACAACTTCATATGGACTCAAACCCATTTGTGAATGCACAGTCATTCTAGTGGACAGAAGGGCTAGAGGCAAAGCATCTGGCCATTGTAAACCAGAGCTCGCTTGAATTTTGGCTAACTTCAATTTTAGAGTGCCATTATAGCACTCGACTAGACCAGCTGATTGGGGGTGATTTGCAGCGTGGAACTTCTGCCGGATACCTAACCCGTCACATACTCTCTTCATCACTTGACCCAAATTCACTCCCATTGTCACTCCAGATCATTCTCGGCAAACCATACCTAGGGAAGAACTGTTTAATAAGGGCTTTCGCTGTGGACAAGGCAGTATTGTCCTTCAAAGGGTAGGCTTCCACCCATCTAGAAAAAGAGCAAACAACCACTAACACATACTTTAGGTTGTTGCACCTCTCCATGTGGATGAAATCTAGCTGCAAAGCCTCAAACGGATACGTTGGAGGAGCAAAATGACCAGCTGGAGTTGGAATTCCCTTACCAGGATTGTACATCAAACACACCATACAATTCTTAACCAAATTCTCTGCACACTTAGGAATTCCTGCATTCTGCCAATCCGGAGCCAACAACTTGCAAATCCCTTTCACGCTAATATGGGCCAATCCATGAGCCATTGTAACCACTGGAAGTACATACGCATCGGGTAACAACCAAGTCTGATGCTCTGACAAATCAATCCAACAACCATTCGAATCCAATTTACCCTTACTCTCTCTCCATTCATTCAACTCTTTCTCTGTAGCTTCAGCTTGGATGGATTTCACACTCTCAATCGTATCTTCACACATACTTCCATCTGGAACCCATCTCGCCGGACCTGCAACATACATTCGACTCATCACATTTCTCGCAGTTTCTTTCGCAACTTCATCTGCAAATGCATTACCACGACCAACATCATCCGTTATTTTCTTATGGGCACTGCATTTCACAATCGCTACTTGCAACAGCAAAGTGAGTGATTCAAGAAGTTCATTCACCAACTGACCATTCTGTATCTTTGTTCCATGCGAAGTCAGGAACCCACGCTCTCTCCACAAACGTCCAAAACTATGAGCCACACCGAATGCATACTGGCTATCGGTATACACAGTCACTCGTTTTCCTTTTGCCAACACACACGCTCTTGTTAATACAATCAACTCTGCTGCTTGCGCTGAATTATATGGAATAAGTGCAGGTTCAACAGTCGTATGCAAAGTCGTAACAGCATATGCTGCAGTCTTATCACCATTCGGAAGCTTAAAGCACGAACCATCAACCCATAAGGTACCATCACACTCTGAAAGAGGAGTATCCCTAAGGTCTATCCTCCCTTTCGTTTCTTCCTTAGTCCTAAGGAAACAATCATGTTGTTCGGTATCGTCTGACTCAATCGAAATCGGCAACAACGTGGCTGGATTCAACAGGTTGCATCTCTTTATGTGCACATGACTCGCTAACAAGGTCAATTCGTAACCCGACAACCGAGCACTAGTTAAGTGCTGTGTCTTGGTACGATTCAACAAGGTATCCACTGCATGTGGAACCATCACAATCAGTGTATTGTCCATTACCAAACCAGCAGACTGTCGAATCGAAACAGCCGCTGCCGCTGTAGCTCTTAAACAACTCAGCAACGCTCTAACTACCGGATCCAAAGTCGACGAAAAATAGGCACATGGATGCTGCTTATCGCCAAATTGTTGAGTCAAAACTGACAATGCACATCCCTCTCTCTCGTGGACATACAATGTGAAAGGCTTACTGTAGTCGGGGGTACCCAACACAGGAGCTGAACACAACGCATCACGTAATTCTGTAAAACTCTTCTCACATTCGTCAGTCCAAGGAATAGGATTTGGAGTATCCTTAACAGTAAGGGCTATCAAAGGCTTTGCAAGCAACGAAAAATTAGGGATCCACTGTCTACAGTACGATGTAATACCTAAGAAAGCACGTACTTCTCTCTGTGTAGTAGGCACACTCATTTTCGCAATCGCTTGAATTCTTTCTGGGGTCAGTTTCCTTCCTTCCTTCGATAAGAGGTGACCTAAGTAGGTAACTTCTTGTCGACAATATTGCAACTTCGAAAGAGAAACCTTGTGATGGAAATCAGACAAGTGACGTAACAACGACAAAGTAGCCTCTCTACAGATCTCTTCATTGTCGGCAGCAACTAACAAATCGTCAACGTACTGAATAAGAGCAGCACCATCAGGTAAAACCAACAAATCAAGTTGCGTCTTCAAAGCTTGGCTATACATCGATGGACTCTCGCAATAGGCTTGAGGAGCGCGCTTAAAGCGGAAACTTCGTCCTCCTAAAGAGAAGCCAAAATATCTCTACTTTCCACGGCAATCGGGATGCTGAAGAAAGCATTCTTCAAGTCAATCACCGAAAACCACGTGGCTGTAGCCGGGATTAAAGTCAGTAAAGCGGTGATATCAGGTACAACAGGAAATTGCGGAACTACAATCTTATTCACCTCGCGGAGATCGATCACAAACCTATATACAGGAGGCTGTAAAGAATCAGTTCTTTTCAGAACAGGCAAAACCGGACTATTGCACACATTACCTCTCGTTTCCTCAATCACACCTTTCTCAATTAGATCATAGATGATCACCAAAAGTGCTCTTTCACCATCACTAGAGATGCGGTACTGTGGAATGCGTGGCAATCTAGCATTCGCTTTTAACGTCACAACATATGGCGGAATCTCTAAAAGACCCACATCATTTGGACCAGTAGCCCAAAGAGAATCAGGAAGAGAAGACAATTCAGGTGGAAGTCGATCTTTAGATAAATACATCGGAGAGATCACTCTCTTACCCAATGTAAGATGTACTCCCGAATGAGAACAATATAGTGTCGCATACAATCTCTTTAATAAGTCCAATCCCAACAAGTTCTCACCACAACCAGTCGTTAGAATGAGGCGTGCTTCGAATTCACAAGGTCCAACAGAAATAGACAACGGACTAGAAATCGGATTCGTAACCGGGGAGCAAGAAAATCCTACTGAAACATTCTTTAAGCCAGACAAAGGTGTGCCAGGGAGTTTAGAGTGCATGATAGAACTCTTCACAGCACCAGTATCCAACAGAAAAGGCTCTGACACACCTGATGCAATCACTTCAACATAGGGTCCACTCTGATCTACTGGAACTGAAACAACTCCCTCTCTTTGTCTATGGCTGTCCTAGCAATCATTACCATCCACATCTTCACCTTCGACATAGTAGTCGTTCACATAGTACTGTGGCGTCCTACCGGTGCACAGACAAAATATCGACTCCAAAATATCGAATGGACAAAATATCGAGTTAAAAATATCGACAATAATAAAATATCGACAACAAAAATATCGTTGGTCAAAATATCGATTAAAATAATGATAAAAAAATATCGAGTACAAAAATATCGACTCAAAAAAATTGACAAGATAAAATATATATAAATAGTTAAAGTAAAAAATGTTGATAATATGTAGAAAAAAGGTTAAAAAATAAATACATTATTAATAGTAATATAAATTGTAGTTAATGTTTAGGAGCGGGATGTTGGGTTAATAGGGGATAAGGGTGGGGAGTAATTTAATAATAATTAATTAATTAATATATGTTTGTAAATATTTTTAATTAATAATTAATTAATATTAATTAGTTAATTAATTAATATAATTTTGTACATATTGTTAATTAGTAATTAATTGGTAATTAAATAATATTAATTAGTTAATTACATTAATTAGAGTAAATTATTTATATATATAATTTTAAGTTATTGTTAATTAATTAATTGTGAAAAAATAATATTAATTATTAAATTAAATTAATTACAGCTAATGTGCTAATATATTTACTTTATTGTTAATGTTAATTAATAATTAATTGGTAATTAAATAATATTAATTAATTTTGGGTAAAGGAGTATTTTTAGGGTTCAGGGTCAGTTTTCAGTTTTTGGGTAAAGGGGTATTTTTAGGGTTCAGGGTCAGTTTTCAGTTTTTGGGTAAAGGGGTATTTTTAGGGTTTAGGGTCAGTTTTCAGTTTTTGGGTAAAGGGGTATTTTTAGGGTTCAGGGTCAGTTTTCAGTTTTTGGGTAAAGGGGTATTTTTAGGGTTCAGGGTCAGTTTTCAGTTTTTGGGTAACGGGGTATTTTTAGGGTTCAGGGTCAGTTTTCAGTTTTTGGGTAAAGGGGTATTTTTAGGGTTCAGGGTCAGTTTTCAGTTCTTGGGTAAAGGGGTATTTTTTGGGTTCAGGGTCAGTTTTCCCTACTGTTGCACCCACTGGAGTGGGAATAGTAATTTTAACCCCTACGCTATCCAACGCTTTCCCTACGCTTGCACTCTTTGGAGTGGGAATAGTATTTTTTACACTTCTGGTATCGTACGGTAATATAATAGTATTTTATTTAATTATAGTATGTAACTATATATATATGTTTTAACAAATAAGATTGTAAAAAATTATTTTTATTATTTTCATTTATTATTTAATTATTGTAAGTTAATTTAAGTATTTTTAAGTATATTTTAGTAATTAAATTTTAATATTAATTTAATTTAACACTGTTTTTAAAAAAGTCGATATTTTTTACAACTATATTATTGTAAACGATATTTTGTACTCGATATTTTTGTACTTACCTGTTTGTAGATACAAACTCGATATTTTGACTGTCGATATTTTGTCCACGATATTTTTGCAAGTCGATATTTTGTCCCTCGATATTATTTCAGTGATCCGTCCTACCAGACGCACCATTCTACTTATCAAAGCTATTCATAGAGTTCTGTGGAGGCAAAGGACGCGCATTCTGACCACGACCTCTACCTCTAGGAGCTTGTTGAACACCTCGACCTCTCACACCAGAAGTACCATTCGTGCGCTGTAACAAAACCGGACAACTACTCTTGAAATGACCCTCTTCTTTGCAATACGCACATTGATTAGGACCTACGGGAAAACGCTGTTGAGAAGACTCGAACCTTTGCGAGTTTCTCTGATATTGCTGAGGTTGCTGATAATCGCGCTGATTACTACGAAGCGGATAAGCTTGCTGTAGAAGAACTTTAGTCTTCAATTCCTTAGTCTTCCTATCCGCTTTCTCTATCTCATCCTTATTTCTATTTTCATAGTACTGGGCGGTAGCTAAAATCTGAGCTGACGTAGAGACAGCCCAAGCACTCTCAGAATCCTTCAGCTTATTGCACAATTCTGGAAGAAAATTATGAACAAATTTGTCAACGAACAACCATTGACCACCTTCTGTACTCATGTCCTGACCACTGTGGTCTACAAATGTCTCTTCGAACCTAGTGAAAAAGTCAGACACAGTTTCGTCTTTCTTCTGCTTACACGCAGACAATTTGTCCCAATTAACACGCAAAGCGGGCATCAAAGTCTTCATATAATCAATAATCCTACCAGGGAGTTCAGCAATTATATCTTCAGGCTTACCACCACCTACTTGTCTAGTATCTGCAGCTCATAGATTATTCCATGTATCACCTAATTCCTGTGCATGATCCGAATGACGAATCTTTCCCCAAATAGGCTGTGGAACAACATTCCGAAACAACATATCTATATCTGCTAGATTCATAATACATGAATCCGCAGTTTGAGATAGCTCCTTATAAAACCCTGCTGGATTTTTGCACGGATCAGGCAAAGTCTGTTTAAGGGCTAAAACTTCAGCACGCTTCCAAGGAACATGTACCCAGACACGCTGAAAGTGTGGAAGAATAGGCGGATTAACAGTTGCATCACCAGGTCTCCAAACTGGAGAAACCTCACGCATCGGATATTGACGCGCCTTCCTCCTAACCGACGGATCAGGCTCAAACAGTCGCTGAGAAGGAGATTCACTCCTAAACGACAACAACGTCGCTACTGCTTTCTCAACTTTGAGACCCACAACAGTCCCTTTCGCAAACTCAGAACGAATACGGTACAACTCAGGCGGAGTTTGACCTACTTCACTATCTTCCCATTGTTCACAAAGGAACGAACACATCATATCAAAAACGTATCTTTGTTTTGGCGCTTCCCATTGATGGAAAACATCCATAACACCCTCAAGATCATAGTGCGTAGGATACGAAACCTATTTCATTGCATCAGGCAACTGACTACGCAATTGCTTACGCTCGACAACAGGAGACATACCCAATGAACCCAACAGAGGAGAAAAGAGACTAGCAACAGCATCAGTCATTCTCTGTCGAGCAGAAGCAAAAGTTGACAAAAGAACAGGAGACGGAGCAGAATGAGAGGAAACCAAAGGCGGAACAGTAACAGGAGGAGTAAACAAAACAGGCATAGGAATAGCAGACGAAGGAGGTAGCAAAGTCGGCGGCCCTTGAGAAGGCTGCGCCAAAGGAATAGGAGCCAACAGAAGAGGAGCTGGCTGTTGAGGAATCACAGGTGGCAAAGCAACCGGAGGTTGCGCAACTACAACTTGTGGCGGTGCCGTAGCATTCTGCACATAAGGGGGTGGCGAACTCAATAGATGCGACATTAAAGGATCTTTCACAAGTTCTTTCTTCTCTTCTTGTTGTCGAGGTGGCAAAGCTGGGTAGCACTTGTCAACCGCTAGTTTACGCTGCCTAAGCATCTGTTCGCTCTCTTGTTCTTCTTCATTATCCCTAAACTGTATAGCAGCTTGCACCATTGACATACCTCGTTCTCTTTTATTCTTCTTCGCTAACTTAATTTCTTTCTGTTTGGCTTCTTTTCGCCATATGCAGAAAGAGTCAAACATTGCTGGCCGGGCTTTCTTCTTGAACAGTTTAACTTCGAGATTGTCTAAAATCGCTTTTTCAAAGCTACCATAACGGGGCCACTGTAGGACGCCGTCTTTCCTAGTATATTTAACCCATATTTCATTATACGCAATGGGGCCCACTCCATGTTTTACGTAGAGCTCATAGGTCGGAGTTCCAATCGGAGGAACCGGACACGTCCCTAGTACAACCAAAACCAAATATCTTTCTAAGTCTGCTAAGACCAGGCATCTTCGCTCACTAGTCTAGCTTCAAACTTCAAGGGAAATCTTAAAATGATAGTCTCGTGAGTACACGAGTCCCTCGGCTTTGGGGCCTGCAGGTACCAAATCAAAGCGATCCCGAAGGATACCCAAACAAAACTAAGGACTGGGAGACGCTCCACTCATACTTAACTGAAATGTCGATGGCGTCACCAGAAGACCCGTCTATTGTCTCGCTCTACAAATCGTCTAATGGCTCCAAGACAGGGCGACAGTCAGGGCAGCAGTCCTTCGTAGCCGTCGGAAAGCAGGGAACCTCGCAACAAAGACTTTCGGACCATGACGACATACAGGGGTCGATGAAGTGGCAGGCCTTCCTCCAGAATTTCCACACAAAGCTCCTCACGATCTTCGGGCTTGGACCGGTACCGCTGAAGTCGCCCTACGTTGGGCGCCAACTGAAGAACCGGGTTTTAGAACCCAGCGGCGCCAGGGATAACGCCCGATGTCTTCTGATTCCCCTGCCTTGGCAAACAGAGACACGGGACACTTCTTGATGACGTCAAAGACCAAATTTTATTGGCTGCAACCAGGAACAGAGGTCTACAAAGCACAACACGGGTGGTTCGCTAGAGACTGCACACATTCATGGAGCGGAGCATCGTCTTTTATACCAAAAAAAATCACATTCCTGGCTAGCATCAATTACATACAAACTGACCAATGAAACAGTGACATTTCAAACATATCGCATGATGACAATCCCACTTTCCGTTGTCCAGTCCACCAGAAATGACCAAGCAAATTCCAATATTCCTGTTCGATCAGGCCGGACAAACCCATCATAAAGACCTCGACCCAAATCAGTGATTAAGCCATAAAGGAAGGAACAGAAACAGATGAGAAACAAGATAGAAGGGTGTATGCGTGTACCATAAACTCAGCAATGTCCTGCTCTTTGATCTTTATCTGACCAGCTGCTTAACAAGGAACTGGCTCAGCGAAGTCAGCCTCGGGCAATGGAGTCAGTTTGGCCAGGTCACACAAGAGCCAGCTAAGGTGTACGTGTCCCAAAGACTCGTTCGGCCATAGTCTTCGGCCTATGTGAGGGCAACCACACAAAATGGCTGCCGCACACAAAATGGAACCCGAGGGTTCAAACGAAATCCCTGAATACGTAGTGTTCTCATTAATCGGTTATGACGAAAACACTCGTACATACCGCACTCGTCATTTGCGGTCCGCTGATACCAAAATCGTCTCTATCTGACGAACTTCATTGAACGGGTTCAGAATCTCCGAACCACAGACCCTCAAAGTCACAGAGTCACAGAACCACAAGTCCACAAAGGATGGTGAACTTAGCCGCATCGTTCCCATCAGCAATAGCCTGAGAGAGCATGGCCCGGGCTTCTCAGGGACAATAAGCAGCACTTGCACAACTGAATCCCATAGTGTATGGGAATAATGTCCAAAAATGTCCAAAAGGCATGTGGTATTCACAGACCGCAGTGCCACGCTGGTGGAAGGGAACATTCTCTTACCGAAGGTGTCCAGCCTCTTGGATTCCCTATCCGGTGGAGTGGTAGGGAATGTGCTAGAGTGAATATGGGATGAGGAGGCTTGGACCACCAAGCTGTCTGGGGTGTGGTGCTTGGTTAGAACACTGGGGTCCTCAGGAGCGGGCTGATGGTGGCAGGCAATCGTCCTATTCACAGGTGCCCCTGTGCAGGGCTTGGACCAGGTCCCAAGTAGGACATACATAAGGTCTTCATTGAATGGGAGTAAGGATTCTGAAGGGGCGACTCCCAGCTAAAGCACCTCCATCAAGACATTAGTCTTGACTGCCAATGAGGGCAGGTTAATGTCCAGGACCTCAGCCACTCCGGCACACCATCACGGCAAATGAGGCTTCCTCCTCCGTAGCCACAGTAGGAGGAGAAACCAGGCCAGTGTCAGGTGAGGTGTCCAACCCACTAGCTTCACTCAGTTCCTCATATCAGTTGTCCTGTTCCTCAACTGGTTCATCTCCATAAGAGTTCATGGACCCCTCCCATACGTATCCCTCACCAGGCCTATCCATCAAATAAGGCAGAGGCTCCGCTCCAGGAAGAATGTCCGCAGTCGGCCCTGGACGCAGCGTTGAATGACACCCATCAGGCTCTGTGTCGGAGTCAGGTATGATGATGGGGATGGCAGCGCCTAGGGGCGTCAGTGGTGCAGGGGGCATTAGCAGCGCTGGGGGCATCAGCACTGGAGCCGGCGCCGAGGAAAGTCTTCATCCCACCGTCAGCTCTGCTCCGGATAAAGCAAGGGATCCATGGGGCCTAACTGGCGCAGAGGCAGAACCTGCTGGCATGGATCGAGTAGGGGCCCCTCCCACACCCATGGGGCCCGAAGGCGCTCCAGAGGGGCTGGACGACCCGAAGGTAAGGCACATGGCCTCATAAAATTCAGTGGCAGGGGTCACTCCAGCTCTGGTAACATTGGGGAAGCATGGAGCGGACCCAGGATCAGCCCCGTGAGTCGGCAGAGCCTGGAGTGCCGAAGCTCCCTGGTCTCGTCGGATGACTTTGATGGACACAATGAAGTTGAACAGCATTTTTACGTCGTTGATTTCTTGTGTTTGTGTGACTTACCCAAACTAACATTGAGAAAGCCATTTCATATTGTGTTTGGATCTAGATTTGTTGTACCTGCAATTAAAGCATTTTAAGTGGAATTCAGTGCCTAACCAGCTTGTTAGTCTCATTGTTAGAAAACATGCTTAGGGTGACATAGTAGATGTTTAGTGGTCTTGTGCACAGTATTGAAAAAAGACATACACATATAGCAATTGCGATGGTATCTTTAGATGCCTGATATTTCTAATCACAAATAGATCTCCCTTTACTACAGGCAATCTTGCTGCAACAGTAAAAATCAAAGTGCTGCTTTGAGGATTTTCACCAGTCCATTGATTAAAATCTATAAATTGTCTTGAATATCTTTTCCTTTGCCTTGCCCCTCTTCTACATGTTGTATGTGTGCACTTCTCTGGCTAGACAGTTACCTGTGACCCACCTGAGTAAGAAAAGTGATACGAGGCAGGAGAAGAACATAGTCATAAAGAGAACATTGTAGCGTGAGACATGAAGTAGAGAGAAAAGGTGGTAGAGCCAGAGATGATGTAGAAAGATATGTGAAGAGCAGGGAGAGGTAAAGTAAATAGAGAAGGTGAGGTAGTGTGAAGGAAAGATAAACAGAGGATAACTTATGTAGAGAACAAGAAGTAGACAAATAGGTAAGTGTTTAGAGAGACACAGGGAAATGAAGAGAGGAGTACGGTACCTCAAGAGGTGAGGTAGAAAGGTGATCTAGGAAAATAGGTGAATTGAAGAGATGGAAAGGCAGCAAGATTAGAGATCGACAGAGAAATTTGAGTTGAGAGAGATAAGTGAAGTGAAGGTGTTGAGTTTAGGAGGGCCAAAGAGAGAGATGGGTTTGTGTGAGAGACAGCAAGAAAGAAAGAGAGAAGAGTTGATGATCAAGAAAATTAGGTGGAGGTAGAGAAATACAAATAGCCAGAAAAGAGTAAGATATTCAGAGATGTGAATGAAAGGGACTGGATGTAGAAAGAGAGAAAGGAGAGGTGAGGTAAGGGTGAGGGAAATTCCTGATCTATGTAGCCTCCATTACTCAATAATAGTCAGTTCTTTTTAAAGGTGCACTATGGAGCAAACAGGAACAGTCTGCTCATTAGATAAACAGGTCCAGGTGCTGATCGATAGATTGTCCTCTTCAATTGACATCAGCAGGGCTCCTCTGGAATGGTTCACCGCGTTGTTGCATAACTGTTCACATAGAGTAAAAGTGGACCCTTTCCTCTCAAGATCTTTTTTTTGTGGGACTATGAACGAACATGTAACAGGAGGCCAGAGTGAGACACACATCTGGCCCCTCCCCACTCACTCATTTTGCTCCCACTCCTGAGCACCCTCAGGCCAAAAAATGGCAGGTTAGTAGGGCTTAACAAATTCCTAAACATAAATACAAATCGTCTCACTGCCATCAAAAACAGAGAAGAACATTTCATAACAAAATCTGTTTCTAGCGTGCTGGTGTATTTGCCACACCCAGCAACCCGCTAAGTCTAACAAAGGGGGTTCACTAATGAATGCCAATGATTCAGCTGTATTTAGGGATACAGGCACACAATAGTTCCCACACATATGCAGGGTCTGCGGATTTAGTTCGGTTTGCAAGTAAATCAGCACATTCAGTTCCTCCTGAGCAGGAACTGAGAGACACGGCTGGTGGCGGCCACGTACATCCTCTTACACGTGACGATTGCAACATTTTAACCTTATGGCGGCTCCTCCTGCACGACATGTCTGCGTATCTTCGCTGAGCATTATCCCTCGGCCAGCCGAAATTCAGGCCAGAAGTCACAGATAATGGTGGTTACTTAACTAGCGTTTCTAGTTTGCTTCCTTTGTTAACAGCATCAATCCATGCAAGCATTCGTCTTTCTTTTCTTTTTTTTCTCTTTTTTTTATTTCAAGTGAATTTTATTGAGAAAGAGTTTTATATCAAAGTGAATTATAAACACAAGCAGACGTAAAATTCAACAGGTAATTTCGGATGTTAATCATACATAGAACACAAAAAATCAATCCGTTTGTTCTTTTTTCCTTTTTTCTTTTAATAGGTCTTCATGTTTTCAGTAAGTGAACAGTTCCCAAGTCAACACGTGTTTTGTCGCCTCAGTATGGTTGTACATGTGACTTGTTCAGGGCTGAACAAATTCACTCTATTGAGGTTTCAAGTGTGGCGATAATTCCAAGTCATACTTCTCCTGTGGCGTGAGGGGAAATCCTGTTAAGGACTGCTGAGCCGGTTTCCAACAAAGGTTCGTTAAACCGCAATATAAGTATCCATATTCTGTAGTGTCGAGAAAAGTGGCGCTGATGTGACCTCTCCGCCTCACGCCGGACTCCAAATGTCCAAGTGTCTTGTAAATGGAAGCTACACTACTGCAATTGTATGCATAGGTTTGTTCTAATCTATACATTACACACCCAAAATTCGATGATGATATATAGTCATGCAAATGCATGCAATATTTGTACATACACCTGCTTCTTTACTTAAGACTGCTGCGGGCCACTTGACGCTTTACAGGATTATGTACATCAGAAATGTGCTTCTGGAATCCTTGATGGGCAACATGGGAAGAGTCATCACATGAATGCATGACTAAAGCATGGGTGGAATCGAATGAAGCAGAGCTGGGTTTCTTAACCGCTTGTGCTGAACAAGAGGTTTCTGTAGCGAACCAAACTGCCTACGCAACATCCTCACATCGAGAATGGGAACCCACTGGATTCTTGATCCGGCAGCTATTCTCAAGCATTGTCCCAACTTTATCAAGGTGCAGTCTGCAGACCTGGATCCAGTGCTTAATTTGAGCCAGTGGCTTCTGGTGTTCAGCACGGGCACTTAATCATTAACACCGTTGCTTTTCATGAGCACCAGCTACACATTCATTTACGGGCAGATTAAGTGATTTGCCCAGAATTACAGGATGTTGAGCTGACACAGAGACTCAAACTGGTTCCCCAGCTCCCAAGTTGGCAGCTCTGGCCGTTACGCTACACCCTGTCCCCACCCTCATGGTTAGTAGCTGGTTCGGTTTCAGGCCGCGCTACCTGGAGAAATGGCTGGTGCAAGTTGCCTCCTGAGAAGAGCCCCAGCACTAATTCTTTTTACAGATTAACCACTGCCTAGACTCCAAAGCACACTCAAGTTGGACCTACATGATGAATGCAAACAAAGCCAAAACTGTCCCGGTGTCGGGCAGGACAGTATCTATGACCCTGCTCGCAGTCAGGTCGCTCCCCACGCTGCTGCACGGCTCTGCCTGCATTGCTTTTGCCTAATCTTGTATTTTTCCCCTGTGCCTCACTTGCTTTCTTTCCCAGACTTGTTTTTATTCCCCTGTGCCTAACTTGCTCTCTTGCCCAGACTTGTTTTTATTCTTCTGTGCCTGTACTTGTTTTCTTGCCAAAACTTGTTTTTCCTTCCTGTGCCCAGTTCTCCCGCGGCCACCGCCCGTTTTCCCCGCCGATGCGTCCCTGCGGCCCCGCCCACCTACAATCCCATTCACCGCCCCACTCCCGCCTCCCAGCTGCTCCTCCCTCCCACATCCCCTCATATGGAAGCCGCGTTCAGCGGGGGTGCCGCTGGCGCACCTAAGGCAAGCCCGCATGCACCCGTCCACGCCTGGACCGCGCCCAGTGCCAGAACCCCTGGCCCCCACGCCCCCCACCCAGACTCAGCTACAATGCCGACTCCCTCGACGCTCTCAACACCGGCCGATACCAACGCTGCAACCAGGCCGCCCCAAAACACACCCACGGACCCTTCTCCTGCCGCAGCTGCAGATTCACCTGCGACAGAACCATCAAACCACCAAGAACCAGACACATTTACCTCCGCTGCATACTCCTCAACACCCGCTCCGCACGCAAACACGCCATCGAGCTCTGGGACCTGCTCAACACCACAGGCCCGGACATAGCCTTCCTGACCGAGACGTGGTGGAACGACTCCTCTGCACCAGACATTGCCGTAGCCATCCCAGACGGATACAAGATCACCCACAGGGACCGCACAAACGGCATTGGAGGAGGAATAGCCATCGTCCACAAGACCACCCTCAAGGTCATCACCCACGCAGACGACTCCCTCAACAACGCCGAACACCTGCACATCCGGATCCACACTGACCCCAAACCACCCTCAGAGGAGCTCTCATCTACAGACCCCCCGGACCCCGGGCCCGCTTCAGCGACTCCATCACCGACCTCGCCAGCACCCACGCACTCGCCTCCACGGACTACATTCTCCTCAGGGACCTGAACTTCCACCTCGAGAACAACAACAACGCCAGCTCCTCCATGCTGATCGCCAACCTCGCCAACCTCGGCCTCAGACAACTCGTCACCGTGCCCACCCACGCCGCCGGCCACACACTGGACGCCATCTTCTCCACAAGCATCCATGTCACCTTCGACCACATAACCGAACCCCACTGGACCGACCACCGCTGCATTCACTTCACCTTCAAAAAACCAACCACGCACCATCGCACCCAACAGCTGTCTCGCCACTGCTGGAGCAAAGTCCCCGAAGATCAGCTGATCACCACCCTCTCCAAGAACCCACCCACCGACCCCACCAACCCAGACGACGCAGCCCCCAACCTCAGACAGTGGATCAACAACTGTGCCAACACCCTCGTCCCACTGAAGAAACCCTCCAACAACCACGCCAGCAAGAGAGCCACCTGGTTCACTGACGAGCTCCTGGCCTCCAAGCGCGCACGCCGGAAACCACGCAGCCCTCAAGGACGCCACCCGCAGACACCACCACCTCATCAGATCAGCCAAGAGATCCTCCTTCAAAGACCGCCTGGATAACAACGCACACGACAGCAAAGAGCTCTTCCGCATTGTAAATGAACTCTCCAACTTCAGCGCCAACACCGACAGCCCGCCCTCACAGGAACTGTGCGACTCACTGGCCATCTTCTTCCACCGCAAGATCGCCAACATCCACGAAAGATTCAACACCACGACCGACCCGACCACGCCAGACTCCACCCCTCTCCCGAACACCAACAGCACCAACCGCCTGACCTCCTGGTCCAGTTTCAGCGACGACGAGACACGCAAGGTCATGAACTCCATCCACTCAGGATCACCGACAGACCCGTGCCCACATCACATATTTAACAAGGCAGACGCAGCCATCGCACCCCAACTACTGAAGATCATCAACATCTCCTTCGAAACAGCGACATTCCCGGAAAGCTGGAAGCACCCCGAAATCAACGCCCTCCTCAAAAAGCCCAAGGTGGGACCCATGGACCTCAAGATCTTCCGGCCCATCTCCCTGCTCCCGTTCCCAGCGAAGGTCATCGAGAAAATCGTCAACATGCAACTGACCCGCCACCTCGAAGACAACAACATCCTGGACCCGTCCCAATCCAGTTTCAGACGAAACCACAGCACCGAGACAGCCCTCATCGCCGCCAAATACGACATCAGGCGCCAATTTAGACAACGGCGAAACATCTGCCCTCATCCTCCTGGACCTCTAGGCCCCCTTAGACACGGTCTGCCATCGGACTCTAAAAACACGCCTCCAAGAATCCGGTATCCAAGAGAAGGCCCTCGACTGGACCACATCCTTCCTCTCCGACAGATCCCAGAGCGTCCGCCTCCCACCTTTCCGATCCGAAGCCACCGACATCATCTGCGGCGTCCCCTAGGGCTCCTCCCTCAGCCCGACGCTGTTCAACATCTACATGGCCCCCCTCGCACAAGTGGCCCGCCACCACAACCTCAACATCATCTCCTACGCTGATGACACTCAGCTCATCCTCTCCCTCACCAAGGACCCACGCACCGCCAAAACCAACATCCACGACGGAATGAAGGTCATCGCCGACTGGATGAGGAGCAGCGTCTGAAACTGAACTCGGACAAGACGGAGGTCCTCATCCTCGGACCCAACCCCCCAGCCTGGGACGATTCCTGCTGGCGAACCACCCTGGGGACATCACCGACACCCACCGACCACGCACGCAATCTTGGATTCATCCTCGACTCCTCCCTCTCCATGTCCAAACAGGTCAACGCCGTCTCCTCCTCCTGCTACAACACCCTCTGCATGCTCAGCAGGATCTACAAGTGGATCCCGACCGAAACAAGAAGAACGGTGACACAGGCCCTCGTCAGCAGCAGGCTGGACTATGGCAACGCACTCTACGCCGGAATCCCAGCCAAACACCTACGACGACTACAGCGCATCCAAAATGCCTCCGCCCGACTGATCATCAACGTCCCCCGCCGGAGCCACATTACCTTCCACCTGAGAAACCTACACTGGCTCCCCATCCACAAGAGGATCACCTTCAAACTCCTCACCCACGCACACAAAGCACTCCACAATGCCGGACCAGCCTACCTGAACAGCAGACTCTGCTTCCACACCCCCACCCGCCAGCTCCGCTCCGCCAGCCTCACCCTCGCCGCCGTCCCCCGCATCCAACGAACAACCTCAGGTGGCAGATCCTTCTCCTACCTCGCCGCCAAGGCCTGGAACACCCTCCCTACCCACATACGGCAGACCGAGAACCTACTCGCCTTCAGAAGACTCCTCAAGACCTGGCTCTTCGAACAGTAGCAAAGCTTCCACTCCCCCCCCCCCCCCCCCCCCTCAGTGCCTTGAGACCCTCACGGGTAAATAGCGCGCTCTACAAATAGATTGATTGATTGATTGATTGATTGAATCAGTAGTCAGGACCAAGCGAGATGTGTGTATGGTCATCCACATCATGAGTGGCAGAGTGAGCTAGAAAACGATGGACTGGAATGGGACCTAGATTAATTGCCAGTGGCTGGAATTCATTAAAACATTCCACCAATCACTTAATTTTAGTATGGACTCGAGAGGCCCAAATGCAACGTGTCTGCCCAGACCTGTTTCCATAGATCATCATGTCATAACACTCGAACTGAGCCCCATTAAGATCAAACCTGATGTGGGGTTCTTGTTCGGAGTGGTAGCGGCCTCACTCTTCAGGCTGGGCTGTTCCCTTTGGAGCAGACCCATAGCTGATTGGCATCAGAGCCGGACCGGAAACCCGGAGCAGCCCTGGCAATTCTGATGGGCCTGCCCCCTGCTGTTTTTGGGACAGTGGGCCGATATAGCAGCACCGCTGGAAACAACAACAGCCCCCTCCGTTGCAAAAGGAGCCCCACCCTTCCAGCCTCCCGGGGAAACGCCCAATGCCAGCTACAATCCGGCCCTGATTGGCACATGGTTGGTCCTTGTCCATAATGGCAGAATGGGCAAAAAACAATGGACTAGAATGCTGCCCAGCACACTTACCTAGCTTGAGAGTACTTCAGGCATCGAATATTACGATGTTGCTTTTCTCAGTGTCTAGACACTGAGATCCATGGGGGGTCGCACACATTCAGTGAGTGCTGGCTAAGTGGAACTTGCAAAATGCAGGAAGTCTCGGCCATTCGAGATTCTCTCTCAAAACACCCCACCATCACCACCACCACCCTGGCTGAAACTGCGCCCTGCTGCAAAAAGCCACATCTCTGCCAAAAAGTCAGAAGCAGCGCAGGTGTGCCAAAGATGCAATTTGCATGTCATGTCATGTCAAGAGTTTATCAAGGAATAAGACAAAATATAAAAGTAATTTACTTCCTTTGTCTATCTACTTACTTGAGGTGTGCTAGTGTGTGTGCGTAATTAAACTAACCATTGTGGTGCAGTTGCGTTTCGCTGTGTACATACCGCACAATACAAAACGTGCTTTCGGAACTTAGCAACAGGTGTGAATGACGAGTAACCGAAGGCTGCCCATTTTATCACTGTTTGCAGAACAAGAACAAAATAAATATCGAGTTAACAGCAGCACTGGTTCAAACTTATGTCTACCAGGGAACTGCCGATGTTTTCAGTGGACCCACTGAGCTATGTACCATCACTGGAAAAGGCGGCCTGAAGGTTCACAAAGGCCCTCTGCAACCAAGGTGCAGGCCTTCAGAGCAAATTTGCTAGGATCAGGGGCGGTCTTAGGCATGTGCAAGCTGTGTACCTGCACAGGGCCACCAGACCCCAGGGGCCACCACGCCAATATATATCCTTAATATAATAATCCTCTGAGGATGGATACATATTTGCGTGGCGGCCCCTGGCAGGGATTTGGTGGCCTCCGGCTCTGTTCCTCTTCCAAACACCCTGACCCCCCTCTTCACTGGCCTCCGCGCTCCACCCCGCCCGGACCCCCTCTTCCGGGGCCCCTACCTACACTCCCTGCCCAGGGCCACCATGAGCCTAGAGCCGCCCCTGCTAGGATACACACCTGTAGCTTGCAGATTCTTACCAAGAAAGTGACCCAGAACTGGCTAACCATTGCATATCTTATTTGCTGGGAGCAGAGTTTGTTAAAAAAAGTAGACATGTATCGGAAGAGCAATTTCTCTGCTCCTTAAGACTTCCCGTCCCCCTTGAGTCCACCCATCCGGTCTCTGCTGTTTTTCGGCTCTTAAGGCCCATCTTCGGAACCCTCCAGTTTACAGGTTCCTCGAGTAAATTTGTTCTATTTCCTTTGACGATGTTGAGTCTGGCACTGTTAAAACTTACTTTATTTTAATTTACTCCACCTAATCAGAGGCGGCCGCCACCAATCTAAAGTTGAGGGGCAGCCGGGGGACGAGTGTTGGGGGTGGGTTAGGGGAATACAAATAAATAAATAAAAATAGGCTTACCTGTGCTAATGCTGCCTCGCCTCTCCCCTTCAGCTCTCCTCCGACCTCCCGGCAGTACATGGCCCTTAGCACAAGCTCCCCACCCAATCCAGGCGCTGCTTTCATGCTAGCATGACAGAAGCGCCTGGATTGGCCAGAGCGGGCTGGCCTGGCGCTCGCTCAGGCACAGGAAGCCTGTGGCTTTTCTCTAACCCGGTTGTGCAACATAGGTGGGTTGGAGATATAAAAGTGCACATGTCAGTTTGGCTGGCCTAAAACGGCCAGCCAGACTGGCATGCGCACTTTGGAGCGCCCAATCAGTCACTGCTCCAGTCCTCTGCTGCCAATGGGCAGCAAAACATCGCCACCTTTTTCCTGGCTCGGGTAGGCTGGTGGCTGCGGCGCTCCATAGTGAAAAAATAAAATGACAATGGAATAATTTCATTGCCATTTTATTTTTCACATTCAGCGAGGCGGGGTGGGTGGTGGGCAACGCCCCAGCCTTAATGAAGTAACTGCTGCTGCACCTAATAAACCATAAGATTGATGCAGTGGTAGCATTAGCAAAACATTGTGTTAATGTAATGTAGTGTAATGTAAGGTGGATTTGTAGAGGGCTGCTTGTCACATGTGATTATATCCAGGTGCTGAGTAGGTGAGAGTAGGCATGTGGTGAGGCTGGGCCCAAGCACAGG
The DNA here is from genome assembly GCF_964263255.1 of Lissotriton vulgaris. Classification (NCBI taxonomy): domain Eukaryota; kingdom Metazoa; phylum Chordata; class Amphibia; order Caudata; family Salamandridae; genus Lissotriton; species Lissotriton vulgaris. Next base: position 407,963 of record NW_028244738.1, on the reverse strand, counting down.
CAGTCTCGATGATCTTGCAAGAAGACTAATTGAAAAGCCTGGTCTTCATCTTCTTGCTGAATTCAAGAAAAAGGATGAGGCCCTGATATGTGTTGGAAGATCGTCAATGATTTGGAGGCTTGGTAGGAGAATGATCAACCTCCTGTTCTGCTTCTGTTGATGCGGGGTGTGAGTGCAAGTGAGTGATGCTGAGCGAAGATGTCTGGTGGGTTGGTGGAAGTGAAGCCCGTGGAAGTATGCAGGTCCTGTGTTGTGTAGTGACTTGAATGCGTGTGTGGGAAATTTGAACTGGCAGCGCTCCTGGATGGGGAGCCAGTAGAGCTCTCTGCGGAGTGGTGTGGGTTCGATGCGAGGGGTCAAGGACGAGTCTGGCAGCAGAGTTTTGGATGGTTTGAAGTCGGTAACGAACATAGGTTGGGATGCCGACGTAGAGTGCATTGCCATAATCCAACTGCTTGTGATTAGTGATTGTGCGCCTGGTGTCCAGTGGGAGCCACTTAAAGATTTTATGTACCATGCAGAAGATGTGGAAGCATGAGGGTGTACTGGCATTGACCTGGGACTTCATGGTGAGGCTGATGTCCAGGATGAGGACTAGGTTCCTAGCTTGGTTGATTGGGATGGGTGTGGGACAAAGTTCAGTGGGCCACCAAGTGGAGTCATAAGAGGAGCTCTTTTTTTCCAAAAGATCAGCACATCAGTTTTGTTGGTGTTGAGCTTGAGGCAGTTTTCTGAGTTCCCCCCTCTTTCCCCCATTGTCCCTTCCCCTCCCCACACTCATCCCCTAACCCTAGCCCCCAACCCTTAAAGCACCCCCCCCGTATCTACCCGGAAGCCTACCCCTATCTTCTGCTGCCGCTCGAAGGGCAGCCAGTCAGAGAGGTCTCCCAGAGAACCACATCCCTCCGTATTAACCTCATACGTGAAAATCAGAAATCACAAACAAAAGGAAGGTGCCACAGTGAATTTACAATAAGCATTGATAATCAATCTTAAATTTCGTTCTCTCTGTTTTTCTTACTCCTCCTCTTCTCTCCCCCTCTCTCTCTTTTCTTCCCTTTCTTCACCGGCCCTATTTTTTGCAAGAAGTTGCTCAGCCTCATTGAGGCAGTTTTCTGTCATCCCATTGGCCACCGTGCTCATGTATTGGTTGAAATTTGTCTTTGTGGTGACAGTGTCATATGAGAGGGAAAAGAATGAGCTGGGTGTCATCGCCGTAGGATATGCATGTTTGAAGTGCTCTGAAAAATTAACAATGCAGCACTGTACCGATGGAGTGCTGTCTACCATCAACAATGAGTGTATGTTTTTTCTATATCTATAACACCACAAACTTAAACCCAGATAAAAAAACCCAAGCAGGACACTAGCACTACTTACAATACCCAAATCCAAAGATCACAGGGACTCTGCTTAGATAACTCCGGCTTGCAATAATCCACCGAGGCACGACAACTATACAAAGGGTGCATACTAAAACCTTGATTGGTAAGTAGTAAAACAAGTACCTAAAAGGCAGGATACTTGAAATAAAAAGTAAAAAATATAGTAATCTCAAAATACAAAGTGCAAAACAATTTGTGTCCCTCTTACTAAAAACAGCAACAAAATAAAATATCATTTTAAACGAAATTAGAGCAGGAGCAGTGGCTTTACATATAAGAAATACATTAAAAGGGGGATATTGGGAGGTTTTCCGTCTTGATTGCATTTAAATTCATACTTGTTTAATAGGTAATTTATAATTAACATGATAAATTTGTTATTCGGTTTATACTTAATCTACTAATAGATAAATATACTCAGTACTTTCAAACCAATATGTATTATTATTATGAAGGAAAATACTGGTTCGTTAATAACATATTAATTTAGATTAAAATGTAGACTTAAGCGACACAAATTTAGGATAAAGCATGTAAGATTCTTTATTATTGGTACACAATGTTTAGCTTTAAATTTCTGGCAGAATAGATTTCCTTGCAAACCTCATACACTAAACAATGGTTTCACTCTCCATTCACCTATGAATTTGATTTATTTGGAAATTTTCCTTAAAGAAGTACACCTCAAGAAGGCCAGGGACACTGTGAAGCTAGGGGTGATGTACAACAACATTGATGACAGGAATATATAATTCTTGTCATTTTTCAGCACTCACACAATACAACAGTAGGTGTGGCAATGGAACATTCAGCAGCTGTTGCAGTGGTTTATGATAGTTCCAGCGAATATGATGCATGAAAGAGCCTGCAACAGGAGTCTGATCTGCTTGTACTTGTGATGGCCCAAAAATGGTACAAAATCATCATCGATTGAGGAGGCTCGTGATGGTAGTGAGCCTTTTCATCGAGAAATTAGCACAACTATCCTATAATGCAGATATAAAATCTACAATTCTTTGCTGTAACATTTGCTTGGTTTTCCAAGGATACCTGAGAATTGAAGATGAAGGCCAATGTTTTATATTTGTGAACACCGGATTTCTGTGCACTGCAAAGCAGAAGTAATAATTTGAGACATGGTCGCAGCAGAATTTTGCAAGGTGAATGGGAAATAGCGCCTTAAGACCTTCACAAGTGAGTAGCCGCGCTATACAAACCCCTGATTGATTGATTGATTGATTGATTAATTGATTGAAACAGCTCCATTTTGCCAGCATATAGTGCCAGCCGGTTATTCTACATGCATTCAAGAAGTGGGTGGAACTGTTTAATTCTTCCAGTTCTCGGTTGAAGTCGCCCATCAAATGAAAAAACACTGACAGTCATCTGCAGGTATCTGGAAACCCAACCCAAGTCTTCCAATATTACATGCAGAGGGTTCATGTAGATGTTAAACAAGATGGGGGGCAAGGGATAGCCCTGTGGCGCCTACACGTTCTCACAGTCCAGGGCGCTGGGTAATCCTGGGACCTCACCTAAGTAACTCTGAAGGGCAGGAAGTTTTTGAATCAACTGATTGAATGACATTTTAAGTGTTTTTATTCATGAGTATAGCTTTTACTGTTTGTTTTAGATGTGTAATATTGTAGGATTTTAAATAATCATCACAATAAAATACTTTGTAACTTTGTAACTGATTGAAAGATTAGAGCCATTGACCACTCTCGCTGGTAATCAAACAGGATATTGTGTTGGGGTGGTGTCAAAGTTGATCAACAGGCACAGCAGCACTGGATGGTCACCGCTGCTTCTCCTTTGGCAAGGGCACCTATGGGAACGGTGCCCTTGCCTCAGTCAGAGTTCTTGTTACCCAGTAGTTGTTGGATGATGTGAATGCTCATTCGTCAACTTTTCCAGGGCTTGCATTTATTGCACGAAATGCATTGCTTTAATTATCAACATTGATGTCAGACACTGAATTTATCTAAGAATCTTTTATACGTGTTGAGTCACTGATATTATAGCATATAATAATAATCCTGTATTTGTAAAGCGCACAGCTACCCATAGGTTTTCTGGCGCTGGGTGCCGTCGGGAAGATGAAGCAAGCTATTGCCCAGAGTCACATGGTGCTGGGTAGACCTCTGCTGCCGCTGATCGAACCGTGATCCCCAGCATCCGGCGTCAGTTGCCCTGGCCGCTGCGCCACACCTCTTCCCATATGAGACTGCAACAAAATACTTGAAAGTATTCCGCCTGAAAGTTGCTACGTGGAGGGGCATTTGAGGGTCCATCCGCCCATGGGCTCTTTCATGGGTGTAAAAGCCACTCATGGCGTCAGGCGAATACCCTCAGCATGTTGCTGCTTTTCATTCTTTCTCAATAGCCCCTGGCCTTTTCTTCTGCAGCATGTATGTCTATACAGAACTGATACGTATTAAATCTGTTCCTGCCTCTCTGTAATGCAATCATATGGTGTTGGAATGCGTGCCTTGTTCGCAAGGTTCAATGTGTGATCCTGGGCGGGGAAGACCTTCTTAGATCACCCAATAAAGCACATCAATGTAGGAGCCATGAGTAAAATGAACCATGCATCATCAGTGGAGGTTGTAGAGCTCCTATATCACAGCTGGGTCTGGTGGCTCAGTGGACTAATGCATCCACTGCAGGGGCCTGTGTTTGACCTCATGTCACAGGTTCAAATCCTGGTGGGTCCACTCAGCCTTTCATCCATTTGAGGTCCATAACATGAGTACCATTGAGTTGGCTAACAATATACATCTGTTACTTTCAGTGCCAAGATGTCCTATTGCTGGGGTGAACGTGTGCTTTACAAATACTTATGTTATGGTCCAGCTGTCACAGGAGGGGGGTGTTACTACATGCCACCCACAAACTGATCTAATAACATCAGGTACACATGAATGTGTTCCTGCTCTGGCAAAGGATGATGCTTGGCATGTGTTGGACCACAAAGTGCCCCCCTTCTCTTTTCCTTGGCAGACACTTTCCTATACCAGGAGATGAATGTGATGACATCTGTTCTTCCGCTGTGCCACTGTGCTTCAGTGTGGCAACTCTATGGGAAACCTTGCATGATCAACTTCCTCTTCTGTTTGTCAACCTTTCCACATTGGTAAGCATCTGTAGGTTGGGCACGACTTCTCTTGCAGCACCGTCCTACCTTAGTATGCCGCAATGCAGTGTTTATGTTACTCTGATGCCTTCGAGCTAGGGCTTTAAGTGGGCCGGGTCTCACCGGTGCTGAGCACCGGCAGTTTTTTAATGGGGGCCTCCAAACGAGTCTCTATCGGGCTCTGTTTTGAGCCCTGGCACATGCGGTCTGTTTTTTTCGGACTGCAGTGATCGCAGTAATCGCATGTACATTGATGTGCGCGTGCTCACACTGCTCACTTCTCACGTGTGGAGTAGTTACGGCATGACGTCATGCCAGGTGAGCGTTTTAGGGGAAGGGTAATCCTTTAAAAAGAGAGTCATTTTCTCTCTGGATTTCCCTTCTCTTATTGAAACTCAGGCGCAGCAACAATGTTGTTGTGTCACCACAGCTTTTTATTTGAAGCTTTTTCAATATTATATACAAGCAATAGTTGCTCCTTATTTATCGTATACAACTAACAACCATTGACGATGTCAATAGTCCTTTCTAGTTGTAGGTATGATGTTACTTGTATCATATCTGGATGCAATGACAGAAACAGCAAAATACAAGTTGGGCAGCACACTATGCTACGCACCGATTTTTAGCTTACTTTTTTAAGCGACACCCTTAATTACATTGTACACGCCCCTTTGAGAGACACCCCCTGTTTTTTTATCCCACTGAAAGCCCTGCTTCAGGCCTTATTTAAAACGTTTGTCCAGCTAACCCTAGAAAGGGTGCATAGAGCCCTATATACTTAACAAGCATTTACAATGCAATGGTTTCGCCTTTGGAAAAGTTAGAGTTATTGGCATTGTAAATGACAAAATTTGTATTTATGTGTTGGTTTTGAAAACAGATAAATAAATGGCATTGTCATTTACATTGCCATTAGCTTAATCTCTGAAGTCACCACTCTGCACTCCCTAGTCACTCCCTAGTCACTCTCCACTCCCTAGTCACTCTCCACTCAATAGTCACTCTCCACTCTCATTTTAAGCCTAGATTTTCATGATGTCCACTTTATTGACTGGTCCGAAGTTACAATTAAAATGAGTACATTTCTCACAAGAATTACAAAGGTATGGAGAATTGTAGGCATCAGCAACAGGTACTGGATATCAGTTTGTGCATGAAGAATTCCAGAAAAGAGTAAGTTAAAACGCTACTCTACTGCCACTGAGAACTGTACCTAAACCAATAACGAGCACTGGCAAAGCCAAAGAGTCTGGCTTTATTATCTGGCCTTAGCGCTTTTGGCTTTTGCAATGATGGTTTTGTTTGATAGCACTTTATCAGTTTTCTAACCAGGTAAGCCAAAGAATTGTTTTCAACACGTCGGCCATCTAGGAACAGTAAAATAATTAAAGTACGGGGGAAAAAAACATTAGGAAAACCATTAAAAAAAGACCAATCCTGCATATGTACATACAGACAGCATGCTCTGAATACTTTGCTAACTTTACCATTCTTTACCCTTCCCAAGATGACTAACGTGTTATGGAGCCATGAGTGACCTATCTTAGAACGCAAAATAATTAGAAAGAATTAAAAAAAAAGTATTCAAAGATAACACCCTATGTTTGCACACCAATGAACAGAGTCTTGATTGCCTGCAGGATTTTCTTCAACAGTAAGCCTTGTCAGCCACTAACACATATGAAGTTGTAAGGCAGTGATCTATTTAACACTTTCCAATATGCCTGAACACATGTCTTTTCACTTTACGACTCACTAGTGTGACGTATTAACTGGACCACTGCTGCTAACTCCAAGCTGCATTTCAACTAATATTGTAATCTTAAATGTTATTTAAGGAGTGAGGCCAAAAAAACGAACCAGTTATGAGGCTTGCAACCGTAGGATTATTGTGGATCGAGGACAGGACTGATGCAGCCTAGAAATCAGGCATGCTGCTTAATGGAGATGCTAGCATGGCAGTGAACAATCTGAAATGTAGAGACTGGAATGGAAATCCCGAATGCCATAGCTCTAAAACAAACACACAAAAACTATCCACTCGATCTATCAATGTTTTTGATTTGAGAAATAAGCTTTCAAGCGGCACCGATTTGGAAAAATGATACGGTGGTACCGTTTTCCTTCTCAACTGTAACTCTCACCCCTCTGAAGAGTTAGTTCACTTTAGTCATGCCGACTATATAACGATCCTGGCTCCTCTCTAAACTGCACTCCCTTTGATTTCACAGTTGTCGAACTGCCGCGGCGGCTGCCGCACGCGTTCGCGCACAGAACTACAAGCCTACACACGAAGGTAGGACTAAAAATATACTCCTACTAACACCATTGTGTGGAGATCCAAGTTGGTGTTGCAAAAGACGGTAACAAGAAGAGTTGTTTACTTCTTTTAGGCGCACCAAAATACTAAACCACTTTAGGCGCACCGGCACCCCAAACACTTCCTAGTGTTTTACACATCGAGGTACGTGGTGTAATTTATTTATTTTGTATATGGTGGCTCATAGGGATTCACATTAAACCGAAAATAACTGGGGTCAATGTAATCTCATCCACAGGGAGTATCCTGACATCCCAAGCATAAGGTACCCGCATGTTTTCTTGCGATGTTTGAGTTTCAGTGAGTTGTTAGTCAGCCCGTCATTGATACCATTTTTTTAACTTAATTCACAGCGACAACGACCTCCCCAATCCATGTCCTGAGGAGAACTCTTAACTAATTGAACGGGTTCGAAACGCGTCGGCGTCCTGCTCCACCCAGATACTTAACTACCAGGGCGTAATAGGAATAGAATTCACACAATTCTACACTGCCGTATAGTCTTTGTGTCTTCCTATTTTCCGCACCATATGACAAATTTAATGCGTATCTTGTGGTGGTTGAAACAAGTAGGCTAGTTTTTCATTTTGCCAGTCCACTTGTTCATTGTTTATTCAGGATTGGTGCCTCAACGACGTAATTCTTTTGAGGCATTGCACAGTTGTCCATATTTATTGTTATCACAATTGTTATATGTGTATGACTTGATTGAATGTATTGTATATGGTTTTTTCAATGCATTTGTGAACCTCTGTAAATGTGGTGGTGTATCCCTTGATGCCAAAAAATATTTGTTTACAATTTTTTCATAAAAAAACAAGTGATTAAACACAAATGGTTTGTTAGCCTAGCAATTCATTGTACTAGGTGAGCATTTGTTTCTGATAAGCTACACTGTCCGGCACCTTGTTTTGTTTATTCTATAAGAGTGGTCCAGGCCGGTCAGAGACAGGACCCAGCCTTTCCCCCTTTTTTCCTGGACTATATAACGATGGCAAGGGCTGTACTGTGCGGGAACAGACATTCACTCTCATCAAGGTTCAAGGCTGCCCGCACAGCTTATGGGGTTTACTTGGACATGGGGGAGGGGTCCAATTTTTGTAAGCAAGGGGTACAGATACCGGTTAGAAGGTGCCAATCTTACAAGTGTGTCACTTTCCCGCCCTTAAATAAGTGTGTCTCATATGTGCCTAAAAATAGATTGGAACACCGAGGCTCAGTGTGTGTACAAACACAGGAGGAAACGCAGCACGCACAAGTGGCGCACAGAGGCAGTAAGCAAGCACGCCAGAACGCCCGAGGTGCGGAGAGTGACCACACCCCGGACAGCGCAGACACGGAAGAGGCGCCTGCACACCCTGGGAATAAGGGTCCGACGCCACAGAGACCAGGACTAAGTTGTGGAATTTTGACTTGCGATCTGAACATCATCTGCGCCAGCTTGTCACCTATGTACTACGTGCACGGCAGCTATTCTAGGTCACCTATGTATTACGGGCATGGCAGCCATTTTAGGTATCATGGTCTCCCTGTCCGCGATCGATCGCCAGCACGTCCCTCTGACCCAGCAAGCATCCTCCGCGCACCCCGGCTCCCCCTCCCTCCTCCTCCTTACGAGCAGGACCCTTCTGCATGACCACTGTCCTTGGGAGTCACGCTAGCGCCTGACCAACACCTCCTCTCCTCCCATGAATGCCCCTCTGTTGACAAACCTCCCTTCTGCGCTGGATTGTCCACGCGGCATGAATACCACTCCATTGATAGCCCCTCACCCCGTGTCCGACTGTCCACACAGGTCCGAGGCCATTGCCTAAGCCGGGAGATATCATTTACTGCCCTATATTGTATGAGGTCGCTCTCCTTCAAAGGGCCCTCTATTGATCCAGGCCTCCCCACCCCCTGTGATATGATCAGGCGCACACATCCTAAGACTCGACGGAACACTCAGCTGCGTGATGGTCCCCTCCTCTTATCAGCAGGTTGAGAAACTCTATTGTGACGGTATATGGGGGTGGGATTGACACTAGGATTACGGGGATGTCTTTTTCTTGCCTCACAAGGATCTGATTGTATCGAAAGAAGGTCACATGCCATAAACCAGTGTATAAGAGGCCAGGCCTCCGAGAGGCTGGTAGAGCACCTCGACATGATACCTTGTTGTCTGATCTGATGTGTTCTGCTCCGTCGGAATAAACTTCTGTTTCCTGCCTTCTGGTCTCCGGCGCCTGCCTCATTGCTTGGTAATCTTGAATGGTACAAGGGCGGTTAGCGCCGGGCAAATCTTGAGAAAGGTCCTAGCCCTACCTTTTTCTACAAATTGGCGTCCCAAAGCGTGGGGCCCATCAGCGACACGTGGATCCAGTGGGAGAGGTCCCGATGACAGAGTGAACGACTGCAACGATCGGGAAGAGCTCGTGTCCGATAGACCCTCGTCTGACAGCCGATCATCCGACCTTCACTAGTTCTGAACAGACCTCTCTCGAGTGATCTACGGTCCTGACTGGGAACCATCAGGAGTGCCGCGAACAACACGAAGGAGAGAGGACGATCGGGCGCTGGATCCAGAGGACAGGAAACCGTCCATGCGGTCCGGGTAAGGTCGTGTAAACACGACGAATTGAGGAAATTGTTTTTGGATAATACTAGTATTACGCTTTGTTGAAACCCTCTGGAGATTCACTGTCTGCAAACGGGGAAAAGCAAACAGGCTCTCTCTTTGCAAGCAGTGAAGGATAGGTAACGCAGACTTTTGTCCCCATTGTAATCCGTCGTACCTATCTTCCTCCCCCACTGTTTCCCGAACTATCGTTCGTGGATTATTGTCTGGAGATTCTTTGTCTGCAAACAGGGGAGAACAAGGCCTCTCTTTGCAGGTAGAGAAAGAGTGGGTAACGATAATTTTTCGTGCCCACTTATTCTCCCCACTGGATTGTTTGATTGGGCGATTATTCGGTATTGGTTCTTTTGAGGTATTCACGGCCTCCAAACAACGTAGAATAGAAATATTCTGTCTAGTCTTTGTCCGCCGTGATAAGATAGGTAGTGCAGACTTTTGTCCCCGTTGTAATCCGTCATGCCTGTCTTCTCCCCACTGGTTGGTAGCCTGTTTAGCCCGGACCGCTTATTAGAGATGAACCATCCAGCTCCACTGGAGGGCACCCCTAATAAGGACATGTTCACTAAGTATGGACTAGTCGCTATAGCTTACACTAAACTATGGCATAAATATACGAAAAAGAACCTTGAAAGTCAGTGGCCACTGATAGGTTCCTTTGACGAAAATAAAATAAAAATATTAGAAATAGCGCTCCAGAAGAATAAGACCACGCCCACTATGCTCGACAGTATCGGCATGTGGCGCAAAGAAACGGAACAACGAAAGAAAAGAGAGGAAGCAAAAATAGGGAAAGAATTACGAAAGGCAGCCCACCTAGCCGCAAAGCAACTAGAAGAAGAAATAAAAGAAAGAAAGGAAACTATGCAAAACCAAGAATTAGGGTCGACAGGCCAATGTCCTGTTAGGACCCCCTCTACGCTCTACCCTGAATTGCCCTCCAAACAACGAGCGAACGACGAGCTACTACTAGGTCCCCCAACCATCTACATGCCCCCTCCATATGCCCCCTGCCGACAAAGCTTCCATGCTCCGAGTGTAAGCGAAAGCGATCTCAGCGCTAGTGCACCAGCCCTCACGGCCTTTGCACCAGCCACATTAACAACCTCATCAGACGACCCCGAGTCTAGCAAACAATCATCGGCCAGATTAAATAGATTAAGCAAAGATGAGCGGGATGGGATCGACAAAATAGCAAAGACCTTGGTAGAACGAAGGGAGAGCGAAGAGTACACGATGAACATATATAATTCACATGCCGAAAGCCACAGACGGCATTTTATTTTGCGATTCAGCTACCACACCCTGAACGCGTATGAAGATAGGTATCAGAGCAAGGGTCCCGCTAAATTAACAACGCTGTATAGGAAAATTGATGTTGGAGATGGGACTGAACGTGAGGCGACGGAGCTCTTCATGCAAATGCTTGAGGTCTTCCGCCACCTCACAGAACAGAAACCAGAAGCCAAGGTTACGGTCCCTGAAACAACCTCGGCAGAAGTAGCCAATACCATGATGCCTATCAGAGAAGCGGCTCCTTACTGGATCCCGCCACGGGGCCAGGGAACGAGCGATGATATTAACAATGAAAATGCGAAAGGAAGGGTTGTGTACAATTGGGTTTACCAACCATGGGACCGACAAGATATCCTAACCTTTAAGCAAACCCTGCCCGACTTAAGAAAGAACCCGACAGCATTTTATACCGAATTGGGTACAGCCTTGGGTTCAACAATAATGACTATAGCAGATATTGACTTGTTCTTTGGGCTATGTCTGCCAGCCGACGTGTGGAAGCAAATCCGGAAGGCTGACCACACGGATCTGTTTGGACATACCTGGGACCAACTCGGTAAACTAGACAGGCAGCGAGAGCCAGGGAGTAAACCAGTGAAGGACATACTGGAACTCCCGGATAAAATAGTTCAGAAATTAAAAACACTGGTCCCGGAAAGAAAGGTAGACTGGTCGATAGTCACGGCCTGTCGTCAGAAACCCCAGGAAGATGTGTCAGAATACTTCTCCCGATTTGAGACAGTGTTCTCCGACTACAGTGGTCAGGACATGACCACCGCAACCGGACAGCACCTGTTTGTGCAAAACTATGTAAAAGGACTAACTCAAGAAGTCTCCCAAAAACTACAGACAAGTGAGAGTAGCTGGGGGGCCTCCAAACCCGCAGCTATCCTTCAGATGGCTCAGTATTACGAGCACCAAAAGAATGAGAATGATAGGGCGTCCGAGAAAAAGAAGAAAGATTTGAAGGAGAGGGTAATGATAGCCCAGATACAGGGTATAGCTCTAGGACGGGAACATCAAAGGGGGAACTACCAATCGAACGCCCCCAGAGATCTACCTCCTAAGGATCACACCCCGACATCTCACACTGGACGGAGAGACGTTAGCAATGACCAATGCGCTTTCTGCAAAGGGCTCGGCCATTGGAAATTCCAGTGTCCGGTTTTGCTAGAGATGAATAGAAATAGGGATTCCAGGGACGTGGCAGGTGGTCCGCGGAATAGAGTACAGGGACGAGGGAACTCCAACGACACTAACAATGACAGATCAGGAAGACTGAATACATTTGACCGTCCCCGACAGAATCAATATCAGCTATCCGAAGGTGAAAATGCCCCTGATTTTGCATAGGACTGCCAGGGGCAAGGGAGGGATCCAGTCGAGCTCTGTGTTGACCAGCAAGGTCCTTATGTCACCGCTAAGGTCTTGGGTACAGAGTCTCCATTCTTGGTAGACACTGGGGCGACACGTAGTGTGTTATCAAAACGACTGATTCCAAGGGCACCCTTGTCTGGCTCACACATAACGTCGATAGGTTTCGATGGGACGCCCTCCACTAACCCCCTGTCCGTACCTATTACCTTTGACCTAGAAAGCAACACTGCTGACGCGACATTTCTACTCTCCTCCAACTCCCCTGACGCCATTATGGGCATTGACTTACTGAAGCATTTTCGAGCTACCATTAGGTGTTCCCCAGATGGAATACGAGTCATCCTGTACGACAACCCAGACATGCCCAGATCCCGTCCCCCACGACACATGTGCTGCATAACTAACGCTGACCTGTCCTTGCTTGACGCCCTGCCCCCGTACCTGTGGGCCAAAAACGACTCTGATGTGGGGCGAATGATGATTCACCCTATCCACATAACTGTACGACAGGACGCTATGCTCCCGAAACTCCCACAATATCGGATATCCCCAGAGGGTGAGAAGGCACTGGTAGCGATCATTCAGTCTCTGGTAGATGCAGGAGTGGTTGAAGAAGTGGTTAGCAACGTCTGCAACAGCCCAATCCTACCTATTGCTAAGAAACAAGGTGAAGGAGATGAGAAAGCGTACCGCTTCATCATCGACTTACGAGAGATTAACAAAGTGGTTGTACCCCAATATCCTGTGGTCTCTGATATCACCACCATTCTGACCCTCATCCCGTCCACTGCCACCACCTTCTCTGTTATCGACCTTAAAAATGCATTTTTCTCTATCCCCATCCATCCAGACAGCCGTTATCTTTTCGGCTTCACTTTAAAATCTCGCTCGTACCGATTCTGTAGAGCTCCCCAGGGGTACACTGAAAGTCCCAGCATTTACAGCCAGGCCCTCAAAAGACAGCTGGATGCTTTCCAGCTACCAGAGGGAGTGGTGTTGATCCAATATGTCGATGATATCCTTTTGGCGGCCGACACCACCCCGCTGGCAACGACAGCCACCGTCCAACTCCTACACTTCCTTGCAGAAAATGGCCATAAAGTCTCCAAAAAGAAACTACAGTTCTGCCAGCCACAAGTAACTTACCTAGGCCATCTCCTGTCCAAGGAAGGGAGGAAACTTACCCCTGACCGAATCCAAACCATCCTAGACACCCCCATCCCAAAAACGCAAAAGCAGGTCCGCTCTTTGGTTGGCCTAACCTCTTTTTGCAGACAGTGGTTGCCTAATTACAGCCTCATTGTGAAACCATTACTTGCCCTGCTGACCAAAGATGTCCCCTCCCCGCTTCCTTGGACCACTGAGTGTCAAGCCTCCTTTAAGGAATTACGGGATGCACTCTGCTCAGCACCCGTCCTCGGAACGCCGGATTACTCCAAACCCTTCTCCCTCTTCACCCACGAAAGGGAGGGATGCGCATTGTCTGTCCTGACTCAATCGATTGGCCCTAAGCAGCGCCCTTGTGCCTACTTCTCCGCCACTCTTGATCCTGTAGCCAGAGCCTTACCTGCCTGCCTTCGAGCAGTAGCTGCCGCTGCTGTCTCCATCCGTCAGAGCGAGGGAATCGTACTTTCCAACTCCCTCACTGTATTAGTGCCCCATGCAGTTGACACCCTTTTGAACCAGACAAAGACCCAACACCTGACTAGCGCACGACTGACAGGGTACGAGTTGACCCTGCTTGCACCCCACATCACACTTAAGAGATGCACGACTTTGAATCCTGCCACATTGTTACCCCTGCCTGAAAACGACCCCGACGTTCCTCCCATACACGACTGTGTGACCCTCACAGACGAACAGACTAGGAGTAGGGTTGACCTCCGAGACACTGCTTTTCCTGACCCCGATGGAGAGCTATGGGTAGACGGCTCATGCATCAAACTCCCAGATGGCACCACTTCAGCTGCCTATGCAGTGACGACAGCCCAAACAGTAGTTGAGACAGCCTGCATCACACAACGATCTGCCCAGGCAGCGGAGCTGATAGCCCTCACCCGAGCATGCATCATAGCCGCAGGGACCACCGCGAACGTATATACGGACAGCCAGTATGCCTTCGGGGTGGTCCACCATTTTGGGCTCCTGTGGAGGGAGAGGGGATTCCTGACGTCCCACGGCACCCCAATCCTCCACGGAGATTTAGTGTCCGCTCTGATTGAGGCAGTTCTCCTCCCCAAACGATTAGCGGTGATCAAATGTCAGGCACACAAAAGAGTGACAGACTTAGTCGGACAAGGGAATGCATTAGCCGACATCACTGCACGAACCACAGCTGAGAATAGGACAGTGACACGCATATATGTGACTGGGTCACAAGCAGAAAAATGGAGTGACACAAGGGAAATGATCAGGGACATACAGTCGGCCGGCACCCCTCACGAATTGACTAAATGGGCAAGGGCGGGTTTGAAGGACGGAGAGGGTTGCTGGCGAACAAAAGATGCAAACAAATGGTTGCTGCCCGACTCATATCTGATTCCCATACTGACAATGGCTCACTCCCCCGCACACATAGGATCTGCACCCATGATCGAACTCATTTCCAAAGTCTGGCATAACGACAAAATCCCCGACTCAGCCAGACGCCTAGTTCAGCAGTGCCTCATCTGTCTGCAACACAACCCCGGGAAAGGGACTGTAGTACCCCGGGGAGGGTTCGGGACCCCCAATCACCCCTTTGAGGTCCTTCAGATGGATTACATCCAACTAGAGAGATGCCAAAACCTGAAGTATGTACTAGTCATTGTGTGTGCCTTCAGCAAATGGGTGGAAGCCTATCCAACCCGTGACAACACTGCCATGACTACTGCCAAAGTACTACTGAAGGAATTCTTCCCTCGCTATGGCCTTTGTCGGATTTTATGGAGCGACAATGGCCCCCATTTCATAGCTGAGGTTATCCAATTAATCCTAAAAGGGTTGGGGGTGAAGCAACGATTTCATGCGGTCTTCCACCCTCAATCCGCTGGTCTAGTGGAACGCCATAATGCCACTCTGAAGCTGAAACTGGCAAAAATAGTGGCCACCACTGGACTTAACTGGCCGGATGCCCTCCCACTGGCCTTGTTATCAATGCGCTCCACTCCCACCAAGCACCATTTGACCCCCTACGAGGTCGTGTTTGGGCGTCCGATGAATCTCTGGACTGCTCCCAAACCGACCTCCATTCATGACGTCCCGGACGTCCTACTATCTGATTATTTGTGCAAGTTAACTAAAACGTTGTCTGTCATCCATCAACAGGTGCAGCAGGCTATCCCCGATGCTTCCAGGGGCCCCGGCCATGACATCCAACCGGGAGATTTCGTGCTGATACGAAATTTCCAGCGAACCAAGAGTCTGGAACCTCGGTGGACGGGCCCCTGGCAAGTGCTGATCACCACCCGAACGGCGCTCCGAGTGGAGGGGAAGAGGCATTGGCTGCATGCGCACCATTGCCGAAAAGTCTCTGCAAACCTGGCTGCGACAGAAAACGTCAGCACCCAAGAAGAGCTCCTGAGCAAAGACCGACCGATATTGGACTGTTATCCCGATACTGGGGCACTCGAACTTGCAAAATTCTCCGACCCCACTGTGCCATCCAGAGAAGGGTATTTCCTGCGTCGAAAGGGGGGAGTTTCGGCTAAGTAGGCCACGGACTAAGTTAAATCTCAGAACGGTGACCTAAACACAATCAAAGGTTGCCGGGAGAGAAGCTAAACGAAGTCTGTGGTTCTGCCCGCTACCGAGCTCCCTTGAAGGTGATGGAAGCGCCAGATAAGAAGATGATGGAAGCGCCAGATAAGAAGATGATGGAAGCAACAGGAAATACCCAGTATAGAAATCCAAAGACTGACAACTTGCACAAATCAAAGACGATCGCACTCTTCATTGTCTTCCTCTTCTGCCTCCTCCTCATGACCTCCTTCTGGATTCTGGAAGAAAGCACACCGGCTCATGAGGCATTACTACCTACTGTGCAGCCGACCCCCCTGAAAGAGCATCACCTAATCTCTCTGTCGCCTCAGCTCCGAGAGAGGCGCAGGGAATTCTGGAACAATTCCTTTGTGCAACTGTTGCACCAACACAACATCGCTGCCAATGCTACGAACTGTTGGATCTGCGGGTTGCTCCCGCATGCCACCGGACACTCTATTCCCTTCATCCCTTCACCCTTCTCAGTTCACGGCTCTTGCCTCGCCTGGCTGATCCTCATGCAAGAGAGCCACAAGGATAACGCCACCTCTGGCCAGACAGTGTCACATTTCTACTCTGAGTTCTGGCTGAACAGAACTGGAAAGACTCCTGCTGCCCTGTGTCCTGCACTCACAGGCGCCACCTTCATCAAAAACATTCCAGCCAAAGAACGAGTCGAAGTACAGGTGCTCCACAATCCAGCCAGAACCACCTTTTCTCATCTACAAAAACAAACTACCGCAACACTGACTGTGGCTCTGTCTGTCATCAATGTCACAGGTCGTGTGTGCCTCGAAGGCCATGGAACGCAGCTGGTGGGCCACAGCGCCTGCCAGACCACCAGAACATTGGACTCAGCTGACCCTCCTTCCTTTGTTGCTTCTCCAAACATGTACTTTGTATGTGGCACCAAGGCCTACACCTGGCTCCCGAAGGGTTGGAAGGGTACCTGTTACATTGCCTTCGTTCTCCCACCCACATATGTAGCCCCTGCCAACCATCACAGGCAGAGGCGTGCAGACGACCTTGGGCAAGCCGACTCCACCGGAGCACAGTTCCTAGATGCAGCAAAGGGACTTGTTCCTCTGTGGGGCCCAATGGCAAACAGCCGTGCTATCCGGCACCTGACCCAGGCAGTAGAAACAACGATCAACATCACTGCCGGTATCCTCGCCAACAACACTGCAGAACTTCAGGCGGTCCGCCTCGTGACCCTCCAAAATAGACTTGTCCTAGACGTGGTCCTAGCCGACCGAGGAGGAGCATGCCGCATCATCGGATCCAGCTGCTGCACATACGTGCCTGACAACTCGCCTTCAGTCTACAAAGCCATTGAACACCTCCACAGACTTTCCTCAGAGGTTCACCAAGAACAAGAAGGATGGTCGCTTGGGAACTGGTTTTGGGACACTTTGAAGAACTGGGGTTGGAAGTTGTTTTCCTTTGTGTTGATACCTGTTGTGATCTTATGTGGGTGTTGTTTAGGTATCCAATGTCTGCCACCCTTGTGCGGCCCTGTTTCTAACTGTATGTGCCCAAAGACTTTGGACTTCCGAAATGAGCACATGAGCCCCCTCTATGAAGTAGAAATACGTGGCCTTATGGGGATGAATCCAAACTGACAAGTTGGCGAGATATGTTAAAAGGGAGGACTGTGGAATTTTGACTTGCGATCTGAACATCATCTGCGCCAGCTTGTCACCTATGTACTACGTGCACGGCAGCTATTCTAGGTCACCTATGTATTACGGGCATGGCAGCCATTTTAGGTATCATGGTCTCCCTGTCCGCGATCAATCGCCAGCACGTCCCTCTGACCCAGCAAGCATCCTCCGCGCACCCCGGCTCCCCCTCCCTCCTCCTCCTTACGAGCAGGACCCTTCTGCATGACCACTGTCCTTGGGAGTCACGCTAGCGCCTGACCAACACCTCCTCTCCTCCCATGAATGCCCCTCTGTTGACAAACCTCCCTCCTGCGCTGGATTGTCCACGCGGCATGAATACCACTCCATTGATAGCCCCTCACCCCGTGTCCGACTGTCCACACAGGTCCGAGGCCATTGCCTAAGCCGGGAGATATCATTTACTGCCCTATATTGTATGAGGTCGCTCTCCTTCAAAGGGCCCTCTATTGATCCAGGCCTCCCCACCCCCTGTGATATGATCAGGCGCACACATCCTAAGACTCGACGGAACACTCAGCTGCGTGATGGTCCCCTCCTCTTATCAGCAGGTTGAGAAACTCTATTGTGATGGTATATGGGGGTGGGATTGACACTAGGATTACGGGGATGTCTTTTTCTTGCCTCACAAGGATCTGATTGTATCGAAAGAAGGTCACATGCCATAAACCAGTGTATAAGAGGCCAGGCCTCCGAGAGGCTGGTAGAGCACCTCGACATGATACCTTGTTGTCTGATCTGATGTGTTCTGCTCCGTCGGAATAAACTTCTGTTTCCTGCCTTCTGGTCTCCGGCGCCTGCCTCATTGCTTGGTAATCTTGAATGGTACAAGGGCGGTTAGCGCCGGGCAAATCTTGAGAAAGGTCCTAGCCCTACCTTTTTCTACAAAGTGATACCCTCCGTGCGCGAGCGCTGTAAACACGACACCGGGTTGTGACTGGCCTGTGAGCGGTTGCACCTTTGTTCATGCCGGGACCGTTTGACAACCACAACACAACACAACCCGCAAGGGCATAGCGAACTCCGCAGGGTCCTCCTCTCTGCCAGACAATTATTTATTATACCGAGCAATCTACCCTCTCACTCCCAACCCCCAAAATAATAAAACAGGGGGGGGGCGGGAAAGACACGGACAGCGGGAGGGGAGGGGGGGCGGTAAAGAAACGGATAGCGGGGGGGGCGGGAAAGGACCGGACAGGAAAGGAAACACTCACCTGGACTTTCTCGGCCGGCGGTCGGCCGCCAAATGGCCCAAACAAACCTCAACCAGCCAAAAAAAAAGCCCCGCCCACCGCCGCATGACGTGGCCAAAAGAGAAAAATTCTCGGGAACGCCCCCGAATCTGGTCCGGCCTTGACGGACAGATCCGGCACCCAATGGCTAGCCTCCATTTATGGAGCTAGCCAATGGGAGCCGGGGGACGTTCCTGAAGCACTTATAGTTAACAATGGATTTCCCCTGCGCCGAAAAGCTGCGCAGAGCGCAGCCTTCGGCAGGCGAAACCCAAAAAAGGGCAGGCAGCCTATTGGCTGCTCTTTGGCACCAAACTTCAAATAAGGCCCTAAGTTGGCTGTCAATATATATACAGCTCTACCCCCCCAAGTGAAACAACCGTTGAGCTTTCCTGTATTTTTCAACAAATTCTCATACCAGTATGAGGGTACCTGATTATAAACTCCCAGGGGCACTGTATGCCTGTGCGTGGCTCTAGTTTTTCACTGCAGACTGGTCCTGTTTGGTTTCTTTCAACAGACTGGTAGCTCTTTCATCCTGTCAGAAGGGAGCGCTATTAATAGACTCTAGGGCCATCCTGGGGGTCGCCAAGGCCAGTCCTGGGTGCTAACTGTTGCTGGTTTGGGTTGCCCAGATTCTGCTAGGTGGGTGCCGTGCTATGCCAAGACTATGAAATGTGATGCCATGCACACATGCTTTTCAAATCCCTGTACCCCATAAGCAAGTTCTCCCCCGCAGTGTCTGGGCACTGAGGATCCTGGATTAAGAGATACCTCAGCAGAGCTGTTGCTGATGTCTATTTGTGTAGGTTGTCTTTGGTGCCTTTTCTGGGCGTGTGCTTTAATGGCTGACATGTACACTAGACTCAGGGGAAACCCAAGATCCAGTCCTGTTTCCATTCTCTAGTGAACTTTCCCATCCTAGGGAGGCAAACAACTGCTTCTGTGGCTCTGTTCCTTTAACTGACAAAAAGGGAACCCCTCGGATAAGTACTATAATAGCCAATCCTGATATTGCTAGATTTTTTTGGCAAGGATTCTCTGTGTGAACGGTGTGTTCTTTATCAAGGGAGAACCGTACTTTACGCTTGGCACAGTGTTCAAGTGGATTTGTGCGTTTATGGCACTGTAGGTCTGTACTGATCCACATCTGAGGGCCTCATTACGATGTCGGATAGACTGCTACCAACAGGCCGTCAGTGGCGGTCCATACGACATCCAGGTCATCAGTCTGACCACCGCATTTTGATGCATGCGGCCGGACCCCAGAGGTCGGGGGGGAAAGACCACCGCCTCTGTCAGGAACCAAGATCCAGTCGGGGCGGCAGTCGGAATCCTGTCCCTGCAATGAAGGCGGTGCCTGCGCAGGCACCGCTATAGGGATTAGGATGTCCCTTTCTGACTGCCTTTTCTTGACAGTCCCAACGTCATGAAATGGCAGACGTAATTGCACTTTGGGGACCCCAAGCAGGGCCTCCGTACCCCGTGAGCCACTGCTAAGTGGTCCTGGGGGCACATGTAGTGACCCCATACACATCCATGCATCGTGTGCCATGCACCACATGGTGCCTAGCACATGGTGCATTGATGTGCACAAGGTGCTTTTTTTCTACTGTGGCTTGTGCCTTGGGCCTTTTTCCTGGGCCGCAGCACCAGCGGTAGTAGAAAAAAGCACTTTCTGAACACTGTGCTGGCGGTCACATCGTAATTGGGCGGGTGGGGTGGGATTGCCAATTCATTGTCGGATGGTCACCTGCCCGATGTGATGGCGGTTGGCGGTCTAACCAACGGCCATCATAATTAGGGGCTAAATGAGTAATCACAGGTACATCAAGGGCTCCATTAGGATGTCGGGCGGATCGCCACCGCCATGGTGGCGGTGGCGATCCGCCCGACAGAAATGACCGCCCGCCACCCTTTTCCCCCCGCCACATTACAATGGCGGAGGGGACCGCAACGGAGGGAAACACCGCCCGCCACTTTTTTGCCCCGGTCGCATTGCAGCCGGGGCGGAAAATGATTAATATGGTGGCGGTGTCTATGAGACACCGCCAGCCATATTACAATGGCAAGTGTGCAATGCCTTTCCGCGGCTGCAATGCCGCCACGGAAAGGCAGGCGGTGTTCACTCTGGGGGCCCCCTGTAGGCCCCCGGAATGAAGGCCAAAGGGGGTGGCACACGGGGGTGGTACCTGTGGTACCCCCCTGCATTTGCATAATCAAAGCGGCAGGCACCACGCGGTGCCTGCCGCTTTGATTACGTAAATGCTGCTAAGCATTTTTAGTATTGTGGTGGGCGGAGCAGAGAGCTCCGCCCGCCACAATACTATAAATACAGGATGTGCCCGCCACTGTGGTGGGCACATCCTAATGGGGCGTGCGGGACCCCTGCCCTTAGGGCAGGCAGTCCCGATTTCCGATTGGATGGCGGGCCCGCCATCCTAATGGGGCCCCAAGTGCTTTTAACAGAGAGGTAAAATGAAGACACAAAATATTAGGGTACGCGAAATTTCGAGCAATTGCCTTTTGAGCAACCACGGGAAAATTCAGAAAAATCATGCAAAATTACACGAAAGGCAAAATTGGCATTTAGCGCTGTGTGTTAGCATGGAAATGCTTCTTTTTTCCATTTAGTATGCAATGACACACTTCACACAAAAAAGCACAAAAACCACAAGTGCAGCAAACAACTGCTGCTCTCATTATGTTTGTTCGAGTGTTCCCCTGCTCTAGTCATAGGATTTTTACCCCAATGAACTTGAAATTACGCAATGTGCCATAATGGCATAGTTTCAGGAATTTTGCATAATCAGCATAAAACAAAATACTGGAGGGCAGATAACGCCGGCGTAATGAAAATTTCAGCCGGGCCTTACTATCCTAGAGTACCGTACCTGCTTCCTTCTCAGCAAAGATGCTAAACTAACATTGGTAGCAGTAATAATACATGCCCGCATAGGAGTGCAGGCACAGATAAAGTTGTGGGATTCAGCTGACTGAAACGGTGCTATTCTCAGAGCCTGCCTCTTGTAGCTTTTCGGTGGCTGTGCTTGGTGGGAAACGGATTGCGTAATCTATACTTATCTGTGATGTTATGTCTGCATATTTCGAAACTAGTGTTGCCATGCAACAGCTTCTATTGGTGCCTCTGATTCCATGTCTCTGTCACATCTCGTATACTGTTGTGAGTTTTTCGCAATGCTGCTCTGTCCCGTGTATGTTTTTTTTTTGCATGGTGCTCCGGCTCTTTTTGAGGGGCGGGAGTGGGGGAGGGGAGGGGGGGGGGGGGCTCGCTAAGTTTTGCAAAGTGTCACTGGAAACCTCGCAATGCTTCTTGTCTTAATTTTTTTTTTTAAACAACATAGATCGTGATTTATTTCTTCATTATTGGGTGCTGTTCTTATAGTAATATTAGTCGGAAAAGTTCATTTGCTTCTTAAGCTACTGCTAATAAGCCCGCTTTATCATAATGAAGTAATAATAACATAATTGAATTTTGCTGGTATTTATTTTGAGACGACGTGCAGCAAATACAATAAAAACTGTGGCATTAACACCGAACGTATGTACAGCATATGCTACTTTATTTTTTGTGAGTCTGACAGCAACCAGTTTCCTTTTGTCAAATGCTTAGTTATCTCGAAAAAAGGATAGGCGCTCTAGAAAGAGTTTGGTCTAATACGCATAACTAAGAACTCCGTCCAAGAGGTGTGGCCTAAAGGAACTGAGGGTGCGGCCTATTACATGTGAAAGATAATCCTGCGTTTTACAAATTGATTAAAAGTTCTTACTGAATAAAGGATAACCAAACTCTTAAGGCAACTAGCTACTTATCAGTTTATTTAGCATCAGTATGCTGGGCAAGGCAATAATTGACAGGGTAAATTTAAGAGTAAGCAACAGCTAGTGTGTGCTATTGCCAGCTTTAGATAATCAAGTGTACAAAGGGATAACTTAGTTATTCAATTACAAAAAGTTAGTATCTTAAGCCCTGGGACTCCAGTGGCACACTATGATATGTGTCTAGTGTAACCTACTGCCACAGGGCCAAGCAGAGGCCTTATCTCTGTGTGATTTTAGTGCCTTATCTGCAAACATTGGGAGTGCTTAAAAAACAGGTTTAATTCAGGTAAAGTGTGTTCCTAAAACACCTTAACTGCATCCCCCAGCAAGGTAGCAATTCATTGGGTGGTCAGGCAGTCAGCACCACTCCCGCAAGTAGGCAATGTGTGGTAAACTTGACTTCTAACCCTGTATGAGAAAATGCCCCTTCTTGCGTAGTTACCCACACTTTTAGCTGAATGATATTGCAATTGTTTTGACTGTGCATTGCAACACTGCTCTCCAGGCCCCAGCGTGTGTGTGTGCTCTGAACCCTAAATCACGGTTAAACTGATTAACTCCTAATTGACTTATTTAAAATCCTTATAAGGCCATCGTATATGGTGCAGAGAAATACACCTACGGAATAGAAAGTTACATGTCACCTGTAGACTGCAGCACTAATCGTTCATCCATTAGTGTGATAAGGAAAAACATGGTTCCAGACCTACCGTTGTAGCCTGACTGCTGCAGTTTACGCCTGCAGTCCAACCTGCCAAAATAACCTTCTAGCAAGGGGAAAAAACCTTCCATATAAATACTAACACATCCCCACTACGTAGGCTTTGTAGCTTACAAGGTAGGGTGCATGGTATTTAAAATGGGCCATGTTGGAATTTAATGTCACCATGTCCCTCCAGTGGCCAGCTCCAAAAAGCTATTTTCAGTGTGGAAGGATCTGGATGTCCTATAAGAAAACTAGAGTATAGATTAAAATATACAGTTCTGGACCAGCTAGAAAATAAACCACTTTTAATATTTAACAACATTTTTTTTTTATGTTTAAGTCGGATTTTTAATAAATATTTAGTTAACTTAACTTTTAGAGAGCTACATTTTGCCTGACAGAAGCTCCTGGAGGATAATTTAAATTGGCTCTCCAGCAGCTGTGTAGCAAATGTTTGACTTTAATGAAGCATGAAAACTGATCCCAAAGCAGGGACATTGGCCTGGGTGTCGGGTTTTTCTTCCCCTGTCAAGGAAGACCAGTTGGGGTGGACCCAGGAATGTGATTAACTTCAAAGGGGCCTGTCTTTTCATAACTAACTGTCAGGTAACACCTGGAGAAGACCAGTCTTTGCCCCCCCTAGTCAGACTGGCACCAAACCTAGTAAGAAAATAGCTAGCCTCAGACCCATTTTTAAGTCACCACAGAGGAGGGGACTGCTCATTACCCTGATCACATCTTTGGGTTCACAGGCCCATCTTGGATTTTTAAAATAATGTGCATTGTGGGATTTTTTTACAGCAGGGCAAACAGAAACTGCTGCAAAAGTAGGTAGGTTGCCCCAGGGACGGTTTATCCCATTGATTCGGGAAAAGCCAGGAGTCAGGCCCACCCACTAGCTGGTGCCAAGGATAAATGTAACATCTCGCCCAACACCGAAACGGGTCTCTGCGCCTTGGTTTACCGTTGCACTGTCGGCTACGCGGCAGCAGTGCAAGGTAGCCGAAAGAGCCTGGCGGGCACAATATGACTCTGGTGCCAAGTTGACCTACAAAACGGTGGTTAAGGCCTATCACCGGGACATCCGTATGGAAAAAAAAGCCTACCTAGCCAGGAGAATTGATGCGGCTTCCAACTCCTGCAAGGAGATTTTCTCCATTGTGAGAGAATTCACCTCACCTTGGTCTAACACCTCGGACCAAAAACCATCTGGTACCTGGGCCACGGACCTTGCGGACTTTTTTACGAGTAAGATCCAACGCATTCAGGAGTCATTCTTGGCACCAGTGTATGCGGGCCAGACTGAACCTGACACATCCACACCGCCACAGGTCGGGCCAGGGGCGACGTTGAGCGTGTTTCCTTCTATCTCTGCTCCGGTCTCCCTGGCTCTCATGGGCAACTTAAAATCGGGTTCTCCCCTCGACCCTTGCCCCGCAAAATTTCTGGCGAAAGTTGCGGAGGTGATTAACCCGTTGGCTAATCCGCTCTTAAATCTTTCGCTGAGGCTTGGTGTGGTCCCGCAGGCCTGGAAGCAGGCAATGGTGATTCCATTGCTTAAAAAGCCTGGTTTAGATCCGAAGGCCCCGGTTAATTATAGGCCAATCTCCCTGCTGCCGGCCCTCACGAAGATTCTGGAAAAACACGTCCAGGGCGTGCTTTCCAACTTTCTTGAATCTAATGAGATCCTGCACGCCACCCAATCGGGCTTTCGTCCCCATCTTAGTACTGAGACTGCGCTCCTGGAGGTTTCGGAAACCATTAAAGGGGTTCTGGACTCTGGGGGCAAAGTCATGCTGGTGATGTTAGATCTGTCGGCGGCGTTCGACACCGTTCCCCATCATGGTCTTCTCGACAGACTTTTCGAGATAGGCATACGGGGGACGGTGTTCGACTGGTTTTCTTCTTTTCTTGCCGGCCGCCGGCAGTCGATCTGGGCCCCACCGGATTCCGCCGTGATGCCGCCTCTGGGAGTCGGGGTCCCTCAGGGCTCTATCTTGAGCCCGACCCTCTTTAACATCATTATGACCCCCTTGGCGGCACTGGTGGAGTCGCATGGTGCCCAGATTGTATCCTATGCGGATGACACCCAGCTCCTCTTCTCTTGTAAGAGAGGAGGCGACTTTGAAGGGGAGAGCATTCGGGATTGCCTTGGGGCTGTTTTCCACTGGTTCCATCTAAACAGCCTTAAGTGCAACTCCGACAAGTCCGAAGTTCTGTTCTTTGGGTGCGACACAGAACCGGACTGGCAGACCTGGTGGCCACGGGATATGTTCCCTCCGTCCTGCTCCTCTCAGGTTGCTAAGAATCTGGGGGTGAAGATGGATAACAGGCTCACCTTGAAATCCCAGATCTTGGGGGTGTCGGGCGTTTGCTTTGGCATCCTCAGGATGCTGCGGAGGTTTCTGCCTCTGTTATCCGTGGAACACAGGACGCTTACTGTCCAGGCTCTGATTGGGTCCAGGTTGGATTATTCCAACGCTCTCTACCTGGGCCTTCCAGAGTACTTGTTGCAGCGGCTTCAAGTGGTGCAGAATGCCGCTGCAAGGGCAATCTTTGGCCTCAGTAGGCGCTCCAGGACCTCTGGCTTGCTGGCAACTCTACACTGGCTTCCTATCCGCAAGAGGATTGCCTTCAAGGCGCTGACCTTGACCTACAAAGCTCTCCATAAGGAGGGAGCCAAGTACCTCCAAAAGAGACTGGTCTTTTACCACCCGACCAGGTCTCTGAGGTCGGAAGCCCTGCACCTTGCTGTTGTCCCCCGGGTCAAGAAAGCGCGCCTCGGGGGCCGCTCTTTTGGACTGCTGGCTTCTCAGCTGTGGAACTCTTTACCTCTGACCCTGCGGGGAGCCACCAGCCTACTGGCTTTTAGGAAAGGCCTTAAAACTTGGCTGTTTACTCAGTAGCCTGTCCTCCTTGAATATTTGCTCCACTCTTCCGTTAGTTTTTTCTGATGTTATGTTTTTTATGTTGCAGCATTGTCTCTTTCTCCGCTAAAGCGCCGGGACACTCTTTTTGAGTAGCTGCGCGCTATAGAAATAATTAAATAACATAACATAACATAACATAACTCCAAGAAACCATTGTCAGAACATTTGAACATGTGAAAGCACAGAAGAAGAAGGGCTGCATCTGCTGTTTGAGACAGGTGAGGAGACTTGTAGGGCTGTATCTGCTCCCATTTGTACCTGGGACAAAGAAGTAGACTCCAAGGGTCAGTCAGCTGACCTCCGGTGTTGCTAGAGAAACACAACAGGCTGTAAGAGGCCTTTTCTTCCAAGAGCCAAGCTGATCAGTAGCAACTGGACCTGCTGGTGGCCTCTGTAGGAGTGAGTCTTAACCCCAACTGCTACTTCTGAGGTCCTGCAACTCTCTTCTAACATTTCTGAAAAATTGGGACTTAGAAATGTTTTGGACTTCCAGAGCTCCAGAGGACCGGCACAAAACACCCAAGCCAAGTTGCCAAAGGTGCAGCTTTGCTGGGCTAAAAAAATGTGTTTCTCTTGCTTGCCGCTTTTCAAACTACAATGGCATGGGGAGCAAAAAATGACGGATTTAGGCCCAGATCTATGTACTTGGGTGAATGTATGACATTGTTCTGCATTCTGTCAATCAATTGTTCTTTTTGCATTTGTCACCCCGAGTGGGACAGGTATGCCCAGATGTGGGTCCTGTGCATCCATGCCACTGGAGTCAAACTTTCCTGGCTGATGAGGGGTGAAACCTAGAAACCGGTCCTAGGATGCTTGTTTCCAGTCCAGGGAGGACCTGGCTTGGCAGTTCGGGCTGGACAGTTCCCAGTGGGCGCAGGGTGAAGACTGATTTGCATGTAGCTAGGTTCAAACTGGAATGGCTTGGGGAGTAAACAAACAATGCATTTAGGCCCAGATCTCTGTACTGGGGTGAATGTATGACATTGTTCTGCATTCTGTCCATCAATTGTTCTTTTTGCATTTGTCACCCCAAGTGGGACGGGTATGCCCAGACGTGGGTCTCGTGCTCCCCATGCAACTGGAGTCAAGCTATCCTGGCTGATGAGGGGTGAAACCCTGAAATCAATCCTACGATGCTTGTTTCCAATCCAGGGAGAACCTGGCTTGGCAGTTCGGGCTGGACTATTCCCATTGGGCACAGGGTCAAGACTGATTTGCATATGGTTGGGTTCAAACTGGGATGTCATGGAGAGCAAAAAAAATATAGATTTAGGCCCAGATCTCTGTAGTGGGGTGAATGTATGACATTGTTCTGGATTCTGCCTATCAATTGTTCTGTTTGTAGGTGATTTTCAGCAGCAGCAAATTTGCTTCTACCGGTCCTCAACTAGAAGGTATCTGGCCTCGTGGAGCTAATCAATGGATACAGCCTTCAATCTTGTGTCCTGCTCCAAAAAAGAGACGAAGTCTGAACACAGAAATATTGATGGGGCAAAGGTGTGAAAAGTATTCGCCAATCAAGAGGACTTCTATGGGCAGGATATTTGAATTTTCTTGCGTTGAGCTTTTCCCACCAAAACCAACAGCTTCAGTGGCACCTTGTTCAACAGCTAGCCGATCTTGTGGAACTCTTGGGTGCAGCCTCCCACCTTGCCGTGCAGCAGGATTTCTACTTCCGTTTCAGAGACTTAATCACAAGGCAACATCACTGACCAGAATGAACCAATTTGGTGTATTCGACCCGTATTTCACCGTGGTTGTCCTTAAATCACACCCAGGTCCAGGTGAATCGCTACCATAGATTATCTTCAGAGCTATACTTTTCCTTGCTGATTATTCAGTTACATTTTTTTCTCTGGTTCCTCATATTGGATTTTTGTCAGTTAGTGTCATTTTCCTTATTTATTGTTCCATATTTTTATAAATTGGGTGGGATTTTTATGGTTTTGTATTTTTGACTTTTTAACTGTTTTGGGTCTTCTTAATGCGTTACATATTTTCTTTAAGTTAGGTCTGTCTGCTCTCTGCCAGAGATCCCAGGGGTTAAACTCAGGTTTAAATTATTAAAAGATTTTCCTGGACCTAACATGTTGGTGATTTTATTACCTGCGATGGACTAACATCCACTCCAATCAATATTTCACTTTCTTACATCAGCTTTACCAAAATATGTGTATAAAATATGGACATGACCTCCAAAACCATGGCTTTTCCCTGGAGCTGTGCCTCAAGCAGCCCTGAACTGCATTCTCGGATCTCCTACTTGACCAAGTTGTTTGATCTTTGAAAATTCATTTTATCCATACCTCTTCTTCTGCCATTATGTGAGAACTTTCAAAAAGCTTCTCTACATGAAATTAGCTCTAAGAATATATTACAAGAAAGACCACAGCAGCTTCTGTACATTATGATTACAATAAAGATGTACGGAAACGTAAAACCAACAAACACCCCAGAGTGGAGTGAAATGGAGTATAGAGATTCTTGAAGTCCCCAAATTGTATTTGCTCCAATTGTGTAGGGCTGATCAAGGGCCATACCCTACACTCACAGAGCCAAGGGACAGGTCATGTGCTCAGAGGACCCTAGTGCGTGCCCTGAATGCTCACAGAGCCCAGGCACATGCCCATACAGCATTGACAAGGCCCATGTACGTAGGCTATCGTCACAGGGCCCAAGCACACACGCTGCAATCAGAGGCCCTAGGCATACACCCTGTCCTGACAAGGCCCAGGTACATATGCTACACATATAGTATTCAAGTGCATTAATTGTACACTAATACAAGGTGCTCTCAAGGTGTTAGATCAGCCCCAAAAAAGCTCTGATCTCTTTATGCTATTCTTACCCAAGCCTTCTTCCACAATCCAAGGATTCATACACTAATGGGACTCAAACTTTAGATTGATTAAAAGTCTTGACTCTAGTTCACCAGTCCTAGCCTACTCACAATTCACACCCACCACTGTACTGTGCAAAATGCAAAAGAGGACAGCCTTACACCTTCAAAGGCCAGTGACCATACGCCTAAAATTCCTAATCTCAGAGATACCTGATGGAGGAACGCGCACTATTAAAACTATTTATTCTTGTAAAAATTCCATAATTGAATTAACAACAGACACAAATGTATCAATTTTCAGCCATAAAAGTATGTTTATGGCTAGAAATGACTTTGTGAATCTGCCATTTGCAACATAAATTAGGATCGACTCAGTAATTAACGGATTCAGTCGGTTAGAGGGATTAGTGAATGGCATCTCACCGTACGTACACATGTGGTGTGATGTTAGTGTGACGTGACAGAGTAATTCTGGCTGCTGAGTTCTGGACGGCTGCAGCCTTCTTATGAGTTTTTTGTTGATCCCGGCATAGAGGGTGTTCCCATAGTCTAGACTGCTTGTGACCAGCGCTTGTGTGAAGTTTTTCCAGGTGCTGATTGGCAAATCTTTATCAGCATCTTCAGGGCATGTAAGCATGAGGTAATGTTGGCATTTACTTGGTTGGCCATGTCGAGTTTGCTGTCAATGTTATTCCAGAGATTTTTGGCATGGGTGGTGGTGGTGCACTGTTTGTTCTAACTCTGTTGGCCACCAGGTGGAGTCCCATGGTGATGTGCTATTCACAAAGATCACGATTTCGGTCTTGTCGGTGTTCAGCTTTAGACTGTTGAACTTCATCCAGTGAGTTATTTCAGTGATGCAGGAATGGAACTGGGCATCCTGTCTCTGAGGAAGAGAATGAATTGCATATCATCCACATAGGAGATGACGTTGATATCTTGAGAGCGGATGATGCTGGCTAGAGAAATCATGTATCAACTAAACAGGGTTCCACTCAGGGAGGATTCTTGTACAACTCCACAGATGAAGTCTAAGGCATTCAAGGTGTACAATGCCAGGCTGGGTGACTGGGTCCTTGCAGTTAGGAAGGAGCAGGCCCATCAAAGTGCATGTCCTTGGATTCCTATGTCGTGTAGGCATCGGAAGAGACTGGGATGGGAGACTGTGTCAAATGCTGAGGAGAGTTTCAGGAGAACGAGGGCCGCTGTGTCTCTTCTGTCAAGAGTCATCCATGGCAGCATGAGAGCATTTTATGTTCTGCAGTTGGGTGAGTGGTGTTGACAAGTTGGTTGTCATTGAGGTATTCGGTGAGGTGTCTGTTAATGTTCTTTAAGCTGTAGAATCGCATTAGTAGACCGTGTATGCCATGAACATATTTTTGTGTTTTGTTTATGAACAGCACATCACTGACTGCTTATCTCTATATTGGGTGATATTATTTGATTTTTGGATTCTGCTTTTCTAATTCCACACCACCTCCGTGAACAAACCTCGGATTGCTCACCTTGCCATCTTGAGAGTTAAGTGATTAATGAGTGTACTTGGTGCCCAGTTATCAACGTTCATGATAGTCTGGACCTAGAGACATCAATGGATAAACAGACTCAAACTCTAGAGTTGAGGCAGAGTAACCCCTGTGTGTCTTGGGTCTCCTGAACTAGATCTAACAACAATATTATTATGTAAAATAAAAACGACTAATTCATATTTTAGGATTATACATTAGAAGCTGATCAAATTTAAGAAGGCAACTCCAACTGTATTGTGATATTAAATGTTAATTTTGTAATGTTTGGAAAATTCAACAAAAACATTTGGGAAAAAAGCATTTTGGCTTCTGTGATTCAAATATAAATTGCTTGCTAGGAAACTGAAAAGGTTGCAAGTAATGTATGCCTGATTTGGTATGTACAATGCAGCATTTCACTAGATTATTTTGAAGACTCCCATCTTTATACTTTTATTAAAAAGAATACACTACAGAAAGAGTTTGCATGATCCAAAACAAAAATGTTAAGTCAAAATATATTTAAAAGTGCAATATATCTAAATTTAAGGCTTACACAACAAAAGCTTGATTTCACTTTTGATTGTCTCAAACTATATACATTTGCTTTATTCCAGAGTTTTATATGATAGGATTTCTATGCGAGGCTGCTGGGGTTTTGAACGGATGTATTGCTTACAATGAAAATGGTTTTTTGAAATTAAAAATTTGTATTTTGCTATTCTTTCTAAGGTTAACATTTACAAATTAGAAAGTGTGTACTTCCCAGTGAAAACAGGTGTATCCTACAACAGTAGAGACCACAAATATATCATTGCGCACCAAAGATTAGAAGATCTCACTAGCAACCTGTGGGTACATAGAACTGTGATAAAACCAGTGTCAGGCCTAGAACATATGCATGTCTTGGTCTTCAGCCAATTAGTGAATTGCTCAATGCACACAATTGACCATCCACTCTTACTAGGATTTAAGTATAATATTAAATCTATTTGTAGAACCTCACATAAAGGTCGGATTATTCGCTTATCTCCCTTCAACTCCCCATCCTATTTTTTCAATCAGGTTCTCATTCAAGACACATGGCCAACCAATTCTAGACAAGTAATAAAACCATAATGAAAACCAGGTTGCTTTTTGTGCTGTCAAGGCAGCAATCTACCAAGCGCATCATATCTCACCCTCGCATATTCAGGATCCCAGTCTGGCTAGAGTATGACCCTGCCATGTCACAACAAGAGATCAACCAATAGGTGATCGTCTACCTTCGGGAGACTGTGGGAGCATGCAAGAGGCATGAACCCCGGCTCAGAATTTGGGCTTATGTTTGCCTCACAGACGTGGGTAGAATGTGGACTTATACATCTTTTATTGTTTCTGTTCAGGTTACCCTTGATTCCATTGATCCATGCTCATGAAGTGTGTATGTGAAGCAGTGGGCAGTATCTCTACCTTTAACAAACATTGGCTAAGCCAACTGGTCTTGCCTATGCTAGATCGATTGGCTTTGTTGGAGGGGAGTGGCAATATGTGGCATGTAGTAGAGTAGAGGTGTTGGAGTGGCATGACATTGTGTGGAGTGGTGTGGAGTGGCATTGCATGGAGTGGAGTGACATTGTGTGGGGTGGAGTGGAGTGGAATTGTGTAGCGTGAAGAGGCATTGTGTGGGGTGGAGTGAAGTGAAGTTACATTGTGTGGGGTGGAGTAGCATTTTGAGGTGTGGAGCAGGCTGGCATTGTGTGGTATGGAGTAGAGTGAAGTGTCATTGTGTGGAGTGGTGTGAAGTGGCATTGTGTTGAGTGGAGGGGCATTTCATGGAGAAGTGTGGAGCAACACTGACGTGTGAAGTGGAGAGGCATGGTGTACGCTGACATTGTGTTGTGTGGAGGGTAGTTTCATTGTCTTGAGGGGGCATTGAGTGGATTATGTGGCATGGAGTGAAGTAGCATTGCGTGGCATGAAATGGAGTGGAGTGGCACTGAGTCAAGTGGCATTTCGTAAAGCACTTCAACGTCACTTCAGGGGTAATAAGGGCTATATAAAAACAAATAGAATTGAGTGGAGTGGAGTGAAGTTGCATTGTGTGGAGTGGAGAGGCATTGTGTGGAGTGGAGTGGAATTGTGTAGCATTGAGTGGAGCTGAATGGGTCTGGGTATCATAGATCGATTTTCCGCTACAGTGGAGTTCCACGCCTCCACATAGCACCTGGGCTTCCTGGTCTTCTGCTCCCCCCCCCCCCACGAGGTTGATGGCGGTAGCATCGCACCAGCGTTCTTGCGGCGTCTATTGAGCAGCCTCTTTTCTTGGTGCCGTCTTGGTTCGTGAGCCTCGACAGAGGAATTCGGCGGTGATATGAGGTCAGCGGGATAGCTTGGTTGTTTGATCCGCCTATTACACCATGTCAAATACGTCCTAAATATAAACTTGCGGATGAGTTTGGTGACAGCTTGGGAGTAATTAAAACTCGGATCACAAAAATTATAAGAACCGTTAGAGCTACAGCTACAAGCAAAACCACTGTATCTTTGCATATTTGCCTTTCGTCATCTCTTATCACCAGTTGCTGGGGTCAGTCTCCCTTGTTTCCTTGCTTCCTTGGTAGTCCCCTCCCGCCGCCGCAGTCTTTGGATATCTGGCAGCGGCCGCGTTGTGGGTTGGACTACGTGTTCCAGCATTCTGAGCTGCAGGCGCTGGTATCCTGTGTTTGCCTGATAGCAGCAGCAGCTGTGATTTTGAAAACTACTGATTTGGTCTGGACTTTTCAAGTGCGTGGCTCTAAAGCTTGACCACACTAGTACCAATACCCTATACACCAATTGCCTTTGGTGAGTTCTTTCAGACTCCCCCTTCCTTTTTTTTTTGTTTGCGTTACTGATTACGCTGTTT
The DNA here is from genome assembly GCF_964263255.1 of Lissotriton vulgaris. Lineage (NCBI taxonomy): Eukaryota > Metazoa > Chordata > Amphibia > Caudata > Salamandridae > Lissotriton > Lissotriton vulgaris. The sequence goes on along the minus strand of NW_028244738.1, from coordinate 374,461 downwards.
AATCAGATTTTTGGTTTTTGCTAAGCGCATTAGTTGAAGCGGTTACATGATGGGCAAACTTCTCACCGCATGCGCTAAGGTGAGAATACGTCGCCAGCAGGCCAAAGAGGAGGCCGACGCTGCCAAAAGGGCCGGCATGGGAACGGGCAGGGAGGAGCCCTCTGGTGATATTTCTGAAAGCTCTGGTGAGGAGGAGGAAGAGTCTCCTGACGCTGTGCTCACTTTGTTTGCTCAACCTAATCTAAGTAATAATCTTGCGCAAGAGGCGCCTGGGGAGGTTCTGGAAAATCTCGGGGGTACATTGTTGGAACCGACTGAGCAACCTACTCAAAACTATCTGCAGACATCTAAAGAGGTGAAAACACTGGTGGTTCTGATTACCTCTAAACAGTTTCCTTTATTTGCGAAAAAATCCATCATGCCAGTGTCTAACAGCTCAGCCCTGCCTGCTTTCGGACTGATTCCTAATTCTATTTTAGAAACACCTGTGGGACTGGCCACTACAGCCCCCCCCGAAAAACTCTGGCTCAGCGCTAAGTTCTCCTGATACAACTTAAACTAATCTTTTACCTTCTAACAAAAAAAGTTTACCAGCTGCTGGTACAGGAACGTATGTCTCAGCTACACCTGCACTGCTATCAACTGATTTTAGATCCCCTGGTGTTATCAATTCACATAGTCCAATTTTAGGGATGGACACTGAGACGGTTGGGGAGTTTCAGATATCAGTTAAGGATATGCTAAACCTGATTTTGGATGAGGTGAAGGAAATGAAGCAATTTCAAAAAAAGAGCTGGCTGTCATTAATCAACGTCTGGATAAAATCGAAGACTCAATCTCCACTTTCCCAGCCCTTCTGCAAGAAGCTGAGGCAAGAATTTCTGGTCTGGCAGATCATTTGTCCGAAGTTAAGAAGGAGGTCCAAACTATTTCTAAAACTTCAAAAGAACTTGAGACTAAACTTGACGATTTGGAAAATTATAATAGAAGGTCGAATCTTAGAATAGTAGGAGTTCCGGAAAAAATTGAGGGCTCCGATATGATGCAGTGGGTTACCTCTTTCTTCCTTCATGAGGTTATTCCTGAATTTAAAGGGGATTTAACGATCACTCGTGCCCATCGGATTCCAGCGCAGCCGTTTCCCAATTCTACACTCCCCCGGTCCATTTTGGTGAACTTTTCCGATGTTCGAGTCAAGGAGACAATTCTCTCTAAGGCCTTTAAACAAAGACAATTCGCTGCTAATGCCACCACTAAATGCCGGATTTTTTCGGACATGTTCGCTGCCGCAGCTAGGAGGAGGAAGGAATTTGTGAAACTTCTTCATCTATTTAAAGACAAAGGCGCTCAAGCCATGATTGCTCAACAATCAAAACTAAAAGTTCTGGTTAAGGGCAAATTCCATATGCTTACAGACGTGGGTGAAGCACAGGAACTGCTTCGTCGGATCTCATAAGATTAGCAGGACTTGAATGACGTGACTTATCCCTTTTTTTTTGCTAAGTCTGGATATGGGGTTTCCTTCTTAGTGATCAGTTTGGTTCTCTTCTCTGCTTTATGGCTCCGCCCATAGACTGCTTTAGGTTCTTGTGGGTTGGGGGGGTCGGGGGTAGGGTTCAGGACAGGTGTCCCAGGGGGTTAAGGGGTGCAATCACAAGGTACCTCCATGTTAGGGGTTAGCACCTTATGGCCAGCGTGGGGGTGTATAGTAGGAGTAGAGTAGGGCCATGGGGCTGGGTTCAAGAGGGTAGGGGGCTGGACACGGGTGGGGGGGGGTGAAAAAAGGAAACAAAAAATATTGAAGTTCTTTATATTTTTCTTATTTGTGTGATTGAGGGGTCTTTCTGCCATATATTAGTATTCAGATGAAATCTACTTGGACAGAAATTGCATTTAATTGTTGAAACGTTCTTTACAAATTCTTATAACTTGAAATGTCTATTAGTAGGGGGCTTAAAATAATTACTTTCAACGTTAATGGCCTAAATAATAAGAAAAAAATGCGAGCCATTGAGTCATGGATTAAAATGGAGAATCCTGCGGTAATAATGCTGCAAGAGACCCATATTTCTGCTGCAAAAGTTGATGATTTTTCTATGTTTAAGACGTGGGCCTCATTTCGGGGGTTTTCGTCCTCTATAGTATCTCAACAGGGTGTCGCCCTTTTTTTAAATCGGAATTTGGATGCTAGAATCATACAGTCTGAAGAGGGTGGCGCAGGTCGATGGTGCTGGGTCACATGTTCAGTTAAGAATAGACATAGGCCGATTACCTTTGTCTGTTTCTATGCCCCAGTGGATGATAACCCTCAGATTTATGAGGACTTGTTTCAATCATTGCTTATGGTGGGAGGTGACATCATTATTGGGAGGATTTTAATATTCTCATGGACACAAAGTTAGATTCTACTACGTTTTTAAAAAAACAGCTTAAACCCAAATCACATAGATCAATCATTAATAATATGACAATACTTGATTTGTGTGATCCATGGCGTTCACAAAATCCTGAAAAAAAAGATTTTACCTGCTGGTCTGGTAGGTTTAAGTCTTCCTCTCGCATTGATTTTTTTTTTCTCTAGGCAATTACATTTTTCTTATCAGAACATTTTTTATAATGGTTTTTCGGATCATACGATGTTAGTCATCGAGTTTACCTTGGGAGAAGATATTAGTGCCCCTAAGCGATGGTTACTCAATAAGGCATATTTACAAGATGAAAATTGGGTCATATCACTCAAATTGGAAATTTCAGACTTTATTGTTCGTAACTCTGGCACGGCCCCTTTGCATATCATCTGGGATTCGCTGAAAGCTTTTATTCGTGGTATTGTGATAAGTAAGGATGCAGCTGATTGGTCCGCCATTAGGAAATCTAGAAATTTACTACAACAAAAAATTCAGACTTTAACTTTGCAACGTCAATCTAATCTTTTGAGTTATGTGAAAAAATAAATTAAATGAAGCCAAACGTGAACTTAGTTCTAATCTATTTATACAAAGCGAAGACATTTTTCGTAGACAGTCACAAAAAATCTACGAGGAAAGTAATTTTACAGGCAAACTCTTAGCCTGGCAAGTTAAAGAGCAAGCCGCTGCAAACCAGATCCGCTCTTTAAACAGTCCCGTTACTCATAGGGAGATATCACAGTCCGCGGCAATTGGTTCCATAATGCTCTCCCATTATCAACAGATCTATAGCAAACATCAAGATATAGACCATCAAAAGCTCTCCAACTTTCTGGGTAGATATGCAATGCCCTTTCTCTCACAAGTCGATCAGGAGACAATGATGAGCCCATTTTCTAAGACAGAATTGGAATTGGTGGTCAAGGACTTACCGATGGGTAAGGCTTGTGGCCCGGATTGGCTCCCTGCTGAATTCTTCAAGGTTTTTTTAAACTCTTTTTCTGATTTGTTACTTCAATTGTTAAATTCTATGTTGGGTGGTGGGCAGGTTCCAGATTCTTTTCGTGAAGGTACGGTAGTAAGTTTTCTGAAGAAGGGGAAAGATTCTAAAGATCCTAACTCATATAGACCTATTACATTATTGAATTTGGATTATAAAATTGCTACCAAATTACTATCCATTCGCTTTAATACTATTGCTGCTGACCATATTCATCCCAACCAAAATGGCTTTATTGCAGGTTGTCAGCTAACTACACTTTTTGATTGAGGCATTAGATTATTTTCAGATAAAAAGTATTCCCGCTTTAGTTTTATTATTAGACGCAGAAAAAGCTTTTGATTTAGTTGTTTGGGCAACACTTTTCATTATTTTAGAGTACTTTAGAATTCCCCCACAAATTATTAATTTAATCCAAAATTTGTACACTGGCGCTAAAGCCAATATAATCATTAACTCTGTCATGGTGGGCTCAGTTTTAGTTCAACGAGGCACTAGGCAAGGTTGCCCTTTGTCACCTATTCTTTTTGCTTTTTTTATTGAGCCACTAGCTGCCACTATTTGGAATTCTGTGAATGTTGCTCCACCGATCATCTCTATGGTTGAAATCAAAGTATACGCTGACGATATTATGTTATTAATTAAACCAGACCTGCAATCTCAGACTCATGTTTTACAGATTTTTGAAGAATTTGAAGCCCTAGGTGGTTATCGTATTAACAAAAAAAAAAGAGCAACATTTTGGTCTGTTTGGGCTCAGACCCAGAATTACATCCAGACTTAGTCGGCTGCATTAATTCAAGACCCAAAAGGTATTTGGGGGTTCTCTTTTCCCCCTCAGTACTAGATCTATATATACTTAACTTTGATCCTCTTCTTCAGAAGATTCGCTCCATGTTTGCCAGATGGAACCTGCTGCCACTATCCATCTTGGGCCGGGTCGCACTGATTAAAATGTCCGTACTTCCGCTTTTTAATTTTTTATTTTCGACCATCCCTTGTTTTCTGCCTGGTACTTTTTTTCTAAAAGTCGAATCTATGTTTTCAGGTTTCGTATGGGGCAAAAAGACTCCTCGTATTGCGATAGGGACACTTTATGTAGATACAGAGCAAGGAGTTCTTTCGTTACCCAATATTAAAGACTACTATAATGCATACTTTGCACAATATCTGGATAAATTCAAAACTGAAATACATGGTCCAGACCTATTTATTAACTTTTTTTTTAATCAAATTTGTCGTGAGGCTCAAATACCCTCCCCCCTCCCCCCTTCAAGTACCTAAATCACCGAAACTCGTTCGATATAAGATTATGAATTGTTTTTTCAAAAGACGGGTTGCCTTGCTTAAAAGATACTCTCTCCCGCAGTTTAACTTGAAGACTCCCCTAATGTATGTCTTCGTCTATATAGGGATTAAAATTGGATCAGAAATCGTCTGGCTTTAATACATTATTAGATTTCATAAGGGCTGGATCGTGGATTACTCGGGGAGAGATGTAGCAATTAATTCAGGGAAATTTTTTGTTAATCGCCTCTTACACTTTGATTTATAAAACTTTGGAACAATTGGTCCTAAGGTATATCAGCACCCTTACTCAATTATGGAATGATCTTTTTTTGAATTCACAGGCTAGAAAACCCGGGGAATGGAAACGTTGTTTGGCACAGAGTATGGAGGAGGATTTGAGCCTAAAAGAAATTAAAAAATGGAAGAAACAAGAGAACCACGGCTTAACCCTTAACACCTGGAAGACCATAAATAAACTCAATTTTAGTGTATTGAGAGGTGCCAATTGGCATAGAATGCTATTTTTTAGTAAATCGCTTTTATATCGTACTCCGGCTGCCATCGCCAAAATGTATGTTAACACTTCAACTGTTTTAGATGCCAGCAATTTCCTCCAGCCAATTGGTCTCATATAATTGCATATTGTCCAAAATCATGCCATTTTGGAATGAGATTTTTGTCTTTCTTCAAACCTATTATAAGATTAGGATTACTTATAATGTTAAATTAATGCTGTATGGCTATGATCCCGATCTCGAATTAGTAGACCATTTGGTAAAATTGGTGTATATAGTAACGGCAGTAGCAAGGTCCTTGATATTACAGAACTGGCAGTCAATACAGGTTCCATTGTTCCAGGAATGGCTTCAAAAAATGAGGAAAGTAAGAAAGAGTGAATCCTTGTATGCACAGCAAATTGGGGGGATGAGAAAGTTTGATAAAATTTGGAGATCATATTTTGATTAATTATGGACCAATGTATTAGGACTAAAAAGTATGCTCTTTCTGCTGTTCTGTTTGCAATTTTCATATTTTTTCCTAATTGCTTTTAATTTTGTCCTGTATGCTCTGTTTCAACGATCTTAAGAACTTCAATAAAAAAAGAATAAAAAAAAAAGAGTGGAGCTGAATGGAATTGTGTGTTGTGTAGTGGCGTTGTTTGGCGTGGAGTGGAGTGGCATTTTGTGGCATGGAGTGGAGTGGCACTGAGTGGAGTGGCATGGATTGGCATTGCGTTGAGTGGAGGGGAATTGTGTGGCTTGGAATGGACTGGCATTTTGTGGCATGAAGTGGAGTGGCATTGAGTGGAGTGAAGTGGCACTGTGTGGAGAAAAGTGTCATTGTGTTGTGTGAAGTGCAGTGGACTGGTATTGTGTGGCGTGGAGCAGAGTGGAGTGGCACTGTGTGGAGTGACATTGTGTGGTGTAGAATGGAATGGACCGGCATTGTGTGATGTTGAGTGTAGTGGAGTGGCATTATGTGAAGTGGAGTGGTGTGGAATAGAGTGGAATGGCAAGGAGTGGAGCGGCACTGCATTGTGTCACACTTTGGACAGCAACAATGGCCTGGGATGTGGTCCAAAGCAATTGACAGTGACTGAGAATAATTCAAGCATTCCTACCAACACTTTGATGTTTTCACAGTAGACTCCCTAAGTGCAACGGGTATGCCCAGATGTGGGTCCCATGCTCACTGTGTCATAGGACTCAAGCTATACCTCTCTGAAGAGTGGAGTAGAACCAAGACTGATTTGCATAAAGTGGGTCTCTTTGTGGAATTGCTCAGTAGGAGAAAAACGAGGATCAGAGACTCCTCTTGAAAACCATTATTGTCAGTCTCACAGCCCACTCCTCCACTGCATTTCACAAGCACTCAACTCACACAGACACCCAGAAGTAGCAACTGGCGTCACTACTTCTGCCTCTCCCTATTCATATACGCTCAATTATACTGTGTACATGTAGACTCTGCAGAGTTAGGGCCAGATGTACGACCATTTCATTTTGCAGGTCTCTAATTGGGATTTTTTGGCACTCGCAATGAGAGACTCGCAAAATGAAATGTACAAATGTTTCTCAGACACATTAGAGAATCCCAATGGTGTTTCAATTGACCTGCCTCATTGGTCACAATTGACCTGCCTCATTAGTCACAATTGACCTGCCTCATTAGTAGGGAGGTCTCAATTTGCGACCCATTGGGAATAGCCAACACTCACTGGATGGTGGCCTGCTGGAGTCAGCAGACCACCTTGTCTGTGATTGCTTTTTCAAAAAAGCAGTGTTTTTTCATTTTGGAAATGCAGCCCGTTTTCTTCAAAGAAAAATGGGATGCATTGGAAAATGGAATGCATTTAAAAAATAAAAATGAAACATTTAAATTTAATTTTTTAGGAGCAGGCAGTGGTCCGTGGGACCACTACCTACTCTTAAAAATATTTTCGCTGCCAATCACAAGGGGTAATTGGTTACCTGGGGACACTCCTGTTTACAACTGGCTTACCACCAATTTGAAATTGGGGGTAAATGTGATTGTTTTCCGACCACATTTGCATTCGCAAAACAATCTTACATCCCCCTGCGACTCGCTGTTAGGAAGGGAGGCACTTGGCACATCCCTTCCTAATATCGACTTGCAAAACCTATTTTGGGTGTCAGTAGCAGGTTACTGTCTGCAGTGAGTAGAGAATGTGCTGTGTGAGAGGAATGCATGTCTGAAGAGATAAAGGATAGAGACTCGTTAGTGCGGGACACATGCCTCTGAAGCAGTTGTTATTATGAACAGTCCCCCTGTAGATAAAGTTCTTTCTCTTTTTTGTGCAGTATGACTCCTTGGAGGCGATGTCTACTTGACCAACGGGGGGTGGGCGGGGGTGAGGGCTGAATAAAATTAATACAATTGTGAGAGGGTCATGGAGGATCTATCGTGGACTCTGACGCACTCTTGGTGCATTTTGGACCCTTCCACACGACACTGTATATCACCTGCGATTGGTTTTGTATAGGCGGGGGCGGACGGTGTGGGGAGTCTTATTAATACCTAACGACACAGGCTAGTTGTGAGCTGGCTACCTTCGTCCCCGAGTGTGCACCACTTTTACCTCTTGCCTCCCTTGCAGAGGGCTTCTATTGCTTTTGTTTTATTCACTTTTAAGGTTTTGAGTAGAATTGTGGAATCTTTTTTCTGTTTCTATACAGAGTGTTGAATGTGTTTTTCTGAGTCTGAGATGAAAGTTGCGGATTGGGGGTGGGGGGAGTGTAGATGTGGTTAATTTCAGGTGGGACAGGGGTGGGGGAGGGATGGGCAGGGTGGGAACGAGGGCCGCGGCCAGGTTTGGGTTAGGCATGCGTGGGTGGGGGGTTGGGCACAGACACGAGTAGATTGTTCACGGTTGCTCATGAAAATGTTTGCTCTTTGTTTTCTGTTTAATGTGACTGCAAGTTTTGTTGGCAACACTACTGTCGCATACGTTGAATGCTTATTGAGGGTGGGGGGTTGGGAGCAGACATGAGAAGTTCATTCACGGTTAAGCATGCAAATGTTTGTTTTTGGTTATCTGTTTAATGTGACTGCCAGCATTGTTGGCAAGGCTACTGACAGACACATACATGGCATGCTTCTTTGCGATGGACACGGCACTCCTCTACACGCTATTACACCATTATAAACATGGCACAGCACATAAGCGGAACTGAGACTGACCCTCCCTGTGCCCCACCCCTCATCAGGTATGAATATATCTTTAGAGAGAGTGGGATGCACACCTCCGTATTCTTCCTTAAGCATACTTTTTCTTCCTTTTATGTCATGATTGCGTGCAGATTGCAATGGCGCTCTGCCCACATGGCGCCAGAGTACGAAAATGTAATTCCAAATAGGGGGCGAATTCTCACCCCCAAACAATCGCACAGCTTATATGAAGCCTCCCTTGGCTTTCATTCTATAACAACTATTTTAACCACAGTACTCCAATATATTCCATTTTTTCTCTTCTTTGTCACTCAATTTTAATCAACAGTGTTGTCTGTCCACACGCGGAAAAGAGTGACTATGGTTTTAAAGGGATTGGAATGGTTAACAACGGGATATAGCACTGAGATTAGAACGCTAGCAGTAATTAACAGAGCAGACGGGAGCTGGTAACGGTGAAATGCATGTGGCCAGGAAAGGCTGGTTAAGTGAGTAAAAAGTTAAACAGTACTACGAGAGATGTGATTAGAACGGAGGGAGGATTCAGAGAAACATAGGGAGGGAAGATATGAAAGAGAGCATTAGATAGAACGGGGTTACACCTAAAGATTGATGAGGGCTACACAACAAAACGGGGTGGAATGAGTTTATATATGCTCATTGTAAACTTTTATAAAACACAACCGGCGCACTTTGGGGGTAATGTTTGATGAATTGACATGCAGAAACAATGATTAGCACACTGTATAAGAGTTATGGATGACTTAATGTTTGATGCGTATTTATTACGGCATGACACTATGTTAATACAAGGGATAGTGATTGTTTTATTGTTTATTTTTTAGCGACCCCTGACGAAGGGCGCGAGTCGCCCAAAATGCATTGGGCCTTTTAATTCAATAAACGCTGCTTCATACGATGTTTGCTTCAATCGTGTTCTTTGAGAAGGTCCGGATGGACACTGAATGAGCATCAGAAACTTGAAAATTTGGCAGTTCTCTTTCCGCGTGTGGACAGACAACACTGTTGATTAAAATTGAATGACAAAGAAGAGAAAAAATGGAATATATTGGAGTACTGTGGTTAAAATAGTTGTTATAGAATGAAAGCCAAGGGAGGCTTCATAGAAGCTGTGCGATTGTTTGGGGTTGAGAATTCGCCCCCTATTTGGAACCACCTCATATCAGGACACAACAAACACATGACACTCTCTCCCTTACTTCCTTGACCTGGAATGTCCGCGGTCTTAATGACCACAGGAAGGTCCGTCGAGTGATTCAATATTTATTAAGACACAATGTCGATATCGCACTATTACAAGAGACACATTTATGCACTGACAGCCTGACGCTACGCTATAGAGGAATGCACAACCACACCCACTCTGCCGGTTTTACATCAAGTGCAAGGGGAGTACTAACATGGTTTAACCCACGGTCTGCATTGACATTTACACCTATTGATGCTGACCCGGAAGGGCGTTATGTGATCACGAAATGTACCGGTAGGGGTATGACCTTATACGTGGTTAACACATATGGTCCTAACTTTGACTGCCCCTCTTTTTACGTGAAACTTGCCTGTAAAATCAGATCTTTGGGCGAAGCCCAGGTCATATGGGGCGGCGACTTTAATTTGACAAGACACCCTGTTTTGGATAGATCGGACGGGCCTAAAGTCCGCTTCCTCACGTGCCCTCGACACAGAAGTGACTCGAATGGGACTGAAGGATATGTGGCGAGTCACACACCCCACATTAGGGGGTTACACTCACTATTCATCGCAATATGACCTCCACACCCCCATCGATTATTGGCTGATCTCTGAGCGGCTACTTTCCGGTATACAGGCTTGTGTGATATTGCCACGTACATTTTCTGACCACTCCCCAGTGCTGATCACTCTACGTGCTCCAGCACGCCGGCCTCCTCCTTTTGCGAGGAAGCTACCCCCTTATTCATTGTTGGATGATGCCTTCCGACAGGAACTGGCCACTGGCATTGTAGACTTCTTTGACAGGAACGAGGGTACGGTGGACTCCTTCCTAACGGTATGGGAGTCGTTTAAGGCGTACATTCGTGGAGTCATCATCTCCAAGCACGCTGGTGTCCTTAAATCTATACGGGGGCGCTTGTCGCTTTTGGAGACCAGCTAAAAGATATTGAGATGCGACTGTTGGCCGCCCCAAACCAGGACGTAACGCAGGAACTGGCCAGGATGCTTCGGGAGTATCACGAGGAGGCAGATACAGAAGTGAAGCATCTGGGGAAATATGCTGTTGTCAGATCATACGGAGAGGGTGAGCGCCCCGGTACGGTCCTAGCTAGGATGGCTAAGCAGCGTAGACAGACTGAGTCGCTACCGGCAATTCGATCGCCGGACTCGGATGGCAAGCTGGGCGAATTACAGATTGCGGCCCGGTTTCGGGAATATTATGCCACACTATATGCTTCCAGGGGGCCGATTTCGGATGAACACATTATGGAATATCTAACCCACCTACAGCTGCCCTGGCTTACTAACACTCACCGTGAGTTTCTAACGCGCACATTCGAACGGGAAGAAATTGTCTGGGCACTGTCATCCATGAAAGTGTGCAGTGCTCCAGGTAGCGATGGATTCCCAGGCTCCTTTTATAAGGCTTTCCCAGATGTACTTATTCCACAGCTGTTGAAACTCGTAGAACAGATAGCGGAGGATGGACAGATGCCGCCAACAATGCGGGAAGCCGTCATAATAGCGCTTCTCAAACCCAGCAAGTCCCCAGAGGAATGTGCCTCATACCGACCGTTATCCCTTATAAATGTAGACGCGAAGATATTTGCGAAAGTCATTGCCAACAATATCAGTCCCCTGATACCGACATTGGTGGCTCCTGAACAGGCGGGATTTGTCCCTAACCGCACCTTGACCTATAACCTACGCACAGTGTTTGCAGCATTTCAATACACACGTCAGGAGGCTAACGGCAGTTGCGGTCTTCCTTGACATAGAAAAGGCATTCGATTCGTTCGAGTGGCCTTTTTTACGCTCAATGTTGCTGCGTATGGGGGTAGGAGAGCTTTCCTTGTGACTGATAAACACACTTTACAACTCCCCGATGGCAAGAGTCTGCATAGGAGCGTTCACCACAGAACCCTTTAGTGTCGGGCGTGGGACCAGGCAGGGGTGCCCCCTCTCCCACTTGCTCTACGCATTAGTTGCCGAGCCCCTCGCATGTGCCTTACGGGAATATCATGGACACCGCGGCATTCGATTCCCACAATACAATCTAATAGTGTCTACCTATGCAGACGATACGCTGCTGTATGTACGTGACCCAGAGGCCAACCTATCGCGAATACTGAGAGAAGTTGTACTATTTGGCTCGCTCTCCGGTATCGGAGTGAACTGGAGCAAAACAGTTATGTTCCCGCTCACCCCAGCTACACTTAGGGTGGAATCAGACTACCCTATACAATGGACCACTGACTCGGTCAGATACCTTGGCATACGGCTACACACGGACGCGGAGGTGGTTCTACGCGAGAACTACGGAGTGGCCATCTCCAAGCTAGAGGAGAATATAGAGAAATGGATTACCCTTCCTCTCTCAATGTTGGGACGCATATCTCTACTAAAAATGATTGTCCTTCCTCGTTTTCTGTTTCTGTTTAATAATATCCCCATGGTATTGTCTAGCGCGTTTTTCAAGCAGTTGCACACATTGGTGTTGCGACTGGTATGGGCCGGTAAACAGCCTGGAGTCGCATGGAATATACTTATAAGACCCTACGAAGACGGGGGCTGCAAGCCCGGACCTAGAATTATACTATTGTGCTGCACAGGGGGCACATGCGTACGGGTGGATGCACGGCCCTTCCAATGCTCCCCATATACTTATAGAAGGAATAGTTGCAGATCCCACTCCACTACCTGCACTTATGGCTCGACCCCGAGATAGATGTACGGGTTTACTTGCCTCACTGAATGCTGTGACACATGCCTGGCACTACCTGAAAGACGCACAGGCTTGCCCGCTGCTATATGCACCGGACGCCAGGCTGGAATAGTGCTCGTGGCTGGGGCCATGTACAGACAAAAGCGTCCTGTCCATCCTGGCGAAAATAAATATTACTACAATGGGCGATCTGTACCTTAACGGAGCGGCTCGCACATGTGACGAAGTGGTAACGGGGGATTGCCCGAGCGCGCCTCCACTGACAAGATTCCAGTTCCACCGAGTACGACTAGCCCTCCGGGCGCTACTTGCTGAAGACATGACAGAACCACCTACGATTCTTACATACCAACATGTGGTCACGGCTAAGACACCGGCTCACCTAGTGTCACGGCTGTATAGTATCACACTGGGTGAGAAAACGACACATTATGCAAAACCTAGGTTGGAATGGCAGACAGACATCGAGATGGAACTAACAGACGATATATGGCACTATTGCTGCGCTAATGTTAAAAAAGTTTCTCTTAATGGCAGACACCGCCTATTACAGTTTAAATTTCTGAACAGGGTGTATTACACACCCGAGCGACTGTTCCGATATGGTCTCCGTGACTCCCCGACCTGCGAGAGATGTCCGGAGCAAACTGCACATTTTTTACATGGCCTGGATTTGTCCAATGATAGCAGCTTTCTGGCTCGCAGTTTACGCAGAGGTCAACAGGGTTACAGCTCTGTCTCTAACTCCCTCACTGTTGCTTGCATTGCTAGGCTATTCTAAAAACGTTGTCCCAGAATTCCGCAGGCTGGTAAATATGGCATTTTTGGTAGCTAGACGATGCGTAGCGATCACCTGGCTGAAGGGACCCACACCTACACTGGCCAGATGGTCCAGAGACATGTTGTTTTGTTGTACACAAACAGGACTGTATAGTGAGTTACTCCCACCTCGTAACCGCCCTAAGAACTATTAGACATTGTACTTGGAAAGCCTGTCTGGGGCAGACGAGGTCGGACCTGACAGTGGAAGCTCAGACCGGGAAATGGACGAAGTACGTGAACGCATGACACAGCAGGGCGACCATGTGGTGAAATAGACATTTTAAACGAAATCACAGGGAGGATGGACATGGGTACCAGGTTGTTGCTGAAGTTTGAGGCTGGTTATGGTGCCAATGAAATGTTGGAGGGGAGGGACGTCCATGGTGAGGGAATGTGCACTGTTGCTGTATAAGATATATTTTAAGTTGTGCTTGTGACTATGTGTAAACACGATCTGTGCCACAGGTCCGCTGTTGGTAATATTAAGAATTGTGCATGTATCCCAAACTGTATCCTTGATATCTCAGGATGTGATACCAGTTTCTTGCCAATTGTATGTATATGACTAGAAATGTCAATACAATTGTTTAAAAAAAAATTGGTTTATTATCAACCAAAAGAGATTTCCTTTATAAAAAAAAAGGAAAATCCAAATGCCAATATGACACATTCGTAGAAAAAACCTGCAAAGTAAAACAGAAAACCCACTCTCCAAAAACATTCAATTCCAAAAGTAGATATTCATCACACGTAATCCTCATAAAGCACATAAGATAACACAATATAACATAACATATAGATACATTACTAAAACATTGTATGAAAACCCAAATCAACACACTATTAAGAAAGATTACAATTAATACAACTAAATGTAGAACCCCCCCACAAATAACAATATACCTACCCTATAGACCACCCAATCCCCTCAAAACCCTAAAATAAAAACTTATGAAACGACTTCCCATTTCCGACAACAGCAGTGACCTGGATGCCGGAAAATAAACTAAAATGACACAAATAGATTACAAAATAGAAGGTAGCGGTAAAAAGAAACCGCTGCTGAATGATACAAAAAAGACTATCCCCCCATCGAAATTAATTAGAAAATAAGTAACAAAATGTTCAATACATATATTACAAAATGTAAAGAATTATAAAACATGTAAAACATGTCCAAAAATGTTGCACAAAATGTTAATAAATTGTGAAGTATAAATTAAACGATAGTATACACATTAACAAATATTTATTATGTACTGCAAAATAATTATGTTAAAGTTATGTTAAAAAATACGTATAATGTAAACGTTAAAGGCCTAATTACGCATCTGGCGGTCCGAGGATCGTCAGACTCATTGGGCATGGTGGTGGCGGTCCAGCCACTGCGGCACCAGTGGTCTGACCGCCCAAATACAGGTTTGGTGGTCGGACTGCCGTTGCACTGCCTCCACCGCCAGGGATCCACCATTCCCTGGCAGTGGCGCAACAGCCAGGGGCTACGCAATATGCTTGTGGTGCTGATGCATCACTGCTATGCATATTACAAGTTTCAAGACCACCAGCAGTGTCAGGGAGGTCCTTACTTCATGAAAAGGCCAGATGTCCTAAAACAAAGGGGGCCCTACAGGCCCCCCTGTTGCTCATGTGCATGGGGAGGCTATTTTTGGTGTTCCCACTGCACCAAAAAAAGTCTGCCAGATACGAGGAAACTTGTAATCTAGCAGGCGGTGCGCAAAAAAGTTTGGTGGTGCATGAGCGGGTGCATGAGCAGGTCGCCAGCGTGGCAGGCCACTCCCACACTGCCAAACCACGTAATCCGGCACTAAATGTTAGATAATAGGAAATAAACCTGGAAAATGTACAACATATAATCCTATTTAAATATGATTCACATTGTTTATTCAATAATATGCATGTGTTAAAATCTTTTATCAATATAACCATGTTTTAACTAGAAAAAATGCATTCAATAAACTTTGAAAAAATGAATAAAAATTGAAAAATGTGTTAAATGTCTTAATTTCATAAAAATATTGAAATATAAAATATTGTTTGTTACAAATATACAACTAACTACTTTTTAAACGATCTTTCTAAACACCATCAATACTAATGAATTGATATAAAGTGCTCCAATTGTATAGAAATATTTTTTTTTAAAGTATTTCACACTAAAATGGTTAAATTTAAAAATCAAACTCCAACATAAACAATTTTGAAGAAAGTGTTGGACACTAAAGGGATGACATTTGCTATTCCCACGCTGTGACGAGGCGGGCCATACTCCTGGGGGACCTGACATAATAAGGGACTGGTGGTCCGCCATTCTCACCCACTTCTGTCCCCTTTAAGCAGCCGTCTGACCCTCACCGAAGTATTGACTGGTTTTCCGAGGAGCAACCTTCATGGAATTGGGAGGAAGGAAAAGACCTGGGCGGCTTTAACTGGGGATATCAGCCAGACGAGACTCCTCCCAGTGTTGCTGACGTCACGCAGGACCCGTCAAAAGAGGACGAAATCAGGAAGAAGACGGACAGCGTTTCCCTGGAGGCAGAGGACGAGCGAGAAGAGAGGAGAGCGAACCGAGAGGGAGCGGAGAACGAAGCAGACGAGTCAGCCAGAGGCCTGAACACCAGCGGTACCGACGACAAGCCAGGAGGCCAACGACTACACGAGTCGCCCCGCCACGTTCCCACGGGAGGAGCGTGGCTTCAACAGGTACGGGGCAAGGTAGCGGGCTGGGTGGGACAGCGTAACCCTCCTGCTTACTAAGCACGCCTGTTCGAGATTCTTACTTGTACATAGTTGTACATAGTTCCTCAGAGTCCGTACGCCCCCCCCCCTTCACGAGCATGTGTCGCACTGCCTCTGTAAAGCATAGAAACCAGAGCACTCGGTTTCCTTCACTCCCGGCCCCTTTCGATACTTAAGAACCAGGACGACCGTGCTAATACCTGTGTTTGTTCCCTTTTGTTTTTCTCTTGTCTGGGTCCTGATACCATCTGATGTGTGAGAGTCCTGCTTCCCCGGAGAATTTATACTTGGGGGCTTAAAGTGTCCAAAACTATTACAGACTCGATCTCTTAAAGAACGTCAAAACGGACCCAGCGGCATTCGCCAGAGAGAGACTTACCAGCCGACAGAGAAGAGTTTTTATGAAAATGAAACCGTCACTTAAAAGCACCCTTAAAGGCTCGGTGTCAGTTCCTCTTGCCCCTCCCCGTACCCCGCTTACCCCGCCACACACGCCAATCTAGAACAATTTGAGGTAGGTGTTGGACACTAAAGGGGTGACATTTACTATTCACACTTGAATACAAACCATTTTAGGGAAGGCGTTGAACACTAAAGGGGTGACATTTACTATTTCCTCTCCAATCTATACCAATTTTAGAAGGTGTTGGGCACTAAAGGGGTGACATTTACTATTCACACTCCAATCTAACCCAATTTTGGGAGGGCGTTGGACACTAAAGGGGGGACATTTACTATTCCTACTCCGATCTGTACCAATTTTGAGAAGGTGTTAGACACTAAAGTTGTGACATTTACAATGCACACTTCAATCTAAACCGATTTTGGGTAGGTGTTGGACACTAAAGGGGTGCCATTTACTACTGCCAATCCTATCTAAACCAATTTGGGGACAGTGTTGGAGACCTAAGTGGTTACATTTGCTATTTTTCCTACAATCTAAAACAATATATACAAGGTGCTGGCCACTAAAATGTTTATATACACAATGAATACTCCATACTCTACCATCATTTTTTGATCTGTAAAAGAAAATAAAAATGACTTAAAACACAATAATCCAAACTAAAAACTAATATAAACTATATATATAATTAAATTAGACATTAATATATAAAATAATACTTTGACATTAATACATAAAAGAATATCTCATCACTATTGCTAATGGATATATTTTTATTACTATTTACTAATATTCCAAAACTTTGAAACATAACATAAAAAAGCAATACTACAAAAATTAAAATCATAAAAGCTCAAAAATACACATTTTAAATATTTGTATATCAACATTTATAAATTTTAGAATATACATTTCGAGCTACAGAGCCTATTCCAATAATAAATATAATACAAATGTAATTAACATTTTGTTTAATTCATTTTTCCATAAACAAACCTAAAACATATAACTATACAATATGATATTCATTAATACATCATAAATAATACAATTTATTCTATTTTCATAATTCAATTAGACAAAATATCAACTTTTTTTAAAAATAAATGTCAATATAAACATTAACATATTTACCAGTAATGTATTTACAATGACATTATAATATTCAACATTTAAAAAAAATGTAAAAAAACTTTAAAATGGTAAAACAAAATTGAATAAAAAAAATTAAATATCAATTTTGTGTTTAATTAAAAAAAGCAAATACCTTACATTATTTAATTTAATTTTGATATATTCAAAATGTTACCAAAATGTCTATAATATAAATAATTAATTTAATGTTTACAATAACATATTTAAATAATTCATTTAATGTTCACAATAACATATTTTTTACATTTAATATTTATATATACATTCACAATAACTATAAACTATCATTTTTAATGTTATACTAGAAACAAATTTAATGTAACACATTTAATGTATCAATACTAATTTACATACCATTAAATCATCAATATTAAACTTAAATTAAAATATTAACTTTTTAAAAATCTCCACACCATTAGCCCCTATAACCAACTATCCTGCTACAAAGAACAATGACATGTATATCATTTTTACTCATTAATACAACAAAATATATATATTTAAAAAATGTCATCATTATCTTAATAAACTCATAAATAAAAACATTATTACACATATAAAATCAAACACACTCCTATAAAATACATGCAAAATAACACTTACAAATGATACGTACTACATCAATATATTTTACAACAAAAACGAAACTACACTTAAATTATATTCTCACCTTCGATATTCCTGTTGATATTTTTAACATTGCGATATTCTTGATAAAATATTTTTGTATCAATATATTTTTTATTCAGAATTTTGTCCAAACACCGTCTCTACATGTCCACACCACAGGATTGGTAAAGATATATTGCAGGAACAGCCACCACTTATTAATTATTCCAGAAGCTGTCCCATGTGTCCCTGGGGGAGTATGACGTTACAACGCAGGCTATTACAACGCCTGCCTTTACAACGCGGTTTTTACATCGCATACCTTTACAACGCATAGCGCTTAGAGGTGCTGGATAGTGAAAAGTTTAATTTTCTATTCCAACTCCAGTCCCCGTGGACACTAGGGAAGGTGTTGGATAGAAAATTAAACGTATTCCCTATCCTAGAGCGCCCCCCAGCGCAATGCGTTGTAATGGTTTGCGTTGTAATGACCGTGTTGTAATGGTAGTGCGTTGTAAAAGTTTCGTTGTAAAGGTTGTTCACCGTCCCTGGGTTAAGACCTCTTATACCGAAAATAGTATACATTTTTTTAAATTGGGACCATTAAAAGGCACTCTGGTTCCTAGTTAACAACACTGTTAAAGTTGTTTCAATTTTAGGTGTGTGATTAGTGAAATTCTTAGACCTTTGAATTCAAAATATATTTACACATACTTTAGGTACAACTTACATTCATGATTTCTACCTGATTTATCTTGTTCTGATCAGCAAACCCATGCTTCACTATCATCTCAGGTGGGCTAGCGAGCTTTATCAAGGCTCTGTTCATGGCTTGTTAGCAAAGACTGACAATGAAACCTGTGCAGGCTAATCGGAGCAAGATAAAAATTAAAGCACTGTCTTCTGAAATTATGCCCACAACTGGTGGGTAACGAATTCTGAAAACAAAGCTCTGAGTAGGTCACTAATAGGCAGTGTTTAATTTGTAAAATGATTCTTACCTGCATGTAAAGCTTAGTACCTAAGGACAGACAGTAGGAGTACCTTTGACCACCCTGACAACAGCCCTAGACCCTTTTATGAGGGATTTTATTGAGGCCGAAACATGTTGGCAAAGGACAAGTAAAAAGGATATTCGTGAGTTTACACAGAAGTTGTTTTATATAAAAAAATCTGGACTCCTAATATGACCAGAAAAAACTTTTTCTGATCTCCCTCTAAATGAAGTTGAGAACATCATGTTGTTATCTTCCTAACTTTGTGGTACGGAATGGCCGATGATGAAGGATGCCACAAACAGTGGGTAAAGGCTTCTTGGTTTAAGGGCCTGATTACGAGTTTGGCAGTGTGGTAGCGGGCCATCACACCAGCGCCCCACTCCCACACTGCCAAACCCAAACGCTGTACGCCTACCAGATTACGAGTTTCCTCATGGTCTGGCTGGCGGTCCTTTGGTAGTCCCATGGCATTGGCTATTAAAAGGCACCGCAATGGGAGCCCCAGAGCCTGTTTCTGCACGGGCTGAACTATCCACTCAATTCCGTGAAGGAAGGGGGGTGGTGCCTGCACACAGGGGGGCACACCATTTGCCCGCCTGCATGTATCCCAAGGCCCAGAGGCAACAGAGGTGGCCCTTAGTTTCCTCTTGGCCAGCATTTTCATGGCGTGAACACCGCCATGGGAGCGCTGGTGGTGAGGAAACTCAAAATATGCTTGGCGGTGCCTCGGTGGCACCGCCAAGCATAGTGCGGCCTCAGACCGCCACCCCACTGCCAGGGATCATGGACAAACGGGGGTTGCGGTGGTCACAGGGGGGCCAACCACCAGAGTCGTAATACGGTGGTTGCACCACCGGTGCAGCGGTAACCGCACAGCTAATGCTGCGCCACCGTGGGCTATACTCATACTCAAGCCCTAAGGGCCATATGTATCAAGTCTTTTGCGAATCGCAGAGGCCGAAATTCACAGAAGGCCTTTTTGCATGTTTTGGTATGTATGAAATATTCGTAAAATAAGGAATAGCAAAGATTTGCGATTCCTTATTTTGCCATAGTATTTAAGGAATCGCAATTTTGCCATTCCTTATATGCTATGTATGTAGCATTTTTGGGCTGCAAATTATGGTTAAGAATTCGCAAATTACCACCAACTTGTAGTTGATGGTAACTTGCGAATTCTTAAAAAAATGCACAATTTGGCATTTTTGAAGGTGGCATGTGATGCACACACATGCCCATAGGGCATGTATGTGCGCCATATGCACACTCATGTACATTTCAGGGGTGCAGCAGGGTGTCCCCTGCACCCTTGAAATAATTCGCAATTTGAGAATTATTTCGCAATCAATGCATTGGAAATTATTCCTTAATTGCGAATTCGCAAAATGCTAATTCGCAAATAAGGAAGATTAAGGAATCGCTAAAAAAAAGCAAATTTCTTCATACATACCATTTTGCGATTCCTAAATAGCGATTCCTTAAGAATCGCTATTTAGGAATCGCAAAAGGGTTTGTTGATACATATGGCCCATAATCTTTTTTGCTTCTTGTTTTCCCTAAACAAAACTTCGTTATTCCAAGAGAAATACATGAATAGAAAGTTTGACTTACTTGTTGTGGTTTTCACAGTAGTGCTACTCTGTGGCCCCTACCAGTTCAGCAAGACCTCAGCAGCCTCTTCTACTCTTGTCTTCAAAATGGTGATCCTCATCTTTACATAAGATACCTACACTTTTACATTGGCCAGCCCAGAGTCAAGTTTCAACTTCGTCTGTGTTGTGCCATTGTTAGAAACCTATTTAAATGTGTAGATTTTGATCTTTGCGGTCCTCTTTTGCTTTCTTTGCAGAGTCCTTGTCAGCTGGTTACTGGGACTATACTGATTGACTGATTGATTTGATATTTAAGGAGCGTGACGTATGCCTGAAGGTGTCTTGGTTTTAGTGTCTGCTATCGGAATCATTTGCTATGGCACAAATAGAGTACTATAGTGGGAGAGCAAAAAGCCATGTTTTCAGATGTTTACTGAAAGTCTGCAAATAAGACTGTCCTCTCAATTGACTAAGGCATTTGGTTTCAGAGCTGGGAAGTAGAGTAATCAAAGCCCCCCCACCCCCAAGAGGCTTTGTAGATTCATGACACCACCACTTTTTTGGAGACTACCAAACATAAGTGTCTATTTGATGAATACCAAGAAACTTTTCTCTTGAGACGTTCTGAGCCTATCAATTGAGAGCTTTGGAAGCTGTAAATAACGCCTTAAAGGCTGCCATCTTCTTTACAGAGAGCCAATGTAATTCTTCTAATGCTTTTAAAACAGATTCAACCTTCTTGATGTTTTTAAACAGATGAGCTGTTGCGTTCTGTAGCATCTGAAGCTTCTTTTGCATTTCTTGCTGCATGCCCAACTAAAGGGCATTGCAGTAATCTAGGTTAGACAGGACCAGAGAAATTACAACTATTTTCCGGAAATCAAAGAGGAATGAATGGCAACATTTTCTTCAATGTTTTTAGAATAAAGAAACAAGAAGAAACAAGCTGATTGGTCTGGCCGATGAAAGTGAGTTTGGAATAAAAATGATTCCCAAGTTTCTCTTTTTTGATGCAGGAGAGGGCACAGGGCCAAGGGTCTGGAGCCACCAGGCATTGTCCAAAAACAAAGTGTCTTTTCCAAAAAGAAGCACCTCCATCTTATCTGAATTTAGCTTGAGACAATGGCTGTTCATCCAACTAACTACAGCTCCCATGCCATGCAGTTATTAAAAACATCTGCCACCTCTTCCATGCTGTTGATAATAGATACTACTATTTGAGTATCATCAGCATAGGAGATGGTTCAGAAACCAAAAGTCCTAATCAGTTTCGCCAGTGGAACCACGTATACATTAAATAACATGGGACTCAGTGACGACACAGTAAGGAAAAATGGTTTGGCGGTGAAATCTCCTAAAGACACTGATTGTTCTCGGTCAGCAAGAAAGGTTCATAAGAGATTTAGAGCAGATCCCCCGATACCTATCTCTCCCATCCATTGTTTCAGAACTGGGTGGCTCACTGTGTCAAAAGCTGCGGATAGGTCCAAGAGGACCACTGCAGCCTTACCATACATATCCATAATGTCCCAAATCTCCTTGGTATCCACTACCAGAGCTGATTCTGTATTTTGGGCTTTCGTGAAACCAAACTGGGTTCCATCCAGCATTTAATTGTGGTACTAAAAAATCAGAGATCGCAATGTTTAAAAGTTCTCTCTTGTAAATTTTATTCCAGGCCCTAATGGCTTTTACCAGACTAGAGTTTTTTTTACCATTATGATCATTAGTTTGATACTGATACTAAATCGCACCATCATGTGGTCGGACTAGGTAACACGGATGGGATCCTACCACTGTAAGTCCGGATGATTTGAAAAAATCCCATCAAGAGTGTGACCGTCACTATGTGTAGGTGAGTTTACCAACAATTTTAAGTCAAAACCGTTCAGGTTATCAATGAGCATTTTGGAATATTTGTTGATAAATCTTCCAGGTAAAAATGTAAATCTCCTATTATTGTGAAATTTGCATAGTGTGTGTTAGCTTCAAGAAAGTCAATAAGGGCTTCCAAAAATTTAATTTTAGGGTCGGGAGGTCTAAAGACCAGCAAGCCATAGAACCTAGAGTTACAATCCAATTTACAGTTAAAGAGAAGAGCCTCACAATCGGTTATTTTATCTGGATCTCAATTTGTCTCAAAACAATCCCTCTATATTATTGCTAGACCTCCACCAAGTTTTCCCTCTCGATCTAATCTACTAAAAACGCAGCCATCAGGAAGCGCAGCAACTAAACCAGGGTCAGAAAATGTATCCACCCAGGTTTCCATTAAGAATGACATATCAGGGGCTTTTGAGTCCAGGTACTCAAAGAGCTCATATTTTTGTTGAATTGCAGAGTGTGTATTCAGCAGTATCCAATTTAGTTTGAGAGTCAAAGGGGGTAAGGGAGTGGTGCCTTCCTGAATGGAGTCACCTCGTGCTGGTTCAAACAATCGTGCATAATGACAAACATCACACACATAGCAGTTCTGCATCTGATTTAGTTTAAAATTATTACATAGTGAATACTTACCTACATACTTCAATTAAAGAAGTGATTCTCCTTAATAATACTGAAATTGGCTAGAATTCCCTGTGCAGGGTGGAGTGCGGCTGCTGATGCTGACCTTAGGCGAGAATTCTGCATTTGGTCACGCCCCATGCCGGCCATGAAATTGAACAGCAGGGCTTCATAACACATTCTACTTTTCCAGTGGGAGTGCCCCTTTTTTCATTCCAAAACCAGGAGGGGAATATTGACTATGCAACAACTACTGTAAGTTAAATCTGATAGCTTTTCAAATTAACTACCCTCTTTCTCTTATTTTTACATTGTTGAATTAATCAAAGGGAGCCCAGGCCCATTGCCTTGCGTTATTTAATATAGCGTGTTACCATCATTGAGAGAGAGTGGGATTAATGTCCACATCCTGAGCTATTTGCAAGCCTGTTTGATACCCCAACAAGATCTTTGGAAACCAAGATAAAGGCCATACTGATAAATGTAAAAAGCCCTCATAAAATGCTGAATCCTTCAGATGTGGGAGATTCACTTATTCTCAAGGGAATTACATAATTTTTCATGTCATACAAAAGAAGCACATTTGTTGAAATTCATGTAAATGATAGAAGCGCAATACAAACGACCTTTGTAAACTAAACAGATACTCATTAAAGTTAACTAGTCTTTGAGAAATGAAAGATAAATGTTAAGTCAGTTACCATGCTCTTACCTTTGCTTCAGAAACAAGTCCAACAGTTAGATGGGGCCACTTTAATAAATGAAACCAGGAGATCTAAAACAAAATGGAGGACTGTTGAGTATTTACAGTCTAGTACATAGTTGGCATCAGACAACAGAAAACATATCCACTGGCGTTAAAAATGTCGGGGCAAATTTACGAGCCCCGTGCGCCACTTTTGCGTCACTTTCCCCATTTCAAAAGTGACGCAAAAGTGGCGCAAGGGGCTTGTAAATCTGCTTTGTCATATTTTAGAATTCCGAACCGACAGATCTTATACTGATATTATTTAACCAAAATTTTGATTAGACTCGTTTGCTGTATAGCTTTATCAAGAAATTAGCTATTTTCAAACTGTCTTGCGATGATGTCATTTGAGGTCACCCGGAGTCTGAATTGTGATCTCTAATATTTTGCTTGTGCTCCCAAGAATGTTACCCTTCTATGGAACCATCTCCTGAGACTGCATCCCCTGAGACTCTGATGCCCAAAAGAACAGAGGCAAAGGCGCTATTGAGACCCACACACATCCTCAGGAGGCAGCAAGGCATTTATGGGGAGGCATTCTGTAGCACAGTCACTGATGCCGAGGGCATCATTTAAAGGCCGCCAGGTTTTCAATGGTGCTCTCTCTTGAAAATTATCAATTTGACTTTTATATGTTCTTCAAAGTACTTGAGATGTTATATCTATGATTTGAATGAAATGGAAATCCAGTGTCAGTTCTAAAGAAAGCTTGCTATGCAGAGAAGAGGTAATTTCATGTGTCAGAGATCTCCATTCAGACCACACATCAGGAACGGGTGAAGTGGGGTAACTGTTTCTTGTGATTCACAGCAAGCATTGGTGCAAAAGTCTGAAAACACATTTATTAAACTTCATAGGACAATGTAACGGAATCAACAATTGACAAGGTAGGGTTTCACATAGTTCTGAAACATTGTTGTTCTTGACCACTTGTTTTTAATTATTGCACTTTTTAAGTGAAAGTGTCAAGCTTTGTACGAGAGTGTTAGAGACTTGTTCAGTTTAGAGAAAAAGCTAAATGTAAAAATGGCCTTTTCTGGCATATTTTTATATGGCCAAATCAGAGTTTGATGAGCATGGTTGCCCAGGATGGGCAATGGCTGCTTCATTCTGGGGGCCCTCTTTACATAAGAGGTCCCCCTCGGGAAAGAGCCTTTACAATGCGAGAATTACAACACGTAATTCCTTCCACATGCATCCGTTACTACGCAATGCCTTTACTAAGCATTGCATTTACAACGCAAGCCTTTACCATGAATATGGCTTTACAATGCATGCCTTTACCTCACAAGGTAAGCATATATAAGGTAAGTGTATCTAGATAGATAGATACGCTTACCTTATTTATACTTACCTTGTCAGGTAAAGGCATGAGTTGTAAAGGAACATGTTATATATATATATATATGTATTTCAAAGGCCCAAGATCTTTCAAGGACGCACTCGACAGGAAGTGAAAACCGAGAGGTTTATTTTCACAAAGGAACCAGCATCTGCATTCCAGTAAAAGTTCATAGCACCTGACACGCCGTAAATAATGCCAAAACGAGTCTTGTTGCATTTGTGTGAATACAGCCCAGAAGAAGAGGCACTTTTGCCTTGAAACGCGTTGGCTACTGAAATAATTACCAGCAAATTGATGCGAGTGATGCAAAGACACACCAAATGGTGGGCAAACTGTGTGTGCCTTCCTGAAGCTTTCGGGCCTTTGTTGAACCATTAAATGACACGGCAGCCCCGCCATTAGGAGGAGCACCGTCCCAGCGAAATGGCAATTGGGAGGCTGCGGATTGGAACTGTTTTCTAACCTGATGCAGTGTGGTGAGCCAAGATGTTAATTACACTCGCCCGAGGCCCTGGACTTCTAATTTTGCAGGGGGCGGGGCCTTGGAGCCCCCTAACTATTTATTTTATAGCCCCGGGGTTGGCTTTTACTCTTGCATAGGAAACAGCAATGTTGAGAAAATATTCTGGTAAGATAACAAATTGATTTTGAAGTCCATTTTTGGAATTTTGTTGTAGTTTGCAGCCATTAAAGGGACAACAATTTTAACTCCGTCTTTGTAAATATGCCACTAAATTTTGTAATGTTGACAATCTCGTCTTCCATTTTTGTAAATCTGGTACACAGTGTTCTGTTTTACTTTGCTTTCCTTTCTGTCATGTAGAGGATCCTGGATAAATATAACGGTTTCTTTCCAGCCAGTACCTTTCAACCCTACCCCCAAACGGCTTACTGCCTGTTACCATAGTAACATTTCATGGAAAACTTAAGTGAGCACACAGGTTAGAAGTTCACCACACTATGTTGCTAATTGAAACAGTTACTGTCCTGGAGTCGTAGCTATAGACTCTGGTAAAGAGCTGGTAAAGAGTTAGCCTCAGTATTATACTTCAAGTTATATATATCATTTCTATTTTTAAATGTTTTCTAACTGTACTATTATCACACTAAATAATAGTGAAATGTTGTCAGAAAAAGAAGACGTATATTCTTTTTTAAATTAACTTTTATTACAACAACAATAAATAACTGGAAATGTAACTTAAAGATAACAATGTAATAAATAACTAGAAACATAACTTTAAAAAAACAATTAAACAAAATGTGATATGGACTCCAATAGAAGTAGGGTAGGTAATCTGCAAAACAAAAATAAGAATAAGTGTTCAAAATTAGATTGATGTGACTAAATGAGGTCAAACATTACAAGTTAAGGTAGTACATTGGCAATCATTTTTAAATTACACGTCTGCAGTGTGCTCTCTTATAGGCCCGCGTTCAAGAGTTGTCTGTACGGAAGTGCCTACTGCATCAGACTTACAGTATGGACCAACAGGTCTTTAAAATGATTCAGAGATGAGACAGAATTAGGTGAGTGAGAGATCAAGTCATTATGCAGGACAATATTCTTTAGTGCTTATTTACAAGCCTCTTGTGCCACTTTTGTGTTACTTTTCCCATGTTAAAAGTGACGCAAAAGTGGTGCAAGGGGCCTGTAAATAAGCTGTGACCAACAGAGTTCACAAATTGAACTCAGCTTTGGTTGTACATGGCAGAGTGGACAGCAGCGTCCATAACTTTAAAAGAGAAAGAGAAAGAGAAACGATGTGAGGGAGAGTGAGAGAGAGAAATAGAGAAAAAAACAACAGTAAAACTGTCAGAGAGAGAAAGTTATAGATGGAGCAGTTAATACTGGAGAAAATACTCATAGCTCACCTTTTGCCTCCGTTGTGTATCCAAGCACGTGCTGGTTCATAGTGCACCCTCCAGTTTAGTGATCTGAAAGATAATGTATAGAGTTAGTAATAGCATAGTACATACAACTGCACACGTATACTTTTACTTTATTTATTTGTACACTCAGGATACTGTATTTCATCAACTTCCACTGTAAGGAGGTGTCTGTTTTTCTTTCAAAGTAGTATATCTCATGCACTCCCACTGCATAGCGGTGAGTTCTCAATATTTCGTACCTAGACTGCTGCACCCCATTGACTTGCAGAGTTCGGAGTTGAGTGTTTTTCAAGGGAAGTCAGAGGCAGATTTACAAGCTCCTTGCGCCCCTTTTCGCATGTTAAAAGTGACACAAAAGTGGTGCAAGGGGCTTGTAGATCTGCCCCTCAGACTGTTGTAACCTATCCTCACTGCTCAGAAGTAATTGTACAGTCCTACGCAGTGAAGCTGCTGCACACTACCCATTCTCTCCTTTCACAGACGACTTGTTTCGGAAACAAGCTTATTTGCTCACCTTGTGCCATTGGCGTGATTTAAAGAGGGTGCACCACGTGTCAAAGTAGCCTTCTCAGACGTTGTTATGATGGCCACGCATCATCGCAGAATTCAGGAACGTAGAGTTTTGTAGGTGTTTGGGAGGGGGGGATGACGCCAATTTGTGAAACATAACCTGTAAGATAAAAAGGAAATTAACATTGTCTGTCATTGCTTTATCAAAGGAGAGAGGGAGTGAGAGAGTGACTGAAAAGAATATTCGGAGCTCACCTTTCTGTCACCGGTGTGTTTTTCACCACGTGCCGGGACACAATGCACCTTGAAGCTCTACATATAAAAGATAGTAAAAGAAAGATGTTATGATTGGTATTTGTTACTACCTTAATGTGGAGTTGAATTTCATCGCCCTTTCACACACATTCCCTCTCGCATTTAAAAACAACTATTTGTATAGTTTATATTGCGGACTTTTGACTGATCATAAAAACGTTCCTGCTATTGGAAAAAAATATATACATGCAATAAGATACGGTATATAGGACTGCGTACACCTAAATCGCTGCGTCGCTTTTTTGTATCCAGTCTGCTGCACCCCATCGACTCCCTCCGATGCGCACCTAGGCCTCATTGCTCACCTTTTTGTGGATAGGACACCTTCTACATCATGCAGTCCCGCTCTGCCACCAAGAAATCTGACATATGGTTCAGAGTCTTGATATCTGTAGGGATAACGACATACTTGTGCTCCTATCATCATTGCAGGTTCCTCACCCTCTCAGTCCTTCCGGTACCACTAACTCAGTGACCAAAGAGGCCACACACGTAGTGGTGGGCCCTTGTACTCGGTTGTTCAGGCCTACATGTGGCGTTCGAAGCACTAGGATGGACCATCACAGCGCTTGCGGTGGGAGCAACTCTAAAATGGCGTAGAGCACGTGCGCACCGTCTTTTTTATTGGTAGGGTCACGTGTGTAGTGACGCATGTACTGAATGGGTGTGATGTGGGTGTATACCAGCCATGAGGGAGTGTGTGTGTGCCGTTTTGACAACTAGATCTGGAACTAAGAAATCAGTACAATGGAAATCTGGGCAATGTTGCGTTTTTGTTTTTTCCTGGAAGCTTAAGCGGAGTGGGCTGGTCTGATGTATGCCAGTGCTGCGTGAGGCTCTGAACCATGATACCGGAGCTATGGCCATAGTTCCATCATGAGCTATATGAGAAATCAAGTGTTTGGGTGTCCGTCTTGTAGTGCTGACGTCACCCGGGTCTTAAACTCAAATGTGTCATTATATCTGTAAAGTTCCACAACATGGCCAACATGGAAGGTATGTGGTATCACTGACTCTATATTCATTCCTAGTTGCATACATGAAAGATGATGGACATGACGCATTTCTGCGATTATGAATGTTTGTTGTATGTTTGATGTCACTGACCATGTCATGAATGATGTAATATGTGACATCATCACCAGTGGATTGCGTGCGCGAGAGTTACAGTTAGTACAACTAACTATAACAGAGGAATTTCAATGGATTTGTGTGAGTGAAATGTCCAGCTAACTATAACACCCCTGAAACCTATGGGTTTTTCAGTGAATTTCAAAGGTTTTTTAAATGATAATTCCTAACTATAACCTGCCTTAAACCTATAATCTTTTCAGTGAATATATATATATTTATGCAGATACAATCCTGTGTTAAATCATCTTAAATGTAAATGAATTACCATATTTATTTTGTGCATTCATATGAAGAGGATTCTCACAATGGCAGTCAAACTTTCGATGATATATAACCAAGACCGTAATAGTATTTTGTCTATGTTTACTATTATCACATGGTGTGCACTAGCAATTTAAAAAACCAGGCATGTAGGGTAAATGTGTGACTGTGAACAAGGGCTACCGCCCGAAACGCGTCAGTCTCGTATGCTGCCTTTGCCTAAATAAATAAGAATTTGCCT
Source organism: Lissotriton vulgaris (assembly GCF_964263255.1). Classification (NCBI taxonomy): domain Eukaryota; kingdom Metazoa; phylum Chordata; class Amphibia; order Caudata; family Salamandridae; genus Lissotriton; species Lissotriton vulgaris. The sequence goes on along the minus strand of NW_028244738.1, from coordinate 344,842 downwards.
TGATTTTGGGACTCGTGTCGTTTTCTGAGTCTGGGGCTCCAGATTCCAGTCTTCGTGCTTTGCCTGCATATATATATATATATATATATATCCATCGATACGAAGGTGACCCCTCGGTTGTCCTCATGGAAAGAGCCACTCAGCAGGTAAGTATGTTCTTTGCATTTATTCATGAAAGCTGCAGCATCACATCTGAAAAACGGCATTCATTTCATTCATTTCATTTCATAAAGCTTTATTCGGAACATTTAAAAAACATGTCCATAAAAGCACAAATACAGACAATTCATACATTTCTTAGAGGCAAGCATATATGTACATATAAATCAACTAACAAAATACACATATTACAAAATATCCAGAGGGGGATGGAATAAATATTTAAAAATGTGCAGAAATTTTAATTTAAAAAACACATACTTTTCCTGGCGCTAATCGCTTTATATAAAAAGGATGCAGTAAAAAAACAAATGTCCGCATGGTTCAGATTAAAAATCAATTTCATAGCCTCTGTTCTGTCTCTCACTCCAAACCTAATGAATAATGGCTTCAGATAGAATTTCCTTAACTCAGTGTACAGATCACAAGTTAACAAAAAGTGCTTAGTGCATTGTATAGACTTGTTGTCACATTTGCAGGGACCAACAGGGCGCGATTTGATGTTAGGCCACGCGACCAGATGATGTGCTATACCCATCCTCATTCTGGTCAATACAAACTGGTGTGAGGATCTAGTCACCTGTGATAGATATGGTCTGAAACCGGTAAATTCATTCAAGTTATTGTATAGTACACAAGTTGTTAGTTTAGAGTCCTCCAAATGATGCCTTTCATTACAGTTATTTAAAAATATTGTTTTCACGTCAGATTTGGAGATTTCCGAAAGCCTGTAGGGGTCCAGTAAAACATTGATACCAAATAAATTTTGCACACGGTCAATAATGTAACCGATCCAGGGGATCTTCAAGTGTTGGTCCAATAGAAGGCAGTCCTTAATGATTGCTCTGTTCAAAGTGGTACCTTCGCTTAACCAGATCGAGCGCCACAGTAGAATGGGCCTTAACATGATCAAATCATTTAGGGCTTGGGTCCCTGTTTCATTGTAAACCAAGGAATTGGAGATAGACCTGGGTAAGCATAGGAGCTTTTTCAGGAAGAGGTTCTCCTCTACCTGCAAGCTCTTAGCAGATATCACCCCCCAGACTCCTGCCCCGTACAGGGCAGCCGAACGGCATTTAGATTTATAGATGTTTAACATATCTTTAATGCGTCTATTCCCCAGTTTTTTGGCAAACAGAAAGACCCCATTGGCGCTCCTAGTCATCTTAGTTCTGACCGCCTTATGTTCAGTGGCCCAGCTCCCATTATGCGAAAAGGTAATTCCCAAATAGCAAAAATTTTCAACTTTTTTCACTGGTTCACCATCAATAATATAGTGGGTTTTCCCGTTTCTTTTAACTTTTCCAGAGCTGCATTCCATTACATAAGTCTTAGCCTTATTGATCACCAGTTTCCTATTCTTAATAAAGGATACAAAGCAGTCCATTAAGCGTTGGAGACCCAATGGTGTCCTTGACAGTAACACTGCGTCGTCCGCATAGAGTAATACTGGTATGTTAAAATTATTAACTCTAGGGGCGTCTGCAGCGACTGCCTGCAGGGCGGATTCAACCTCATTGATAAAAAGGGTAAAAAGCAGGGGCGCAAGAACGCACCCCTGCCTGATACCCCTTCCTATCCCAAACTTAGTGGTACACTCTCCATTGGGTCCATAGCGAACACTGGTGCGAAGTTTTTCATACAAACGGGCTAAGAAGTAAATAATCCCCTCTGGAGCACCCATCTCCAGTAGTTTGGCCCATAATATTGCATGATCTACCAGATCAAAGGCACTACTAAGGTCGGCGAAACAGAGATAGAGCGACCCGTTTTTTGCCTTGGTATATTTACCCACCAATAGCTCTAGATTCAAACACTGTTCAATAGTACCACGGCCTTTTCTAAAACCGAACTGGCAATTACTTAAAATCTCATTAGATTCAGCCCACTCTTCTAATCTTACAAGGAGGACCCTACTCATGATTTTAACAGATGAATCCAACAAGGATATCGGTCTATAGTTTTTTGCATCCCCCGATCTCCTTTTTTAAAAATAGGGATGATTATTGACTCTTCCCATGTAGACGGTATATTACCGCTGACAGCTGTGTTAAAGATTTTGGTGAGCAAAGGCCCCCAAATATCTGGGGCGGTCTTGTACACGTCTATGGGAACGCCATCTGGCCCCTGGGCCTTGCCTCCTTTGCTAGCTCTGATACTAGCCATGGTTTCACTGATAGTTATATCTAAGGCAAGGATGGGCCACCTATCCCCATTAATATCTTTTAGATTACACGAATCAAAGATTTTAGAAAAATGTTGGATCCATGAGTCCATGCTCACGTTAGAAGTGAGTTCAGGAACCCTATCATCTTTTAGAAATGGGCTATTTACCGTGGACCAAAACAGGGTACAATTGTTCGTGTCAGCCGCTAGGGTGAGGTTATCCCAAGCCTCTTGCTGTAATTCAGCTTTCCTACGTTTCAGGGTAGAATTAAAACCCTGTCTAAGTTGGGCCACCAAAGCTTTGTCCCTCGGTTTGGCTGCAAGGGCCTCTTTGAGTTCTTTGCGGACATTGGTGCAGGCATGGTCGAACCAGCCTCTTGGACACCTTGCATTGGACCCCGCCTTTTTAGTGAATTTTTTGTTAATAATGGAGTTAATATTATTAAAGTGGTCAATACTGTCGGACGAGGTATCTACACATTCTAAGATTGCCACTATATCTATCACACAACTAGATATAATTAAATCTGAAGTTATGGCTGCTTTATCTCCTTTCCACCTCAATCTATAACCATTCTGTCTATGGGGTTCAATGTTGTTGATAATACCATTTTCACAGACATGATTTTTTACCAAAAAAGGTTAGTTCAGTGGTCAAGCAGTTATGGTCACTCAACATATTATCGATCACATTAGGCATCGGACATGACCGGGCAATAGTTGCTGACATACATATAAAATCAATAACGGTATTAGCGCCCCTTCCTTTAAAAGTTGGAATATTACCACCCGAATCATTTTTAGCATTATCCAAAATTTCCATATCGTAATGAGTCAAAAAGTTATTCAAAGTTTCCCCATAAGTGTGGTGTGGGAAATGGGCTTCAGCTTCCCCCTGTCGGTTATACACACCACAAACTTTCTGGGTGGATAATGGGCATACAGATACATTAAAATCCCCCACAAAAATAAATTCAAATACATTTTTAAAATTCCTCACGAAATGGTTCACCGCTTTGTCTAGTTCATTGATCACCAAATGTCTAGTGTTGTCAAATACATTATTGTAGAAATTTATCAATAGAATATTTCTGCCTGGTTCTTGAGTAAGCCATAGGATTTGTGAATGCGCACCCACGTTAACAAATCTTTTAACAAGAATAGGTAGTTTGACAGAAATTAACACCAACAAACCCCCTTTAGCTCTGCCATGGGGTGAGGGTAGAGCTGGGAGCTCGTAAGACACATACCCATCTATACCATTACATTTTTTACTCCATGTTTCCTGGAAACATAGAATGTCAAACAGATGCACAAAATCAATCCAGCCTAAGGCATCCTCCTTGGCCACAATTCCCGCAATGTTCCAACTAGCAATATGACAAGTTATATTCTCTCTTTCATTGCTAGCGTTTGACAGATCCACACTAGAAATGGACATGTTATTATCAATATTAAAAAGCTCTATGCTAGGTATAGAGTTAAAGGTGTCTCCCCCATTTAACGTACAATTCAAACTTACATTACTTATTTCATTACTTAACAATACGGCCGCTACATTAGAATTCCTAGACTCTAAGTCTCTAGGGGGTTCAATCTCATGTCAATCATTCTGATCTAGGTGACTCAAGGACTGAAACCTATTTTGAGTAGGGACCTGGGACACCATTCCATTATCAAACAGAGGGGAGTTGCCAAATGGAACAAAAGGGTTAGGGGTATGCATTAAAGGGACATTCCCCCCAAACATAGGGTTCCCCATGTGTAGCGACGGAATGAATGGACCTTGTTGTGGACCAAAGAATAGGTTAGGCAACAAAGGCCTATTTACCAGATGGGGGTAGGTGGGGTTGCTCAGAACCTTTTCCTTACAATTAGATGGTGGTTGCCTGCCAAGGTGGTTATAAAAATACCCCAACGGCCTAGCAATTACTTCAGTCTCAGACTGCGTAATTGAAGCTGCTCTAAGCAGGACCGTTGCCACATGTTGAGGGTGCTTGAAATTAATAATCACGCAGTCCCCTCCACCTATTTTTTTGGTGTTACCTATCCAATTTACTCTCCTGATGGAGATTATTTGGTCGGCGTAGCCGACTGGATAGCCACAGTGACGGTTTAGCCAGGAAATGGTTTTATTTCTCAAGAATCTGGTGTCTCATATTCACTTGGGGACTGAGTGAGAATAGGGACATTAGTTAAAACCACCACGTAAGGTACACAGTCGGGTGGTAGATCAACAGGACGTCTGCAGATCCTAGTGGGCTCCCCATTTAATCCTCCAATTGTATCAGTTGGAATTGACACCATAGGTGCTGATGTTTGCGTAGGGGCTTGCATGGGTGTTGATGGTTTAACACCCATTGGATTGCCTGTAGCCCCTTGGTTGGGTTGGTTTGAGGAACTCCCTCCCTCCTGTGACAAAGTAGGTGGTGGCCTCTGTGATTTCTTTGGATCTTTATTAGAGTGTTTCCTGGCCAAAGTGGAGCTGGCACTGGTAGAGGCCTGTGGCTGCTCCCTATCCCTGGTGGGAGCAGTAACAGGACCAATAGATTGTTTAATGTCAGCTAAGGACTTTTCCAAATTGTCTGCGCGATTACCCACCATACCCCTTAACCTGGTTACTTCCTCCTGGAGATCTCCTATCTTAGTTATAAGTGGCTCTATAACCATACTAAGTTTACTAAGGATTACACTTGTTAATGAATCGATTTGATCAGGCTTCAAAGAAACATGATTATCGAGGTTCACAGATACTAAATCATTGGTATGTTCCGCTTGGGTCATGTCCTTTTTCCTTCTGGAAATGTGACTACTTCTCTTAGGGATTGGTTTTCTGCAGGCACGCATAAATTTAGATGCCCTCCCGGATTGTTGAGGTGTCCCCTCGAGATTATTACCATGATTTTCCTCCCCCATTATAGACTGGTCTAATATATTAGTTACTTCAACATTAACACTAGTGGTGCTATTGTTAAGTTCCACAGGAGCGGCCATCTCGTGAACAGTATTGTTAAGATTTACAGGGTTTACATGATTAATTACGTCAGCGGGAAGAGGATCAACAATAATACTTTTTCCCAATGACTTCCTCCTGTCACTGTTGATTTTAGACACCACTTTAAGTAAGTAGTTATCCGGTAATGTACTTTGGACTGACATTGCAGGGGTTTCAGTGACAATAATCCGTTTAACTCAAGTTAAAATACGTGGGGTAACAGTGACTTGTACTAGGTTTGTACTTCAATAGTACTCACAGTTCGGCCAAGGGGGCTGGCCCAGCCCGGCCTCCTCTGGCCCCTGACGGTCACAGACGGCCCCGCCCTTGTCCCGGGCTTCTCCCGGTCGCTCCCGCGCGCGACTCGCGGGGCGAGAGGGGGTGTCAGCCTTTATTCGGCGCCTCCGGCGCTCCCTGCGCGTCACGGGCGCGCTGTTTGCCGAGGGAATGCTGGGGAGTGTGGTCCTGTTACACCGGACGCCTCCCTCGCCTCCCGGCGTGTGCCTCTGGTTTGCTGCTTTTTCCGCCGTTCCCCTCACGGCAATGCCCGATGGCAAAAGCGTCAGGTAAGCCTGTTGTTCCCCCACTGGGCTCCCGGGGGGTCAGCCTTTATTCGGCGCCTCCGGCGCTCCCTGCGCGTCATGGGCGCGCTGTTTGCCGAGGGAATGCTGGGGAGTGTGGTCCTGTTACACCGGACGCCTCCCTCGCCTCCCGGCGTGTGCCTCTGGTTTGCTGCTTTTTCCGCCGTTCCCCTCACGGCAATGCCCGATGGCAAAAGCGTCAGGTAAGCCTGTTGTTCCCCCACTGGGCTCCCGGGGGGTCAGCCTTTATTCGGCGCCTCTGGCGCTCCCTGCGCGTCACGGGCGCGCTGTTTGCCGAGGGAATGCTGGGGAGTGTGGTCCTGTTACACCGGACGCCTCCCTCGCCTCCCGGCGTGTGCCTCTGGTTTGCTGCTTTTTCCGCCGTTCCCCTCACGGCAATGCCCGATGGCAAAAGCGTCAGGTAAGCCTGTTGTTCCCCCACTGGGCTCCCGGGGGGTCAGCCTTTATTCGGCGCCTCCGGCGCTCCCTGCGCGTCACAGGCGCGCTGTTTGCCGAGGGAATGCTGGGGAGTGTGGTCCTGTTACACCGGACGCCTCCCTCACCTCCCGGCGTGTCCCTCTGGTTTGCTGCTTTTTCCGCCGTTCCCCTCACGGCAATGCCCGATGGCAAAAGCGTCAGGTAAGCCTGTTGTTCCCCCACTGGGCTCCCGGGGGGTCAGCCTTTATTCGGCGCCTCCGGCGCTCCCTGCGCGTCACGGGCGCGCTGTTTGCCGAGGGAATGCTGGGGAGTGTGGTCCTGTTACACCGGACGCCTCCCTCGCCTCCCGGCGTGTGCCTCTGGTTTGCTGCTTTTTCCGCCGTTCCCCTCACGGCAATGCCCGATGGCAAAAGCGTCAGGTAAGCCTGTTGTTCCCCCACTGGGCTCCCGGGGGGTCAGCCTTTATTCGGCGCCTCCGGCGCTCCCTGCGCGTCACGGGCGCGCTGTTTGCCGAGGGAATGCTGGGGAGTGTGGTCCTGTTACACCGGACGCCTCCCTCGCCTCCCGGCGTGTGCCTCTGGTTTGCTGCTTTTTCCGCCGTTCCCCTCACGGCAATGCCTGATGGCAAAAGCGTCAGGTAAGCCTGTTGTTCCCCCACTGGGCTCCCGGGGGGTCAGCCTTTATTCGGCGCCTCCGGCGCTCCCTGCGCGTCACGGGCGCGCTGTTTGCCGAGGGAATGCTGGGGAGTGTGGTCCTGTTACACCGGACGCCTCCCTCGCCTCCCGGCGTGTGCCTCTGGTTTGCTGCTTTTTCCGCCGTTCCCCTCACGGCAATGCCTGATGGCAAAAGCGTCAGGTAAGCCTGTTGTTCCCCCCGGACTTTGGAAAAGGCACACAGCAATCCACGGCACCTGAACTGCTTATGACGCTCGCTTAGTAGGGTGGGGACAGCTCGCACTGTCTTCTGGTCAATGGAGTGCAGTGGACAATAAGGTTGCTGATGTGCTGTCATGTTCATGTTAAATTCCCCAGTGGGTTGACGCTAGTTTATCTTCTGGGAGGCTGCACTGTGGAACTTCCATTCAGCCCTCACCTGCCCCTTCAGCTAGCGTTAAACCACGCTAGCTGAAGGGGATAAACTAGCGTCAACCCACTGGGGAATTTAACATGAACATGACAGCACATCAGCAACCTTATTGTCCACTGCACTCCATTGACCAGAAGACAGTGCGAGCTGTCCCCGCCCTACTAAGCGAGCGTCATAAGCAGTTCAGGTGCCGTGGATTGCTGTGTGCCTTTTCCAAAGTCCGCCCATGAAGAAGTGCGCACAGCGCACGAAACGCGTCGGCGTATGGACTTCCTTGATATTTGAATGCCGTTTTTCAGATGTGATGCTGCAGCTTTCATGAATAAATGCAAAGAACATACTTACCTGCTGAGTGGCTCTTTCCATGAGGACAACCGAGGGGTCACCTTTGTATCGATGGATATATATATATATATATATTACCTACTGGCGGTCGCCAGTAGGTATATATAGTTAGGATTTTTTTCCTATGGGATTTCTGAAAATTCTATGTCGAATAACTTTGGCGTTTGTGGACAGAATTGGCTGAAATTTTCAGGAAAATGGCACATTTTGTTTCTGAGCAGCCCCTGAAAATTTGGGGGGAGTTTCCTCAAGGGGGGGCCGAGAAAAAAGGGGGGGTCCCTAAAAGCGTTTTTCCCATTCATTTTTCCATAGGGCGGTTGGAATCACTTTTAGCTCGAACGGCTGAATGGATTTATACGAAACTTGGCAAAATTGTAGATTTGGTTTGCCCGACGTGCCTTTGCTATGTCTCAATATATGTGCTCCAGTGGATTTTGAGAAATTAACATTTGAAAAAACAGATATATCTGTGACAGCGTCCCGGTTAGCGCCCCGGTTCGCGTACCTGACGCGTAACGGAACTTCGCGAGGAGAAGCGGATTGGCTCCCCGGTGACTGTCAACATTCTAAACAGTCCAGAGCGGCCGCCATCTTGTGTCTCGGTAGGATCGAGACACAAGAGGTGGAAAAAACAAAGTGGGAAATGAGCATAAGGGGGCAGAGTACATCCTCCCTGACCCCCTAGGTTTGATGAGGGGGCTTTAAAAGGGCCCCGCGGGGCAAAAAATAAATAAATTTATTATCGTTTTTTTTGCGGGGGGAGCGCCCGGTACGCGCACCGGGAAGCGGTCCGGGGAGCGTAATATACAGACAAAAGAATGAAAGAATGTTCAAATATTGTATGTTTATTGATTGCTCGTTTTGTTGTATTTTTTTTAAATTTTTTTTATTTAAGTACCAACATGTAGGTACCGATGCAGAGTCTAAAAATAAATATACACCGTTTTCTTTGTAGATATCTTGCATGTTGTTTCAGAAGTTATTGTGGTATATGGAATTCATAGCATAGTCTGTGAGGAAAGCAGAAAGAACATGGAGGCAGGAGATGATAAAGAGATGTTAAATACACATTGGAGATAATATAGTGGGAGAAAGGTAGTAACTATGAGCAAACTTACTATGTAACACAAAAAAAGTTGCACAGTATATTTTAAGTCTCAGTTTATATTTTATCTTTTTGGGTACTATTTCGTAATTTTCATATTAAAAAGAATAATGTCTCAAACAATTTTAACTTTTAAAATTTAAATTTATTGTTCTGATTTTTCATAATCTAAGAGAATTTGTAGCATTAAATCATCAGGTATGTCCTCCTTTTCATTCCAAGAATCACATTCACATTCTTCAGCACATTTTAATAGTTCTTGGTCTTCTGATTCATCCATAAAGTCTAGTTCTTCTTTTTCTTGGTTTGGATTGCTTTCAATCTTAATTTCAAATGAAATTGTATTTTCTTTTGGCTGTGCTTCCATTTTCTTGCTGTAAATTGCATTAAAAAAATATATCAGTGGAGATAGGGCACTGTTGGGTTTAAGTTCAGACAGGTGCTTGTGAGTTTTTAACAGTGAAGTAATCTTTGGGCAGTGCATGGTTTCAGGCAGGAAGTAAAACTATTAAAAAGTGCCTGTGATGAAGCCTAAGTAAATTCATAATTATACCACAGAAGCCTAACTCAATCAATAATTTAAATAATGAAGTCTTTGTCAATGACTAACTCTTATAGAGGGACAGTATTTAACTATCTGAAAACGTTTTCCTTATTTAATTTAAAGTGCATAACATAGTTCTCCTTTCAAATTTTTTAAATTATATCTTACCTTTGAAAAAGAAGTTAAAGTTCACAGTCAAAATGCTCTTGAAATGTACTTCAGGAAGTAGTAGTCAAAATGGCTGTGTTTCTCTCTCTTTCTTTATATATATTCAGGTACATAACCAATCAAATGTCATGAAATAATAGTAGAAAATGAAAGTAACATTTTAATTGGTTGTCAATTCTAACACTTCATATGTGTTTCTGTCATGTAATTTACCTCAGGATATTTAGTCAGTCCTACAGCATAATTTTCTCAATTGAATTCCATCAAATTTGGGTAAATGGTAGGGACTGCTATGTAGTAGGGCCTATTCTATATTTGATGAAAGTGTCTTCAGTGGTTTTTCTGTAGATTACTTTCCTACCTTTTTTTAGCGAGCGCTCACCGGTGCGCGCACCGGTACGCGAACCTTCAGCGTTACGGCAGTCCTCCATTTTGAGTATCGGTAGAATTGAGACACAAGATGGGGGGGAAACAATGTTCGGAATGGGTAGAAGGGGGCACGGTAGACACTTTGTGACCCTCTAGGTTTTCTGAGGGGGGCCTAGGACGCTCATATAGGCAAAAAAAAAAAATTGAAAAATTTCGCGGGGGAGCGCTCGGTACGCGCACCGGTAAGCAAACCGGGGAGCGTACTTTGGTGAAAAATAGTGAAAAAAGTTAGAAAAAGATAAACGTTTAGAATGATCAGAGGTAGGGTAGCTCTGAAAAGAGCTATTGGGTTCTGTGGCTGATTTAGGTACCTACAAGTAGGTTCCAATGCACAGTTTTAAATTCAGGAGGAATATTCTATTCCCCTCATCTGAGAAGTGCACACCATCTCCTCTGTAGATGTCTTGCATGTTGTAATGCAAGTTATTGTTGTATATTGAACCCATTCTAAAGTCTCTCATGTAAGCAGAAATAGATTTATTCACATGTTTCCGTGCTTTCTCAAATTGTGGACAAAATTGGTTGGACCAGTTCCATTTCTGTCTTTGGCATATATTGGAATATACCAAGGCAGTTTGGGGGAAAAAGTGTCATCAATGGATGAAAGGTGTCCTTTAAAAGCATTTCCAGACCAACCCCAGTCATAGTGCCCAAATCATTTCCACCACAGTGCACTATTAAGAGGTCAGGGTTTGGCAGATGCATAAAACAATTATAATAAAAACATATAAAATATATTTTTCATTTAAAAGAATACATTTTACAGCTTTTGATATTTGCTATTAAAAAACCATTGAAATTCACTGAAAAAACCATAGGTTATAGACCATATATAGTTAGGAATTAGCATTTACAAAACCTTGAAAATTCACTGAAAAAACCATAGGTTATAGACCATATATAGTTAGGGATTAACATTTACAAAACCTTATTTTACTCACACAAAACCATTGAAATTCGCATATATAGTTAGTTGCACTAACTATATATCGCGCACCCGCAATCCACTGCTGATGATGTCACATATTACATCATTCATGACATGGTCAGTGACATCACTGATGACATCACTGATGACATCTCAAATGACATCACTGATGACATCACTGATGACATCTCAAATGACATCACTGATGACATCACTAATGACAACATCCAGTGACTGTATGTTTCTGTAAAGTTAAAATATGTCTTACATATTGGAGAATGAGTGAATGTATTTCATAAAAAGATAAAGAAGTTATTATGTCATTTAATATATACATACTCTGTATCATACGTTAAGACATAGATCCCACACTGAGTCCACTTGGGAAAACCTTTTGGGTCCTTGTAACATCCATAGGTGTATTTGGTACCTACTCGTCACAGTTTTTGAAAAAATGAAATGTTGTTTTAATTTATTTTTTAAATTGTTTCAGTACAATTTTTTCACACTATATTCACTAGTTTTAATTATTTGTTTGGTGAGCATTTGTTCATTTAAATACACAATCAGGGTATATTTATTATGTTTTCAGTAATATGGAACTCGTATGGACATAAATGAATAGGTGCTGGATAGGTTGTGCCTAAAAAATCGTTTTTAAAATGTGAACTTGTATTTTACATTTATGCATTAAGCCCGATTACAATTTGAAGGGTTGATTGATAGACTATGATCAACATTTGCCGTTTATCTATTTTAGATTTATCAATACTCGCATTTTATGAGAAAAACTATTTTCTAAATCACAATGTATTTATACTTGTGTTCTGATTTATGTATTTTAAAAACGCTAATGTTTTTTTTTTTAAATAGTACGAATTCCAGCTGAAATTTTCACTATGTCTATGATGACGTAGTTGTAATTTAAAATGCACTGTCACTTTAAACAGCCGGACATTTCTCCAGAGCCGTGTCATGTGATCAAGGGCCGTTAGGCTTGAAACCCGTTATGGCGGAGGTGCGGGGAAAAGCACAATAAAATTCTAAACACTACTAGCCTCTGGGTCCGCTGTCGTCCTTTGGAGTTGGTGATTTGACGACTGTTGCTGCATATATATATAAATATATAGATATAGAGAGATAGATATAGAGAGATAGATAGATATGTGATAGATAGATAGATAGATTTATATTAATAATAAGATATTAGATGAAATCAAGGCACTCAAGGAAGAACTTAGGGGTTCATTACTATGCCAAATGGAAGGCCATCTGTGCTGGTGGCGGAAAACATTCATTTTCCAGCTCCAGGTGCGATCATTGCGACCACCAAATTACAATGGTCCCACAGAGGCCATTTACCGTCCGGCACGGTCTGTCAGGCTCCACGCGTTTTTTGCGTACGCAAGGATGGTGGACGGAGCCCATAGGGCAGGACAGGCATGCGGAAACACGTTCCGTCTGCCAAACAGATTACGATGCTGCAGATAGCCCTTCCCACCACCGCATAAAAACCACCACGTTGCGGATGGTGAAAAAACAACAACAGAGAGGAAGAGCCAATACAGTACCAATCTAAACCCCTGGAGCCGCCAGGGATCCTGCGCTTCAGACCTTCCCGCTGCACTACCTGCTCCACCTCCGGCAGACAAGACGCCGCCGGGCTCAACAGCAGAGGTATGCACTAAACATCTCCATGCATGCAACCCCTGAAGAACTACAACTCCCAGCAAGCATGGCGGCACTACGATGAAGTGGCAACTGGCCAAATCAAAGTGCGAGGCCCACCCAATCCTCACAAGTGACCCCAGGTGCCCCTGAAGGCAATTGGGGCCAATGCCGAGCACTGCAGTTGCAGAGCGCGCACACGACAGTTTTAAAATATGTACACTGCCGAAGGCTCACATTGGCTGATAGCTAATTCGCGTAGTGTGTGTCACACTGGGGCGGCATGGAAGCTGCGACCACAATCCTGCAAAATTCAATTGGGGCTAATACGTGTCATCGCTGTGGATGCCAGCTACCTTGGAAGCAAACACATACTGCATTTGCATTGTCGCCATGCGAATTGCATCACACATCACAACTCATTCGCCTAAAGTGATTGGTGCACCCCATGTGTAATGTTGTGTGCCACGAGGCCCCCATGCATATTAAGTGAGGGACTACACACACAGTACTTGTACGGGAGAACTGGCCCAGGGCACGTGCGTCCTGCCCGTTTGTTGGCAAGGACACTGGTCAAGTGACGCCTGTGTTGGGTGGCTGTGGGGTGGGGGGTAACCAGCCCTCTGGGAGTGGCTGGTACATCAGAACAACTAAAAGAGTAAACAGCTGCTCAGTACACTGTGAAGGTATGAGAAAGTGGGACCTCTAAGTCAAGTCAAGACACACATGGTATGTCCAAGATAGGAGAGAGAAATTACATACATTGTCATGCTTTGTGGCCAGCATGTACTGAAATGGGTGAAGGAGTCCACAAGGACAAATGCCCCTCGCACTGTACCAATTTTGTGCAATAAAAAATCCAAATGGTGAACACCGCTTATATATATGACATCTGACTGGCGACTCTTGGCCATCTTGTGAAGGGCCAGTGGTGTAGGCAGACGATAAGAGGTGTCCATTGTCTGTAAATCAGACATACTTCCCCAGCACTTCCAACACACGTACTGGTGTGGCATGCAGTCTGCCCAGCTGCCTTTGCCTGTAAATGTCCTCACACATGTCATAGGGGTGCACATGTGGAACAAACAAACATAGCTCTGACCCACATCATCGGACATTGGCAGCCAAGTGGGTATGTATACACAATCAACGTGTGTTTGTGCCTCATTCAGGTGAACATTGCAATGTCTGTGACACTAAATCCTCACACACTCACGCAGAACTGACCCCATGAGGTCCATGTGTCTGTCCCCGTGCTGTCACCCATGTTGCGTTGTCCATATGACACTCACTGCCCTCTTTCTGCAATGTTGTTGTGAATAGGGGGACTAGAGTTTATGGCCGTGCAGTGACAACAGCTACATGCTACTCAGCACTGAAACTGGGAAATACAAGTGCTGTGCTAAACCACATGGCAGCTCATCCCTGATGTAGCAGTGTACTATATGCCATACACATCAACTTCTTTGGATGTTGTTGTGTCAGTATGGCGAGTGAGCGGAGAAAAACGTCTGAATGCAGGTCACTTTTGCATTTCATATGACCATGAGTCCCCTCAATGTTTTGTTTCTGTGAGTCTCTGGGTAAGCTGTTCACCACATCTCATCTATATTTCAGCTCATGCTGTTGTACCCTGACATACGTAGGAGACCACCCATCCTTCGACATGTCCCCGACCAGGCGACGATGGAGGACAGCGAAATCAACCAGAAATTCAGTTTGGATACCCGCACACTACGGAACCCATGTGCCCAGTTAGAGCACCATGTGAAGCCCAAAATAACACATCTGGCTGCATTGTGCGCAACAGTGAAGGTTATGGCTGCACTGCATTTCTCCGCTACTGGGTCTTTACAGTACACTGTGGCCAGCGCCGTTGGGATGTCACAGCTCATGTTCAGCCTGGTGGTGCGTGACGCCCTGTCAGCAATAATGCTTTACAAGGTCAGACATTTCCACTTCCCGAGAAGGGATGCATTGGCAGATGTGAAGGGGGGAGTTTATGACCTGGGAGCACTCCGGATGCTAGCTGTTGGGCCTGTTGGCGAGGCCCACCCAAAACATGAACCGTGGCCCAGGCAGTGATGGCACGAAGGCCAGTAGTAAATGGCCAAATTCGTGTGAAACGTTCCTCCGAACATGGATTACATTTCTGCTCTTGGAGTTGCGGATTTGGGCCAGAGCCCTCTCCCACAGGCACTCCAATCACACATCTCCTCTCAGAAAGGTGGGCTGTGTCCCCGCCTACTCCTGGAGCTAAAATATGGGCATGGCAAAGGGGACAAATACTCTCTTCTACACCGGGTAACCTTAACCATTTTGCTTTGTGGATATCTCCTTTTCAATTCCACAGGGAGAAGAAACGTTCATTCCTCCGGATTCACCTTACCTAGCCACTGCAGCTGCTTATCAGATCGGGCAGTAAGTAGGAACCGAGCAGGTGAGAGAATGTCTGGCTATTTTATCTTCCTAAAATCATCATGGAAGGCCCAGCAAGACACTTACTTTTTTTATACTTCATTTAAAGAATTTGTATCTTAATCAAGGCTCAGCCACGGATTTAAGCCAACAAAAAAATGTCCAGATAACTGGTGATTAATGATCCTGCCAATCCCTTGTCTGTTGGTAGTTCTGAAATGCAGATAAACCTCATTTGATGTAGATAGCTCAGTGGGTTACTAGCTTTGTCACAGAGATACCTGTGTAAGTAGCAGTACATAAGTTACAAACCTATCATAGGACAGTGACCTAGAAGCTGTCATCAAAGAGCTGCATGATAACCAGAATTAATAGTCAGAACGTGGCTTTATTTCTGGGTGGTGACATAGTCATAACTTCCCCAATCTTTCATCATTTTAATTTTGCCATAAAGAGTCTCTTTGGGGAGATATACACTTTTATCAGCAAAACCATCCCCTAACCCCTGGGCTGTGTATTAAATCCTGAATTAGTGCTTCTCCAGACCAAACGCCCTTAAAATATCCTGCCCACCAGTATAGATGACATGTGATTCCCACACCTTGTAATCCTTATTGGTTTTCATGACATTTCCTGTAGACTGATTTACTTACATACTTGCATGGTTGGTTGTCCCTGTACACTGTGTGCGTGATGTAAAGTACTGTCACACCCAACACTGATATCACTAGCACAATACAACAAATAAAATGCACATGAGGGAGTGGCTACGGAGAGATGAGGGGAGCTGGAGAAGGAGGGTGGCAGTGAGTGAGAGGCTGAGAGGTGGCACTTGCCTGATACTCTTACCTCAGGAAACCTCCCACTCCCATCAGGAGTACAGCATATGGAAAAACACTTTCTGAGAGTGATAACATCTAGAAAGATATTATGGAAGAAAAGAATGCTTTTCATTGGCCCTTGTAAAACTGAGGAGAGATAAAGGAGGGCCCTGAAGGCATAAGTGACAAATCAGGCCCGGAGTGGCCCACCCAAATGCATCGTTGGCCCACCCAAAAGAAAATACCTGGAGCCGGGCCTGCCTGGGAGGCATTCAATATGTTGATGGGAGCCATTGCCCTCGCTCCACCACCGGAAAGTGAACCCATCTATAGGAGTGGCAAACACTACCACTCCCTCAACGTGCAAGTGGTATGATAGGCGGAGCAGATCATCTCACACGTGTGTGTTAAGTATCCGGGCTCAGCACATGACTGCTACATCTGGCTGAGCAGCACCACCCCCCGCCTGCTCCCAACCCACACATGTTGAGTGACGATGAGAGTGGTGAGGAAGAAGGTCTTAATCAGAGTCAACAGCCCATCTTCAATGTTGGACTTGGCCCTTTTTGCAGGGTCATCCCTGAACTTTTTGCCTTCCTCCTGTATTTTTTCTGACCTGTTGTTGGCTGTTTTATGACTGCAGGCACTTTACCACTGCTGATCAGTGCTAAAGTGCATATGCTCTCTATGTTAAATTGATGTATGGATTAGTGACTCCATGATTGGCTTGTTTGGTTTACTTCTCAGACCTTAGTACAGTGCACTGCATGTGCCCAGGGCTTGTAAATCAAATGCTGCTGGTGGGCTTGAGGCACTCGTTGTGCCACCCACAGAAGCAGTCTGTAAAATTATGTCTCAGCTCTGCCATTGCAGAGCCTGTGTGCAGGCTGGTACTGCCATGTTGACTGAGCAAGTGCACCCTCTTGCCAGGCCCTAAACCTTCCCCTTTCTGCATATCAGTCACCCCAAGGGCGGGGGGCATTGTAGGTTAAAGGTAGGACATGCCCTGATGTGTGTGGCTTGTCCTGATAGTGAATTACAGCCATTTTCGTTTTTCACTATTGCAAGGCTACCTGTTCCTCATAGGCCAGAATGGGCAGTTTGATTATAACACCTTATAATCCTAACTGACTCAGGGAACTAGGTGGAAGTTCGAGTTTAGTATGCCTGAACTCAGAATGATAAAATAGATATTTTAGTAAAGTTGGTTTTAGCATTCTGTGTTTGAAAATGGCACTTTTAGAAAGTAGGTATTTTCTTGCCTAACTATCCAAGCCTGCCTCTGCTAGGTTGTGTATTCCTTGTCTGGAGTTTGAGTGACAGGGACTGGGGGATTCCAGGAGAATGGATGAGTCAGCTCAGGGCTGAATAGAGAGATCTGCATGTAGATGGGTGGGAGGAGATGCACCTAGGACCTGAATAGGGCTGTGCCTTCCCTCCACAATGCTGGCTCCACATCCTGTGGTGCGTCTGATATTCATGGCCTACACTGTGAAAAGAAAGAAGAAGTCTTGTCAAAAAAAGTGCTCCAGGATTACACAGAACTGGTTTGGACTAGGTAAAGGCCTAACTGCCTTCAGAGGACAAAGGATTTGCTACTATAAATATGGGGACCCAGACCCTAGAACTTTAGATCACTTTTGGGAAACAAGAAGATCCCTTGCTGAGGAGAGGAACCAGAGAAACTGAGGAGGAGACTTTCCCTAAGCTGAGTGATGTTTGGGGGATTGACCTGCAGTGGTTGCCTGACTGCCAACGAAGGGAGAAAGGACTTAGTGCTACTTTCAAATCAACTTGTAAAGGATCTCCAAGGGCTTGAGATAGAGCTTGCCTCCTGCTGAAGTCTCAGGGACAATAGACTTCATCAACCAGCTCCCCTTCCTTCCCTTACTGGGAATTGAAGTGCCTGCTATTGAGCTAGGCCTTCTGAGAGACTGCGTGCCGCTGGGAGCTGGAAGCGCCAGTCAAGACAAAGAAGGGTGTCGCCGCCGCAGCCGTTGTCGTCGCATTACGGGAGAAGAGTTTCGCCGTCGCAGTAGACACCGTCGCATCACCAGGGAAGTGTGCTGCTGCCGCCGCTGTTGCTATCGGATCACCCGAAGCACCTTGCATCACCAGAGAAGAGTATCGCCGTTGCAGCAGATGCCGTCCCATCACTGGAGAAGCGTGTCGCAGCTCAGAAGAATCGCTGAGTCGCCGCACGGCCCTAGGGTGTGCACACATCGTTGTTGCATCAAGAAGAAGACACCATTTTGTTTCATTGCACCGGATCTTCATCGCATCACGGCGCTGCGTATTGCATCGCCACGGAAGCCCTGTAAGAAACTGATGCATCACCTCCCCCCGCGGAGAAGAACCAACGCATCCCCTACGCAGCAGTAGGGACCCAGCGCATCACCGATCCTGCGTGTAAGGAACTGACGCATCACCTTCCCTACAACACTATCGTTGGATAGGGTTACGCATCCAAAGGTACATTGAACTAAAAGTGTTGCATTTTACATCTAAAGAGAACTAAGCTATTTCTATCATTTTTAAAGTACACTATTGTGGATTTTTGTTGTTTGTGGTCTTGTGTTAAGTTTATATAAAAATACAGTCCATCTCTTAGCATTCTGGTAAATGCAGTTCAGTCATGATGCTTACTTGTCATTAGACTGAAGTGTCCCACCTGATTTGGGCAGGGAGAGGTACAGAGACTCGATTGGATTGTGGCAGCTTTTTCAGCAGACACCGATCCCAATGTATCTTACCTCTACTGATGTAGGATGATAACGCAACACACATGTGTATAGAGAATCACAGCACTGACCTGCACCAACCTTGGTGACACACGCCAACGGTGACACAAGTAAGCATTTCAGCTGAACTGCATTTACCAGGATGCTAAGGGGTGAACTGTGTAGGGAGGTGTGGTTGTGTGCTCCAGTCCCCCTACTGTCCATGTTGATGGTGTTGGTCGGTGTTCTCAGGAAGGCATATTATACAGTTTTGCCTAGTGGTGTGCGTTTGGGGTTATTTCATCATATGTCAACGCACTATTATTTCGTTGTGTCTATCCAGGTTCCTCCACTCTCAATGGATCTCCGCTTTTACATCTTCTGACACATTGTGACGTGAGTTAACAGGCTACTTACTGTAATGTAAATGCTCTTGACATCAAGGAATACTGTTGCGAGTTGTGTTCATTTTACAATGAGTGACGGGTGAGGGTTGAAGTTGAAAGTGATAGTACACGGATGGTTAGGGTAGAACACACAATGGTAGAGTTCCAAAGTCCAAACAAACACTCACATCCTTGTGACAATGTGTGTTCTGATTTACAACACAGTCAATGTTCTTTGTTACAGTGGTGAGATCAGCGTTTGCTCCGAGAACTGATACGGCACGGTGCTGTGCCACGTGATCGTCCCGGGGTCTTTTTTCAAATGCCCCCTCTGCCGTTTGCCAGGGGGGAATCTGCTGCATGCTCAGAGGTGTCTGAGGATTTGCTGTGGTGTGACTCACCCCTCCCTGTGGCCGCTGCTGAGGTGGTGTGACTGTGATCCGGCTGGCCAAGGGGGGTGGCGGGCAGCTTTTACAGCAGCAGGCAAGCCCCTCAGAACACCCACAAGCTGGCCCATGTACTCAGCAATTTGTCCCAAGCGAGTGTTCATGGACCTCTGCAGCAATGCGCTGTTCCCGCAATACTTCAAGGACCTGGCCCATCTGTCCCTGGTTCTGCTGGTATGCACCAAGGACAGTTAGCACGGTGTCCAGGGCCTCTGCCTCACTGTGCTCCTGTGACTGTCACCCAGCCGCACACCGTCCCCAGCATCCCTGGTGTGCCTGGTGGTATTCACAACTGCTGGCACAGGGACAGTGTTGGAGGCAGCGGTGGTGATGGTGGATGTGGCTGCCACACAGGTCGTTAATGCAGAGGTGTGCGTTGGTGGGTAGCTGTTGTGCGAGTTGTGGTAGGGTCAGTGAGGGCCTGAGCAGGGGCTATCCTGTGCACACCGGAGGGACCAGGTCAGTCCTCCTCAACTGAAAAGACCAGGGACTCTGCATCTGAGGGTTGAGGAAAATGAAATTTTACATGACCAATGTGTCCCCTGCTTGTACCCCCACGTTTAGTGTATGTGCATGTCACCCATGCATTTTCCCTCTATGGTCTGCAATAATGATGTCTCTGCATTTGCGTCCCACATTAGGATACCAGTTACCAAGTCTCCCATAAAAGAAACATTAATTCTGCACCGAGGCCCATGTGGCCCATGTGTTTGCATTGTGCGCTTTTAATATATCGAGAAGAACCCATTTCTCCATTTTGTGGCTCAGCCCGAGCCAGTCTCCGAATTCAGGTTTTCATGCCTCCAGACACTCTGAGGGCTGCAGCTACGTGTCCCTGACCTCGCATACTTCTTGCTCAGTCGAGAGGGGCCCAGCCCGGGGTGCCAAGACAGTATTTTGCACAACAGTTATCTGCTTGCTCTACAGAATCACATTCCTGCCTAGTGAAAAAGGTAAACAGAACCCGTCTGCAGAGATAGGGCCTAGCCTTTCTGTCTCCGTTTAAGTGATTTGCAGAGCTCGCATCCATAGAAAGCCCAAAGCCCCCACGCAATGAACGAAGAAATATATGCCCACACTGGCTCATGGTGATGAGCGACCTTTGCTTCAGATAATACATCCCCGGACATAAGATATCAGATAATACCAGACGTGCTGGTCGCCCTGACACTGAAGGCCTCTCTACCAGACCAAAAGTCAGCTCCCCCAGCTTCCCTCCCAGTTACACGTCAGTTGCACGTCATGACCAAGTTGCGCACACAAGTAGGGCAAAGGTTCCAGCTGGCCATGCAACCCCCTTCATGTATCCACCCACCTATGACTCACCTATGATTCATCAAGTGAACGCCTACATGTACGCCCATATGCACACCCACATGCTCTTATCTCTATCTTTCTCTTGCTCTGCCTGGAGCGCTCCTCCTCTATGTACGAGATTGAATGTATAAATATTGTACTCTGTGAATAAAGTTTAGAAGACCCTTCCTGAACCTTAGTGGTGATGGAACCGATTCTCCCTTAACTCGAGTTATTGAAATAAAGCCCTTTTGAATCGGACACCACGGACTCTGCCTCTCATTATATGCACGATCCTTTGTTTAAGTATAGAAATTATGACAGGGTAATACTTTATTTACCACATAAATCTGGCGCCCGAATAGGGACAAATCCCCTTCCCCACGCGCTGGAGATGTAGGTCCAGCCCTTGCCCCCTTCTACAGCCGTGACGGACTTCAAAGTGTACACGCCAGCGGGACTTACTGCTTACTCACTCAGGCCCACGGAGGAGACGGACTGCGACCAGGCATCCACACGAGGCGGTGAGGATTGCGGATCATCCCAACCAGAGCCCAAGCCGTGAGAGAGCAAGGTCCGAGGTTTCCAGAGGTCCACCTGTTCCGAAGCGCATGCGCAGTATCAAGTTTCCGAGGCCTTCAAGTTCTGCTTCCCGGTGAGTACCGCTATTGGGAACGCATAAAGATTAAAGACGGGTTCATTTATATGAACTCGGTAAAGACGTGTCCGTTCATACGAACACGGTAAAGACGGGTTCACGGTAAACGTGGACATGGTCAAGACGTGTCTCTTTATGAGACCGGTATGGTTGTGCTGTATTCCAGTGCATAAAGTTAACTGTTTTCAAGTACATAGAGTTAAAATGTATCTGTTTTAGTGTTTTAGTGTTTTAGTGTGAATGATTGTTTCAGTCAGTCTATTTTGTGTGTATTGTGTTTTCATTACGTTAGTTTCAACATGCCACTGTTTTCGAAATTACGTCAGATAGGGACTAGGAAAGGCATATTAGAAGAGTCAGTTAACATCCCGCCTAGAGACACACCTGGTCATTACATGTATAATAAGCACGGGCTAGATGCCATATTGTATTTAGACTTATGGGTAGATTACACAAAGGATTTAGAGGAGAAGTACAGATGGCCTGCCTCAAGAACGTGGGATTCTGAATGCATTATGAGGGTGGAGGAAGCGCCTTTGGAAAAAGAAATCAAGACCCTCTCAGAAAGATGCCATTGAGTTATGGCGCAAAGAATAACATAGGAGAACAGAGAAAGAATTCCACCAAGCAGAGAGAAGTAAACAAGCAGCGGAAAAAGCCAAAGAAAAAGAACTGCGGGAGGAGGGGGAACGGGTCAAGGCAGAACAGGCTGATAGAGAAAGAAATGCCGTCGTTACTGGTATTTATCCAGTCCTCTCAGAAGAACTAGCTAGGGTGACCCCCTCAGAAACACCCCGTAGGTCGCGTACGCCACCACCTGTACCCTATAGAGTACGTAGAATAAAGCCGACAGCATCTGAGGCTTTTATTTCCTCCTATCTAGAGGGGTCCGCACCGGACTACGCAAACGCAGATTTTCCTCCGCCCCCCTCAGCGGATCAGCTCCAACAGCTCCAGCAGGTCGTGAAAGACGACGTAGGTCCCGGGGCCGTAGGGGGAGGGGGGCCAACTCCTACTGTAGATGTAGCAATCCCTCACTGTATATACGATCCAGAACCAGGAAAGGGCCCAATGCTCGTGATTTCACTAAGACTAAGACAGGCCGTCGAATATTTAGAGACACTACCAGATATGAAAGAACATCTAGATAAAATATACCGTTTCATTAGGTCGGGGGAGGGACCCGAGTGTATAGCACAAGCCATGCAACACAGAAAGGTAGGGGTTAAGAACCACATTCTCCGTTTTATGATTAATTGTCTGATCAGGGAACAAGACGAAGGAGACGGAGATGTAAAGCCTGGTCTGATAGAATGGAGTGATAACATAAATGCCGGTCGGCATGATAAACAGGGACAGACAGATAACATGATGAAGAAAATACGAAAGGAAATATTGGCAATACACAGAGTAGAGTCTGACGAGAAGGGTGAGTCATCACCGGAAGAGTCAGACGAGGCGAAAGACAAGATAAATTATGTAGGCAATGCACGACAGTTTGACAGGCCCAAGTGCCTCGACTACCGTAAACAGGGACAGGCTATAAAAGAAAGATATTCCCTTGAAAATCTATTCCAAGCTACTGAAAAAGCACTGAAACGACGGATAGAGAACGAGCGATCTCACACTCCACACGAAATGGAGTTGGCCCGGTCAGGCACCCAGTGGGTGTCGAATTCTAACATATATAGCAGTGATATAGTGGCTCAAACGTTCTTGAGCCTTCCGCCGAACGAACAGCGTTTGGCTGGTATTTACATGGTCCAACATTTGATAACGTTGTATGAGCATCAATATTCCGATCCTGGTCAATTGTATAAATTATTGGACGACATAATTCTAGACAGATGGGCAGGCATAGGTACTGACTTAATTAACGTCATCTTGGATCAACGACATAAGTACATACATTTTCTGACCACACGCATGCTTCCCGCCCCACACCGCGACAGAAAGCCCCTATACATAGACAGACAGAACCCCCTACGAGAGGTACATCCCGTCAAAAATGCAAACAATGAGCTTCAACGAGTGTATGTTTACACCACCTTGACGAAATTAGAAATACTGGAAATGAAAAAGATGTTGCCTTGTCATGATAAAGACCCGGGGGGATTTCACCGAGAATTAAAAGACATTCTCCGCATCGGAGATTATACGTACGCTGACATTCTGAAACTATTGAAAGTACTGTTGCCTGCAGGTATTTATGAAAAGCTTAAGGAAAAAGACTGGGAGGTGGGAGAGAAAAAGTTAAGTTGGGCAGAATTGGAAACAGAGGATAAAGCCAGGCTCCCGGGGGTTGGTCTTGGGGACAAAGCTAAAGAACTACCTGAACTCCTAATACAGGTTTTGCCGATATTATTGATTACTAAAAAGGAAAATTGGGATGCTATTTCAGCCTGTAAACAAAAACCAGATGAGGACACAAGCGACTTATATTCTAGATTTGAGAAATGCTTTACTATTAATAGTGGCCTTACGCCCAG
Organism: Lissotriton vulgaris; assembly: GCF_964263255.1. Classification (NCBI taxonomy): domain Eukaryota; kingdom Metazoa; phylum Chordata; class Amphibia; order Caudata; family Salamandridae; genus Lissotriton; species Lissotriton vulgaris. The sequence continues at coordinate 320,996 of NW_028244738.1, read as the reverse complement.
TAGCGAATCATATCCTCATCTTTTCGTGAGCAAATTAGTTGAGAATTCCCCACCCCAGATCAAGAATAGAGTACTGAAGGTTGAGAGTACTTGGCAAGCAAACAGCCCTTCGCAAATGTTGCAAATGCTACAATATCACCAGAACAGGATTAGAGAAGAGCAGGATCAGGAAAAGAGACGTATGAAAGAGACAAAAATGAAGGTGCTGGTTGCCCAAACGGTACCGGCAAATACGAACAAAAATGGCACGACACCTGTCAAGGGGAACTGTAATTATTGCAAGCAGCCAGGTCACTTTGTAAAGGATTGTGCTGTCCTGAAACACAATATAGCTACAGGCAGAACAAAAGAACGAGTACACACTCCTAGGCAGACTAGCACCCATCAGAACACACAACAGACAGTAGCGACTTTTCCACCCCCACCACCGCCTGTTCATGCCACACAACAAATGTATCAGTACACACAGTCAGACTATCCAGAATACCAGTCATTTTCTTGAAACAGCCTAGAGAGGGAAGTTGGCTTGGCCCTTATTGAGGTTCCTGTAGATCAAGAGGGTCCTTATGTACATAGTCGTGTATTGGGAAAATACAGAAAGTTTCTGATTGACACAGGGGCGAGCAGAACTACCATCAGCCATGACGAGGTTCCAGGGGCACCTCTCTCGGGCTCACAGAATGTTTCCCTGGGATTTTCAGGAAAGCCTATTGTTAATGAAGTATCGAAACCAGTCTCCCTCGGGGTTGGTCCATTGTCACGTACCACAGACTTGCTACTTACTAAATCATGTCCAGAAAACTTACTTGGTATAAAGACATTAAAAGAACTAGGAGCAGTTATCTGTTGTTCTCCAGAGGGAGTGCGATTGTTCTTACGTGATTTTAAGGGACATTATGTGTTGACAGATTTTGACCACAGACTTAAGAATGTACCACAGCACCTATGGGCACAAGGTCCGACTGACGTAGGTTACATGAACATAACAGCACACCGTGTCACACTCAAAGCAGGAGTAGTACTACCACGTATACGACAATACAGAATACCACCTGAAGCCGAAGTGGCCTTATTGAAAATTATTGACGAACTCATTGCACAAGGGGTGGTAGTGGAGACTGACTCGAATGTATGTAACTCACCTGTCCTTCCTATCCTTAAACGATCAGACCCTAATGCACCACCAGTTTATCGACTAGTTGTTGACCTTCGAGAATTGAATAAATGTGTAGTCCCACAATACCCAGTGGTCCCAGACATTTCTTCATTACTGACTGCTATTGATTCTGAGGCAACGTTCTTTACTGTCATTGACTTGAAGAATGCCTTTTTCAGTATTCCCATTCATCCAGATAGCCAGTATCTCTTCGGATTCAGTCTAAAAGGACGCAGCTTTAAATTTACGAGAGCACCACAAGGTTTTACAGAGAGTCCTAGCATTTACAGTCAAGCTCTAAAAAGACAGCTGGACAGTATTAATATGCCTACCAACACAGTACTGATCCAGTATGTAGACGACATCCTAATTACAGCACAATCAGAACCAGACTGCGAAAATGCATCACTGACGGTTTTACACTTTCTGGCAGACAAGGGGCACAAAGTGTCTCCTTCAAAGTTGCAATTCTGTGCACAGCAAGTGGTGTACCTTGGACACTTGCTGTCCAAGAGGGGTAGTAATTAATCAGAAGGGGGGATTAGGGATTGGGACATCTGTTTCATTCCCCAGGGTAAGTTAGAAATTAATCAGAAAGGAGAAACAGACACTTGTTACACTTCTAGACCATTGGTATAGAAGATTTTAGAGTAACCTCAAAAAACCCAATGCTGTTGTGGTTGTGCGGTATATCTGTTTCATCCGCCCCGCATTCGGGTTGTTGGCAGTTATCATCGGGTACTCCAAAAATAGTGGTGTTGCCCGCCTCAACCCGAGGCACCTCTGGTCTATTGTGCAGTGTCCAGAGAAGTGAAAAAAGTGTGCAAAATAAATTCTCAAAAAAAGGGAAAAATATAATTAAAAAACTGGAGAGTCACCCTTAAAGGCTTTTAATATTGGTGTGATTTCCAGGTTAGTTAAAATAGTTTCGGTACTACTATGTAGATCGAGTTACTGGATCTAGGTAGTGTTATATATACAACGTCGACATGTTTCAGCTCTCTGGGCCCTAGGGGTCTATAGAGCTTTCGTCAGGACTAACATAGACATAAACAATGAACTTTTTACTCACACCATTTGTGTAGTTTTAAGTAGGTTCCTGTTTTTATTTCAGGAAAATTGCTCCTCCGGTTTCTTATACCGGAGAAATTCTTTCTTGCATCGGGGAAGTCGCAACTGCTTTACCCAGAGCCGCGTGTATTCGGAATTCCGTCTTGTGCTGGCTCTGCCCCCGGAGGCAGTTCATTGTTTATGTCTATGTTAGTCCTGACGAAAGCTCTATAGACCCCTAGGGCCCAGAGAGCTGAAACATGTCGACGTTGTATATATAACACTACCTAGATCCAGTAACACACAATAGACCAGAGGTGCCTCGGGTTGAGGCGGGCAACACCACTATTTTTGGAGTACCCGATGATAACTGCCAACAACCCGAATGCGGGGCGGATGAAACAGATATACCGCACAACCACATCAGCATTGGGTTTTTTGAGGTTACTCTAAAATCTTCTATACCAATGGTCTAGAAGTGTAACAAGCGTCCAAGAGGGGTAGACAGCTGACACAAGAACGCATTCAGTTAATTGCTAACCTTTCACAGCCCAAGACACAAAAGGAAGTACGGGCCTTCATTGGCCTCACTTCATACTGCAGGCAGTGGATTCCCCAGTATGCCTATCTAGCCAAACCACTCATACAGTTGACAACACAGGAGGCAGCGTCTTCGACTGTCCTCCCTTGGACACAAGAACACACCTTGGCATTTGAGGAAGTAAAAAGAGCCTTATGTCAAGCGCCAGTTTTAGCGACCCCATGTTACAGCAAACCCTTTACGCTTTTCGTAACTGAACGAGATGGAACAGCATTATCTGTCCTCACACAAGATCAAGCAGTAAAACACAAGCCTTGCGCTTATTTTTCTAGTACACTGGATCCAGTGGCCCAGGCTCTGAAATCAGTTGCAGCAACAGCCCTAGCCATAAGACAAAGTGGCTCGATAGTGCTGGGACACCCCCTGACAGTACAGGTACCGCATGCAGTGGAAGTTCTCTTGAACAGGACACAGACACAACACTTGACTGTAGCGAAACGGACAGGATATGAACTGACGTTATTTCAGCCACACATAGAGATCAGACGATGTAACATTCTTAACCCTGCAACACTTTTGCCCTCAAGTACAGAAGACACCGCACCGCATGACTGTGTGGAAATAATGAATATAGTGACAAAACCAAGACAAGACCTGACAGATATTGCACTTCCAGACCCTGACCTAACACTCTATGTAGATGGATCATGCATGAGAACGAGCGCAGGAGAATTAGTGGCAGCATATGCCGTGACCACTGCTACTGAAGTCATAGAGACACAAAGAATAGACACACTGTCAGCACAAGCAGCAGAGCTCATCGCTCTGACACAAGCCTGCATAAGAGCTAAGTACTTGAAAGTGAACATTTATACAGATTCACAATATGCTTTTGGCGTTGTCCATGACTTCGGAGTACTCTGGAGGGAGAGAGGTTTCTTGACCTCTCATGGGGCCAAAATTCAGCACGGCCCGCTTATTCAGTCCCTGTTGGAAGCAATACATTTACCTGCAGCCATAGCTATCCTGAAATGCAAAGCACACACCAAAGTTACAGACATCATTTCCCAGGGTAATGACCTGGCAGACCGAACTGCTAAACTTACAGCCCAGACACCAACAGACACGACAAAGACAGAGGTACCATTACTGATGAAAAGTATGACAGTCAGGGATCCTTCTCAAGATGTACTCGACATACAGACACATGCCACTCCATACGAAATAAAGAAATGGACTGAACAAGGAGGGGTCCAGACTGACCAAGGTTGGATGACTAAAGGCAAAGCAACATGGTTCCTTCCAGATTCCATGGTACAAGTGATCATAAACACAGCACATAGTCCAGCACACTTGGGAGAGAAGGCAATGATAGACAGCTTACAGAATATCTGGTTTAACAAGCACTTGCATGCAGCAGTGAAACAAAAAGTACGAACGTGTATGATATGTTGCCAGTTCAATCCAGGTAAAGGCATTCCGGTGGAACAAGGCGGATTTCATCCTCCTGACCATCCTTTTGAAGTCCTCCAGATGGATTATATCCAAATGGACAGATGTAGAGGTTACAAGTATGTCTTGGTAGTTGTGTGTGCACTATCTAGATGGACAGAAGCGTATCCAGTCCCAGATTACACTGCTGTGACAACCGCCAGGCAATTGGTGCGAGAATTCTTCCCTAGATACGGATTGCCCCGAGTCGTGTTCTCAGACAATGGTCAGCCTTTTTCTTCTGAATTAATGAAACAAGTGTCCCTTCTGTTAGGATATAATTGGAAGTTTCATTGTGTACAACACCCTGAAGCAGCAGGCCTTGTAGAACGCCATAATCAGACAATAAAGACGAAACTAGCAAAGATCTGTGCAGAAAAAGGCGTGGATTGGACGGTAGCCTTGCCGGTTGCCCTCTTTTACATGCGTATGGTAGCCCATTCCAGAACAGGCCTATCTCCATATGAAGTGGTTTTCGGTAGACCGCCGAATATGTGGGGTACGCCTATGCCTAAGAAAATAACTGATGTTGACAGTAACATGCTGACAGATTACCTGGCTTCCTTGATGTCTGCACTACTCTCTTGTCGTTCACAGGTTGCCGCCGCCTTCCCTGACAACACCCAGGTCAAGGAGCATGCCATAGTACCAGGAGATTTCGTCCTCGTCCGCAACTTTGATCGATCAAGCTCCCTTGAGCCGCGTTGGAAGACGCCGAAATTAGTGTTACTGACCACGAGGACAGCCATCAAAGTCGAAGGAAGAAAAGGATGGCTCCATGCCCATCATTGTAAAAAGTACGTTGGAAACTCTGGAACTTTGGTTAAGAAACAAGACATTAAAGACATTACAGACTTTGAGCCCCCTTTGCTAGAAAAGACTCCACAGCAAGAGTATAGGTCCAAATTAAGATCTAGAAAGTCAGACAGCGTTTAATTGTTTAAGTCCACTAGGTGGTGAATCGGTTAGACAGGATTTCTGACATGCATAAGATCACGGACCCCAATAGTAAAAAGAGCAAAATGAAAGAGAAATACTGCAAGATTTTACGCAGTAGATGTATAGTAACTCTGATTTTTCTATCTCTTCTGTGCATCACTATAATCTTTATCAGCTTAACACTACATGTTTTCTTTCCTTCTATTGCCTCACATATACACTTTTCCTTTAATGACACCATAGAGCATACATTTAGTGATCTGCCACCTCATGAACTGTCATATCGACTAGCCCTGCGCAACAATACTTTTATTCGAATGTTGCACCGTTCTCATCAGACCAGCAATGCAACAGATTGCTGGGTATGTGGTCAACTCCCACCTTATCAAAAGTCTAAGGGAATCCTGCCCTTCTTCCCTTTTCCGTTTTCCCACAATGGTTCGTGCGGAGCATGGTTTGCCTTAATGTCATCACAAGACAGAAATTCCATAGTTTACCAGGGTGACTGGATATGGGGAGACTTGAATAAAGTAATGAATGAGGTATGTTTTCCAGACGAAGACGGACTCCCTCAAAGGAAGGGGACCGATCTAGAAAATGAAGAGTACGAGCAAGGAAATGCTTCTCTTAGCTTTATAATGCTGAATGTTCAGCCCAAGCAAAATGCAGGTCCACTGTTTATTTCAGTCCTACCAGTAAAAGGTGATTTGTGCGTTAGAAAGAAAGGATCAGTACATATAGGACACAGCGAATGTAATGCTGTAGTCGAGTTTAATGATAAAGGAAAGTCTTCTTTCAAAGCATCTCGCCATACCTATTTCATTTGCGGTCAGACAGTCTATGTACATCTGCCCTTAGACAAATTCCCCTTGAATACTGGGGGTCCCTGGGGGCCAACTAGCCCACCAGGAACATCCAGTATGCGCCAGGGGGCTGCGTTGCAGAGAGGTGTTCTGAGGCCACCCCCCTTTTTTCTACACCTCTGTGGCGCTTACTGGAGGTACCTGGTGGGCTAGTTGGCCGCCAGGGGACCTCAGGATTCAAGGAGACTTAATCCCTCAACATAAAACATGCCACGGGCGCATCTGCACAGTGGTGAAGGTAGGGGGCGGGGCCTGAGGCGATATGTGTGCAAACACGCCCTGTATCGCGTTTTAAGTTGGGGGAATAATTCCTCTTCAATCCAGAGGTCCCCTGGGGGCCAACTAGCCCACCAGGTACCGCCACTAAGTGCCTTGGAGCTGGGTTGTAAAAAGGGACATGGCCACTGAACACCTCTCTGCAACGCAGCTCCCTGGCACATACTGGAGGTACCTGGTGGGCTAGTTGGCCGCCAGGGGACCTCAGGATTCAAGGGGACTTAATCCCGCAACTTAAAACACGCCACGGGCGCGTTTGCACAGTGGTGAAGGTAGAGGCGGAGCCTGAGGTGATATGTGTGCAAACACGCCCTCTGGCGTGTTTTAAGTTGGGTAATTAATAACTCTTTAATCCAGAGGTCCCCTAGGGTCCAACTAGCCCACCAGGTACCTCCAGTAAGTGCCACAGAGCTGTGTTGCAGAGTGTTGTAAAAAGGGGCGTGGCCTCTTAACACCTGTCTGCAACGCAGCTCCCCGGTACCTGCTTGAGGTACCTGGTGGGCTAGTTGGCCCCCAAGGAACCGCAGGATTGAAGAGGAATTAATTCCCCAACTTAAAACGCGCCACAGGGTGTGTTTGCACACATCACCTCAGGCCCTGCCCCCTTCCTTCGCCATTGTACAAATATTCCTCTAAAATCAGCCGAACTACGAATTCTGATTTACTCACCTGTTATCAGGAGAGAACCCAGTGCTGCATCTTTTAGCCCAGCACTGACCCTGAAAAGTAATTCTAACCATACTTACCAGTAACTTGTATTTCCTTCCATAGGAATCCATTGTCTGGTTTTCACCAGAAAAGTTTAGAAGTGTCTATTTTCAAAAACTGAAAATATTCTTTAAAAATTGCTTGTATGATTTAAACGCATTCTTTCAACTGTTTACAGGAGATGCAGCAGTGCTGGATCCAGGATCCACCACTGAGTAAGAAAAGATAACGATAACACTACTTACTTGCTAAGTGAATTTCCTTCCATAGGGTAAAATTGACTGGTTTAACTTGGAAATTCTTTTAAGTGTGGAGTTTTGGAACTTTAAAATATTCCTATGAAATCTGCAGAACTACGAATACCGATTTACTCACCTGTTATCAGGAGAGACCTCAGTGCTGCATCTTTGAGCCCAGTACTAATCATGAAAAGTAATTCTAACTGTACTTACCAATAACTTGAATTTCCTTCCATAGGCTAACATTGACTGGTTTCTCTTGGAAATTCTTCTAAGTGTGGAGTTTTGGACCTTAAAAATATTCACCTAAAATCATCCGAACAATGAATTCGGATTTACTCCCCTGTTATCAGGAGAGAACCCAGTGCTGCATCTTTTAGCCCAGCACTGACCCTGAAAAGTAAACCTAACCATACTTCACAGTAATTTGTATTTCCTTCCTTAGGAATCCATTGTCTGGTTTTCATCAGAAACGTTTCTGTCTATTTTCACAAACTAAAAATATTCCTAAAAAATTGCCTGTATGACTTAAACACATTCTTTCAACTGTTTACAGGAGATGTACCAGTGCTGGATCCAGGATCTACCACTGAGTAAGAAAAAATGACAATAGTACTACTTACCCGCTAAAGGAATTTCCTGTAATAGGATAACATTGGTGATTCTATGTGAAAAAAAATGTGTCAACTTTTAAAATACAATAATATTCCTTAAAAATCACTACTGTTACTAAAACGTTTTTACTCAACCGTTTAAAGGAGATGTCCAAGGACTGAATCTAGGATCCTGTCCTGTGGTTAGAAAAGTAATCCATAAAGTAACTAATTGCATTTAACTAGAAATTCACATTGAGGTCAATGTTGCATTGTGTTTGAAATTATGTTGCCCATTGGAACAACTGTAACTACTCTATTGCCTATTTAAAAGTATTTAAACTAAAGTAATTCATTCTGAGAAAGTATACTTTGTAATGTAATGTATAATGTAATTATAATGTAATTTAAAAAATAAAATATCTAAAAATAAATAGTTTAAAAAATGTAGTAAACCAGTATCAAAAAAATAAATATAACAATTAATACATTTAAAAATTGTTATATACAAAACCTTCGAAATTCACTGAAAAAAACATAGGTTTCAGACCTGATATAGTTAGGAATTAGCATTTAAAAAAACCTTTGAAATTCACTGAATAAACCAAAGGTTTCAGGCCTGATATAGTTAGGAATTAGCATTTAAAAAACTTTAGAAATTCACTGAAAAAACCATAGGTTTTAGGGGTGGTATAGTTAGCTGGACATTTCACTCGTACAAAACCATTGAAATTCCTCCAATATAGTTAGTTGTACTCATTATATCTTGCGCGCCCTCAATCCACTGCTGATGATGTCACATATTACATCATTTATGACATGGTCAGTGACATCACTGATGATATAGAATATAGTTCCAGCACAGAAGAGTTGTCTTGTTAGGCCGAAAAGGTGGTAAATGCCCCAAAAATATAATGTTTCATTGCATAATGTCAAAAGTCCTCGTGTCACCTTCTGAAAGAGGCACGAGCTCCACGAAGTTCAATTAATGATAGGTTCTATGAGTTTTTCTATATTAGCCTGCTGGAGGTAACCTAGGTAATTACTTTACGATAGAAAAAAGTATCATATAAAAAAGTAAGAAGTCACAGATAGAATAAAATGCAAACTAACTGGAAGCACTTCAAATCATTTGGTTGGATCAATCTATATCAGAGCCAATTAGGAGAAAATTAAAGTTGCTGTCAATTTGCTCCTATCACAAGAAAGATTTGAGTCATCGGTACTTTGCGTGGACTGTGTGTGCTTTAATACTGTAGACATTTACTTCTAGGTAAAAAGAATGTGCTCCGTTGTTTGATCTGATCTCGGATCAAAATGAACTAACTGCTCAGTCAACTCCTTGAGTTACAGTACGACAAAAAAACTGAGAAAGCTCAGATGCATATGATATCTGAGCGAAAGACTGTTAAAATACTGGAGTTAGATTAAGCTCATGAAAGTATATCAAGAAAAACAAAACAAAAACATTAAAATTATAAGAGAGCTCAGAAATGCATTCCTAAATTACTGGGAGATGGGAGAGGAGCACCAGCATTGCACTCAGGTTCAACATATTTACATCTAATTCGGGAGGATGGTCAGTCCCGGGAGAACTTTGGTTCTCCAACAGGATCAACCACATCCTTAACAGTAGTTCGGTAGTTTCAACTAAGCATGGGCGGAAAATCCGTTACGCTCGCGGATTTTGCAGATTTTCGGTAAATTCGCAATCCGCGAGATTCGCGAATTTCCTGCAAAATCCGCAAATTCGCACGCAGCGGATTTTTTTTCTTTGCGGTGTAAGTTCGCAATTGCGAACATGTAGGTGCGGCGGGCAGCAACAATCTCGCACTCGTGAAATTACAAAAATTGCAATTCCGCACAAGAAATCTACTAGCAAGCAGCATAGACCTTCTGAAAATGATTATTTTTATCACAATAACTCCTCAGGTTGACATTTGCCTGCACTTTTTTCGATTTGAGGCCTTTTGATTTTCTTTGGATAACTTTTGGATTAGAAATCAACTTTCTCATATAAGCTTGGTGGGGCATTAAAGTTGCTGTAATGCTGCTCTGCAGAAAAACGAGTTTTGCAAAAGTGAAAACAGGTTCAAAAGTTCAAACTCATCATTAGTAACCGTTCCCTGTAGTGCTTCCTGACAAGGGCCCCTCCAAAGTTCAGTTGCTAGTTGCAACAATTGTATGACCCTGCTCTGACCCTCACAGCAGGCTCATAGAATAGCTACAAGTAGGCCACAAAGGTCCTGGAAAAAAAAATTGCACTGCAACAGAAAGCAAATTACAGATAAGGATGCAGGTGCCAGACTGGAATTTTAAAACAGTGACACATTAATAAATCAACCCCAAATTAATTCATGTCAGTTGAAGCAGGCAGGTGTGCTTGCTTTTTCCCCCATAATCTACAGTGATGATGAACCAGAGGGTGGCATAAGGCATTGATGTACCAGAGGGTGGCATGGGTAAAACAGAGGGTGGCAGGGGTGAAACAGAGGGTGTTGGGAACCTGTGATGATGAACCAGACGTAGAAACAACATAATCGTGACCATTGCGAGCCGACATGTAAGTTTGCAATTGCGAACTAGTACAAAACCGTCCCGAACTGGCAGAAATCCTTGCGAACTGGCAGAATTCCTTGCGAACACAAAAAAAGCATTCAGCAGGTTCAAAAGTTCAAACTCATCATTAGTAACCATTCCCTGTAGTGCTTCCTGACAAGGGCCCCTCCAGAGTTCAGTTGCTAGTTGCAACAATTGTATGACCCTGCTCTGACCCTCACAGCAGGCTCATAGAATAGCTACAAGTAGGCCACAAAGGTCCTGGAAAAAAAAATTGCACTGCAACAGAAAGCAAATTACAGATAAGGATGCAGGTGCCAGACTGGAATTTTAAAACAGTGACACATTAATAAATCAACCCCAAATTAATTCATGTCAGTTGAAGCAGGCAGGTGTGCTTGCTTTTTCCCCCCATAATCTACAGTGATGATGAACCAGATGGTGGCATAAGGCATTGATGTACCAGAGGGTGGCATGGGTAAAACAGAGGGTGGCAGGGGTGAAACAGAGGGTGCTGGGAACCTATGATGATGAACCAGACGTAGAAACAACATAATCGTGACCGTTGCGAGCCGACATGTAAGTTCGCGATTGCGAACTGTTACAAAACCCTCGCGAACTGTCAGAAATCCTTGCAAACTGGCAGAAATCCTTGCGAACACAAAAAAAATCCGCAAATTGGCGAGAATTAGCAGATTTTGCAGATTGCGAGTTCGCAAATTCGCAAAATTCGCGAACGCCAGATTCGCAAAATTTGCCCATGCTTAGTTTCAACCTATGAGCCAACTACTGACCCTCAACATCACATGAGCCACTGAAAATGTTTACATTTTCACAATCTCTGAGCCCATGAAAAGACACTGGTGCTTGACCATCTGCTACACCTGATTTCATGCTTCAACTTGCCAGCTGCACTTCAGGATGGGAGTAAGTCAATGAAAAGGAGATGATCACATGATCTAGGATGCAGATATATGTAGAGGTCCCAAGTCCCAAAGATATGTCCTACAGCAATTTCCGAGATGCCCAGAGCATCTCAGAGCTAAGCATGAGGGCTTCAATCAATCAATCAATCGAAGAGCCAGGTCTTGAGGCGTTTCCTGAAGGTGAGATGGTCTTGGGTCAGTCGTAGGTGTTTGGGGAGGGAGTTCCAAGTCTTCACTGCCAGGTAGGAGAATGATCTTCCTCCGGTGGTGGTTCTGCGAATCCGTGGGACAGCGGCGAGGGCGAGGCTGGTGGAGCGGAGCTGGCGGGTGGGGGTGTAGAACGAGAGGCGGCTGTTGAGGTATTCGGGGCCCATGTTGTGGAGCACCTTGTGTGCGTGGGTGAGCAGCCTGAACGTGATCCTTTTGTTGACGGGGAGCCAGTGAGCGTAGGAGAGGATGTTGATACTGTGTTTGTGAGCGATGGTGGCGAAGGGGGCTCATGTAGATATTGAAGAGTGTTGAGCTGAGTGAGGATCCTTGAGGTATGCTGCAGATGATCTCGGTGGCCGCGGAGCGAAAGGGGGGGAGGCGGACTCTCTGGGTTCTGCCGGAGAGGAACGAGGTGATCCATTCCAGGGCCATTCCTTGGATTCCAGTGTTGTTGAGCGGGTTTATTAGGGTGCGGTGGCAGACGGTGTCAAAGGCGGCTGAGAGGTCTAGGAGGTTGAGAGCGGCTGTTTCTCCGTTGTCCATCAGGGTTCTGATGTCATCTGTGGCTGCGATGAGGGCGGTCTGGGTTCTGTGGTTGGCTCAGAATCCGGACTGGGAAGGGTCGAGCGAGTTTTTTGCCTCATGGAATGCGGTCAGCTGACTTTAGCCGGGAACGGGAGGAGAGAAATGGGGCGGAAGTTCTTGAGGTCTTTGGGGTTCTCTGTGAGTTTCCTCAGGAGGGCGTTTATTTCTGCATGTTTCCAGATCTCAGGGAAGGTGGCAGACGTGAAGGAGATGTTTATGACGTTTCGCAGGTGGGGTGTGATGATGATGTCGACTTTGTTGAAGATGTGATGGGGGCATGGGTCGGAGGGGGAGCCAAAGTGGAAGGTGTTCATGACGTGGATGGTGTGTTCACTGCTGATGGGGGTCCATGAGCTGAGGGGGGTGGCGGGGGTCGCTGGTTTGGTGTCCGGAGGTGGAGTTTGGGGTCCGAAGCTGTTGAGCATATCTGCAATCTTGTGGTATCTTGTGGTGGAAGAAAGTGGCGAGGGAGTTGCAGAGGTCTTGCGAAGGGCTGATGTTGTTGTTGCTGGCGTTGGGGTTGGAGAGCTCTTTGACGATGCTGAAGAGTTCCTTGCTGTTGTGGGTGTTGTTGTCCAGTCGTTCTTTGAACGATGTCCTCTTGGTGGCCTGGATCTGCTGGTGGTATTCGCGGGTGGCGTTTTTGAGGGCTGTCATGTTCTCTGTTGTCTGTTCTTTGCGCCAGGTCTTTTCGAGTGTTCACAGGATTTCTTTGCAGCTTGAGGGCGTCTGTGAACCATGGGGGTTTTCTGTTGCTGGTCTTGCCTGGGGGGTTCTTTAGTGGAGCGAGGTTGTTGGCACAGTTTGTGATCCACTGTGCGAGGTTGTGGGCTGCGTTATTGGTGTCTGGTAGATTGGTGTCGGTTGGCGGGTTCTGGCTCAGCGATGCGGTTAGCTGGTCTGTGGTGATTTTGCTCCAGCATCTGCGGGGGATCCGGTGCGTGAGGTGGTGAGATGTAGTCTTCTTGAATGTGAAGTGTATGCAGCTGTGGTCAGTCCAGTGTAGTCCGGTGGAGTGGTTGAAGGCGATGTGATTACTGGCGGAGAAGATGGCATCGAGTGTATGGCCAGCGAGGTGGGTGGGGGTGTCCACCAGTTGCTTGAGTCCGAGTTTGGTGAGGTTGGCGATTAGGGTGGTGGTGGCGTTGTCGTTGTTTTTCTGCAGGTGAAAGTTCAGTTCTCCTAGGAGGATGTATTCTGGTGATGGCAGGGAGTGTGGGCTGATGAAGTCTGCAATAGTTTCGCTGAATTGTGTGCGCGGGCCTGGGGGTCTGTAGATGAGCGTTCCTCTGAGGGTGGTCTGGGGGTCGGTGTGGATCTGGAAGTGTAGGTGTTCGGCGGTGAGGATGGTGTCTTCGTCGTTGGTCGTGACGCTGATGGTGTTCCGTAGATGATGGCAACTCCTCCTCCTGTTTTGTTGATGCAATCCTTCCGGGTGATTTTGTAGCCTTCAGGGATGGCTATGCAATGTCGGGGGCTGAGGAGGTGTTCATCCAGGTTTCCGTAAGGAAGGCGACGTCTGGTGCTGATGTGTCGAGTTTTGAAGGGAGACACCAGCACTGTTGAGTTCGTAGGAGTTGGTTTATTTGTACAAATGCAGGGACCTCTGGGACACAGCTTCACCTTCCCACATCAGCTTTGTAACAGTCCAACCAACCCTCCAGCCACAGTATCCTAGTAACCCCAAGATTCTACATACTTAACACAAGTCATAAGAAAACAATTAGCATATGAATATAACACATCTCCCTTCTCAAAATAAATAAAGAAAAATAATAAACATACAAACACAAAGGAGGGAAAAAACACAATCTGCAATTAAGAAAACATTTCTATGCACATACATAGTCATCAAGAAAACATTTCTATGCACACACATAGTCATCAAATCTTTTTGGTCTTACATGACTCCGTTCTGAAGATCTTCTAATCATGGTGTTGAAAACATCATGAACGTGAAGAGATGAATAATTTTTATCAGGCAATCCATCAACATTGGAAGACGCTCTTTGACAAGACCCAGTAAATACTTTTAACTCAGTATCAGAACATAATGAAACTTTTCTTGTATTCCACCAATTTCCATCATCTAACTTAACACTATTTCCCTTAACACAAACCACTTTTTTTGGAGATGACCATTTCGACCAACCCTTCTTGGATTTGTCACCTACATATACCCTGACAAACATCCCCTGAGTAAAAACACGTTTGGGCATGATAATATTCTTATTGTAACAATCACAATAACCCTTTTGATACTTCTGTACTCTCTCTTGTAATTTTCCAAAATCAATCTCATGTTTACCAGCTCTGTTCATCCATGCTGGCACAGCTTGAGAACACGGAACCCTTCCCTTCAGAAGAGAAAAAGGTGTTTCATTAGTTACAGAATGTGGTGTTGTACGATACGACCACAACATGTTCCTAACATGCTCCCTCCACGGTTTCCCATTGGCGCATGCTAACTGAACACATTCCACCAACACTCTATTAAAGCGTTCAACAAGGCCATTACCCCTTGGATGATAAAGAGGAGTGGTGCTGTGTTTTATAGCCCAATTATTCAAAAAGGACTTAAACTCGTCTGAAATAAACTGTGGGCCATTATCAGTGATAATTTCTGCTGGACACCCTTCTCTTCTAAAAATGTCCTCACAAAAAGAAATCACATTACCAGATTTAATTTCCCTCACAAAAGCAACCTCAGGCCACTTAGAAAAGTAGTCAATCATGACTATTGCAAATCTCTCTGAAACACCTAGAATATCAAAAGGACCACAAATGCCTATCGCTAACTTTTCCCAAGGACCCTTGGGAAATGAGGATGACACAATTTCAGTCTCCCTAGAACAATGAGTCTTGTCACTACATGCGCACACAATGCAATCACGGAATAAAACGCTCCATTTGAATATCCATACCGGCCCATCAGAAATTCTCCCTACACTTCCTTTTCAAGGCAGACATACCTCCATGTCCTTCATGCAAAATCTTTAACAACCTCTCTCTAATACTCACAGGTACTACCAACCTATCCCCTCTTCTGAGTAAATCATCAATGACATTCAATTCAGTCAATATTAACTTAAATGGCAGCAAATCCTTATGTGCTCTCCAACCTTGTTCATCAGACAAAACATCCAGAACTTTCCCTAAGACTTCATCTTCATCTAAAGCCTTTTTCCAATCTGCTAGACTAATGGCACAGCATACGTCCTCTACCTCGGCAACAATCCAATCATCTTCCTTAAAATCTTGTCCAACATCCAAGGGTAACCTTGATACACAATCAGCATTAACGTTCTTTGCCTCAGGAATATATTTGATATCAAACACATACTCTTGAAGACGATACAACCATTTAGCTATCCTAGGAGTAGCCTTGCTTGCCCCCTTAGTAGAAAAAAAGATCAATCAAAGGTTTATGGTCTATATGCAATTGAAAATGATTCCCCCAAACAAATATTCTGAAATATTGTACGCCCCACCAACAGGCTAGAGCTTCCTTCTCAATTGTAGAATACGTGAGTTCCGCACCCTTTAACGTCCCAGAGTTCGATGGCATGCTTGTGAACGGAGCGGGTGTTGAGGAAGATGCACTTGAGGTGGTTGATGTTGCTGTTTGGTTTGGCGGGCGGGGTGCTGGGGTCGGAGGCAGGTGAATTTGCAGGCTTTACAGGTGAAGGGTCCGTGGGTGCGTTTTGGGGTGGCTTGCTAGCAGGTGGGTGGTCGTCCGGTGTTGAGTGTGTTTAGGGCGGCGGTGTCGTATCTCAGTCGGGTGTCTTGGTTCCTGCGGGGGCCAGGGGTTCTGGCGCTGGGCGCGGTACAGGCGCGGATGGGCGTAGACGGGCCTGCCTGCTTCCGCTCAGCGTCCTCCATAAAAGGCGAAGTGGGAGGGAGGAGCAGCTGGGAGGCGGGAGCGGGGCGGCCAATGGGCCTCGGGGGGAGTGTTGTACAGAAGATAAAGGGGCGGGCCACAGGGGAGCAGCGGCGGGAAGCGGGGAACGGGGGGGGCACAGAAGCGGGAAAAAAACAGTAACGGAGAATACAGATTTTAAACAGGCAGCAGGAAACAAACAGGGCACAATGCAGATGCAATACTGGGTGCACTAAGCAAAATACTCAGCAACACGAGTGCAGCGACAAACTCACGGCAGCAGGGTAATGGGGCAGAAGTCCTGGTCACCTACGGGGAGCCATGCAGTGCGTGGAGCGACCGGCCCTGCGAACACCTGTGTGAACCTTCTTCACAATGATGTGCGCTGGAGCAAATTTGGAAATTCCTCAAATATGTCCACAAGCATAAAGAATTCACGAGGTTCTGGACTTCTGTGGCTTTGATCCAAAGCAAATCTTCTTCTGAGGCTCAGAATGAGCCTTTGCAGACATTGAGGCTGAAACCTGGTAGGCACAAATGGCACGCACGCTGGTTCGCTAAGAGGAATGTGACTTGTGATACAACTTAGGTATAGGGTGCATCAAAATTTGGCATACGCAGAGGGTCACAAATCAGGGCCGGCTTTAGAGTGGTGCAACTGGTGCAGGTGCACTGGGTGCTGCCCTGGGAAGGGGGCTCTGACCTCAGGGGGTGCTGTGCTTAGCAAAGACTTACGTTTTAAAAACATCTTCTGCAGAGTTCTTGTGCATCCAGCTTTCAGGCAGCAATAAAAATGTCTAGACACCTCTTGCTATTAATATTCCTGTTAGAGAGAGAGATTGGAGTTTTATCTAGTGGCATACAGTAGCATAGAGGATTAATATGCCTGCTTTAAAGAACACGTACTGTGCAGATCACAAATTTGTATTTTATGTGGATAGCTGAGTGGATTACTGCTTTTGTGGCAGAGATCCTTGTGTTGCCGCAGTACATGAGATAAATCCCTAATATGGAACATTGACTGTTACAAACTGTCATCAAAGAGCTGCATGCAAACTGCATAAAATAGTTAGAATGCAATGTTTTTTCCCCAGTCTTTCATTATCTAGTCCTTATGTTGCTAAAAAGGGTTCGTTTGGGTAGGCATACATTCTTATTAGTAAAGCCAGCCTTTACCAGCGCTTTGAACAAATGAAATGTATGTGAGAGAGAGGCTATGGAGAGACGAGGGGCTCTTTTGCTTGGTGGTAATGAGGGACTCCGAGGAGGAGGTCATGAGGGCGGGGCGCAAGAGCCTATTGTCGCACCAGGCGCCACCACCTCTGAAGCCGGCAAAGTCACAAAACTACCTGCGTAATGGATAGCAAATTAGGCAAACCGCATTTTGCAAATCCCTTGGGAGTGTCTACGAATGCAGGAATGGTGGCCTGCAAGCAACGTCAGGTGCATCTTCCCTGCATTTGCTTTCATAAACGGGAAACATTTTTGTAAAAGCAGTTCGACCCAAAGAAAGAGACAGGTGCTGCTTTTGAAATGAAGTGTTTACTGTTTGGGACACATTAGTGGGAGAGTTATTAGAAAATAAGACTGGATGTTTTGAGGGTTGTCTAGGCTTAAGTATGCTGAAACTGGCGAGCAATTCTAATTTTCTCCTGATTTACCCTAAGTAAAGTCCACACGTGGCCCCTTGAGGAGTCCTAAGCCTCAGCCAATCTTCAAATTCTGTGGGAAACAGACTTTACAAGGCTTCAGGGGGAAGAACATAAGTATTAGTCTCCAATCGATTCACATTTAGATGCACCTTACTGGGGTATTGTTTTCAATCAGCCATCTGACTCTAAGCATGCCTTTTTCACAGTCAGGTGTTCATATCTGGGTGGTGATGTAGGTGTAATGAGCACCTTAAGCTTAGCTAGCACCAGTGGCGGCTGGTGGAATTTGAAACTGGTGAGGCGCATACGCAAAACGAATCAACGAATGTGAGCGAATGCAGCGAGCGAACCCAGCAGCAAAAAGGGGGGGTTCTCCCACCGTGAAGATTTTGTTTTTAAATTGGCATCTTTTTGGTGCGATTTTCAGCACAATTTTCTGTGATAAATGGACTGAAAATTCAGTTCTTCTAGGGATTCATAAAAGAAAACTCCTAGATTATTTCAGAGAATTTCTGGGTTGCCAAGCAAGTCTGACTTCTGAAGAGGGCTAGGTTACTAAGCAAGATTGCTTTGGCTCTATCCTTTCCAATGGTTGATCGCAATTCACGGAGGACGGTTCTTTAAGAGAAACGGTATGTAAACAGCCGTAAGCACTATTGTGCCAATGGTGGAAGGAGAGACTTGGAAAGTTGTAAGTCCATCATATAGATTCTAAGGGGATCTGTCTTATGTAACTGGCACCTTTTCCAGGGCTGGCATTTTAGGCATGAGCACTGTGGATTCAGGTTAGTAGAGTAGAGACCTAGCGCAGGCACTTCAGAGACAGTGCATGAGTGTAAAGGTAGTTTCTAAATATTGGATTACACAAAAATGCTGACATTTAGGGCATTAACATGAACAACGCTTATTTGCTTTTCTCGTGCACTATTAGAATCCAAATTGTCGCACAAAAAGCCTTAAAATGCCGCATAGTCATGTTGAAAAGTTGGAAATGTCACACAGGCAAACTGAAAACTTGTCAGCTTGCTATGAGACAACAGACTCAGCGCCTGTTGTCACCATGAGTGGACATAACCCCCAGGAATTCGAGGAGGTGAGGAGGACACAACTTGTCCTTAATTTATTTAATTCTGGCTGGCATGCACCACCCAGGCGACAGCAGCAAGTCTTGGGGGCCCGTGCTGGCAGGAATTTGAAATGAAAACATCCTGCCTACTGCCAAACATACTTGCCCCTTTTGCTTTAATTAGAGTCTCTAGCCAGCTAGAATTGTTGCTGCAGCCGGGCACTAAACTTGAATAAACAGCACACTGAAACCACGAAAAAGTCATACATAAACAATGTGAACCCTTGGCAGCTATGTCTTTTTTGCATCTTTTGTGGTGATACACAAAGTAGATTTTTGTTTGTGCAGCGGCAATAACCAAACACGAATGGTGAATATTCATGTGCTAATGCAACAACCTGTATTTTTCCAAACACGAATGTGCAAACACGACAACCTATACTTTTTCAAACAGGAATGTGCAAATACAGCAACCTGTACTTCTTGAAGACAGAACATCCACTGTACATCTGAAGACATCACCTGGCCTGCACCTGAAGCATGCACGTTGCTGACCTCACACTGCACATGGATACTCATGACCAGCACACACGGGCCTCACACAGGTGCATCACTTGGGCCTGCCTTGCACATCAGAGCATGTTCATGGTGTCCTTCAATGTATCCCCATCTCGTGTGGGGCACCTTTGTCGGGTCCTGACCTCCTAACCACCAGCAACTGCATTAAGTAACCTAAGAGACGTACCTTTCTAGGTATGTCTGTCTATAGGGCTGACAGGCCCAAACATGCAGAGTGATGCTGACTAAAAAGCTAGAAATTCCTGCAGATGTTGCCCGCGGAGCTCCCAAGTGACTCAATGTCATGGTTAGTAATTTCTACAGCACGTAATACTAGTTTTTACCTCATTTGCAACCACTTCCGATTTAACCAGGCTTGGGATATGTAGAACAGGAAAAGTATTTTGTCCAAGCTCACACAGCATTGGCCAAGTGGGAAAGGAAAAATTAGAAAGACCGTGAGAGAGCGCCATGTTCTTCTAAAAGTTGTAGGGGTGCATTATACTCACCCGTAGTCAGCACCCGCATATTTAGAGAATGTTACTAATGTAGTTTAGGAAATGTGATGTTTGGGCCGGGGATCAGTGCAAATTGTGGAGGAGTGTTTATTAACCATAGACAAAATAATGCTTTAATCATGCTAAATGTTTGCCTAAATGTAGAAAATGTAGGGGCATATTACCAAGGGCCATTATCGCCGCTATTACCAAGCTGTCGCTACACCAGTTAGCGACAGCTTGTAGGCGATAGCGGGCATTTTGGGGCCCACTTTGCATGTCAGCGATAATTATCGCTAATGACATGCAAAGTGGGTGTGCCAAAATGTCAGCGACTGAAAACAGTCGCTGCAATTGCTATCGCCTAAGATCAACACAGGTGTAGTTTGGGAAATAAGCGCGAATATCTCCAAAAGCTAACGCCTGCCCTGACCAGTTCTCAGCCATGTTATCCAATGAGAGGTGGTTAACATGGCTAAGAGCATTGTCACGGTAATGCCTGAATATCGCTGTATTGACAGCGATATTCACGCATTTCGCCTGTTTTTTATCGCTTCTGAGATAAACCTTGCTAATAGCAAGGTATCTCAGCGATAAAAACAGGTGAAGGGCTGCAATAGAAATATTCCCGCTAAGCCAACATAGCGATAATTATCGCTACTTGTTGGTAATATGCCCCGTAATCTCACGTGAAATGTCGCGTTAACAATGAAGTGCCTTAGTGAAGAATAAAGATGCTATTAATGAGTGATTTAACATAGGTTTTAATGTGTAGAAGTGTAGTTT
Organism: Lissotriton vulgaris; assembly: GCF_964263255.1. Taxonomy (NCBI): domain Eukaryota; kingdom Metazoa; phylum Chordata; class Amphibia; order Caudata; family Salamandridae; genus Lissotriton; species Lissotriton vulgaris. The sequence goes on along the minus strand of NW_028244738.1, from coordinate 300,421 downwards.
GTATTGAAAATAGAATTAAAGTTTAACCGATGAAATGTATGCTCATGTTATAATAGAAACACAATTAGAATGTGCAAGGCCTGAGGTGTGTTAACACCTTGAATGCTACAGCAATTCATCCCGGATGCTGACCTCCCTTGAATCCCATTGTTCATGACGAGTTCAGCTCGTCATGAGCACACGACCAGTGTACTGCATGAACGAGCATGAGCATGGAAGGGGTTAAAGCTGGTAGAGGCCTAACTGTATTTTTCCTTTGCTTAACTTTAGCTGAAGAAATAATCCTTATTCTTGGGAAAAGTTGTTCTCAGCAAATGTTAAATTGTAGCTTTGAATGTTGCAAAGGGTTCTTCTCACGTATTCCAGCTCGCAGGTGCAAGGCCATGGGCCTCGTTAGGTAGAAGGAGCCATTGTTTGGAAGTTATGATAGTATGAGCGAGCGCAGAGGAGATGCCAAGGAATTTGGGAGTGCAACATTTAGCGGAGAAGGTGCCTGGGACCCAAGGACACTCTAACAGACGCTTGGTGGAGAAGAGCCATCCTGGAAAAATACGAAGACCCCACCTGCCAGAGGTGTGTGCCTGAGGCGTTTCTAAGGCGGGCCCAAAGGCGTGTCAACTGTTTTGGGGTTTTGTATTAGGGACAGCGCCCGAGGGTGGAGGAGCGATTAGATTTTAGTGGGCTTCTGGGGAAAGGTAAAGATGTAGAGAGATTGTGCACTTAAGGCAGAGTAGGGTGTAGGAAGGAGGGCCTGAGAGCGAGTTCTCTAGCTAAGGATTGTTAGGAGAAGTGGGTGTACTTCTTAGGAAGTCACCATTGCTGACACCTTTATTATTGCCTTGGTGAAATGCTAAGTAGGGATGTCCCTCCAGAGACAGTGTAGGGACAGACTAACCAGATTCTTTTCCTTTCTGTAATGCAATCCCGGACTCACGTTGGGAGTTTCATCCTTTGCCTGATGATTCTTGAATTGATTTTGCTTTTCATCCTGAGTCGTCTGAGACTCTTGCGTAGGATTATGAATGTATTAGTTCTCGTTTACTTCTTGAATCTATTACTGAGATGTTTGTACATCCAACTATTTTTGGCTATGTAATAAAGTTTGTTTTTTATCCAACAGTTTTTAAAAGAATGTTTTTATGAGCTTTTTAATGTGTTTCAACCTGTGTGTACTTTTATGGATGTATTAATTCCGAATAAAGATCATTTGACTTTGACTTTTGACTTGACTATTACTGAGATGTTTGTACATCCAACTATTTTTGGCTATGTAATAAATCTTTAAAATTTCTTTGGTAGTCAGTGGTTCTAGAGTACAATTTGAATTTGGCCGGATGCATTGTTTAAAGTTGTAACAAAAGATCTTTCCTCCACGCTTCTATGACAGGGAAAAAGGTTCAGTCGGCCATATCTGGGATTCTGGGAATTGGTAAAGACAATAAAGAAAATAATCCCAGCTTCTCCAGTTGGTAGCAGTGTAGGATGGTTCCCTTCTGGAGAGAGGGAAGATCTAGATTAGGATAAGAATTTCCCGAGGCCCATAGAAGTTAGGTGATGATTGCCCGGTAGATTGTTGGCGGAGGACGGCGTTTCATGGAGACCGGCGGAGAGTAGCAGTGCGGCGGAAGCAGCAGTTCCGAGGAGTGAGTATGAATAGGGCTTATGTTGTTAGATTGCGGGGTTTATGTTTCAGCTTTGTGTTGTAATGTCTTGCGGAGTTGGAATGCCTGTTGTATGAAAGGAGATCAGGCTGTGAGCGTGCGCAGCCCAGGAAAATCTTAGGCTCAAGGAGTAGCTTAAGTGGTTCAGGTGTATTGCACACCTATAGTAATTGTCGACCATTGTTAAGGGAATCGTGAGGTACCATTGATTGCCCGCAGGGGAACGAATGTGTGAGTGTGTGAGTAACTAACGCTGGTCGTGAGTTTCTGTGTGGTTGTAACCTATCAGTTGAGGTGATTGTCCGGTCGTTTCGTGGACAGACAGTTGCCAGTTCTGTGACAATTACGCGACTGTGGACGTACAGTCAGACTGTGGACGTACAGTCAGCGAAGTGATTGCTTGGCCGTAAGTGATCATTTCAGTGTATGATTGGGCGTGTGTTTGAATGAGAAACAAACTGAAAGGGAGGGGAACTGCTGCGAAGCAGAGGCGTGTGATGTCAGAAGATGCCGCGCTGGGATAGGGCGGTTGGTGTGGAACCGCGCTGGGATTGGTGGACTGTCATCAGGAAGTAAAAGAGCTCTGCGAGTGAGGAAACGTTGAGTTTCATCATGAAATGTTTTAAAGGGTTGCGTGATTTGTTCAAAAGTGAAAAAAGATTGGAACCTCGGGGGGGGGGGAGAAGAAGCCCCGCTTGAGGACACACTGGCTCATTATATGGCTACGAATGTTGGGTTACACACTATATTGTGGCTTGAAAACTGGGTGAAGATGACGGATGGAAAAGAGGTGTTAGCGTTTCCCAGATATGGAACTTTTAGACTAGAGGTGTTGTACCAATTGAAATCGATTATGGGTTCTTTGAAAGCCCTACCTAGACCAACACAGTTTGAAGCCTTGAATGCGTGGATTTGAGCGGCGCACGCGAGGAACAGAGAAAGGCGACAGGAAAGAGTAACAAGATCAGTTGGGGCAGTCCAGGAGGCAAGATGGGATGCACTGGAGAAAAGGTGGCGAGTGCAGGCGATTGAGGGAGCTAAGCTGTATCCTCAGTATTGTTTCTCTGCACTTCCCCGGCCTTGACCAACAACGGTCAAGGTCAAGGCCGGGGAAGTGCAGAGAAACAATACTGAGGATGATGACAGTGATACAGATGATAGCTTGATAGAAAGGTTGTTGTCGGAGGGACCACCACCATATAATCCTGAGTTGGGAGAAGAAAGGTCAGCTCCAGTAGAGGAAGTCAGGGAATCACAGATTCCTCCAAGGATGGAAGTCGTGGGAAAGCTTTCAGCCGGAGAAATGCCAAAGGTAGAGTGTGTCAATTCTCAGAGGTTGCCGGATGCCCTTACAGTACCGGTTACCATTGGTCCCATAGTGTCGGTACACAATCCAGAGCAAGTGAAAGGTGGAGGTTCACCACAGGTAGGAGTAGAGGGGAGCATCAACTATAGAGGGAGGTGTGTGGTGGATGGACTGGGTCCGATGTCGAGACCTGTAGAATCGAGTATCTCCTTACCAGTGACTGCAGATTCATCTAGGGGACCGATGGATCAGAGGGGTCCGAGACCAAAATCCTTTGAGGAATTGAGGCCAAATTTGAGGTCCTGGGAGACAGTTGAAGGGCCTCACAATGATAGGCCTAGAGAGGATTGGGACCGATGAAGCGCAGAGAGTGGGAGGGTTCCCCACAATACCCCCGAAATGAATAGGAGCGGGGGACAGGACGGTGGTTGTAGGGAGTCAAGCGGTGCATCTAGTCGAGGTACTCTGAGTGCAACGATAAGGGCAAAGAGGATTAACGTGATGAGGTTGAAAGCAGAAGTGGATGAAATAATAGAAGGAAATTTGCCCATAGAGAGAGTCGAACTCTATGAAACGGATGAATTGCTGTTTATAGCGAAAGATGTGACTAGGAAAGCTAGATCGGCCCATGAGAAATTGACTGAATTGGCAAACAAATATGATGGGGACTTGTCATAAACGAAAATGTTGCAGAGTAACCATAGGTTGCATTACACTGATCAGGACCTGGAAGAGAAAAGGGTGATCAGGTTGAAAACTCACATTAGGGAGTTGATCATAGGAATACGGGCTTGGAGTAGACTTGACAAATGGGAGGAAAGGTGGTCAAAGAAAAAGAGTGTCAGGAGGAGTGGGCCAGAGACACCCCCGCCAGGAGGAGAAATGCCAGGGGTTGGAGTATATCCTTTACGGGAGGTAGCCCATGGGGGTTATGTGTATGTGCCCTGGAGTCAGGGAGATTTGGCTGCTTTCACAAATGATTTCCCAAAGCTGAGAGCCCGGTGGAATGGTCCAAACAGGTAGAGAGGTTTGTCAAGATCTCTAAGGTACCGTGGATTGACTTGAACACCTTGTTTGACATTGTGGCTCCAGAGGACTTGTGGGTAGCATGCAAGGTTGCTATTGAATAGCCCACTGTGGAGCCAGATAGGGACGCTCTTAAAAATGGACCATCACCTTTGGTGATGAAGAAGTACGAGCAGGTGATTACCTGGCTAAAGTCTAAAGTGCCCCGCAGGATATCGATTGGGTAAAAATGTTGGATGTAATGGACCCTAAGGATATAGGACAATTTGTTTCGAAGTTTGTCCTAGGATTGAGACCTGATATCGGTCTCATGATCCAGCAACATTTGATTTGTTGGCAGAACAAGCTGCTGGATGAGATTTTGAGGTACGCTAGATACTGTAGTGACGAAATGCAGTCAAAGAATAAGAAACTCAAAGATAAGCTTATGCTGGTTCAGATGCAGACGGGGGACAAGGGAGGTCAGGTACAGTCAGGCGGAGGTACCCTCAGGAGGAGAAAAAATAGTCAGAAGAAGGGAAACTGCGATGATTCCAAGCCAAGGGTGGATTTGGCGACTCTGAAGAAGACCACTGAGTGTCACCAGTGTCATGAGATTGGACACTGGAGACGCGTGTATCCCTTTAATCCTGAAAATAAGATACAGCAGGAAGGGCAGGTAGTTCAGGCACAGGTACCGCAGGTGACAACACCGGGAGTGGCAAAGACGAAAACGATAAAAGGGGGAACTCAGGCTCCTCGAGCCCAGGTTTCCCAACGACCGAGGATCTCGACAGGGACTCGGACCTACCAACAGATGCCCCTCTTTGATGAGAACAATGACTGTTTTTCATACCCGTTGGCATGACGGTGCCTGAGTGGGGAGGAAGGCTGAACGCTTGGGGCAGTCTTGGAGGTAGACCAGAGGGGACCATTTGTAGAGGCTGATGTTTATCGTCATCCCACCACCTTTTTGGTTGATACTGGTGCTACCCGTTCTACTGTAAGGTCTGCAGTAGTCCCTAACCTACCCCTCTCGGGACAATCAATCCAAGTTGTAGGTGTTGCTAATAGGAGGATAACCAGCCCCCTGACAGAACTGATTCCTGTGAAGATAGGGACGTTCAGAGATAAACATCAATTTGTGGTGTGTGATTCTAGTCCTGTGTGTTTGCTGGGGAGGGATCTCCTGTGCAAGCTTAATTGTACCATCTATTGCACCCCCAAGGGAGTAGAGTTACAGACGAATGACGATGATGCTACCTTTAAGGTCGCAAATGAGCATTTGTGCATAGAAATGTACCCTGCGCTGACAGTGGAGGAGCTTCCTTTAGACCTAAAAGATTCAGTCTTGCAGGAGGTGTGGGACTTTACGGGGGAAGACATAGGTTTGATTAAGGGAGTTGAGCCAGTTAAGAATCAGGTCAAGCCGAATGCTGAATTGCCAAGAACACCTCAGTACAATTTGACTCCGGAAACGATTGCGGGAATAAAGCCTGTGATTGAATTCATGATTAGGCAGGGAATTCTGAAGGAGGTTTTGGGCAGTCCGTGTAATTCACCAATTATGGGATTGCAGAAACCAAGCGGAAAGTTTAGGATTGTACAAGACCTGGGCCGGGTGAACAGCATAGTTGTTCCTTGTTGTCCAGTGGTACCGAATCCATCTGTAATTTAGTTTCAGATCCCGTGCCAGGCTGAGTGGTTCACTGTTATCGACCTGTGTCAAGCCTTTTTCTCGATACCCTTGGACGAAGAGAGCCAGTTTCTTTTCACTTTCAAACTGGAAACCCGTGTACTAACGTGGTGTCGTATCCCTCAGGGTTACACAGAGAGTCCATCGATCTTTAATCAGATCTTGAAAAATAACCTTGAGAGTCTAGTGCTGCCGCAGAATTCAGTTCTCGTGCAGTACATAGATGGCCTCCTTGTTGCGTCAGAGACCGAGGATGTGTTCAGAATTGACACCATCGCGTTGTTGAATCATTTGGCTGAGAATGGCACAAGGTGTCGCCAAATAAGTTGCAGTATTGTTTGAATGAAGTGCAATATCTGGGACACAGAATTGAGAAGGGCAAAAGGAAGGTGTCTCCTGACAGGATTCAGGCCATCATGAATAGGAGAGTGCTGACAACCCAGAGAGAGGTCAGGATGTTCCTAGGAATGGTTGGCTACTGTCGCCAGTGGATTGCCAATTTTTCACTGAAGGCAAAGCATTTGCAGAGGCTGACGCACAAGGACGTGAGTGATCCAGTACCATGGGACAACAACTGTATGACTGCTTTTCTTGAGTTGCGAGAGGATCTTTGTCGTGCTACGGCTCTCGGAATGCCTGATTACAATGAGTATTTTTCATTGTTTTGCTGTGAACGAGATGGTTGCGCATTGGCAGTCTTAGTTCAGGAACATGGAGGTGTCCGTAGACCAGTCGCATACTTTTCAGCTACTCTAGATCCAGTAGCTTCAGCGTTGCCTGGATGTCTCAAATCCATTGCTGCAACAGGTGTCAGCATTGAGAGATGTGAAAGCATTGTGATGGGTCATGCACTGACAGTTTATGTGCTGCATTCAGTTGAATTGTTGATGACCAGGACCAAGACACAGCACTTGACAAACAATAGGCTCATACGCTACGAGCAGGTTATCCTTTCTGCTGAGAATTTGACCCTTAAGTGGGGCTCTGTTTTGAATCCTGCCACACTGATGCCATTGCCTAACACACTTGATGAAGATTGTGAAGATCATGACTGTCTCGATGTAACTGAACTCTGTACCAAACCGAGACCTGACATTGTTGATGTGCCATTGACCAACCCTGATGAAATTTTCTTTGTTGATGGTTCATGCATATGAGACAGTGTTGGTCAGTTGAGAGTAGCGTTTGCTGTATGCACCATCACCTGAGTTGTTGAAGATGCATGCCTGGAAGGAGTACACTCCCCCCAGGTGGCTGAAATAATTGCCCTGACCCGTGCCTGCTTAGCAGGAGACAAAATTTGGATCACAATTTACACTGACAGTCAATATGGGTTTGGTGTGGTTCATGACTTTGGACAGTTATGGTCTCAGAGGGGTTACATGACTTCTTCTGGATCTCCTATCAGAAATGGGGAGCTTGTTTGATTGCTGCTAAAAGCCTTTCAATGTCCTAGGGAAATATCATTTGTGAAATGCACAGCCTATGGTAAAGGGACAGATTTCGTGTCACTCGGAAACCGCTATGCAGATGAGGTTGCATGATACTGTGCTGAGCAAGATTACAGCTTTACTGAGCAAGAAATAGATGGGTTACCAGAAAGAACAGAGATGAATATATAACCCAACGTTTCGCGCAGTAGCAGAAGCTGTGTGCCAGAGGTGTGTCACGTGCCAGCAAATGAATGTGGGAAAGAGAACTGCGGTCACCATGAGTCATATTGGGAGGTCCGGAGGGCCCTTCAACCGAATGCAATTGGATTTTGTTGAGATGCCTAGCTGCAATCGTTTGAGGTACATCTTGGAAGTGGTGTGTGTGTTTTCAAGGTGGATGGAGGCATACCCCACGTGTAGATGCGATATACTTACAGTAGCTAAGCTGTTGTTGAGGGAGCTTGTGCCAAGGTTCGGGGTTCCGACCTCTTTGGAATCAGACAGGGGTACGCATTTTCATAGCGAGATCATGAAGTTGCTTTGCACAGCACTGAACATTGATCAGAGACTCCATTGTAGTTATCGTCCAGAGGCGTCTGCGATAGTAGAGCAGATCAAAGGGACTTTGAAGGCTCAAATGGCAAAAGTGTGTTCGTCCACCTCCCTGAAATGGCCGAATGCTTTGCCCCTGGTTTTAATGAGCATGTGCAGTACCCCAAACAGGAGAACAGGCCTCTCGCCACATGAAGTGTTGAGGGGGAGGGCCAGGAGGTTACTATCGGTGCCATCGATAGCCTTGCTGAGTATCACAGATGATATGATCCTTGATTATTGCAGGGGACTAGCTGATGTCATCCGTTCTGTGTCCCATCAGGTGCAGGCTGCTGTGGTCCCGGCTTCCAGTGATCTTTGCCACGACCTGAGCCCAGGAGATTGGGTGTTAGTACGGAAGCACGTGAGAAAAAGCTGCTTGGATGTTGAGTTAAATATCTCATTAACTTATTCAACTTAAGGCAATCACGTAAGTCTCGTCTTGCACGAGCGGCTCGTTTAATTGTTCCACCTCCAATTCCTTTCACCTTCCCAAACCCCAGTTACCCCCCTTCCTAAGCGCACCGGCGGACTGCCACCTCTCTAGAACCCGTCCACCCCGGCACGCACTTTCCTTTACCCTCATTTCCACACTGTGATTAAATGTACAGTTCACGGCCACCTTTCTATTTTTTTGAGTTTTGACACTTGATATGTTTACGGAAAAGTGCATGTACACACACCGGTGCATGCGGTTGATCGATTTATGTTGGATAATTGCTGATATTTTGATTTATTGTACAATCATTGATTAGAGCTATATCCTGTTTCTTTGCAGCGCTCCTTGACAAAGGGCCCTTCGGGTCCGAAATGCATTAGAGCATTTCTGATAAACTTCCATTAAGTTGACAACATGGATTATGAGATGTCACACATGGAAAATCTATAAACTTGAAAATGAACGTTTAAAATAAAACACAGCAACTTTATTTTTTGAACTTGTTTTGAACTTTTCTGGAGTCAGTTGTGTCTTAACAACGAACCATATAAGTGTGCCTAAAAGCAGGGATGCGCCTACACCTCAGTAGCGCACTCAACCTTTCAGTACTTATATACCAGACAATAGCAAAGATCTGAAGAAATATATAAGTAACATTACTGCAATTCATTATGAGATCGAAAATTTGACAGAAGAAACTGTGTGGGAGAAGGTTGGCAAGGGATTTGGCCAGGTTGGAAGTTGGTTTGCGAACCTTGGTAAGGGAATTCTTGGTTACATTCTAAAGCCAATCATCATAGTGATCTGTTGTGTGATTGGATTGTGGGGTCTGGTGAGAGCCTACAAGTGGTACAAGTCGAATAGGCTTGAAAGGTCAATGAGAATGCAGGAGGGGCGTATGTGGAGACTGCAGGACAGTCAATATCAGAATTTTAAAAACATGGAGATGCTCAAGAGGTCGAAGACGGCTACTAGTTCTTTATGAACGAGTTCTTACCCTTAGGGATGATGTAGTGTATGATGACACAGGTCAGTAGAGGGGGGGACTGAGAGAGCACCATGTTCTTCTAAAAGTTGTAGGGATGCATTATACTCACCCCTAGTCAGCATCCACATATTTAGAGAATGTTACTAATGTAGTTTAGGAAATGTGACGTTTGGGCCGGGGATACGTGCAAATTGTAGTGGAGTGTTTATTAACCATAGACAAAATAATGCTTTAATCATGCTACATGTTTGCCTAAACGTAGAAAATGTAATCTCATGTGAAATGTAGCGTTAACAATGAAGTGCCTTAGTGAAGAATAAAGATGCTTATTAATGAGTGACTTAACATAGGTTTTAATGTGAAGAAGTGTAGTTTGTTTTGAAAATAGAATTAAAGTTTAACCGATGAAATGTATGCTCATGTTATAATAGAAACGCAATTAGAATGTGCAAGGCCTGAGGTGTGTTAAAGCTGGTAGAGGCCTAACTGTATTTTTCCTTTGCTTTACTTTAGCTGAAGAAATAATCCTTATTCTTGGGAAAAGCTGTTCTCAGCGAATGTTGAATTGTAGCTTCGAGGGTTCTTCTCACATATTCCAGCTCGCAGGTGCAAGGCCATGGGCCTCGTTAGGTAGAAGGAGCCATTGTTTGGAAGTTAGGATAGTATGAGCGAGTGCAGAGGAGATGCCAAGGAATTTGGGAATACAACATTTAGCGGAGAAGGTGCCTGCGACCCAAGGACACTCTAACGGACGCTTGGTGGAGAGGAGCCATCCTGGAAAAATACGGAGACCCATACCTGCCAGAGGGGTGTGCCTGGGACGTTTCTAAGGCGGACCCAAAGGCGTGTCAACTGTTTTGGGGTTTTGTATTAGGGACAGCGCCCGAGGGTGGAGGGCAGATTACATTTTAGTGGACTTCAGGAGAGAGCAGATGTAGAGGCAAAGAGTGATCTGGGGAAAGGTAAAGATGTAGAGAGTTTGTGCACTTAAGGCAGAGTAGGGTGTAGGAAGGACGGCCTGAGAGCGAGTTATCTAGCTAAGGATTGTTAGGAGAAGTGGGTGTACTTCTTAGGAAGTCACCATTGCTGACACCTTTATTATTGCCTTGGTGAAATGCTAAGTAGGGATGTCCCTCCAGAGACAGTGTAGGGACAGACTAACCAGATTCTTTTCCTTTCTGTAATGCAATCCCGGACTCAGGTTGGGAGTTTCATCCTTTGCCTGATCATTCTTGAATTGATTTTGCTTTTCATTCTGAGTCGTTTGAGACTCTTGCGTAGAATTATGAATGTATTAGTTCCCATTTACTTCTTGAATCTATTACTGAGATGTTTGTACATCCAACTATTTTTGGCTATGTAATAAATCTTTAAAATTTCTTTGGTAGTCAGTGGTTCTTGAGTACAATTTCAATTTGGCCGGATACATTGTTTAAAGTTGTAACAAAAGATCTTCCCTCCATGCTTCTATGACAGGGAAAAAGGTTCAGTCGGCCTTATCTGGGATTCTGGAAATTGGTAAGACAATCGAGAAAAGAATCCCAGCTTCTCCAACCGCTTCCTTGAGCCACAATCGTCAAGCAAATACAAACCGGACATTCTGTAAATGGAATCTCTCTTCAGTCATAGACTACGAATTTATAATAGCATCCGGGGGATTTAAAATGCTTGATGAACAAAACTACAAGTACCAGGATGCATCGAGAAAAACAGATGTGGGCGAGCTATGCATAAGTGACATGGGCCAACTGTCAGTGCTCGAGGCCCATTTGTAAACACCATCTCGTGTACACAGAAAGGCGCCAAACCCGAGCAGCTCGCATAATTCCTGCTCAATGGTACCGCCTGCTACGTGCTCGAATACAACTCTGACACATCAGACAGTGCATGCCTAGATCATTGAAATGATTAATTTAGCTTTGTGCCATTAATAAAAACAAATTTGAAGAAAGTTAAGAACACTTTCAGAAGGTTAAAAGTTACACCCTTTTTGATCATAACACACAAAAGGCCATTGTCAGGTAGGGAGGATCACAAAAACCCAACTACTTTAAATCCCCAGATAATTTCAGCTTAATACGATGCCCGGCTGTTAACTCCTTCAGTTGCTCGCTCCACAAATACTCAGTTTACCTTCCCCCACGCTCTCAATTTCTGATCCTGTAAGTGTACACTACAGCTCACTTACAGCCTGCTCACAGTTGAGTTCAGGGTAAACTCAGGCTGCGCTTCGGAACCACGCGCTGGCCAGGCAGGCTCTACTGTGGCAGAGCTGGCAAGCATTTAGGCACTGGACAGACTATGGGCTGACACTGTACTACTCTGCTCAGTCCTGCCCTCAAAGTACATGTAGCAGGCACGTGCAGACCAGGTCGCCCTCGTCGGGGTGGGGTGGGGGGGAATGGACTCAGGGCTGCTGAACGTTGGATTGCTGTTGCATTCACTGCAGCTGGATTCGCACGATAGAGTGCCGATTTCCTGAGAGCAGCCTGAAAGTTAAGTTACTCATGAGGTGGGCGGGGCTGATGGGTGATCGCTAGCAGTTATGAATTTGATCCTTTAGTTTGAGCGGCAGCCACTGCTCGCAACTCTGCCTTTGCCCAATTGGTCGCGATGCCTCATGCCGCTGTCCTGCGACCGGACCGGTTCGTAAATGAGAGGTTGCATTATACACTGACAATGTCATCACAGAAGGGCTGCCTCGTTTGAGGTATACATAGTTTTTAAACTTTTCATCCTGACAGACACTGAGCCCGTACCTGCTCGCTGCTCTCCAGGCTCAGGGTGGTGCCGCAGCATACCGATTCATTCAGCTGACTCTTTATTTTATTTCTTTAATTACTGACTAGCATTTAAATATAATTTCGGGCCCTGGCTCGGGCCTCGAGTCCATGCGCGACCTCTCCGTGCTGCTCTGCTGAGGAGGAGATCGCGCTCACAGTGTCTCCAGGCAGGAGTGTTTATTTTATTTAATTTTTTTAAATATATTTTTATTGTATTTTTTTAACATAGACAGGATATACATAAAACATACACGAGTACATATGCTCTTTCTGGCGCGTCTTACATTTTACGTCCTCAACAAATGGGTGATCTGTGCGTTGGTTAACTCTGTCGGGCGGGCATTCCCCCGTCCTTCTGGGCTAGTAGTCCTATTCCGTCTGCCAGTAGACTTCTTGCGTTGGCTCATAGCTTTTTCGTGAACATATAACATGCAACATGTAACATATAAATATCGGCAGGTGGTTAAAGATCGTCGTCCCACCGTATTTCTTCGAAACCGTGGTATATTTGGCTACGGTGGTTTGAAAGGGTCTAGTACGCTGTCTAGCACTGACCACATCTGTCTATTGGGCTTCTTCCAGGGAGTGTATTTTAGAGCTGTTTTGTCAGTGCCTATTAGTAATGTAACCCAATTTATTCATCCCTTATAGGTGGCTTTGGAGGTGTTTTTCCATTTGGCTAGTATGATTTTTGTGGCACTTGTTAGGAGGAAATCTAGGAGGTTCCTGTCCTGTTGTGTGTTGATGTCTGTGTTGATATGTGCTGTTGTTAGGGTGCAGAACTCTCGCTTGAGGGTGCAGCCAGCCAATGAGGTTTAACCGAGGCGCGATTATTGCTTATTGAAAACTTTAACCAGGAGTGTTTATTTTTAAGCCCTCCTGTGCCCCTGCTTCCTCACCAGCCCTGGCCCCAGGGAGAGATTCCCGTCGTCTGGAAGGGCGTGTGATTTAAAGCATTCTTCACTCCACTGGAGGGTCCTTAGCGCTGGGACACTGCCATGCCATGCGCTTTAAACATTTTTTCATTTTTCACCTGCCCTGGCTCCATGTGTGTCCGTCCAGCCGAGCGCTGTGCTATACTATCTAGAAAAGGCACAGCAGACCAGAAGCTGTGACCTCTCGATGACCTGTAAAATATTCTGCAGACTGTCAACTCTTTAATGCAAAACGGAGCCCCCGAAGTCAAGAGAGGCCCAGCAACTGCTATCGGAGCAACGCCAGCAATAGTTCAGGCGATTGGCAATTTAGCAGAACCCTGTAGTACCAAAAGTTGGTTAGTGGCCAATCCAGAAAGGGGCTCTCAATCCGTGCATCTGCAGCTGGAGGAGAGACATATACCTATGACATGTTACAGGCAGTACTTTAAATGAAAACCTACAAAAAGTGCTGGTAGTTATCCACAATACCTATTTCCTCCTCCGAAGTGCCGCTGACCTCCCATTAAATATTACAGCATTGCTGAGAAGTGCAGATGCTCCCCCTTTTAAATTAAAGTTGTGCAGAAAGCTTGTTTCCGGTCCAGGGAAGGCATGGCTTGGCAGTTCGGGCTGGACTGTTTCATAAGGCACAGGATCAGACTGATTTGCATATGGCCATGTCTGAACTGGGGTGGCAGAGTGGGCTAACGAATGGTGATGGATTAAACCCAGATCTGTTGACTGGGTGTGAGTGTTTGATTGGTTCAGATGCTCCGTATATCACCACCCCCTTTTGTACCGCTTTGTTCGCCATAAGTTGGCAGGGTGTGCTCAGACGTGAGTCCCTTGCTCACTTTGCCACTGGATTCAAGCAAGCCTGGCTGAACACAGCTGTAATGCCAGAAACCGGTCTTAGGAAGCTTGTTTCCGGTCCAGGGAAGGCATGGCTTGGCAGTTCGGGCTGGACTGTTCCCATGAGGCACAGGGTCAGACTGATTTCCATATGCCATGTCTGAACTGTGGTGGCAGAGTGGGCTAAAGAACGGTGATGGATTAAACCCAGATCTGTTGACTGGGTGTGAGTGTTTGATTGGTTCAGATGCCCGTCTATCACCACCCCCTTTTGTACCGCTTTGCTCGCCATAAGTTGGCAGGGTATGCTCAGACGTGAGTCCCTTGCTCTCTTTGCCACTGGATTCAAGCAAGCCTGGCTAAAGACAGCTGTAATGCCAGAATCCGGTCCTAGGAAGCTTCTTTCCGGTCCAGGGAAGGCATGGCTTGGTAGTTCGGGCTGGACTGTTCCCATGAGGCACAGGGTCAGACTGATTTGCATATGGCCATGTCTGAACTGGGGTGGCAGAGTGGGCTAAAGTACGGAGATGGATTAAACCCAGATCTGTTGACTGGGTGTGAGTGTTTGATTGGTTCAGATGCTCCGTCTATCACCACCCCCTTTTGTACCGCTTTGTTCGCCATAAGTTGGCAGGGTGTGCTCAGACGTGAGTCCCTTGCTCACTTTGCCACTGGATTCAAGCAAGCCTGGCTGAACACAGCTGTAATGCCAGAAACCGGTCTTAGGAAGCTTGTTTCCGGTCCAGGGAAGGCATGGCTTGGCAGTTCGGGCTGGACTGTTCCCATGAGGCACAGGGTCAGACTGATTTCCATATGCCATGTCTGAACTGTGGTGGCAGAGTGGGCTAAAGAACGGTGATGGATTAAACCCAGATCTGTTGACTGGGTGTGAGTGTTTGATTGGTTCAGATGCCCGTCTATCACCACCCCCTTTTGTACCGCTTTGCTCGCCATAAGTTGGCAGGGTATGCTCAGACGTGAGTCCCTTGCTCTCTTTGCCACTGGATTCAAGCAAGCCTGGCTAAAGACAGCTGTAATGCCAGAATCCGGTCCTAGGAAGCTTCTTTCCGGTCCAGGGAAGGCATGGCTTGGTAGTTCGGGCTGGACTGTTCCCATGAGGCACAGGGTCAGACTGATTTGCATATGGCCATGTCTGAACTGGGGTGGCAGAGTGGGCTAAAGTACGGAGATGGATTAAACCCAGATCTGTTGACTGGGTGTGAGTGTTTGATTGGTTCAGATGCTCCGTCTATCACCACCCCCTTTTGTACCGCTTTGTTCGCCATAAGTTGGCAGGGTATGCTCAGACGTGAGTCCCTTGCTCACTTTGCCACTGGATTCAAGCAAGCCTGGCTGAAGATGGCTGTAATGCCAGAAACCGGTCCTAGGAAGTTTGTTTCTGGTCCAGGGAAGGCATGGCTTTGCAGTTCGGGCTGGACTGTTCCCATGAGGCACAGGGTCAAACTGATTTGCATATGGCCATGTCTGAACTGTGGTGGCAGAGTGGGCTAAAGAACAGTGATGGATTAAACCCCGATCTGTTGACTGGGTGTGAGTGTTTGATTGGTTCAGATGCTCCGTCTATCACCACCCCCTTTTGTACCGCTTTGTTCGCCATAAGTTGGCAGGGTATGCTCAGACGTGAGTCCCTTGCTCACTTTGCCACTGGATTCAAGCAAGCCTGGCTGAAAGCAGCTGTAATGCCAGAAACCGGTACTAGGAAGCTTGTTTCCGGTCCAGGGAAGACCTGGCTTGGCAGTTCGGGCTGGCCAATGTCTGAACTGGGGTGGCAGAGTGGGCTAAAGAACGGTGATGGATTAAACCCAGATCTGTTGACTGGGTGTGAGTGTTTGATCGGTTCAGATGCTCCGTCTATCACCACCCCCTTTTGTACTGCGGTGAATTTACATAAAGCGCTTCGACGACTTGTCAGGGGAAGTAAGCGCTATATAAATGCAATAACAATACAATACATGGAAATATAAAAGTGCATGTACTCAATATTCAGAGTACATTTTTGCTCCGGGGAGGTGCCGGTATTGCAGAAGTACTGAGAAGCGCAGCAACTCTCCCTTCCAAATTAAAGACGTGTCGGCACTTCACCTTTTACTGCATTGAGCGTGCACACTGCTGGCGCAGATATCGAGACTGACCTCAAAGGCAAGGCCGTTGGTGTGACGTCAGTCTCGTGTTGGCGGTGCGCGATCTGAAGTCACTCTAGCTCGTGGCCATTTGTGCTTTTTCCATAAAGAAGGAAGGGAGAGACGTGAGCAGGAGAAAAGATTACAGAAATTAAAACTTAGTTCAAGCATCCGACAAGCTACTAAAATGCCATTGTTGGAATAGCCATAAACCATTTAAACAGGAATATTTATTCCGGAGAGGGCGCATATCTGGTATTTGATCACATCGTGATTTCTTGTGAGAATAACCGAAATCCATTCTACTTTGAATTGTCGGCGTTAGTTCAGATTTAGAAAAAAACAAAAAACAAACAGAACAAACTTTGAAAGAAATGGGTGTGCAGCGAAGCACTAAGACAGGAGAAAGGAGAACAGAGCCGTAGGAAGGGTGGAACAAGCACACAAGTGGTGCGCACTCGCTAAGCAGCAGCTGTTTGCTCATTTTCAAAGCACACACTCGTGCTTGTGGCCCGCCGCTGTGCACTCCCGCAAGCAGTATGCTGCCACAAGCACAAGTATGTGCTTGGAAAAAGAGATTTTACGATGGCTAAAGGTCTCCTATGCAGCGCATGTGCGCTGCATAGGCGAGACCTAAAAAGGAAAGCTTGAGGAGAAACAAAAGCATTTCTCCTTGTTGTGCTTCCCTAACGCCACCCCTGGGTGGCGTTAGGTTGTGACGTATTCCCAGGTTAACAATTTCTCATAAATCTGGGAACGCATCAGGTTCAATGGGTGTAGCGGGGATCACCCACAGCAACTCCCATCGAACGCCCCTTGCACACAGTTTTCTGTGTGAAACAGGCACATATTTTTAAGGCCCTGAAAAGCCACTTAACGTGGCTTTATGTGGCCTTATTAATATGCCGTGGCCCATTGCGCCACCAGAACGTTAAAAAAGTGACATTCTGGTGGCACAAAAATTGCCGGTAGGTATGAGGCCCTCAATGAAGACATTCGGGCCTCATTTTTAGGAGGCTGCATTAAGCCTCTTTTTGGGGTTAATGTTGCCTTGTAAATAATGTTTCCTTTAATGCAGTTTTCTGTGTTAAAGGGGCATGCACTGGGTGTAGCTGGGGACATTCCTAACAACATCTATGGCTATTTGTCTCTGCCCCAGATTTACGAAAAATTACATAAATCTGAGGCAGCTCCAAAAACATACGCCTCCCCAGGGGAGGCGTAAGGGAGGCAACATGAGTAGAAATCTTTATTTATCCTCGTTTTTCCTTTTTTTATGTGTGCTGCATTCAGGATTCAGGATGTTAGAGAGAGAGCTGCAGGAGCTGAGGATCTCCTAACATTTTATGAATTGGCACTTGGAGAAGGTGCTAGAGCTTTGTTGCTTTGCCAGCTTGAACCTAGTTATTTTAAGAAGGTAAGATTAAAAATCATTAGGAATGCCTGGAAAACTTGGGGAAAAATTCAAAAATACTTGAGCATTGAAATATTTACAAGGTATACACCTATTTGGCGATCGTCCTTTTTTCTTCCGGCTTTCTATGATACAATTGGGAAACAATGGAAAGAACTTGACTTGAGGACAGTGGGGGATATTCAGGAAATAGATCAACTATATCTTTTTCCAGACTTGCAGAGAGAGTATGGAATCCCTGACAGGCATTATTTTAAATATCTTCAAATTAAGGGATTCTTTGGCAAACAGAGGCAGGTGATTTCAATGGCAAAGATGCCATTGCTTGAGACCCTCATGGGATCTGTTTGTAAAATATATGGTATTATGATGGAGAAAGCCCCCAACGACATGGAGAGAACGGGGATGAAAATGGGCCAGCAGAATAGAGAATTAAGATATAGACATAGATATGTCAATTGAGCTGGTCAAAAGAACGCTTCTATCAGCTAACCTAAAGGCTCAACATTCCAAGATGATTTTCTACCTATATTATACCCTTGCCAAATTATTCAATTGGGGAAAAGGGAAGGATGATAAATGCCCCAGGTGCAGGATCGGAACGGCAGGCGCAATACATATGTTTTACAGCTGCTCCAAGTTAGACTAGTTGAAAAAGGGAATTGGAAACTGTTAGATCTGGCTATTTCTGGTAGGCTGAGGCTGACGCCAAAGCCAGGCAGAAACCACCATTCTAGTCACGGCAAGGGAGTCACACGCCAAGATAACCCCTGCTCACCCCCTGGTAGCTTCGCACGAGCAGTAAGGCTAAACTCGGAGGCAATGTGTAAAGCATTTACGCCAGCACACAACAGCCACAACATACTAGGCACACCACAAAAGGAACTCCACACAAGGTTATTATAAAATAACTTTTGTATTGTAAAAACACATCAGATAGTATCACACAAAATGCATGGTGCCAACTGGCACGGGCTATATTCACAAGGGATTATGTACAGGACAGGGCCACATGGGCCACTGTCAGAATCCAAAGTAGTACTTTTAGAACTTAGAATAAGTATAGTACAAGATAACAGTTATAAAATACATCCAGTAACTACTGGGAACAGGTACCAGGACCTCACTAGGACCACCTGTACTAAAAAGAACAACCACCTAAGAATAAAATACATTTAGGGGTATAAACAAGAACACATTACCCATGATGCATGAAACACATTCAGAGCGGTAGTAAAGGAAAAACACATGATGCCTAAAAACATTCAGAGGTGTAAGGACAACCACCTAAGTATCACACAGCGTTTAGGGGTCTAGGAAAGAACACATTACCCATGATGCATAAATATACATTCAGAGGAGTAGTAAAGAGAAACACATGATGCATAAACCTACACATTCAGCGGTGTTCAGAACAAAGCACATGATGCAATAAAATACACTCAGGGGTGCAGCGCAAGAAGACACATGATGCCTAAAACATTCAGAGGTGCAGCGCAGGGAAAAGGAAGACACATGATGCCTAAAAACATTCAGAGGTGCCAGAGCAATACAATAGCGCAAAAATTCACATGATGTCTAAAAACATTCAGAGGTGCAGGAATAACACATGATGCAAGAAAACACATTCAGAGGTGCAAGAACCATACAATTGCGCAAAAACTCACATAAGCCACTACCTGTGGCAGTCCCTAGGCCAACTGGCCTTGTTGAGGCTAAGACCCCCTGTGTCCAAATGTCAGGGCGCGCTGCCATGCAGCGCCAGTCCAAGCACAAGCCTAAACGTAGCAGGTGCCCACTACTTGCTGGGCACCTGGGCAATCCCAAGACCTAAACGGTGCAGCTGCCCACTAATTGCTGGGCAGCTGGGAATCATCAAAGAAACTGCGACAGGGTCCTCACTGACCCTTGGGCACAAACTGCACCCACTATGGGAGCCACACAGGCTCTAAAAACACATTCCTCGCAGGCAGGAGGGGGCGGGCACCGGCTATGTGCCCCGAGGCCCCCTCTATCTAATATGGCCCTCGAGCCTCGCTGGGCTTGTAAATCATGTATGCCCCCTAGAGCCTCCGTGGATCTAAACACAAAAAATGGCCCTCGGAGCCTCGCTGGGCTCGTAAATCAGATATGGCCCCTCTGAGCCTCGTGGGCTCGGTTTCACTGAAAATGCGGGCCGGACCCTCTCAGGGCTCTACACACGTTGGGGCGACCCACTGCCAACCGGAGCCGCCCTTGAAGCCCTCGTGGCTTCCCACTGATCATGAGCGCGAGCTCGCGCTACCGGAGGGGGGGGCGGACACTGACAATGTGTCCCGGCGCCCCTCCCTTTCCTCTGCCCCACTCACCGGTTTACTGGCGAGCGGCGGCTCTCCCCACTCGGGGCTCCCTCAGCACACGGGAGCCCCGCAACGGCTGCCATCTTCTTCCTCTCTCCGTGCGCTGGCCAATCCCAGCGCGGCTAGTCGGTGCGCACTGCACCAACCACAGCGCGGTCTTCAGGGCGAGCCTCCCGCGGCCCGCCAATCACAGCGCGGCATTTGCTGAGGGGGGCTTGTCGCTCTGACAAATCAGGGCTCCGCACCTTTGGTTCTCGGCGATTTCAAGCCCCGGGCAGCGGCGGTGAATAGGAATCAAATGCCGGGTGGGCTCTGGCTCCAAATAATTAAATAAAAACGGGGTGGCACCCGTAAATTAATTAAATAAACAAAAATAAAAGCGCTACCAAGCGCTAGAGGAACAACAAGGTCCCAGTGGAAATGAAAGCGCTCCCAGGCGCTTAGTGCAGGGATAAAGAGCTCCCAGCGCTAAAGGCAACAATAAAGCAAATAAAAAGTCCTTCAGCAGTCCAGGACCTCAGCAGTCCAGGAGTAAGAGAGGGAGCAGCATAGCCCCCAGCAGAAAAAGTTCATCAGGTGTCCAGGGGCTGGGCAGGGCCCAGGGATTCCCCTGAGCCCAAGCAGCAGCACGCCCCTGGCAGATTCAAGTTAGAAACAAGAACAACATGGAAGGGGACACAGCCCCTTCTTATACAGAAAAAAGTCTTTGAAGTCTTTGTGCAGGCGGTCTGAGAACCAGCTAGAACTGGTTATAGGGAAGTCCTGTCAGTATCAGGGACAGAGGTGACAGTCGCCCAGCAGGAGGTGGAGCCAGCATTGTGGTCAGGCAGGCACAGCCCTTCACTATCAGGTGCTATCTCCTCCCACTTCCCTGGCAGCAGATGCTGCCTTTCATCCACGGGCTGACTCAGACAACCTCCTGGGGGCTCTGCAGCCCCTGTCATCCTCAACCAAGACAGTCAATCCACAAGCCGGCCAAGGCACTCCTGACCCAGGCTCACCAGCCAATCACACGCCAGACGCAAATTACACAAATATGCCAACGTCTAAAAGTGGCACTTCTAGACTAGACACAGTCATGCCGCATATACCATCACGCAGCATTCAATCTCACGAGTTCGTACATATCAAACTCTCCCCTGCATCAAGAACTACCATGGGCATACATATTCCCCATTCATTCCTATGGGAGGGCAGGTCACTCACCACACATACCCAGTGAGCTCAAGCACTTTACACTGTACCACAGTGAAAAAGTGCGCAGAGGCCTAAAATCACCACCACCAGGTTCCAGAAACAGGCTAGGAAAAAGCAAAAAGTCTCGGGTGAACCCGCCTAAAGGGCAGGGTCCAACAGAAACATTTTGGGAGAAGATATTAGGAAGAAGTGTCAGCCTAACTCCCTTGCTAATGATGGTGAGTCACGATAATAGCATAAGGCTGGACCGCGGCCAGATCGGTATTGTATTTATTTCAGTTATGGTTATTTGGTTAATAATCACAACTAGATGGAAAGACTCGGAGCCCCCTGTGTTCCAAGAGTGGCTGGCCCGCTTAATCGCTATTTATAAATTGGAACAAGCACTTTGCAAATTTAAGGATCATCGGGCTAAAAGATGGGGGAGGAAACTTTGGCTTTCAATAGTAAACTTGCTGCTTGGGGTAGGGAATGTGAGAAACTGGATTCACAATGAATTTTGTATTTATGTATGATCTGCCATTACTTGATTGTCTATTTATAATAGGAAATGAATTATGATGTGAATGGAAGTAATTGACATTGTACAGTAAATAGTCAATGGTGTAATTATATGTGCAATACCTCTCAGAGACTAATGTTTTTATTTATTTTTGTAAAGGAAAAAAATGGAAAGGGAAAAGGACTTTGCTGTTTGCTGTGTCCCCTGCTTGATGAAGATCTCCAAGTGCTTGAAATTGAGCTTGTCTCCTGTTCTGAAGTCTTAGGGACACAAAGACTCCACCCTCAGCTGCCTAGAACTGCCTGGCTGCGAGTTCTATCCTGCCAAGAAGTGCCTATAGCTGTTCTGGGCCTCTGGAGGCTGTTCTGGCTGTTGGGACCTGGAAAAGCAATGCAACCACGAGAAGCGTGATGCAACCATACCTGTTTCCAATGCATCGCCGAAGAAACTGATGCTGCGTCTGTCCACGGCTCGAGAAATCGCATTGAGTGTACTGGTCTCTGAAGTCCGAGATCACTGCACAGATTCCGACGCAAGCCCTGCTGTGCAGCTGCAAGAACCTACGCATCATCCGGATCGTCGTACAGCATCGAGGTGCAAAGTCTGTCTCATCGTTGGGGGACACAGTAAGAAACCGGCGCATCACCTTCCCATGCAGGAAGAAACCGACGCATTACCTACTCTCAGGTGAAGGAACCAAAAGATCACCCCCCCTGCGCAGCAGTAAGGAACAGACGCATCACCTCCCCCGGAGCAAGGAACCAACGCATCACCTTCCCAGAGTGTAAGGAACCTACTCATCACCTTCCCTGCGACCCTTTTTGTTTGTGTGCGTGCCGCATACAAGGTACTTTTAGTCAAAAGTGTTGCATCTGCAATTTGCTTTGAACTGAACTATTTCTACCATTTGAAAGTCATATTTTTATTACTGTATTGTGGATTTTTGTCAGTTTGGGTCAAGTAAAGATTACTTATGTTTCTAAACTGGTGTGGTGTCCATTGTAGTGTTTTCACTGTATTACTGTATGTGTTCACACATGCTTTACACACTGCCTCTGAAATAAGCCTGTCTGCTTGTGCCAAGCTACCAAGGGGGTGAGCAGGGGTTATTTTAGAAGTGTATCCCCCTTACCCTGACTAGGAAGAAAGGTCCCTACTTGGACAAAGGTACCTAATACTGCCAACTAGAAATCCCCATTTCTAACATTGGTGGCCAGCGGTGAGGATCTGGACTTGCATTTGTGTCTTGCATATAGTAATTGGTGTACACTACAAGCATAGTGCAGACCATTACGCAACCACATACTATTGGTGATCTTTTCTTTTTGGATTTTCTGCAACTTAAGAACTGTCAATTGTTTTCATCATGACCATGCCAGCATCTATTGCATCTATTGATATTGAATTTGAGGAGGATTGGGTGGAAAACTACACTGTGTCTCAACTAGAAGCCATCTGCAAGAAGTGTAAAATCTCTGTGAGAGCCCTAACCAGGAAGGATGAATACCAACAGGCACTGAGGGCCTGATTGGAACCCAGAAATGCCAGTAGGCAAGATGAGGAGCTTCCTGTGGAGGAAGAGAATTTGGATGGGCAGCAGGAAGGGCTGTTGAATCTGCCAAGGGGAGGGTACCTTCCAGCGATGGCAGTAGTATCGCTTCAAGAGGTCTGTCTCCAAAGGAGTTGGAGGACAGAGAAAGAAATAGGTTGCATGAGAGGGAGCTTGCTAAGCTCAGGCTGGGGAAGGAGAGTGGCCTGATAGGAAGAAATTGGATAAAAAAAAAAACAGAGGTAGGCCATGGAGGAAAAGAAGATGCTTTTAGAGCATGAAAGAGGTTTGAGGGAGTTGCCTGAACTCAGAATGTTAAGAGGCATCTTTTAGTAAGGGTGATTTTTACATTCCAGGTTTGAAAATACCACTTTTAGAAAGCCGCTATTTTCTTCCCTAACCATGCAGTGTGCCTCTGCTAGGTTGTGTATTGACTGTCTGCATTTGGAGTGACAGGCTGGGGATGTGCATTCTGTTCAGACAGCCACTTGGGAGTGTTAGGTGTGTCCTGCCTTACCAGGGCGAGTCAGGGCTGGGCGGAATAGACCTGGGCTGCATTCAGAGTAGGGGGAGGAGATTTCTTTCACACCTGAATGGGCCTGGTCTGCCAAGGACAATGCTGTCTCCACCTCCTGCCAGGAAGCTGCACCAGAGAGGACAGAACTGGTTTTGGTTCGGCAAAGAGCTTCTCGGCCACAGAGAACAAAGAGATTTACTGTATAAATAGAGGGGCCCAGACTTTGCTGTTTGCTGTGTACTCTACTTGAGGAAGATCTCCAAGGGCTTGAAATTGAGCTTGCCTCCTGTACTGCAGTCTCAGGGGCACAAATACCTCACCCCCAGCTCATCTGAACATCCTGGCTGGGAGTTCTAACCTGCTAAGAGGTGCCTGTAGCTGTTTTGGGCCTCTGGAGGCGGTTCTGGCTGTTGGGAGCTGGAAAAGCAATGCAACGATGAGAAGCGGGACGCAACATTATCTGTTTCCGACTCATCACTAAAGAAACCCACGCAGCACCTGCCCGCGACTGGAGAAATCGCCAAATGCTGCATCGAGTACACTCCTCTCTGAAGCCCGAGATCACCGCACCGATTCCGACGCAAGCCCTGCAGTGCTGCTGCAAGAACCTACACATTGTCCTGGATCATCGTATCGAGGCACCAAGTCTGTTGCATCGTTGGGGACGCAGTAAAAAAGTGACGCATCACCTCCCCACTCAACAAGAAACTGACGTATCACCTCCTCTCCGGTAAGGAACCGAGACTTCACCTTCCCTGAGTGTAAGGAACCAACACATCACCTTCCTTGCTACCCTTTTTGTTTGTGTGGGGGACGCACCCAAGATACTTTGTGTGAAAAGTGTTGCATCTGCATTTTGCTTTGAACTGAACTATTTCTACCATTTGAAAGTCATATTTTTATTACGGTATTGTGGATTTTTTTGTCGTTTTGGTCTTGTTTGGTTAAGATAAAGATTACTTATTTTTAGGTTTCAGCCTGATGCAGCCGATGCGCTGATCTGGCCGAGACATTTAGTAGCTGCTTTGAGAAGTGCTACTTTCCCGGCGACCAGCTTACTATCACGCGCACAAGAGCGCACACAAATTTGTGTAATAGCAAGCTGGTGGCCAGCAAGGTAGCACTTGCGGTGACACGCGTGCGCACCACTCACGTCACCACTCACGTTTTTTAAAATTTATTTCATTTCGCGGCCGCGCTGCTTTACTTTTACGGCCGCGCGGCCAATGCTTTTTTAATTATTCACCACTCAACTTCCTGCAGATGTACCAGCAAACACCTGCTCTGTCAGTCACTGTCAAATTGCTTCCTGCTATGCAATATTTATTTTCGATGTTAATTACTCTATCATAACTCAGTAGGTAAACTGCAATTTACCGTTGCTTTTAAGGCACATTTTCCTGAATGGCATACATTTCTTCAATCTATATGGTCAGGCCCTCAGGTTGAAGCACAGTCACTCGGATGCACACGCGCTGCATGAAAGTCTGGGGGAGTACACATTCCTGCGGCACGCGCAGCACCACATTCCTCTTCATGACACATGCAAATTCCAAGAAAGCACGGCACTTAGTCAGCATTCCTACCTCTTATGTAATGTTTCCAGGGCAAGGAGCACCAGAGGGCATATACAGAAGCCTAGCACGCCATTTCCAGTAGAGTGCATTACTGATGAAAAGTATGTTTACAATTGACATGGTTGTGTTGTTTCACCTTACTCAAATTCCTAGATGCCTCCTAGTTCTGAAATGAAAGAGAGTGTAGCAGACACGGCACACATGCTTGACAACATAATTGTACACGACTTCAGCTTTACAGCCTGTTCCATAATACATAGGACACTTATAATGTCCCAAAGGCAAGACCTATTGGCTATGCCAGTGCTTGTTCTAAACAGTTGTGGTGTCCATTTGTAGTGCTTTCACTGTATTACTGTATGTGTTCACAAATGCTTTACACACTGCCTCTGAGATAAGTCTGTCTGTTCGTGCCAAGCTACCAAGGGGGTGAACAGGGGTTATTTGAGGAGTGTATTCCCCTTACCCTGACTAGGAAGAAGGGTCCCTACTTGGAGAAAAGGTATCTACCTCTGCCAACTAGAGGACCCCATTTTCAAATAATTTCCCAATAATCACTTTCTAGACTCTTCCCTCTTCTATCCCTCCATTTTCCTTTTCAATCCAACTAACAGTTTCACATGTCCCATGCTCAAATTAGTTCCTATTTCCCTATACTAATTCACCACTAATCCTTTTGGGCTCTGTAGTAGCGTGCTACTCGCTGAAAAGCGCTTCAACCCCTCGTCAGGCGTAGTAAGCGCTATATGAATTAAATAACAATTATAATTACAAGCTTTCCTTATTTAGTCTCCGGGGAAGCCTTTTTGAAACACTGCAGAAACTGATGACTCAAGTAATGTCTATGATATGTCTGTAAAGGTGACAAACTCTTTGAAGAATTTGTGAATGAGAAATTCACACAAAACACTGTCAAAAGCATTGAACGCAATGTGGCGCAATGGTGTTGAAGTGTGCGTTAGGGCATGCCTGTGCATCAAGAGTTGATGCAGTCCATATTGGTAAAGGACCCCGCAGACTGGGGAATGGTTTGGTACTGTATACACACTGTACCTAATCTGCTTGAATGCCCAGTCCCATTAGTCTTACAGTTCTATACAGCATGTGCAAGGGCTTGTTATGACAAAGCGCTTTACAGAGAACAACAACAGTGATAAAGGTCTTAAACAAAGGGCATGGAAAGCAGAACTACATGGGCCCAAAAGAGAGTTCTGACTTGGTCGGTGGCAAATATTTTGTATGCACAGCATGAATATTTACGTTATATGAAGCATTAGACTTCTACACCTTCACAGACTAAGGTGGATACAATTATATAGAATGTACACCATGAGAAGATACAATGCATCAGTATTAAGTACCTGGATCAAAGACACATGATTACATGGAGAATGTAAATAATCACAGTCTGCGTGGTATAGCATGGAGCCTTCATCATGGGAGGGTCTTAGAAAGGTGCAGTTTAGGATGCTAGTACATCTCGGAAGGTTGGCCAGGGAGAAGAGGTAGGGCTGATAGATTAGAATTGAATACAAGAAGTTTCATCTCAATTTGAAGATGGGAAGTCAGGGAAAATTGAAGCTGGGAGGAGCCTTCTAGATACCATCCTTCGTTTTAATTGTAGCACTAATTAATAAGTGAAAGAGAATCTGCCCTTGTCAAACAGGGCTACTCTAACCTGAGACCAGGGTTCTGTATTCTGCGTGCTGTATCTCAGGTTGGCTATTGATTTCAATCAATCAATCAATCAATCAATCAGAGTACTTGTAAAGCGCGCTACTTACCCCTGAGGGTCCCAAGGCGCTGAGGGGAGGGGGGATGCTGGTACTGCTCGAAGAGCCAGGTCTTGAGGAGTCTTCTGAAGGAGAGTAGGTCTTGGGTCCGCCGTATGTGGGTAGGGAGGGTGTTCCAGGTCTTGGCGGCGAGGTAGGAGAAGGATCTGCCACCAGAGGTCGTTCGTTGGATACGGGGGACAGCGGCGAGGGCAAGGCTGGCGGAGAGGAGCTGGCGGGTGGGGGTTTGGAAGCTGAGTCTGCTGTTCAGGTAGGCTGGTCCGGCATTCTGGAGTGCTTTGTGTTCATGGGTGAGGAGCTTGAAGGTGATCCTCTTGTCAACAGGGAGCCAGCGTAGGTCTCTCATGTGGGGGTGATGTGGCTGCAACGAGGGACGTTGACGATCAGTCGGGCTAAGGCGTTTTGGATGTGTTGTAGTCGTCGGAGGTGTTTGGCTGGGATTCCTGTGTAGAGTGCATTGCCGTAGTCCAGTCTGCTGCTGACGAGGGCCTGTGTCACCGTTCTTCTTGTTTCGGTCGGTATCCACTTGTAGATTCTCCGGAGCATGCGGAGGGTGTTGTACAAGAGGAGGAGACGGCGTTGACCTGCTTAGACATGGAGAGGGAGGAGTCGAGGATGAATCCTAGATTGTGCGCATGGTCTGTGGGTGTCGGTGCTGTTCCCAGTGTGGTCGGCCACCAGGAAACGTCCCAGGCTGAGGGAGTGGGTCCGAGGATGAGGACCTCTGTCTTGTCCGATTTCAGCTTCAGAAGGCTGCTCCTCATCCAATCGGTGACGGCCTTCATTCCCTCGTGGAGGTTTGTTTTGGCGGTGTGCGGGTCCTTGGTGAGGGAGAGGATGAGCTGCGTGTCGTCAGCGTAGGAGCTGATGTTGAGGTCGTGATGGCGGGCCACTTGTGCAAGGGGGGCCATGTAGAGCATGAACAGCGTTGGGCTGAGTGATGAGCCCTGGGGGATGCCACAGATGATGTTGGTGGCTTCGATCGGAAAGGTGGGAGGCGGACGCTCTGGGATCTGCCGGAGAGGAAGGAGGTGGTCCAGTCAAGAGCCTTCTCTTAGATTCCGGCTTCTAGGAGGCATGTCTTTAGAGTGCAATGCCAGACCGTGTCGAAGGCGGCTGACAGGTCCAGGAGGATGAAGGCTGATGTTTCGCCGTCGTCTAGTTGGCGCCTGATGTCGTCTGTGGCGGCGCTGAGGGGTGTCTCGGTGCTGTGGTTTCGTCTGAATCCGGTCTGGGACGGGTTCAAGATGTTGTTGTCTTCGAGGTGGCGGGCCAGTTGCATGTTGACGATTTTCTTGATGACCTTTGCCGGGAACGGGAGCAGGGAGATGGGCCGGAAGTTCTTGAGGTCCTTGGGGTCCGCTTTGGGCTTCTTGAGGAGGGCATTGATTTTAGTGTGCTTCCAGCTATCCAGGAATGTTGCTGTTTCGAAGGAGATGTTGATGACCTTCCGTAGTTGGGGTGCGATGGCTGCGTCTGCTTTGTTGAATACGTGGTGTGGGCACGGGTCAGACGGAGATCCTGAGTTAATGGAGTTCATGACCTTGCGTGTCTCGTCGTTATTGACGTTGGACCAGGAG
This sequence comes from Lissotriton vulgaris, assembly GCF_964263255.1. Classification (NCBI taxonomy): domain Eukaryota; kingdom Metazoa; phylum Chordata; class Amphibia; order Caudata; family Salamandridae; genus Lissotriton; species Lissotriton vulgaris. Next base: position 272,141 of record NW_028244738.1, on the reverse strand, counting down.
GTCAGGCGATTGGCGCTGGTGGTGTTCACAGGGGAGGTGGAGTCTGGCGTAGTCTGGGCGGTTGTGGTGTTGAAGCTGTCGAGGATGTCAGCGATCTTGCGGTGGAAGAAGATGGCTAGTGAGTCGCACAGTTCTTGTGAGAGCGGGATGTCGTTGGCGTTGGCGCTGGGGTTGAAGAGTTCCTTTACGATGCTGAAGAGCCCTTTGCTGTTGTGTGCATTGTTATCCAAGCGATCTTTGAAGGAGGATCTCTTGGCTAATCTGATGAGGTGGTGGTGTCTGTGGGTGGCGTCCTTGTGGGCTGCGTGGTTGTCCGGTGTGCGTTCGTGGAGCCATGTCTACTCCAGTTTCCGGCATGCGTGTTTAGAGGTCTGGAGCTCGTTGGTGAACCAGGTGGCTCTCTTGTTGGCGTGGCTGTTGGAGGGTTTCTTGAGCGGGGCGAGGGTGTTGGCGCAGTCTTCAATTCACTGTCTGAGGTTTCGGGCTGCGGCATCTGGGTTGGTGGGGTCGGTGGGTGGGTTCTTGACGAGGGAGGTGATCAGCTGGTCTTCGGTGATTTTGCTCACTGTTGGGTGCGGTGGTGTGCGGTTGGTTTCTTGAAGGTGAAATGAATGCAGCGGTGGTCGGTCCAGTGGAATACGGTGGTGTGGTCGAAGGTGACATGGGAACCTGTGGAGAAGACGGGATCCAGCATGTGGCCAGCAGCACGGGTGGGTGCGGTGACAAGTTGTCTGAGGCCCAGTTTGGCGAGGTTGTCGATCAGGGTGGCAGAGTTGGTGTCGTTGTTGTTCTTGAGGTGGAAGTTCAGGTCCCCGAGGAGGATGTAGTCCGTGGAGGCGAGTGCGTGGGTGCTGGCGAGGTCGGCGATGGAGTCGCTGAACTGAGCCCAGGGTCCGGGGGTCTGTAGATGAGTGTTCCTCTGAGGGTGGTGTTGAGGTCGGTGTAGATCCGGAAGTGCAGGTGTTCGGCGGTGTTGAGGATGTCGTCTGCGTGGGTAGCGACCTTGAGGGTGGACTTGTGGACGATGACTATTCCTCCTCAAATTCCATTGGTGCGATCCCTGCGGGTGATCTTGTAGCCGTCCGGGGTGGCTATGGCGATGTTGGGCGCCTGGAGTCATTCCACCAGGTCTCTGTCAGGAAGGCCACGTCTGGGGCGGAGGTGTCGAGCAGATCCCAGAGCTCGACAGCGTGTTTGCGTGCGGAGCGGGTGTTGAGGAGTATGCAGCAGAGGTGGTTGGGTCCAGTCCTTGGAGAGTTTGGTGGTTCTGTCGCAGGTGAAGCTACAGGTGTGGCAGGAGAAGGGTCCGTGGGTCCGTTTCGGGGCAGCCTGGAAGCAGGTGCAGGTGTGGTTTCGGCCGGCGTTGAGTGCGTGGAGGGTGCTGGCGTCGTAGGGGATTCTGGTGTCTTGGCGTTCGCGGAGTCCAGGGGTTCTGGCGCTGGACGTGTTCCAGTTGAGAATGGGCACGCGTCCGCTGCGAGGCTGCTTCTTGGCCTGCATATGAGGTGGCTTGGAAGGGAGAAGCAGCTGGGAGGCGGGAGCGGGGAGGCAAATGGGTGTGCAGGGGGGGCAGGGCCACAGGGATGCAGCAACGGGAAAGGGTCGGATCGGGAGCGGCGGGGGCCAGGGGGAACTGGTGTACAGGGCAGAGGGGAGGGAAAAACCCCAGAAACAAGGAGGCAGCAAGGAGCCAGGAACCAGGCAGTCAGGTGATGAGCAGCGGCGTGGGGGCGACCTGCCTGCAAGCAGGGTGAAAGGTCACAAAATAGCGCAGAAAGGTCACAAAAAATGGGGGGAAACAAGTGGCACAGAGGCAGAAAGGTCACAAGAAAGGGCAGAAAAGGTCACAAAAACGGGGGGAAACGAGTGGCACAGAGGCAGAAAGGTCACAAGAAAGGGCAGAAAGGTTACAAAACATGGGGGGAAACGAGTGGCACAGAGGCAGAAAGGTCACAAGAAAGGGCAGAAAAGGTCACAGAAAACGTGGTGAAACGAGTGGCACAGAGGCAGAAAGGTCACAAGAAAGGGCAGAAAGGTCACAAAAAACGGGGGAAACAAGTGGCACAGAGGCAGAAATGTCACAAGAAGGGGCAGAAAAGGTCACAAAAAACGGGGGGAAACGCGTGGCACAGAGGCACAAAGGTCCCAAGAAAGGGCAGAAAGGTCACAAAAAACGGGGGGAAACGAGTGGCATAGAGGCACAAAGGGGAGTAGAGGAAAGAAAAACAAATACAATCAGGGGAGCAGAAGGCACGAAAAACCGGTACAATCAAGGGAGCGGAGGCAAGAAAAACGAGTGCATTTCACCAGTTGCATGGGCCTCTTGTGTCTGTGAGTGTCCTTTCTTTATCAAACTTACGATTGTTAAAGATTGATTTGATTGTTACCACTATGTTGGAATATCACAATGATTGATTGTGGATTGAGAAGGGTAAATTCTATAATTTACTAACTCTTTTTTTCACATTCTCCTGATACACACATATAAGTATCAATACAGTACCTACTAGTAAGGAGCCTTATATTCTTTAAAGCTAGCTGCTCATTAAAGGCCATTTTCCCTCTCAGGAGAACTCATATCTGTGAAGACACAACATCGTAATATGTTGGTCGAGGTCTTGGTTTTGGTGTTTTTTGCTATCTTACAGAAAGGTGTGGTTGCAAAATCATGGAAAGGCAATCATGTTTTTATTGTCTTTAAGAAACCTGTCAACTCTTGTCAAGTAATTATAGATTAATTATTGATAGATGCCTCTGGTAAGTTTTTCCCTAAATAATTACTGAAGACACTGCAATATTGAACCTTTGTTAATAATATAACCCTAAATGAGCAATCTACTTTTGAGAAGAATGCCTTATTTGGGAAACAGCGTTTACAGCGCTGTTCCACAACCCGGTCACTTACCAACATGGTTGTTACAATGACCACGTTGTTACCACGCGTACCATTACATCTCTTTCGTTTCAACGACTTGCTGTAGGGGGCGTGCTGGTGTTGGATTTAGAATCCAACACCTTCCCTGCTGTTGCTCAAACTGGAGTAGGAATAGTAAATAATACTATTCCTAAGTCCAGCACTCCCCCTACAGCAAGTCATTGAAACAACTTATGATGTAATGGTTTGCGTTGAAACAACGCGGTCGTCGTAACAACCGCATTGTAATGTAATGCATGAATAATGCTGTTGTTGTAAAGAGCCACATTCACCTTATTTGCATTGCTGTCGAGTCACCAAAATGCCAGGAGTTGTGGAAGTGACATCACATAACTTTTGACCTCAATTACATCACAGGAAGTGATGTCATATGACACATGACCCGGATTTTTTTCCAACAGCACAACAATTGTGGTTTTGCATTTCATAGCATCGCAAAGTTGAGCTATGGGCTACTTTGCATCATTTTGTATCAAGGGGGTATTCCATGGATTGTACAAGGGGGCTCCTTTGCAACCACCCATGGGTTCTGACACAAATCCCTCTCTTCAAGCATTGAGAGATAGGAATTCGCACCAAAATGTTATGCCTCCTTGAGGCTGGCCTAACAAGGACATGTGTGTAGTATTGTACAGCACACCTAAAATGTAGGAAATTTCTTAAAGATAGTTTTTGTAAAGAAATTGGCCCCTTAGAGTACAAAACCTATGCTTCAGAGAATACACACACCTTGCACACTGGTATTTGGCAGCCAAAAGTGCGCCAGCTCACTGGTAGAGAAAAAAATGTGGCATATTTTCTTAGATATAGTGCATTTTCTCTCCCCCTTTGATACACGCCTGCCCAGCAAATTTGTTCCAGCATTGCCCTGGGTCAAAAAAAGCAATTGTGGGTCTCAATTTAAAACAATCCTAGTCTTCACTTGTCACTTGACTCTGACTCTGATTCACTTTCACTCACACACACATGCTTACAAATACAGATGCATTTTCTCACACATATCCACGCTTTCTCTCACTTAAACGCGCTCTCACCCACAAGCAAGCATACAAGATACATTTAAAACCATTTTTACTTGCCACAGCTGCCACCATAGGTCCTAAGTGTGCTTCATTTGTTATTATACTAATAGTGAATAATACAATTTTATTCACCATTAGTATACTGAATAACAGTCAGACAAAAAGGTATGCTGAGCGCCTGTGAGTTCTTGCACTGATTTTGCCTCCCCTGAGTCCTGGGATCCCAAAGGTAGTGAGGTGTGACAATGAGGTGTGACAGTGAGGTGTGTCAATGCTTATTTACCATTATGATTTAGCTTTGCATGATCTGCCACATCTGAATGTAAGATACAATCAGAAACCCCTCTGTTTAACTTGTATGGATTGCAGAACAGGCTACAGCACTGCAGACAGATCATGGCCTCTGTAGACTGTTGTGAAGTAAGCTAAGGAAGAGAATTATTCCAAGCTATTTTATTGAATGGTATTATACAGCTGCACTGATGCGTGGACCCAAAGGATGTTGGTGGCTAAGATTGATTCCTCTGGGTGCATTCCCACCTGAATGGACAGGGTTGTATGCTAGCCTCACCTTTCAGATCTGCCATGAGTAAGTGCTTGGGGGCATATCTATCCCTCTAAGTTGAACTCATATCCATTACCTTGTTACTGTATATCACAGATGTATGACGTTACAACGCATACTTTTACAACGCCTACCTTTACAATGTAATTTTTACACCGCAACATCCATTACAACGCATACCTTTACAACACATGCCATTACAACGAATTCTTTGAAACTACCTTTACAACGCATTCCACTACAACTCATACTACCTTTACAACGCATACCATTACAACGCATAACATTACATTGCATGTAAGGTAAGTGTTGGATAGTGTAGGGGTTAAAATTACTATTCTAACTCCAGGGGTGCAACAGTAGGGTAAGTGTTGGATAGTGTAGGGGTTAAAATTACTATTCTAACTCCAGGGGGTGCAACAGTAGGGTAAGTGTTGGATAGTGTAAGGGTACTATGTGTTGTAATGCTATGCGTTGTAATGGTATGCGTTGTAATGAATGCGTTGTAATGGCATGTGTTGTAGTGATGTGCGTTGTAGTGTCATGCGTTGTAATGGTTGCGTTGTAAATGCATGCGTTGTAATGGATGTTGCGTTGTAAAAGTTTCGTTGTAATGGTAGTGCGGTGTAAAAGTTGCGTTGTAAAGGTTGTTTCCCGTATATCACAGCCCCACTGATTGCCAGAATAAATGGTCTGGTGGAGTTACATTATAAACAATGGGTTGAAAATAAATGAGAGTAAAAGTAAGGCAATGGTTCTTTGGGAGTTTGCCTTTAAGAAAACTTACACTTGGTAAGTCAATGTACTTGAGTTGGTGCGTGAATATGTGCATTGGGGTGTTTTATTTTCCATGCATCTCTCTAGAGGTCTGAACATAAACAGATGATATTAAAAAATAATTTCCAATAGATTTTCGTGTCCATCCTTCTTTTGTTAATTTTGAAAAACCCTAATTATGCTCTGTGGCACACAATGCTTAAACCCACATTTAATGGGTAACCTGGAAGAAGCAGAGGATGAACTCTGTTGTCTCTTATTATGCATAAACATTCTCCATATTAAAGCCCTTCATTTAGGTTTGCGACTAACGACCCTTGAATATAAGGGTTTCTGCCTATTTATTATAAATGTGGCATCAGTGGCAGAGGCAGAGCGCCAAAACACACCCTGCGTTTCATAATTCAAGAATCCCTCAGCAACCGCAAAATGTGTGTCAGAAACCATCAAACGGTTTCAAAGGCTGCCAAGGACCTTAAAACCACGCTGGAGGAGGTTTTTTTAAGAAATCCTCTGCTTTTTTTAAATAGGTGACTGTGACTAAGACGGATAATGCAGGAATGTAGTTTTAATCACAATTGTACCCATTGTAAATAGAATCTTTACTTTCATTATGTATGTCAAGGGACCGTGATGTTTGGAACACAATAATATTTGTGAACTTACTTACGTCTGTGTATAAGATGCTTGTTTATGACCTTTAAAATGGGATCTAAACATAAACATAACATCAACATTTGAGAGATTAGACTAAATGACTCCAATCTATGCTACTTAGTTCACCAACATTTGACTGATGTCTTGTTTGTTTGTCCAGCTTTATCTCCGTGCAGAATGAAATAATTAAGACTATATATTTTAAAGTATTGGGGTAGAAGTATTCCAAAAGCTTCTAATCTACTTTTTTTAAACTGAATCTTTAAGTATGTATATTAGTTGACATAAATGTTTTAGATTATTTTAGTATGAACTAATGGCAATCCTTTCATATGTAGACTGTTGTGTCTGTGTGTTGACCAGTTTTGTTTTACTAATAAATATGCAGAAATATGTATTGTGAACAAGCAAAACATACCTATATAAAGAGAGAGAGATACAGGTACTTTTTTGAAGATAAAGCAGAGATTGTACAAATAACTAAGTACGAAACAGAGTATAAGTGAGGGCCGTCACTTAATTTACAGATGCCCCACATATTGTTTCATTTGGGACTAGATTCAGAAAGTTTTTATATCCCACTGTGGTCAACATAGCCCTCATCTGTACTCCACAAGCAGCACTGGATTGATAAATATCAGATAGCTGTCACCCAAGTAACAAGGGCACATGAACATCAACTAATCCTACTCCCTACACTGCCTGCTTGCAACACAATTTATGCTCTAGGTTACTTACTCACTTTAAGCGTATTTATTTTGCAAGGAATTCTTGACGTATGATTGTTCATCTCACCTTTCCCTATCTGGTTGCACCACTTTTTCTCAGTTCACTATGTTAGGTAAACTGCCTGAATACCTTTCTTCATCTTGGTTGGGTGCATATATACTTAAATAATAATAATCTGCATGAGAATCCTCTTACATCAGATTTACTAACCCTGGGCGAAGTACTACGCTACGCTCACGTAGTTTGTGAAGTTTACGCTACTTCACACTACGCGAACTGCACATAGCACAGTGCAAAAACGCGTAGCAATCATTTTTTGCTTGCTCGCGGTCCTCAACGTCAAGTTGGCGACCGTGAGCAAACAAAATGACATCCCGGCGAGACTTTTTCCTTGTTCGTGATCAGCAACATCAAGTTTCCGATCGCGAGCGTGGAAAATAAACCTCCCGGTGAGATTCACAATGCGGGGAGGTCAGGTTTCTCATTGTGAGTGGTCAGGTATGCTCACGACTGCTCGCAATGAGAAACTACCTATCTGCGTTGAGAAAGCTGCCACTCGAGTAGAAATCTACTCGAGCGGTAGAAAATGACCGCTTGCACTGTGCAAGATGCGGTTTGCACTGATTGCACAGTGCTGACAAGCATTCGGCATTGTGCAATCAGTGAAACAGCATTTTGCACAGTGCACTACGCAGTTCACGTAGCTACGCGTAGGTCGCTTAGTGCAAAGTGCATTTCGCGTAGCTACGCATAACGCCACTACGACCAGGGTTAATATTTACCTGTCAATCCCCTCTACATGACTCTTGGTATTCCCTGCACCTGATAAGGCGCATATCAACGCTATTGCATGGTGCACAATAGTGCAGTTAGGTGGCCAAACAGAGGCGAAGAGGAGGCCAATGAAAACCAATGTGATGAAGAAAAAGAATAAATGTGACCGAGCCAACACCATCAAGATACCAATTTCACTGGCATTAGGCGCTAGTATTCAACAGTGAATTCTGCATTTTTGTTTTCCTATCTCTATCCAAGGTCTTCTTGCATTCCTTCATGAGAGAAGATCCTACCTCTTGGTCATTAGCTAGTTTTATTGAAGTAACAAGTTTCTATCACGTGTTCACGTTTCTATTGACTTGTATTGATAGAAAATGTAGTACAATATGGCATAACTTTATAGATTTTAGCATTTAATGCTCCAACTGGATTTTGAGCGAATGCTCTTATTGTTCAACTGACAATTTTCACTTATTTATTCTGCTTGCAAATTGGCTATTTATTGTGTGAAACACATGTTAGAACTGTGTGCTTTCAGAAGTGTTGTTGTTTTTTTTTTTTTTTTTAATTAAAGAAGTATGGATGTCTGGACTGAACGAAAAGGTCAAAATAAATTCCATTCCTCTTCAGGAACGCAGGTTGAAGAGAACACAGTGGGCCTTATAACAATGTCGGGGGACTTTCGTCTGTCCCACATCGTTGCGGACAGGAACCGCCCGACCTTAGATCTGCAGTTCTGACCACAATATTCTGATGCGACTGCCCGTAGTGTGGTCGTAAACCTCCATTTCTCAATGGAAGCTTGTGCAGTAGGCGGAAAAGGCTAGCAGCACAAGCTTCCATTGAGAAATGGAGGTTTTGAAACATTCCTGCAACGTGTGGAAGGCACCATTGCAGCAGCCTTTCCATGTCCTAAAGACCGACATGGAATGGCTGTGGGAAACCGACATCATAATTCCGACGGCGGAGCCGCCATCATTAAGGGATTATGCAGTCTGTCTGATGGACTGATGAACTCTTTAAGCCCGTCAGAACCATGTCGGAATCCCCCCGCAGGTTTATCTCCGACCACCGTCATCCTAATACGGCGGTCGAGCAGTAAACCTAGCATGTCCGGCAAAAATCCTCCGACCGCTGGTCGGAGGCTTTCTCCCCCTTAACGTAATGAGGACCACAGTGTTCTGCCAGTGAGTCAATGAAATGCACATGAAGTTTACTGAGGGGTGGCCTACATGTGCATTACTGTATGGGGCTCTTAATGCTTAGTACTATGTGGGGTCATTGATGCACATTTACTTTCCTGATGCCTAGAACCACTAACACATACAGTATTTCAGACCAGTGATCTTTATATTGCCCGGTCTACTGATGCATGTTTCTATCAGGGAGCAGAGGCACCCTACTTTTTGGAAAAATTGATGTTTGTTACTGTCTCGGTCATGGACTCGTGCTGCATATTGTCCAAGCCCTCTCTCCTTTGATCACATCAGAGGAAATTCTTCACAATGTCAGAGAAGATAGGTGACCATGCAAGGAACACACATGTCTACGCTAGCCTTAAGCTGCCCTCTCTCTGAAAGCCATGACAGGTAATGCTGTCCTGGGTTTTGGAGAGAGGGTTTTTGAAGGTGAGACCTCCTGCATTTGAAAATACTTGTTTGCGTGCATTAATAGATTTCTAAAAGATTCTTAAACACTAAGATTTACTCATATGTTTCAATAGCCAACATGCAGCTGTTTGTCCCTAATATATCATGGGTTTGTTCTCAAATGATAAACAAATAGTAAATCATTGGGATTCCCATATTTCTACTATATGAATGTGACATGTGCCCCGCACCCAAGACTATATGATATCCCTGAATTTTAACCGTATGAAAGGGCGCTGTGTTTGGTGATTGACAGGTAGGATCTGTGATGGCGCTGTAAGTGACATCCCCTGCATGTGGCTGCTTGCTTCCATGGCTGGAAGGGAGCGACTACGGCCAGGGAAGAGCAGGTTCACGTTGACTTGTTTCATGCTGCAGAGTGGGGTGCTGCTGTCGTTGAGGTTTGGTAAGGCTCTCCCAGGTGTGCGTGGCAGGTTCACATTCCTTTTGAATGGCCTTATCCTAGCAATGCATCACCAGATGATATACATAGCATAGGATTCTAGGGCACCCAAGGGCAGAACTGGAGAGTATTGGGCTGGCTTAAACCACTAGTAGGAATACTCCCCTAGACCACTCTGGTCCACACCATATGTGCAGATGAGAGCGCGTCTGGAGACGGAGAGGGGCTATACCCCAAGTAAGGCAGTACGTTGGCAGAATGTGGCTGATAACCATAATGGCCTACCATCCCAAGTGGGTTCAGAATCGGTTATGTTAATCTCTGCTCCTTTGTTCAGGTCTGGGTGCAGCCTTAGAGCAGGGACGCAGGCGTATGCCTCAGACACGGGGAGCGCAGGACAGCCCATACCTCTGTGGAACTGTGAGGCTAAAAGGAGGTTTATTTACTCACGCCAGCTCATCAAAAGGATATGCTTTCCTCATCTGATTTTCTGTCTAAGGAACCCTCACAGTCATAGCTAGGACCATGGGGGTGCATCAGTCCTAAACTGTTTGAAGACACTTTGAAGCTCAGCCTGAGGAGCCATAGAGTCACACCAATGTGAGCCCTAATTGTGGTGCAGGACATGGCTGACCACGTGGGAATGGCCAGGTCCTAGGCTGGAAATATTTTGGTTTCCCAGAAGCCAGCGGAGGCTAGGCTGGGCCCCCTCTCTATCAGCAATCTCGCTCGCAATAAAGACCTAAAGATGGCACGCGCTATCAGAGTCTTTATTTTACAGCTGTAATGAGTTACAGGTTGGAGAGAGCAAGATGAAACTATAATAAATGCAAGCCTGTATTCCCTGTGTGAAAATAGGTCTCTCATTTTCTTATCACAGTCCAGTTGCGAAATCACTAGTTACCTGAAATAAGAAAGTGACACAACAACTCCACTATAACAGTTTACTAGAGTTCATTTGGGACATCTCAAAGCTGCTGGCAGAGCCTGCAGATACAGTAAAAAGCAGAGTGCTTAAACTGTTGGAAGTGTAGCCCTACAGACTGCTGTCTCCTCAACATTCCATCCTGTATTAGCTGCCGCCAGGAGATCCCTGGGATCAGAAGGGACTAGAGCACGAGACCTTCATGGGGGCAGGGCCGAGGGGCCGGTGTGGCTACATGCAATAAAGAATGAAATAACTAGCATGTAAAAACAGGATCTTTTAGGTCAGGGGTCTCCAAACCGGTCCTGGAGGGACGGATCCATGCCAGATTTTTAAAATAACTACATTTATCTCTATGGGGGATATCCAAAAAATCTGGCATGTATCCGGCCCTCCAGGACCGGTTTGCAGACCCCTGTTTTAGGTAATCTCAGCGTTTCTTAGAGTTGCGAAAAAAGGTACTCCTCAGTGACTTGCAATATCCTTTAATTGAAAGTTAAGAACCGTAAACTATTATGCAGAGTCTATTTTCGTCTCCTTTTAGGCTGGAGCTGCCTACTAGCATCCGGAATGGGACTCTGGTCTACTCATGAGTCCACAGTTTCAGCTTTAAAGCACAACATTCACAAAGAAAGAACAGTTGCCACAACAATGGAAGAGAGTTAGACCCCTAAGTAAAACAAGCATTGGCAGAGCCAATGGGTCTCGCCTTTGGGACCTTGTGAATAAAAAAAAAAAACGGAAGTATAAGACTTCACGTTTACATTTATTTCATATTTAGGATGCAGTAAATGTAAACGTGAAGTCTTACACTTCAGTTTTTTTTTTTACTTACAATGTCCCAAAGGCGAGACCTATTGGCTATGCCAATGCTTGTTTTGTATATGGTTCGGTCTCCCCCTGGAGCGCGCTGTGTATTGTGCTACTCACATTGATTCTATTGATATAATATTGTGTGCTTTTGTGTTATATTCTCATCTGAGAATAGTAGAGAGTGTTATATTAATAAATACATAGGGCCCGATTCACAGAACTAATTTAAGACAAAATCCTAAACTTACTACTTTTGATATTCACAGAAGTTAGGATTTTGTCTTAAGTTTGTCTTAAGACAGACTTAAGACAGACTTAAGACAGAATCCTAACGTAAGTCTGTCTTAAGTCTGTCGAAAAGACAAAATCCTAACTTCTGTGAATACCAAAAGTAGTAAGTTTAGGATTTTGTCTTGTTAGTTCTGTGAATTGGGCCCATATTTGTTACACTTTGTGGTTCTCCTTTCATTTAATCATTCAGGAGGTGATGTTCTGGTAAAACAAGCTGCTTTACATTTCTTCAAGATTAAGCCTGAAGGCTGCTCTCCATAGCTACCACTAGGATAGCTTTCAATAAAGGTTATCTTTGACCTCATACATCATAGGGTCGTTAGACTGGTGCAAGGTGCCCACTTTAATTAGTGGACAGCAAATACCAGGCCAACTTCTCACACTGTTCCTATTGGAACAGGGTCAAAACTGATTTGCGTATAGTTGGGTCTAAACCGAGGTGGCACTGTGTGCAAAACAACAATGGCTTGTGAGGCGGCCCGAGTTTTTTCCAGTGGCTGAGATTAATTCAAGAATTCCATCCATCACTGTTTTGTATAGTTATTGTGTTGCCCTAAATGGGACAGATATGCCCAGATGTGGGTCCTGTGCATACTGTGTCACTGGAAACAAGCTGCACCCAGATGATGAGCCCATATCTAGGATGAAAACCGGTCGTGGGTTGATTGTGTTCCGGTTCAGGAAGGACCTGGCTTTGCAGTTCGGGTTGGACTGTTCCTATTTGGGCAAGATCAAGACTGATTTGCAAAAAACTGGGATCAAACCAAGGTGGCATGGTTTGTAGACTAACGATGGATTGGGATGCGGCCCTAGTGATTACCATAGGCTGAGTTTAATTCAAGCATTCCATTTGTCACTGTTTTGTATACTCAATGAAGGTTGCCAGAGGGCATCACTGGCACTTAACTCAAGACACCAGGATTTTCTATCTCCACGCCCAATGTCCAGGTTTTCAGTTTCTTTTATTTAAGGATCAGTGAGCAGAACATCTGTTTTCACAAATGGTCAGACAAACAATACATTAATCCTTCTTAAGTGTATTGCGAGCCCCTCTATTTACATAAACATTGGAAACAAAAAGGGGACTGATTCTCTGAGTACAAGACTATCAAGTTCAAAATGGAGACTCTCCAAAGGATTATCCCTTTAATTCCTCAAAGTCATTTCCTTATCACACTAAATCTGATGGATGCCCCACCCTCCATCCTGTCAGTCCTTTGAATAAAGGGCTTGGATAGTTACGGTAGGAGCCAGGAGTGCTAGTTCCCTTTATGGCACCCAGGTAGGGTGGGTGGGGCTGGCTTCAGGGTCCTTCTGCTTTGTTCCTGGAGTGAGGTAGAATTACCTCACTTGTAACGACTGGGGCGAGGACGAGATGCACTAAGGGTAATGAAGATTCCCAGTATGTAACTGTGGCATTTGTGGTAGGGGTGATTCATGTGGTTGTCTGTGTAGAGCAGTTTAATATGGGACATTGTAGCTGGGCAAACAAAGAGGACAGGGACAGTGCGAACCACAAGCAGTAAGTAGAGGGATCAGTGTGTGAGCAGGAAAGGGATTCAGGGAACCATGCAGGTAGTGTCAGGAGACAGAGTGTGTGCAAAGGAGATAGATTTGCCACTGACATTTAAGGCATACATTTAACAAATGGATAGGACCGCCACACTCATGTACTATCTGCAATTCTTCCCAATTTACTCTCAAAATTGGATGGTGTGGCCTGGGCCCACACCAATGGATCAGTTAAAGGAGGAATTTAAAAGGATTATGAAACTGAAACATTCTAAATCAGCGGACGATTGGGGTAGCAATCGAGCTCCAAATGTCTACGCATTACAGCTAAAAAATAATTGCCAACCCACATTTCAACCATACACCATTAAGCACAAGGAGCAAAGATTGAGGCACAAGTTACCCAAAGTTTCTCGTGTTCGTGGCATAGCTTTACGCAATATGATTCGAGCATGCCCCGAGCACTAATTAAGCCTCTTGTGATTAAGAGAAGCACCCGTCTCCCAATTCACTTGTGTTGCATTCCACAAGGACACTGTTCCACCAACCACCCCTCAACTGTGGCTCAACCTTACCCACTAATATCTCTGTTCCCTGCTCTTGCCTTCTGATATATGGCTCCACCTCAGTGTCTGCCACTCAATGGCAGCTGCATAATGGCACTCTTAAACATGAAACATTACATCCTTGGCCCCGCCCTCCTGACTACCCATTGGATGTGAATTAAAAGGTTGGGTGATTGGTCACTTGACTACATCCGTATGTCTCGCAAGAGCTCAATGCTGCGCCACTTGTATCACCCCTTGGCTGGCCACTAGGTAAAGTACTCAGTTGGTTGTTTTGGCTAGTTATTATCCAGGACCAGAAGCTCACTTGGGTTGAGCCTGCGGTTGTACTTGCTTTTATTTATACTGTTTCAGTACTCGTTGGCAGGAGTTGTTGTGTCCTACCTAGCCTTATAACAAGACATATAACGTGAGAGATAACTAGTTGTGGCAATGTTGTGAAAGCGGTAGCATGCTGCCTTAATCGAAAGGACTGACGTCTGACAATTAAGCAGCTTGTAATCGTAACATGCAAGCACTTTTTGTGAAGCCACCCGGCTAATTACTGCGTGTCATCATATCCTGCTTCCGCTGTAAGGGCGACGCTTCTCACAGCAATTGAAACGCTACTCGCAGTATTGTAATAACTGTACAAGTGTGCGAAAATACATTCTCAAAGGGTGAGTCGGCCAAAAGAAATGCTGCTAGTCAATCAGTTTCTATGTTGCGGTCCGTAGTCTTTGGGGGAACTGCTGCAAATGGATTAAAAACTAGCGCGCGCGCCTCGCACTGAAAGTGAAAAAAAAACAGACGTTTCACGGGGAGAGGAGGAGGCAGCAGGGGGAGGGGAGAGAGGAGGTGGCCTGCACCTGTTTCCCTTGCGGGAGTGAGCAGGAACCATCTGGTAATTACAAACAGATGGTTTCGTAGCTCGCTTCCGCAAGGGAATCCCCAAACGTGCATGCGTTGCCATTCAAAGCAATGCAATGCGTGCACGTTTTTGCCTCAAAAACGGAATCGATTGCTAAAGGTCTCCTTCCTATGCAACGCATGCGTGCTGCGTATGCGAGACCTAAAAAGTCTTTATCTGTGTAATTTCAGTCCAGCTTTTACTTTTAGCTTCTTCACAAGAATGTTATGGAACCTAAGCGTTCTCCAGTGGCCACTGAGGAATGTTTCATGGAGGTTCAGTCCATCTTTTCCTGAGAAACAAAGGAAGTGTCTCAGAATATGACAACCTAATGATGAAATGTCTGTACAGAATAAAAGCAGCTTTCCTAAAATATCAATGACGCACATAATTAATCACAAAGAAGAAACCATAACACCACCCAATTAATGGAATACATGGAAGGGGATGCTATGAGATTTTACGGTTTAGACAGACATACCATCCTCGCCCAGTACTCTTTTACGAGTCTCTTTTAAGGCCGTCATCTTTAGAGTAGTAAACTGTGGTGCCTTTGTTGCTTGTACAATGTCATGACAGTGAAAAGCTAAAGCCTTACCACCCCTACATTATTCTGCCAAATGTATGTACATAAAACAGCACTTTTCTAAGGCCACCATTGCACAGAGAAAGTAACTGCTAGTCCAGGTCTCAACACCCTTCATAATAAACACACTGAACACACATTTAAATTCATGTCCATCATTGCACACTCTGCAAACATCCACACAGCAGACACAGTAGACCGCATTCCGGCTTAGATGCAATCTTTATCACTAAAACCTAGATCTCTCCCAACTCAGCACAAAATCTTGACATCTTGGCATTGCCTAACTTGAACATCCACCACTCTGGCCAACCCAACAAAAAAATAGGAGGCAGCTCTGTCATCCACATGTCAAGTCCTTTAAGCTGCATAAGTTCACCTCTCACTCTTCACAGCCAATACCATTACCTTCTACCTGATCTACCGCCCAATCAGGCTAAGTCCAACCTTCCCCTCCAAGATATCCTACCCTCTGACTAATGCCTGAACTAGATAGTCTAACAATATATTTCTACACAACTTCAAGCTCACAGCTGACAGCACAACCCAGACCATGAAGGACGTCTTACCTCCCTACTTTCCAAACTTACCCACACCTTCTGGACCCCAGCACACACCAAACCATGGTCGAAAAGCCATTAGCTAAATCCAAGTTTAACCACTCATCTAACACACAGGAACTCACAGAGACCAAGCATACAATTGTAGTGTAGTTCCTATATTCCAATAGGCTCTGCACATTGGAATAATATATAGTATAGATTTGAATGTAGGACTGAGATCTACTAGGTCTCTATCGAATATATTAGACTTAATTGTGAGTGCCAGCTAGCTCAGAGGTCACTAGAAACTTTAGGGATTCACTTCTGACAACCGCATAAACATGACAACTTTGTTTCCCAAGAATAAGAAATGTATCTCTAGAGTCGCGGAAACAATAGATAGTTATTTCACTCAGTCAATCGTGCATGCTTCGTTTCACCAGAGGTGCAGAGAAATAAAGAGACAGGCGTTTTCAATAAAACGTATTTATTGAACAGTCTTCTTTCTCATGCAGAGGAAATGACCTGCTACAATCGTAATACTGGTTGCAAAGTACAATGCGTACAGTACGAAGAGTATTATAAAATATTACTGTAAAAGCATGATATGGTTTCTAAGCCATAAAATACATAGAAAATATACATTAATAAATAAAGACTAAAAAATACTCAACTGGTGCTTCTAAAATACGCCTACCCCAGTGTACCTAACCTAGGTCTAGTACAAGGGAAGAAGTAAGTGAGGTGTAGCTTAGTTTCAGTATTCTTTTGCCAAGAACCTATCCAAGAATTCTTTATGGGTTTAATTAGCTCCGTGCCTTGGTTTTAGAATGAAGGAGGTCTGGTATCTCTCTCTCAGGACTCGATTTCCCAACAACCCGCAAGGGTAGCTTGGAAACACTGGAGCTGGATTTCTCGGCAAGAGAAAAAACAGTGTCTCAGTACGTCTGATGGAGGGTCGGCTTCCTTCGGCACTTGCTGCGGCGAGCTGTGTCGTGTAGGTAGATAGTCGAACTGCTCCAAACCACCGTGTGTTTGACTGGGCAAGTGTGGGCATATTTATACCTTGAAGGTGCCAAGTTTGACGTAATGTTGGACATAATAACATCATCAAAGACTGCGTTCTTTGAAAACTCCATGAGTTCTTGGTTAAATCAATATTCAAGCAAGGGGAAGTCCCTGACGGCTGAAGGCGGGGTTTTCCAAGAAATCGTTGTGGATTTTCAGAACTAGTGGAAGTAGCCATGCCGTATTTTGACTGCATAGGCTAAGTCTAAATATGGTTATGATTTCTATGCCTATATAAGGATAGGGTGATTTATACCTATATATGGGCATGAATCGAGAAAATTACACTAGTGTCCTAAATTCATATACAACACAATCATAAGTCAGGAGAAGCAATGGTACTGATCCTACCTTGCAGCCTTGAAAAACCTCCTTACATACCGCCAGTAGCTTATCAAAGAAACCAAAGCAAGCAAGTAGAATACAATCATCAAGAAATCATGTAATAGGGCAGAAAACTCTTCATGGAAATAAAACACTGAATAACTCAGACCTTAACATATCCATGAAGCCATCTCTCCAATAGTGCTACCTCAGGATATACCAAAGCGACCCACATTAGCCCCCTCTACACAATTTACACTAAAGCCAACTCAATTCAATGAAATCCACACATGAAGATAAACATTAATTTTACATTAATATTAAAGGCTGTTGCCAGCATTCTCATCATGAAACTACTCAGCATCCTCAATGTATACCTCACCTAAGATATCTTCTACACCTTCCTCAAGACCTTACAAATCTCACATTCTTGAACACAACAGACAGGTAACTTGATGACTTAGGCAACTACAAGCATTTCTTTCCTTTCCTATGTTGGCTCATCAAAAGTCAGTCAATGGAGGCATGACCTGAAAAACCAACATGGTGGATGTGCTCTTCTAGAGCTCCTTTAAGGCATACCACAAACCTGCAAAATTCTGTGAAGCTACTGTAGAAACTCATCTCTTTTGGCACATCTAAGCCTGCTGTTACCACTGCCATGGCACCAGCAGCTAGAGGCCATGGCTGCCATGGTGCTGTACAGCATAGGTGTGGCAGATCAGGGAGGCCTACTTGAGAGGCCTACCTGGTTGCCACAGCTGTCACACCTTGTGCAAAGTGGATTCCATGCTATGGAGTGGGGTCTCAAATAGAAACCTACACAAAGCATCCCCATTCAAAATATTAAGTGTAGTAAATGAAGAAACCACTGTAGGCGCTGGCTATGGAGGGAAGCTTTAGATGAGGACCAGGGTATGCGTCAGACCTGGTGACTTCCCAAGGTAAAATCAGTAAGGGTGTTGTGGCCTCTCTTACTGGCTACTCCTTTGGACTACCCCATTACCCCATTCCCTGCCAGAGAAGATGAGGAGACACGGCCAGAGCAGGGACCATGTGACCCTGCCCACTGCCAGCGAAGTGTAGAAGGGTGTCAGGAGAGGGGGATGATGCCTCACAAGGGAATGTATGCCCAGACTGTAGGAATCTGATGGCATTGGCTGTTAGCCTACTAGATTGATATCAATAGAAGGGAAAGTGAAAGAGTTTACTGGACTTGGCACAATCTGGATAGGCTGATTGACCCGATATCACTTTGCATCAACAAGCTGACGTTGGAAACCATTAGGCTATACTGGACCTTAAATTATATTACTGGGCGGCCGCATTGCAATATATGGCTGGGCTATTGGGAGGGGCAGAAGCGGAAGGACAGAACCCATTGGAAACGGTTGCATCTACGCACTGGTTTTGAATGCCGAAGCAGAGAACGTATTTTTGAAACAAACTGATTCTTCTTACTATAAAAAAACAAAGTTTAAGACCGTACTGGCAGCCTATAATATCTGGAAGGCCTTTACAAATAAAGTTGGATTAGGGAAATATAATAGGTATACTAGGGTGACAGACAATGAGACACTTCCACATGAAATTTTTTCAGACACAGTGTTTGCTGAATGGGGCAGGCGGGGGATAAGTAAATTGGGAGATATAATAGGGACTAAGGGAATGCTGCAATTTTCTGAAATGCGAGTAAAATATGATTTGGATCAGAGACATTTTTTTAAGTTTTTGCAAGTTAGGATTTTTATGGCGGCAAAGAAAGGAGGCCCGAACGGATTTAACACAAATGCAGTATTGGACCTTATACAGGGAGGAGTAGGGGGTACAATTTGTATGCGGAACTGACTAAAAATAAAGTAGATGACCTTGAGAAACAAGAACAGAAATGGGCACATAAGTTGGGTATAGCTAAAGAAACATTTCAACTGTCCCTAAATTGGGGGCAGGATATTCTTTGCTCAGCCCGACTTCAAGCGCAACATTTTAACACTCTTTACTCATTATATTACACCCCGGCAAGGATAGCACAGTGGGGGGGAAGCACGGGAGTTACTTGTCCCAGGTGCAGCGCAGACAAAGCTGATATTGTGCACATGTTTGCGTCCTGCGTCCATTTACAAACGATCCGGGAAGAAATTGAGATATTTCTTAAAAGATCCTTAGGAATAGAACTGAAACTTACACCCCAAATTATTATCTTTGGGGTAGTAGATGCAGGATTTCAACTGGACTATAGCTACTTTTTGTTTGTCGCTATAGCGATATTACGGTTAGCAATTGCATCGGCCTGGCTGGATAAAACACCTCCAACTTATCAGGAATGCGTAGGTAGACTTTTGTCAGCCTACAGTCTAGAAAAGGCAATATACGCTAGGAAAGGGAGAAGAGGGAAAAAGTTAGGATTAAAAATTTGGGGCCCGGTGACGAATTGGAGGGATCAAGAATGTGAGTCTACCCCATAAATTGAGATGGTGAGGTAGAGGTGACCATATGTAACACTGACCCTGATTGATGTGACTTTTTGCTCGTCTTTGTTATTGTATTTTGCTTTATTTGTGCTACTGTCTGGTTTTTGCTTCGTCATATAAATGACTCTTGGATAAGTGATAGTACAGTAGAACTGCTATATAATAACTTATGTTTTCTTTTTATGTTTGGGTCTTTTGCTTCTGTATTTTGAATTATTTATGAATGTAAAAATGTAACTAATAGTACATGCCTTGCACCAGGGGGGAAAAAAAGGGGGAAAAACTTTTCAATAAAAAGAAGAAAAAAAAAGGAAACCATTGGGCCTTGTTGTCCCCTTTGGTCCTGATCTGCAGACAGGAGGAGAGACACTGCTTTGTCTGATCATCTGGACTACTGGCATCTGGAAGCTGGACTTCATGCAAATGTGTTGTGGGTGTGAATGGGACACAGTAAAACCACCTACCTGAAGAGGGAAACCCTCTCCCTATCAGTTATGGCCAAGGACAAAAACAGAAGGCTAAAAATTTACAAATATGCAAAGCCCTCTGCCAGTGCCCCCAGCCCATGAATAGTAATCCTGGAGGTCTGAGACAGCGCCATTCTGGCCTTGGAATCTCAGATTTGTGAGGTGGAGACGGATGTGTCCATAATTCACCAAGAGGTACATTATGTGGCAGGCCAAAGAACAGAAGTTGAGAAAAAAGTCTGGGAGCTTGAGGACATAGTGAAAACTCTGAAGTAATACATAGACCAACTGATGTCATTTTCCAAAACATTATTGCACCATATGGAAGATTCTGAGGAGAGAGCTGGACAGAACAACATCCTATTCTATTAGTAGGCTTTCCTGAAGGAGGGAGGGCACAACACCTAAACGGTTCTCAGACACATGGGTCCACTCATGGATCACCAACACCAGCCTGTTTACCTGTTGTGTTAATGAGCATGCTTTCCTAGCCAAGTCACAGAGGCTTTTCCTAAAAACCTACAGCGAACTCTCATCAACAGAATCCTTCATTTCAAATGCCATACTTCACAATGATGGAACTCAAAGATCTAAGAGCAAGACTCAACTACAAGGTATCCAGGATAAAGAAAAGCAACACAGGACTGGCCAGAGATAGACAACTCACGGTTGGGTCCAAAACGATGATGGACAGCAGATACTGAAATATGACTTGGTCCTAGATAACTCAGACCAGCAGAAGGAATAATCTGAATGGAAACCAGACCTAAGCTCTCAAACTTCCAAATACAGAGACACCAGATAGGTGCCACATCCTGTGAATACTTTCTGGTGGAATGTCTAGTTTCACGATATAAAAGTATTCTCATTTAATGGAATAGACCCTGTCCAAGACCCTTACCTTGGCTATCATTATGGATGGTAGTATATATGATGAGTAATCAGACTTTAATTATTTCCTCATGGGAGTGAATAATGAAGAACGTGTATGACATTTACCTCATCACAAAAGACAACCATGCATGGGCACTGAGGGTTCTCTGACAAAGAATGTGACCCACAGCGTATCTTTTTGGCCTGGACAGACACACAATCTGTATCTTTCCTTACCTAGGGTTGACTACCGTCACCTTACAGAGTATTACAGGACTGATAGGGGTGGCAACAACAGATTATCTTCATAGGACTGGCTTTTCCACCTGTTGCCAACCAGTCTTTTTCTTGTTTTTAGTTTGGTATGCCAGTCTCCTGCAAGTGGATCCCTAAATCTATCTATATAGGTCATGAATGATATCTATGTGTGTGAGCATGTGTGTACAGGAGGTTGTTTGTGGAGTGAGTATGGTGGTGTGCGCATGAATCAGTTTTGATTTCCTGCATTGTAGCGGAACCAACAGTGGAAGGTTGGTGAGAGTCCCTGACAACAATGTGATTTGCAGGGCTTCTCCCCAGCACATCTGAATTCATTTGCTATGGGCTAGCCATGAGGGTGTTCAGGGTAAAAGACAGAGGGTCCCCTTGCTGTTCAGGAAAAACTATACTTCTTACTGTGTCATTGTTTCCCAGGCGATTTACCCACGCCAGACTAAGTAGTGAATGAGTCGGAAAGCCTCTCACTCTTTATTACCTTTCTTGTGGATTTCCACTGAAAGGAGACTCCGAACTGCACCCCACATTTCTGCTGTCAAGACAAGACAAAGACTATGGCTAAACAGTCTGGGAGGAATATGCAAAATGCAGGACCTGCCTGAAAATAGTCCCAGAAGAATATGTGATGACACAACGCGATCAAAATGATCGCGGTATGTAACATCCCAGTTTTTACAATGCAAGTCGTTACAACGATTTGCGCTGGAGGGCGCTGGAATTAGGAGTAGTAGGATATACTATTCCAACACCAGTCTGCATACAGTAGGAAAGGTGTTGGAATAATAAATCTTACTATACCTTAGGTTATAGCACCCTCCAAGTGCAAGTCGATGTAACGCTTGCATTGTAATGGCAGCGTTCTAAATGCATCACGGTGTAAAGTATGTTTCCCGTCCCGAATGTGGATTTGTGACATCCACATATTCGGGGGGATGTAAGTGCCCGCTGACGAATATGTACTGTGTTGCCTGTCAGAAGTAAAGTAGGTTTTTCTTTTCTCTGCAAAAACACTGTTGTATTCATTGTTATTGGATGTATCATTGAGTTCTGAGCTCAGCTGCGGCACGTGCAGGTAAGAGAGGTGGGGCGGGGAGGCCAGGTGGGGGGGGGGGGGGAAATTCAACAGACAATGAGGGAAAATTAATCATTTAATAAATTTTCCCTTGTGGTCGTCTGTCAAATCCCCCCTCCAAACCCAGCCCCACCGCTCTTACCTGCATAAGACACTCCTGTCCACAAAACCAGGGGAGAAGAGCATTGTGAGGGGAAGTAAAAAGACCGACCCAGAGGGTCCAGAACCGAAGACAAAGGTCCCGCAACAGACAGATGGCACAAATCAAAGGACGGGAGGAATCGGCCCAAGCCGTCCATATGAAATTCAGATGCCTCTGAATTTAAACAGCCCTCAATGCCAATAGATGGGATTTCACCCAGACACATATCAAGGAAGGCAGCAGCTACAGAGATGCGCAAATGGACCCCCCAAGAAGGCGCAAATGGACCCCCCAAGAAGGCGCAAGTAACAACAAGCCACCTGATTGTCGGGACGAACCAACAGACCCGCCAGCCACCAAAGACACCAACACAGCCCCCCAATTCCAAGGACAGGCGTCTGAGGTCAACAAGAGGAGAGAATGCACCCCCACACCAGGGTGGGACAGCAAAGCCACTATACCAAAGTAGGAACCAGAACAGGGGAGAGAGGAACCAGAGCCACGCAATCTGCATGGGAAGGGACCATCAGAGCCAACAGAAGAATCACCAAGGACCTGAGGCGCAGGCAAGCTCAAGGAATCACAGCTGTGGAGGCAGCCACCAACCCCAGGACCTACAACCAACCCCAAGCCAGGGCAGAAGGGCGACCCAGCAGGACCCGCAGAAGAGTCAAAAGGGCAGAGAACCGAGCCTGAGGGTGAAACAGCCCCCTGCAAAGCATTGAACAGGCCTTCGAGAAACTGAAGACCCAGAACAGGAACCAGATGAGAAACAGCTTATTGAAACCCAGATCCTGGAACAAGGCCATCAACGCCACCACTGTCAGAAGAGCCACAAGGAGGGTGGAAGCAGAAACCATACAAAAGCAACATAGGGAAACAGAGGGAAAACCCAGACCCAGCAAAAGCCCCCACAGCAGGAGCCAACACCACGGAAAAACCAAGGGAGCAGTAGAGAGGCTGAAAGGCAACACCTGAAAATGGTAATGGAACCCGTCCACCACAAACCGCAGGAACCGCGGGCCTGCCGGATAGGGGGAAAGTGAAAACAGGTGACTTCCAAACCCAGGGAAGCCAAAAAATTGCCCACTAGAATGAGGGAAATGACGGACAGCAATGGGAGCATCCAAAATGACACAGCCACACCAAACTGTACAAAGCCTGGGGATACAGAAACTGAGCGGAAGGAACCATCAGGCGACGGGACCAGGAACAGAGAGAAATAGAACCCCAGGCCCGTTCCATCACCAGAACCAGCACAACAGCTCCCCAGGACAAAAACAGGCCGACGCCTGAGAGGTTGGCAGAGCGCATCAATAGACAATGGGGTAACCTCGAAAACAGGCCATAAGGGGGACGACCATGGAACGGAACGCGGTAACCAAGATCGATGACAGACAAGACCCAGCAGGCGGAAACCAGACTGGACCAACGATCCAAGAACAACCGATCCGAGTCCCCAAAATTGCAACAACCTAGACAGGGAACTCACAACCAGTGAACACCAGGATGTGAACACATAACCTCTTGAGGAAGAGACTGCAACCACAACCGCCAGGCCACGGTGAAAAGTCAGGGGCAGAACACTGAATGACCAACACCCAGGGGCAGTTGCAAGCACAACTGGAAGTGCAGAATTGTGATAAGGCATGATTGAAATTTGAGCAACATTAGAATTCTGAAAATACATTTAGAATAAAATAAATCTTTGTCAAGAACGGTGAATGAGGCATTACTTTGATCTACATAGATCTTCTCAACAATGTGATTTTGAGTTCTGTAGGGGTTTGAGCCATATTGACATTCTGAGATCCTTTCAGGGTTCTGGTTTATTGCCACATCAGCACATGAGAAATGCATTTATTTACATGCTACTTGCTAGAAATCCTACCCATCACAGATGGAATACAATTGCCCATTCTCATCATTTTAACAGATAATAAATATTGTGAGGACAGAATCTGGGGTTGCACTCTCAGATCTTGTGTCAATCTAGTAAGGAAGAGTCTCTAAAAAGTGAAGAGGTTATTATGTTCACAGCTGTAGTTGCTTCAAGTTCCCACGTCAATGTGATACTTATGCTATGTTAGCCCCATGGCTGACAACCAGGGAAGGTGGTATCTTGAGTTCGGGGAACTAGGGTAGCGTTGGTGGGAAGCCCTGGAGAATGTCAACGAGCCCCGTAGTGGGACTGATTGTGGGGCTCTGAGGTACGAAGGCCATGGGGAACATTGTGTGGATGAGCCTAGATGTAGGAGTAGGGAGTGTTTAGAGAAGGTCATTTCGTGGAATGAGCCCAGCCCATGGCAGTCAGTGCAGGGCAAATTTGAAGATGGAATTCCCAACATACTGCTTGTAACTGCTATGAAATGAAGATGTTGTTCTGATATACAATAGCACGTCTGTCTAAAATAGCAGCTCACCTCTTCACCACTCCTTTGTTCAGAATGGCAATCACAAAGGGGTAGATAGTAGTGGAGTGGTTCAATTTATGGCAGATTTTGGTGCAAGCTGGTGGGGGTTCTTTAGGTCGGGCCTAGCAACAAGACTGCTGTAGTAGAGTATAGGAGAGAAGCTGCGCCCACTCTCCTCACATATTTTTCATTGGCTTGTGTAATTGTCTTTCGTAAATGTTGTCTTCAGAATTGTTAATAGGCTTGTTAGTCCCTCCTTAGCACAGACTTGTCTTCATTTGTACCCTGCCATGGCGACTGGCCCTTTACTTCAGTTGTTACACAGAACCTGTTTTTAGTCTGTAAGCACTATTTACTTTATTGAATTTCTCTTACTGCAGGCCGGACATGTGCTGCTTCTGCTGAAGCCGCTTCTGTTTTTTAAGCAGCATGGCCACCCCTTTAACAAGGGCGCTTGCTTTCAATCACTTTAACCCGGCATTATCTTGTGTCTGTTTCAACGCCCCAAGTAAAATGGATTTAGAAATGATTAGCAAATTAAGTCATGTGAATTCCAGGTAGCACAGAATCCTGTGCTAATGGGCTGAATCTGACAACAGCACATCTGTGTGACATGTCATCTGTACTAAAGCCACCTGATGGGTTGTGTTCAAAAGGCTGTTTTACTAACAATACCGCAATCACCACCACCATACCACTAGTACCACCAATACCACCACCACCATCCATACCACCACCACCGCCAATACCACCACCATCGCCAATACCACCAATACCAATACCACCACCCCCAATACCACCACCACCACCAATTCCACCACCACCACCAATGCCACCACGAATACCACCACCACCAATACAAACAATACCACCACCAATACCAGTACCACCACCACCAATACCAATACCACCACCAATACCACCACCATCACCAATACCAGTACCACCACCAATACTAGTACCACCACCAATACCACCACCACCAATGCCAATACCACCACCACCACCAATACCGCCACCAATGCCAATACCACCACCACCAATACCGCTACCACCAACACCACCACCAATACATCCACCACTAATACCGCCAATACCAAAACCACCACCACCAGTACCGATATCAATACCACCACCAATACCAATCCACCACCAATACAAACAATACCACCACCAATATCACCATCATTAATACCAGTACCACAACCACCAATACCACCACCTCCACCAATACCAGTACCACCACTACTACCAGTACCACCACCAATACCACCCCCACCACAATACCAATACCACCACCACCAATACCGCCACCACCGATACCACCACTACCACCAATACCAGCACCACCACCACCAATACCACCAATATCAATACCACCACCAATACCAACCCCCCCCCCAATACCAATGCCACCACCTCAGCGCCTATCGTGCACTAGTAATAGCAAGGGCACAGAACGAGGCCGGAGCTGCAGCCAAGACCATCCCTCCCTCCCTCCATGCCTGCCATACAGCCCGCTCTGCAACAGGAGGTGAAGCCAGTGCCCTACTACAGCCAAAGTGTTTTTTATTTGGCCAAAGATAGCAATGACAATACGTAATGCAACACTGCACACTCAAATCACGGAGAGGGCAGGAAATATCCGCCCCCCTCTTCCTCCTGAGTCGAGACAGTGTAATCACAGAGCAAAAGGTGTTGGAGCACTTTGTTAGTGTTATAGCTCAGATCATATGTAACTCTCACTCCACACTTTGGGTCTGTGTAATTTACAACACTTACACATCTTCTTACCTGCACTATTTATCACTGCTTTGAAGACGTTGCAGGGCGGTCTCTTCCTCTGATATTTACAATCTAACAAGCGGTCAAGAAGGCCCTTTATTGCAATGCAATAGGTCTTTGCTAGAGTTTAGGCTAATAGTAGTGTAAATGACAATGCCTTTAATTTATTTTTTTAAATCCAAAACATAAATAAAAGGCTTTGTCAATTGCAATGCCAATAGCTCAAACTCGCATGAATGCAAGACCTATTGCATTGCAAATGATTGTTTTTTCAAACAGAGACAATGCAATTGAGGCAGAAAAGGTGGTCAATAGGGATGACAACAGTGTTGGCACTTAGATTTGTTATAGAGGGGATCAGATGTCCCAATGCATCACAGGGCGAGAGGAACACATGCAGTATACAGCTGTAATTAAAACAGTTCACCTGAAATTGTACACAATATTCAGGAACCATATCTGCAGTGTTTAATTGGTGAATGCTCTACATATTGAAGTATGAAGTGAGGTGCCAGCATAAAGGCCTGACTCAAAGATGGCATCCCATTGAGATGGAGAAAAAGAGAGGTGTTGTATATCAGGACTTATGGCACATATATCCATTCTTTGTTAAGGAACAAGACACAAGACTCCTATTTCTGACTATGAACATCAAGGATCTTTACATGCCAAAGTTATTAGTAGTAATGAATTAAGATAGTATTCTTTTGATGCAACAGAATCTTCTGTAGTAATTGAGATCACAAATGTTTGAGATCACCTAATCTATGCAAGGCTACACGATCAACCATAATATGGAACACTTCTGATTAGGTGGGCGACTTCAATCAAAAATAGTCCCTGCTACCTTTCTTGGATAGTTACATCCTTAGGAGAACAGCAGGTTGACAGTTCTAGGTTCAGTAGCAGGAGAGGGACATCATCCCTTGAAACTCATGACTGCTAGTAATCTACACTTTCTTTATAGAATTGTTTCTGGTAATTATCCAGCACGACCAACCTATTATGCAAGCGTGTCTAGAGGTACAGTTGAATACTTAGCAGTCTATCTTGAAGGCATAATCCGGGTTGAAAGTTATCACAACCCAAGTGGCATAATATTTAAGCCTGGTACAAATACTATAAACAGATCAACATTTCAGTGTAAAGTAAGGGAAGAAATGCCAGTGGCGGCTCTTCCACTAAGGCGGAAGAGCATCGCCCCACTGCTTAGAGTGAGGAGTTAAAAATAGAAAAATAAAAATGTAATAACTTAATGTTATTATAGTTTTATTTAAATGTACTGGCTTTGTTTTTTTTGGGTGGGCTGTTTAGAGGCTGGGGGAGGAGTGGTGGCACCCTCCTAAGTGCTCATAAATGTTCTCCACCCAGGCTACATTACAGCTTGCGTGGAGAACATGCCCAGGGTCCCATTCCCTGTTTGAGCGCCAAACCACAGTGCTCAGACCAATCACAATGCGGTATTGCAGCTCAGTGCAGCGTCTGAACTTCTGACAGCGTTGTGATTGGCTCTGGGGAGCCTGGGTGCTCACTGCTTCCACAGAAGTCAGGAAGAGGACGGAGGAAAGACGGCTGCCGGACGTATCCAGGTAAGTGGTTATTTAAAAATTAATTTTGAATTTCTTCTGTCAGCCTCCTGTCCCCCACACCTCCCCATGCCCGTTCAGTAGCAGCCACTACTGAGAAATTCTGACAAATTATGAAAAGAGATTAAGATAGTAAACAATGAGACAGAGAGCTTCTATACCAAGGTTATGCATTTAGTCGTGGATTCCAATAAACATCTGCCTGTCAGAATAATGTGGTACAAAAGGGGGTGGTGATGGACGGAGCATTTGAATCAATCAAACACTCACCCTTAGTCAAAAGATCTGGGTTTAATCCATCACCGTTCTTTAGCCCACTCTGCCACCCCAGTTCAGACATGGCTATATGCAAATCAGTCTGACCCTGTGCCTCATGGGAACAGTCCAGCCCGAACTGCCAAGCCATGTCTTCCCTGGACCCGAAACAAGCTTCCGAGGACGGGTTTCTGGCATTCCAGCCGTCTTCAGCCCGGCTTGCTTCAATCCAGTGGCAAAGTGAGCAAGGGACTCACGTCTGAGTATACCCTGCCACACTTATGGCGGCCAAAGAATTTATTGGAGCTTTGGTGACATTTAACAGAAATCAAAAGTAAATAGTTGTAAGAAGAGGTATAAATGGACAAAGTCTTTGATGAAGGAAGAATGAAGAGATAATTCATGGGCAGATCTAGAAACTGCATGTCAGAGCAGCTATACAACTTTTCTTTACATTTTTGGCATCCGTTTATCAATGTATCAATAACTGAGGTTGCAGAAGGTGGAGTAGTGTGTTACTACCTTAGATCAGTGGGTAATCATTTTAACACATTATGTAATTCGGAAATTGGCTCTCTCGCCATTAATCTGCCACCAAATGAAAGAATATTGAACCATTTTATATTTTCATTAGAGAAAGATTCTTTGAGACCGGTGAGCTTGCCAGTGACCAGAGCCCACATGGAAGGAATATTTATTTATATAAACACAAACTGGCCCCATGTGAAGTAGAATTCTGCATGTGGCTCGTTATGACTCTTCTCTCCCTCAGCCCTGGTATTGCTCTATTATTGTTCCAGTTTTTAAGAGATGAGGGAAGTATTCCATCTTCTTATAGACATATATTTCTCATGACTTAGCCATTCAGTTTTTAGGAGGAATACTCATAGTATGAATGCAGAGCTGGGCCGACAAAATGAAATTATATCTTTAAGTGTGGATTTAGCAAAGGTCTAGATCAATGTTCCTTCTAATTTGTTTCCTCTGTGTGCGGCAGTGTAAGGTCTCTGTGCGCTGCGGACAAGTCTATGTGAACCAAGGAACTGATCATGCATGAGAGTGTAGTGCTTAGTTAGATAAATGTGTGGAAATCACCACAACAAACTTTTGTTTACAAAAAGCAGCAAAAATAGGTGCATTTTACTCACACAGCTCCATTTATTAGGGACTTGTGACAATTGTGCACTGTAGACACACTCCGTCAAGACAGGAATTGTTTACTCTTGTGGCACCTAAACCCTGGGTTTAAAAAAGGACAGGACACATACGATTGTACCAATATAGGATTTTACTGAACGTAAAGTGGTGTCAGGTGAAAATAACCTGGAAGGGTTAGAGCTGCTTAATGCAGCCTCTATGGCCTCGCAAGAGGGAGTTGGAGTGGTGGTATTAGCTTCTGCAGCATCAATCAATCAATCAGACAATTTATATAGCGCGCTACTCACCCGGAAGGGTTTCAAGGCGCTGGGAGGGAGGGGTCCGTTACTGCTCGAAAAGCCAGGTCTTGAGTTGCTTCCTGAAGGAGAGATGGTCGTGGGTCAGCCGTACGTGGATGGGGAGGGAGTTCCATGTCTTGGCCGCCAGGTAGCATGCAGTAAGAAAACACACTTCGAAGAAATCCTAATGGCTCATAAGGCACTAACAAAGAGGGAGGCAGTCATCTTACCTGGAAGAGTGTGAACCTCTTCTCTGTAGAGCTGTGGATCATCAGGGTGATCATGGCCAGGTAGGAGTATGGGTTCTTCTGCATTACTTTCTGCTTCTGGCCGTGTTCTTCATGAGTCTCGTCTCCCTTCCACACCTGAGCCCCCTCTTCCCAGGCTCTGCTCCAGTGGCGGCGGGTGCTTTTTAAAAGCAGTGGGGCAGAAAGCTTTGGGTTGAATTTAAAGTGCTAGAAAGCGCGTGAGAGCGTAGCGATCAAGCTTGAATCATTCATATCGACGGCGATACTGTGAGACTAATTATTAGTTCTGTACTTGAGAAAAAAATTATAAAATGGATGCAAATGGTGCATTTTCACCGTACATTTCAAGAAAGCTTGCTACAATTTATTGAAAAAAATGCAAATGACTCCCAAACACTCACCACTCTCACTATACTCATGCAAACACCCTCTGTTCACAGATGCACACCGCCTTGCTTACCCTACACTCACATACGCTTACCCATCGCCCTGCTCTCACTAGTGCACACCACTCACTGAGTGGATTCACACCCCTCACACAGCACTCAGGAAGGCATATCGCTCATCCCGTGTACTCATACAGTCACACAACTCACTCTACGTTCGCACAGGCACACCGCTCACCATGCACTCCCAGCACTCAGCCCGGCTCTTACGCAGGCACATCATTCACTCTGCAACACTATCACTCACACAGGCAAATCCTCCACCCTACACTCACACAATGAACTCTCATTATTCACTCTGAAGTCACAAAGGCACACCGCTCACCCTGCACTCAGTCACAGCAACCTGTATTCACCCTACACGCACACAGAGACCCCAAGGTTTTAAGTCCACTCCAGTCGAGTGCTCTTCCTGCGGTGTCTTGGGGAGGGGTGGTGTTGTTGTCTAGGATCAACAGAGGAACAGTCGGGGTACAGGAGTTTGGGAGTCCACGCGGATGGCTACCCATCAGAAGGGCAAGTTATGGGTAGAGAATGCCTATATTCTGCCCTCTGGCAGCCTCCCTCCCCTTTCGACACTGCAGGACCCTTTGGAAATAAAAGGAGGCTGTAAAAGCAAGGCTTTCACCATCCAGGCATATCTCTTCACACACTTGTTTGTGGACAACAGTTGTGCACAAATGTCTCCAATTATTACCATTCTACAGCTATGCACATTTCCCCCATAATATCAGTGTTTTACAGATTCGTAAATGCCCCAGAGTATCTGTCCTTCCAGTGTGCACATTTCTTTTCCCTAGATGTCGATATTTTCCTTAGCATTAATTTGACAGCGGTGCACATTTTCTCTCATTATTAATGTTCTATAGATATGTATTTCTCCCCATTAGTACTGTCTTACAGAGGTGCAGTATTGATATTATGTTCATGATTGTATATCTCCGTATGTAATATTTAGAGGTATGCCTTTCGCCCCAGTGATAATATTTGACAGACGTGCACATTTTCCCATGAATTGAGGTCTTGATGGTATGCACATTTCTTTCCTATTATGCTCCTTGCCGATGTGCAGTTTTCCTCAGTATAAATGTCTACAGGGGTGAATACCTCTCCCCGGTATTGATGTCTTGGAGACCGGACTGGGCAGGAGTCAAACCATCTCCAGAGCCTCTGTCCGTTTCAGCTTTTCTTGCTGCGAAGAGTTGAGCTTCCTCCCCCTTCCCAATCCCAACCCCTCTGTCCTCATTCAAGCAAAACGATTTCTTATAGGTTATGTTAGTTTTTTCAAAAAGGGCAGGGCTGGAATTTAACAGGCTGAACACAATCCCAGTGACAAAAGCGCACCCACCCCCTTACTTCTAAATGAACATTGTGGATCTTGGTTACTAACTTTCCCGATAATTTTTCATTTTTTGTAAAATGATGGGTAACCAAAAGAGTCCAAGGTCACACGTCCAGTACGGAGGCGAAAGAGGTAGTTTAGAAAACATGCATTGCAACTCCACCCTCCTCCTAATGCGTTTCACGATAATCACTTATTTCTGAATATATGTGCCAGGGGCAGCTCTAGGCTCATGGCGGCCCTGGGCAGGGAGCATAGGTAGGGAGCCCCGGAAGAGGGGGTCCAGGTGGGGCGGAGCCCCCAGGAGATCAGGAAGCTGTTTTAATAAAACGTCCAGAACCGGCGTTAGATGACCAGTTCCTGTGGCTGCTCCTACCCTTCCGAATTCATCTCAGAACGATAACATTTAGGAGGAGGAGGGTATTGTGACACACGACGTGAGGGACTGGCACAGACGGCTGCAGTGCCAGGGCCATAACAGGGACCCAGGACCCACAGCCCCCCCACAGAGAAAGAATGGCGGTGGCCGTGGCTTATATACGCCTGTACCAGCAGTGGGTAGGGAAAAAAAGAAGCCAATCAGGAACCAGGAGGAACGCTGGCGCGGAGGCCAATGAAGAGGGGGGGGGAGGGGTCAGGGTGTTTGGAAGTGGAAAAACCCTGCCAGGGGCTGCCACGCAAATATGTATCCATCCCCAGAGGAATACTATATTAAGGATATATATTGGCGTGGTAGCCCCTGGGGTTTTGCGGCTCTGTGCAGGTGCACAGCTTGCACATACCTAAGGCCGCCCCTGCATGTGCTGTGTCCCATTGGTTAGCAACATTCCATAAGGAGAAGACCTTATTAACCTAGTTTTGCGACCGGAAATACAGTTGCCTCTATTTCCCATGCTAGTTTTAATTTCTGTTTTGCGACCGGGAATACAGTTGCCTCTATTTCCCATGCTTGTTTTGATTTCTGCCTTGCTACGCACTGTGAGCTGGTTTTTGAAATGTTTAACCTGATTTTCTTTCCTATTTTAAAAGAGTGGGTCGAATACCTAGAAAAGAGTATTCTGTCTGTGCGTTTCTATGAGCACCGTAAAATGCACCAATGATAATAAAAAAAAACCTTTGCAAACCACAGCACAACATTTAAAAAAGAATTGTTGTGAGGGGCGTGGCTTGCAGCCGAGCATGGCGGCAGCCTAAAAGGCAAGCTCCGTTGACAACGCGGCCTCTCCGACTATCCGTACATTGATCCGCCCACACCATGGTCTCTGCAGGAGGGACCCAAAGCCCAGGACCGGGCGGAACAGACGGCAGCGACTCCGGTCAAAATCCGGCACCGGAGAGGGAAGTTGTGGCCGGCGGCACCTGCGGCCTATGCGGCAGCACGAAACCAGGGGCTGTCCTGTGGACATATCCGACCGGAAGCGCCAAAGAGTTGGGCACCCTGCACCGGAAGCGCCCGGTCGGAAGGCGAAGGGGCGACAGTGAATCGGCAATAAGCCGGAGAGTGCGACCGGAATGCATTGAGGCTGCGGGGGTGCAAGTGAGAGGCGAGAAGTGGCGCTGTGGCACCTGTGGAGAACCGGACTGCGGGCTGCAATCAATTGAGGCGAGACTCGCATAAGAAGACGGGCCGCCATATTGAAGAAGCGCAACGGACCCCCGAGACTGAGAGGCTCCCGGCGCCCGCAATGTAAGGTGGGGCATCTGTGGGTGGCCTGAGCAGAGCACCCAGGATTGAGGCGTCGAGTTGTGGCTCGCATCGGCAGAGGGCTCAGGTTCAGCGGCAGGGCCCGGTGAGAGTAGATACACCGCAGTCTCGGGGCTACACGGAGAGAGCAGAGGGAGCTTTTATCACTGGAAGGAAAAGGTGAAGAATTCGGCTACGGCGCGACCGGCCGCCTGATGCCCCTGTGATGTCTCGGTGGGGCCCGGGAAAAAGTTGCAGAAGAGGGGGAGCGACGCTACGGAACAACAGAGAATAGACACATGCATTGATGCCTGGGCGCCCTGGAGAGTCAAACCAAGGAAGGGAACTGAGGACAGCAGACAGAGCGGGGCACTCAACATTGACGGCGATGTCCCCTCACGCCCCTTGACTAGCAGTTGCAGGCGCTACACAAGCAGCATAACGCCCGCACAGTAGACATAACCAGTGAGTGGGAGAGTCCGGGTGGCGGCTGCACGGCGGAGCTGTGACTATCGGCAGCCAACTGGTCACGTTCAGCAGTAGGGTGGGGCGTGTTGGGAGACCTCTCCCTTGAGTGGCGCAAAGTGGGCAGTTGTTTCCATGGCGGCGGGGAAACAGTGCCAGAGTGTGTGGGCTGCCAACCTCGGCCTGCCAGCGTTTAAGTGACCGCGACACCGGAGTCTCACGCTGGACTGGAGGTAATCTGCGCCGTTACCATTGGGAGAGAGGAGCCAAGTTAGGCCAGGAGCCTCATATGGACTAAGGGTACAGTCAGCGCTGGAAGACTGTCTATGCTGTAAAGTGCCCCAGAGCAACACCCCGGAATAGCACAGTAGGGACCCGGTGATCCTCTTATAAGTGGCTCCACAATATAGAGCCTACAACCGGGCGCAGAAACAGCTACCATGGCGGGCAAGGGAGGGAAAGGTGGCACCACGCAAACCCGGATCGATAAATTCGCCTGCGACAAGAGCGTCTCTCCCTCAACTGACGGGAAGTCACCGGCTGGTAAATCAACAGAGGGCGCAGGTGGAAAGAAAGCAACGCTGGATGATGTGATGAAGGCCTTGACGCAAGTCCAAGCAACGGTAGGCACGATTTCCACCGAAATTACCATCATCAGGGCGGACTTCCACAAAATGTCTGAGAAGGTGAGCTCCATGGAGGTGGTTACGAAGTCTCTGGTGGAAGACGTCTCAGAGCTTCAAACGGCGATGGAAAGGATGTCGGCGGAGAATAAGGTGCTGCGAGACAGACTGGACGATCAGGAAGGACGCTCTAGGAGGAATAACGTAAGGATCCTTGGGGTTCCGGAATCTGAAGGCACGAGAGCAATGGACCTCTACGTAGAGGAATTGATAAAGAACGAACTCAAACCCAAGGGCCTGTCCACCTTCTTCTCTGTTGAAAGAGCTCATCGGGTCCCAGGGGGAAGGCCGAAACCTGGCGCAGCTCCGCGACCGATCCTGGCCAGACTGTTCAACTTCAGGGAGATGCTATCCTGCAAACGGCGCGAGTAGCACCACCGATCAAAATCCAAAACTCCACGCTGGCCTTCTTTCCGGACTATACGGCTGAAGTTGCTCGCCGCAGGAGAACGTTTTTGGACGTCAAAAGGGAACTCAGGACGCAAGAGATTCCGTACTCAATGCTGTTCCCAGCCAGATTGCGTGTGGTGGCGGACAACAAGACTTGGTTTTTTGACACTCCTGAGATTGCCCGGGACTGGCTGGACTGATGGAGGCCAGCCAATCAACCACGCGGTCACACAGGACACACAAGAACCAGGGGGCGGGAAGTTATCCGAACTCTCAAACGTCAGGGCACGACATGGGGGAACGTTCGCCGGTGAGAGGAAATGAGACCGAAGATGGTGAAGAGGAACAGTAGCCGCCCGGTGCACACAGAACATTACAATGTCTTAGCTGACTGCCTGATGGACTGCCTCTGGACACTGGGCTGAGGGCATACGAAGAGAGTGAGAGAGGCCGTTGTCTCCGGTGAGTCCTTCACCCCAGCGAGCAAGTATCATTAAGTGTGGGGTAGGGGTTAAGCACTCTGCTAAGTTGGGGGGGTGGGCGGTTCAAGGTCCGTACAGCAGGGGGGCAGGGAGGGGGTTGGGTTGCACTCGTTCTACTGTATTGTTTTTTTTTTTTTACTCAGGGCGACAGGACATGGCACACTGCTATCATGACTGGGGCGCACAGACATACGAAGACACTTAATGGCAGTGCCGACACACCACACGCCCCTCACTCATTTCAGGCTAGACGCAGCACACCGCACGGAGGTAGGTTACACTGGCATCAGAAGGTCCCGTCAGCACGTAGTAAGGATGGGCCACCCCGAATCCTAAATGGCAAGTCAACTGCAGACTGACACGTTCCACGGGAACAATCCAACGACTCAGGTGACACCGCTGCACATCATGTCCTGGAATGTCAGGGGACTTGGTCGATAAGATCAAGCGGGGACTAGTACTGCAGGGTATCAGAAGAGTGGGGCCGACACTAGTCCTTCTCCAGGAAACACACCTTACGGGCGCTGCTAGGCAGGCCCTGGACAGGCGGGGATATTATATGATAGCACACTCGGAGTTCACCTCTGGATCACGGGGGGCAGGTATTTTATTGCGTAAGACCTCGCAGTTCATAGCCCAGACCACCAAAGTAGATGATCAAGGCCGCTTTGCAGCCATGCATGGACAGTGGCAGGGTAAACTGTTAAATATAGTATCGGTGTACATTCCTCCGGCGTTACATGCCGTAGCTTTGCCTGACCTGGGAAAGTTCTTACTAGAGCTTCAGAGGGCGATCTGATCATAGGAGGGGACTTTAATGCAGTTATCGATGAAATGAATGAATTGAAATGAATAAAAACTTATATAGCGCGACTTAGCCCGAAGGCATCAAGGCGCCTATCAAAAGAATCATAAAAGGCAGATCCTAAAAACTAAGGGTAAGCTTTGACAAAAAGCCATGTCTTCAGGGCCTTTCTAAAGGTTTGCATCGATGGCAGGGACCTAATTTCACGGGGTAATGTATTCCACCATCTAGGAGCCAAGCTAGAAAAAGCCCTGCCTCCCCACTTGGCTCTTCGGACTCGGGGCACTGATAGAAAAAGCTTATTGGAGGAACGGAGGTTTCTGGAAGGAGCATATGGAACCAACAAATCTTTAAATCCTCCCACCTCTTTTCTAGTCAGGGCTCCATAAACCATACAGAGAACCTTAAAGGAGATCCTGGCTTCAATCGGAAGCCAGTGCAAGGATTTCCTAGCGACAGTGGCTTATGACCTCCTCGGCAAGTCCAGCCCAAACTTTGCCGCGGTGTTCTGCACAGTTTGTAGTCACTGTAGTAAACACTTATTTATTCCTGCATATAGGGCATTGCAGTAATCAAGCCAAGAGGCTATTAGTGCAACCACAATTTGTTTCCGGGCTTGCAGGGACAGATAGTGCTTAATCTTCCGGAGAATCTTAATGATGCCCCAACAAGTGAAGATTGTCCTGTTCACTTGTTGACCCATCGCAAGGGCCGGGTCAATCATGACCCCCAGGTTACGGGCCAGGAGCGTGGGTACAGGGCAAGTCCCCAGGGATGGGGGCCACCATTCCGCAGATTAGATGTCGTCCTTCCCGCCGAACACCAGGATCTCTGTCTTCTCGCCATTCAGCCTCAATGGGTTGTAAATCATCCATTGAGCAACTGCCTCCATACAGTGTCTAAAATTGGAGGCAGAGGAGCTGACCGACTGGGCGAGAGACAGCAAGATCTGGGTGTCATCGGCGTAGGGGACTACCTCCATCCCAAACGATCTAATGAGCCTGGCCAGTGGGGTCACATAGATGTTAAACAGGGTTGGACTTAACGCCGACCCCTGAGGGACCCCACACTGTACCGGCCTGGATGGCCATAAGAACTCCCCCAGCTTCATTCTCTGTTCCCTCTGGTCAAGGAAAGAGGCCAGCAAACTAAGTGCTGGCCCTTCAACCCCTATCTCCCTTAGCCGAGATATTAACACCAAGGGAGACAGGGTATCAAACGCAGCCGTAAGATCTAACAGGATAAGGAGGGTGCTCGTGCCCTTATCTACAGTAGTGCGGATGTTATCAAGCACTATTGTAAGGGCGGGTTCCGTGCTATGGCCCCTCCAAAATCCATGCTGCGAATGATCTAAGAGACCAGAGGTTTCCAGAAAGGATGCAAGATGCTGGTTAAGATGGATTTCCAGCATCTTTGCAGGAGCTGGGAGCAGCGAAATGGGGCGAACGTTTTTAAGAACCTCGGGATCAAGGGTAGGCTTTTTCAGCAGGGGTTTGACCACCGCTCTCTTCCACTGAGAGGGAAAGATACCGTCTCGCATTACCTGGTTCATAATCTCCAATAGAGAGGGCAGGAGAGTATCTATACACTGTTTAAGGAGGTTAAGAGGGCAAGGGTCAAGGGGAGACCCCGCGGTAGTCTTAGTCAGAAGGACATCCAGTTCCTGAAGGGAAAGAGGGGGAAAACTAGACAAACAGACCGAAGATGAAGGTCCATCAGATACTAGTGGGGGAATAGACTGAGGGGGGGGGGGGCTATTGAGGCCCTTTGTAACTCTAGGGTCGAAACAATGTCAACAATTTCTGTGTGAAAAAAGAGGGCAATATCGTCACAAAGCTGCTGGGTGCCGGTGACGGGGTCTGGGGTCTGCAGGGTAGTTAGCGAGTCGACGATCTTGAACAACTCTTTCGGCGATGTGAGAGCGGTAGTGAGATTCGAGAAGAATTCCTGCTTTACTCTCATGACCTCCGCCTTATATTCCCTCAAAAGAATTTTATGGGTTTCCCTATCTTGTAGATGCCAGCTGGCCCTCCAACGACGTTCCTGCTTCCTACAACCCTGTCTCAGACTTCTCAATGACTGCGAGAACCAGGGGGCTGACAGCCTTTTTCTGGCAGAGTAACGAAGGGAGGCAGGTGCCAGGTCATCAATAGCTACTCTGATGGCACATTCTAGCGTACATACCGCTGAGCCTACATCCTCGTCCATAGAAATGGCCGTGATAGGAATTAGGGGAGCCAGTGAGTCGTTAGTTATATTCTTAAAGTTACGCCTAGATTCCATTTTACTAGGGCCCTTCGGAATGTTGTTTGTGGGCGTAACATCCAATTCCAAGGGGACTGCAAAGTGATCCGACCAGGTGAGCGGGATGGGGACATCGGTAGTCAGCCGACCATCGTTCGAAAAAACCCCGTCCAACATATGGCCCGCTTGGTGGGTAGAACCCTTGACTAGCTGCTGCAGGCCACAGGTAAATAGAGTATCAAGGAGAGAAAGGGTTTCACTCGCCTCTAGGTTTTCTAAATGGAAGTTCATATCTCCTAAAACTGTTACATGCTCACAACCAAAATAGGGGTCTAAAATACTGAGCAAGTGCAGTCCAAAATCAGCTCTGGGCCCAGGAGGTCTGTATATAAGAATGCCCGTAAAAGGAACAGCATATGATGCACTGATCGAGAAATTGAGAGCCTGAAAGGCATCGTGAGGGGCTAATAAAGGGGTAATACGACATGAATGAGAGTCCCTGTACAGAATACCCAGCCCTCCACCTATATGTCCCACTCTGTCCTGCCTAAGTAGAGTGTAGCCCTCCGGTATTGCCTCAACCAAATCAGGTCCCGAAGATTCTTTTGCCCATGCTTCTGTAATGAAGACCCAAGAGGGTCTTCTATCCAAAACGAAATCCTTAAAAGACACATTGTTCTTTGTCAAGGATCTCGCATTAATCAGGAAACCATAGTCCTTACTGTTGCCAGGCGCAGATTTGTCAGTAGTACCTGCATTGAGTATCCCGAAGGCGATACAGCTCCCGTATGTCCTAAAGCACGTTCATGCGGGCGAGTTTTGGAAAGCCTCGGGAGAAAACGAGTGGTGGCACGACAGCCATGCAGGTTTAAATTTCAACAGGACATGATTGGAGTACCTGGTACGGCCGTGTCCACCCCTAGATGATCTGATCGCCCCTTCGTCCAGCACGTCCTTGGCACAGACGGGTAGCAGACGCGCTGGACTCTGGCGTGACTCCGGCGTTACTACGGCACACAAGCCGTGCGCATGCATACTCATGTTTAAGTAGCGCTCTAGCCAGTCAGCCTGACTGCTAGAGCACTAACCTACAAAGGTGTCCGGCCGGCGTCCCCTTGAGACCCCCAAGGTGGCGAGGAGACTCCCAAGGAGCGCGCAGGAGAGCCGCTGAAACCGCGGTGTGGGTCACAATTAAGGTGCAAGAATGTGGAGACAATTAAAAACAGGGCGAACAATAAAAGTAAGCATTTAACTAAAATACAAAAACGGGGCTTTTAAAAATACAACACAGCTCTTTAATGTCAGAGCATTACGTGCAGCAGTAGGTTGCCTTGTCAAGGCTGACCTACCCTACCTTCTGCCTTTAAATACCCTTCTCAATCACCTCTAGCCAGTCAGCCTGACTGCTAGAGCGCTAACCTACAATGGCGTCCGGCCGGCGTCCCCTTGAGACCCCCAAGGTGGCGAGGAGACTCCCAGGGAGCGCGCAGGAGAGCCGCTGAAACCGCGGTGTGGGTCACAATTAAGGTGCAAGAATGTGGAGACAATTAAAAACAGGGCGAACAATAAAAGTAAGTATTTAACTAAAATACAAAAACGGGGCTTTTAAAAATACAACACAGCGCTTTAATGTCAGAGCGTTACGCGCAGCAGTAGGTTGCCTTGTCAAGTCGATAATGTGCAGGATATATTCCCACTTCGAACGCAAACACTTGGTACTTCTCGATTTGGTAACTTCTTGGAGGCACAGGGGTTGATTGATATTTGGCGCCACATGCACCCAAATGAACGGCAATACACCTATTACTCAGCTACACATAATAGCTTGTCCAGAATTGACTACTTCTTTACCTTAGGCACAGGCCGTCTCACGATAGAGGAGGTACAAATTAGACCGAGAGGCATCTCAGACCATTCACCGTTGACGTTAACCTTATCCAGTCAGGAAAAGACTCGTAGAAGAGTGTATCCGATCTGCCCAGGGTATCTCGGGGTGCCGTCCGTTGGCAAAGACCTGACAAAGGCAACCCGGAACTACTTTGCAGAAAACCGGACCTCAGTTGAGTCTCCCTCGATATTGTGGGAGGCCTACAAGTCAGTCCTGAGGGGGCAGGCTATTTCTAGCATAACAAACCACAAACACACTCAAAGGAAGGAATTAGTGGAGCTCGAGCTGGAACTCGGCAGAGCAAACGCGGCCCACATGGCAGACCCATCAGATGACACACTACATTCTCTTCAGCTGCGTCAGCGGCTCCATGATGACCACCTAAGACGCCAGACAGTGGCGGATGTGGCGGCTACCGCTCATAGGGTGTATGACATAGGGGACAAGGCCAGTAAGCTTCTGGCTTGGCTAGACAAGAACAAGCATTTACAATGCAATGGTTTTGCCTGTGTTAAAGTTAGAGCTATTGGCATTGCTCTTGACACTCTGAAGCTCCACTCTGCACTCTGAAGCTCCACTCTGAAGCTCCACTCTGAAGCTCCACTCTGAAGCTCCACTCTGAAGCTCCACTCTGCACTCTGAAGCTCCACTCTGAATCTGCACTCTGAAGCTCCACTCTGAATCTGCACTCTGATGCTCCACTCTGCACTCTGAATCTACACTCTGAAGCTCCACTCTGCACTCTGAATCTGCACTCTGCAGCTCCACTCTGAATCTGCAGCTCCACTCTGAATCTGCAGCTCCACTCTGAATCTGCAGCTCCACTCTGAATCTGCAGCTCCACTCTGCACTCTGAAGCTCCACTCTGAATCTCCACTCTGAATCTGCACTCTGAATCTGCACTCTGAATCTGCACTCTGAATCTGCACTCTGAATCTGCACTCTGAATCTGCACTCTGAAGCTCCACTCTGAAGCTCCACTCTGAAGCTCCACTCTAGGCTCCATTTATGGAGCCAGCCAATGAATGACGAGGGCCGACCCAAAGCCACACTACAGTTCTCATTAGGTTAACGTCACTTAACACAATGAAAGGTAACCGTCACACAGAGCCCCTTAGAGTTCCAAAAAATGCACAACAAAAGCCCACTAAATTTCCCATTAATAAAAATCTTACATCTTTGATCTCGGCCAGGCCTTGACACCTCTCTCCTTTACTCTCATACTCCCATCTTTTAACACCTTCGCACTCCTGTTGACCTCGCCCTTAACTCAGCCACTACTGTGACCTCCGCTACCTCTGATATTCTCACCCTCCCTGGCAACCAGGCGCTTAGATTTAGGTGCCCAACAGGAATAATCATTTTGTACGGTAATATACAAAGGTGTTTTAAGGATATCACTTCACCTACCACAATCCTTCCTTGTGCATTCAACTTGTTTTCAGTGCAGCTCCAGTGTTTTGAAGCGACATTAGAGAGGGTAAAGTGTTACACAATGAACCATTATAAAAACATTTCAAATCTCCGTTCACTCAGATATTTAATAGGACGTCCAAATGACCCAATAAAAGGTTCAAGGCCAAACGAGGCGCCAAAACTCAACGCCCTATGCATTGTGAACCTCATCGCAAATCATTCAGAGAGATACATGGAAACCAGTTCTCTACTTCCAGACTGCCAGGAACTGCACAAACTCTATTCCCCAGGAGCCTACGGGCAGTAAACTACCACCCAATTCACTTCAGGTAGTCTGCTTTGCAAGTAACAAGCCTGCTGGTGTCCAGCTGTGCAGAGCACAGCCTTTTGCACGCGTCCTGCGGTGCACAACACCTACTTCCTATGGATTGTTTTGCTATGCACATTTCCCAATAATTATGTGTGAGCTGCTGGGTAAATCACTAAGCCAGGACCTGCCTTGCTGTGCAAATCAATACAGTAAGTTTCCCAGCCTCAGCCAATGTGTGCTGATGCGCCAAGTCTGTGCGAGCACTTTTCCCACTGAAATAAAAATAAATCCTGGTCCCGCAAAGGGAATTACTTGTTGTGTCTCCTAACTGTTGTTAATGTTAAACTTGAAAGCGCGCCTGTTAAAGATTCAGAACTGAAAGGACAAGCAGACTCTACGGAAAATTAAAGCTGCGAGTTGCAGTTTTACACGGATCTCGGGATATGTTTGCAGCAAAATGGTATACTTCTGGCTTAATGCTAACATTTTTCTAGAAGTCCTCAAACTGCCGAGCAGGCAAACAAATGGCGCCTGTTCGCTTCTGTAAAGATTGTAAGGCTTTACACAAAATATGAAATATCATCTGCAAACAATGAAAACAGGCAGCTCCAAACAGAGCGTAATGCTCTTTGTGCGCGGAACCGAGGAGGGATGGCGACAGCTAGTGAGGAGTGATTTGAACTGGTACCGTTTTGTGCAGGTATCCATAGGAACAAAAAAAAAACAAATCGACTCACCTGCACCTTGCGACGGCGGCCCCTTAGAGTTCCAAAAAATGCACAACAAAAGCCCACTAAATTTCCCATTAATAAAAATCTTACATCTTTGATCTCGGCCAGGCCTTGACACCTCTCTCCTTTACTCTCATACTCCCATCTTTTAACACCTTCGCACTCCTGTTGACCTCGCCCTTAACTCAGCCACTACTGTGACCTCCGCTACCTCTGATATTCTCACCCTCCCTGGCAACCAGGCGCTTAGATTTAGGTGCCCAACAGGAATAATCATTTTGTACGGTAATATACAAAGGTGTTTTAAGGATATCACTTCACCTACCACAATCCTTCCTTGTGCATTCAACTTGTTTTCAGTGCAGCTCCAGTGTTTTGAAGCGACATTAGAGAGGGTAAAGTGTTACACAATGAACCATTATAAAAACATTTCAAATCTCCGTTCACTCAGATATTTAATAGGACGTCCAAATGACCCAATAAAAGGTTCAAGGCCAAACGAGGCGCCAAAACTCAACGCCCTATGCATTGTGAACCTCATCGCAAATCATTCAGAGAGATACATGGAAACCAGTTCTCTACTTCCAGACTGCCAGGAACTGCACAAACTCTATTCCCCAGGAGC
Source organism: Lissotriton vulgaris (assembly GCF_964263255.1). NCBI lineage: Eukaryota > Metazoa > Chordata > Amphibia > Caudata > Salamandridae > Lissotriton > Lissotriton vulgaris. The sequence goes on along the minus strand of NW_028244738.1, from coordinate 228,575 downwards.
CTATGGGCAGTAAACTACCACCCAATTCACTTCAGGTAGTCTGCTTTGCAAGTAACAAGCCTGCTGGTGTCCAGCTGTGCAGAGCACAGCCTTTTGCACGCGTCCTGCGGTGCACAACACCTACTTCCTATGGATTGTTTTGCTATGCACATTTCCCAATAATTATGTGTGAGCTGCTGGGTAAATCACTAAGCCAAGACCTGCCTTGCTGTGCAAATAAATACAGTAAGTTTCCCAGCCTCAGCCAATGTGTGCTGATGCGCCAAGTCTGTGCGAGCACTTTTCCCACTGAAATAAAAATAAATCCTGGTCCCGCAAAGGGAATTACTTGTTGTGTCTCCTAACTGTTGTTAATGTTAAACTTGAAAGCGCGCCTGTTAAAGATTCAGAACTGAAAGGACAAGCAGACTCTACGGAAAATTAAAGCTGCGAGTTGCAGTTTTACACGGATCTCGGGATATGTTTGCAGCAAAATGGTATACTTCTGGCTTAATGCTAACATTTTTCTAGAAGTCCTCAAACTGCCGAGCAGGCAAACAAATGGCGCCTGTTCGCTTCTGTAAAGATTGTAAGGCTTTACACAAAATATGAAATATCATCTGCAAACAATGAAAACAGGCAGCTCCAAACAGAGCGTAATGCTCTTTGTGCGCGGAACCGAGGAGGGATGGCGACAGCTAGTGAGGAGTGATTTGAACTGGTACCGTTTTGTGCAGGTATCCATAGGAACAAAAAAAAAACAAATCGACTCACCTGCACCTTGCGACGGCGGCACTTCTCCGGTCTCCCTCTTCGGCATGGGAGACCGGCAACGTCCTCCGCATCTCCCGGGGTTCCCTCCAGGCCACGGGAGCCCCGCGGGCGCCGCCATACTTTTTGCCGTCTTCCTTCTTCCCCCGGGCTGCCCGGGGCGGGCACTTCCGGCCGGCCGCGCTAGGATTGGCCGGCCGGCCAGTCACGGGGCGGGAAACGGGGGAGGAGAGACGCAGAAGTGCCGGCAATGCCGGAACAGATTCGGGGGCGTTCCCGGCTTTCGCCTGACGTCACGTGACGTCGGCAAAAGCCAAAGAATGTCGGGAACGCCCCCGTGTCTGGTCCGGCATTGACGGACAGGCCCCTCGTCCAATGGCTAGGCTCCATTTAAGGAGCCAGCCAATGAATGACGAGGGCCGACCCAAAGCCACACTACAGTTCTCATCAGGTTTTCGCCTGCGCGAAAAAGATGCGCAGAGCGCATCTTTTTGGCGAGGCAAAACCTAAAAAAGGGGGTAACAGGACTATATTACAGATAGCGGATGCGAACGGTGTAATGCACACGCGTCCGGAAGACATTGTAGACACACTGGCCAATCATTTCCAAGGGGTATACTCCCCAACTGTAGAAGTTACAGAGGACATGGCGATAGCAGCTCTCCGTGAAGTGCAAACGCCGACTTTGTGGACGGACGCAGCGACAGAACTGGATTCTGACTTGACGACTGAGGTGATTCAGTTGGCCATAAATGCGGTACGGTCAGGCAAGGCCCTTGGGCCCAATGGGATACCAATTGAATGGTACAAAAAATTTCAGAGTCCTTGTGTGAGCCCTTGTTGGCAATGTACGAGGAAAGTCGGGAGGTAGGAATCTTGCCCTCCGATCAACGAGTGGCAACTATTGTGGTAATCCCGAAACCGGGTAAACCACCTGGTGACTGCACATCCTATCGACCGATATCGCTTCTTAACGCAGAGGCTAAAATACTAGCGAAAGCATTGGCGAATAGGTTGATGCCCCACCTAGAGCACCTGATCCATCCAGACCAGTCGGGCTTTATGCCGCACAGAAGCACGGCGCTCAATCTCCGTAGAGTGCATGGAGCACTGGCGCGTGCACCGTTATTGAAGGAGGCGGCGGTTATACTGTCCCTAGATGCCAAAATGGCATTTGATATGGTGGAGTGGCAGTACCTCTTCGCGGTGCTGGCCCACATGGGATTCGGCTCCTGGGTGAGGTTACTTTACACGAGCCCGGTAGCCCGCGTGGTGGCGAATGGGCATATCTCCCGTGAAATACCACTGGCGAGGGGGACCAGGCAGGGATGCCCGCTCTCTCCACTGCTATTCGCGCTGGTTCTGGAGCCATTGGCCGTGACAATCAGGAAAACCCCGCTGCTGAAAGGGATCTGCTGGAACAATACCTGGGAAGATAGTGTTTCCCTGTACGCCGATGACATGCTGATCTATCTGACGGACCCGGTGGGAGGAGTCCCAAACTTGTTGGAAGTGTGTGACACACACGGGCGTGCATCGGGGTACACCATAAATTGGGCGAAGTCGGTCATCTACGGGCTAAACAGATCACCGCTGACTCTTCCTGATGCATGCCCCTTGACGGTGGCGACTACCTCCTTTAAGTATCTAGGGATCTATGTCACCCAGGATGCTACTGAATTCTTTGAGAGTAATCTGCAACCCCCGCTCACCAGGCTGCGGAGCGATGTACAGCAATGGAAAGCCCTTCCACTGACGCTGCTAGGTAGAGCGGCATTATTTAAAATGATGGCGCTGCCGCACTTCCTTTATGTGCTCGAGAACACACCGATCCTAATACCTCCAAGTTACTTCCGGACAGTTACCAGGACGATGACAGGCCTGTTGTGGGGGGATCACCCAGCTCGTATAGCGCATGTAAAACTTAATAGAAGCTGGTACGATGGTGGAATCGCCCTGCCAAATATGCAGTTGTATTACTGGGCAGCACAGCTCAAGATTATTAATCAATGGTTGCATGCCCCACAGGACGACCCGGCTTATCTTGCAGACAGGGTCCAGTTAGGCACGCACAGTTTGCTGGCACCGTTATACCACAAAAGAACAGCGGCTAAATTAATAGGACCCACCAGGTGCACTGTAACATTGTGGCACAGGGCGCAGGCGAGACAGAAGTGGGGGGGAGTCATAACAAAACTAACACCGTTATGGGACACAAGGGCTCTGGGACACCTACGCCACACCAAAGGATTCACCCAATGGGACAATATAGGAATTTCAAAGGTAGGAGATATGTGGACAAGGGAGGGGGTGGTCCCGTTCTCACACCTTCAGCTACACTACAACCTAGGTCCTACAGAAACATACAGAAATGTGCAAATTAGGCATGCTCTAATGGCGGCTATCCCTGCGGATACTACAGTCCCGGAAGTCTCGCCGCTTGAAGATCGCCTACTCACTGACTTCATGCAGGAGGGCGCTACATCCCTTACATATCGTAAACTGCTGAATAACTTGCCAGACCCACTAGTAAAGTTGCGGGAAAAATGGGTGGCGGAGATAGGAGACATGGATGACTCGAACTGGAACGCGGCGCTAGCGTCTCCGCGTGAGGTGGGTATCTCAGCTAGGTTCCGCCTGGTACAGCTAAAAATTCTACATAGAATATACTACACCAGAACTACACTGTTCAAACTGCACAGAGCGACACACCCGCTCTGTCTCAGGGGCTGAGGAATAGAGGGTACTTTCATGCATACACTCTGGGAGTGCCCAGCTCTGGTAGGGTACTGGCAACAGGTGATGCGCACCATTTCGCAAACGCTAGAAGTATCCCTAGCGCCCGACCCACGTGTGTGCCTGCTGAATATATGGGGCCCGAATGACCTAACGCATCAAGATAGACTATGGGTCACGATAGGTACAATGACAGCCAAAAGAGACATAGCACAGAGGTGGGGGGTGGCGGAGCTACCAACTTTGTCGCAATGGTGTAGAAATATGGATGCAATTATGGTGACAGAACGGGCTGTATATAAGCTGAGAGCAAATCCCCCAAATAGAACAAAGTATGGCTGCCTTGGAACACCTACAGGGGCGATCTATGTGAACCTTTGGAAGAGGAGGATATTGATAGTTCGGGGGACGAGATGGAAGACAATTAAGTGCCTGGGGTTACGGACTAATGAAGATGTTAGAGGGGGGGAATGCCGGGTCGTAGACCAGATTAATAGCACAGAGCCGGGTCGGGGAGGGGGGGGTGTGGGATAACTGTGAAGGAAACTGTAACTGCCGCAAGGCAAGACAGATGGTGGAAAGCAAATGATGTCATTCGTTTAGCTATTGAGTCAAAAGTGGAGTTATGTTATTATAAAATACAAAAGCAAGATGACACTTATTTTGGATACAAAAGTAATGCATAAAATTGTCATATATATATTAGAAGATTTGCTGCCGGACCGATGGTTGTCGGCTGAATAGCTGTGTAATCCTTGCCTTGGCTGAACAGTGTTGGTTGTAGCCGGCCCCAGGGTTGTAGGCATGCTATTGTAATTTATCAAAACTGTCAATAAAGTCTTGCGTTCAAAAAAAAAAAAATTATAATTGTTGTGCATTAAAAGAACAAATGACTTTGGATTCAGTCTCCTCATCCAAACTATTTTACTGTGATTTCCATAGTTGCAAGGAACTGATTCATATTGTTGTATTTACCCCTACCACTACACATATTGTGATAAGCTGAAGTCATCATAATCAAATATTTTATTCGGCTCAACTGAGCCATAAAAGTCATAACAAATAAAAGAAAACCACATATGATATTAAGCTTCATAAAATTGAGATAGACGTTTCCTAAGAACACTAAAAACAAGTATTAAAAGACATCTGTGTGATGAGAGAATCAATCAGTAATTTGATCTATCTGAATGGCACTTAAAATGTAATTTAAAACAGCATGTGTCACAGTTTCGTTTCCCAAGCAGAGCAAATAAACAAAGGCTGCAGCGTGAGAGCTGGTTTTTAGTGCTCGTAATATCGGTCGAAGGAACCGCACTCTTTATGCAGTGTAAAATGTGCAAAAGAGCAAAAAGTGCAAAGTGCTTTGTTCTGCTGGGAGGTCACTGTGACAGCAGGGGAGAGCCGAAAACCACCTGCCTCTTACTGGGAACGCAAGCAGAAAGTGTATAGTTTGGTGGAGCAACTGTGTCAGAAAAATCTTGTGCCTCTCATTTGCAATGCCATTTAAATAAAGTGCTGGTGTGCCGGAACACCCGAAGGTTATTTACTAACCCTCCCCCTCTAATCTCTGCCCGGGATCTTTGTACTTTTTCATTAAAGAGTGATTTAGTTTGAGTTAGGGGAATAGTCGGCAAACTGTCTTGGTTAAGATAAAATGTTGGGGCACCAGTTTCAGACAATCTTGTAGGATTATTCTCCATAAATGGGCTTCTGGGTTTTCCCAGAGTCTATGCCACAACAAAAGTGATTGTATCTTGATGTAGTCTTCTATGTAATCAAGCCCAATCTCTTCTTAGCAAAAGGCCATCCGGGTAAAACGTGGAACTGCCAGGAGTTTTTTAATGAATTTATTCTCCACAATTTGTTAGGATTTGCCGCTAGTATACCCCCATAAGCCTGCACTGAAATTGGAGACAGACATGAATTTACTTTAAAAAATACAAAGCTTTCCCCTAGGTGGTTTTTGCCCCAGTCTTTTAAGAATCTGAAAACAGCATCTACGGCTCTTTGGAATTGCATGATTCCCACGTCCAAGAGGAATTTCCAATTCAAGTCTAGGTCGATCGGAATTTCCAAATACGTGAAATGTGGGGTTTTCATAATTTCTTCCCCACTAAGTAAACATTTTTAGTCTTGGCTGGTTTGGGACCGCATTTCATTTCAAAAGACTTACTTCGATTTGTGCTTAGTCCTAAAACTACTAAAAAACGTTAAGTAAAATCTGGCGCCCATTCGCAGTTCATGCAATAGGAACGACATCATCTGCATAAAGCAGCACAGGAATTTCTCTTGTTGACCTTTGGCAAGTCCTTCCCAGCTGTAATCAGGTGCTCACCCAGAGAATTAATATAAATTAAAAAGAGAAAAGGTGCCAGGACACAGCCCTGTCTAACCCCAGTAACTGATTGAAAGGCTTCAGTTAAATCTCTGTTCCTACTGTACCATACTCTGATTGATTGATTGAATGGCGATTTGTGTAAGCGCTACTTTGCCCAGAGGCGTCAAGGCGCAAAAGATGGAATAAAAGCCAGGTACTGATATAGAGTAACAGGGAAAGGAGACCTAAGAGTAGGCTTCAGTAAAGAGCAGAGTTTTAACCTCATGCGCGCTAGCGTTATTCTGCTCGCACAATGAGATTTTTAAAACCGCACTTTACATGACAAGCTGGGCTCGTCATCAGCGTGCGAGGAGGCTACGCCATGACGAGCCCAGCTCGTCATCAGCGTGGAAGGGGTTAAGGCCCTTTCGGAAGAGCAGCAGGGAATCCTGGCCCCTGAGTTCCAAAGGGAGCTCATTCCAAAGTCTGGGGGCTAGGGAAGAGAAGGCTTTACCACCCCATCTCGCTTTAGCGACTCGGGGAATAGACAACAGATACTGACCGGAGGAGCGTAGTGCTCTGCCTGGGATATAGGTCGACACTAAGGCCCTAATGCCCTCAGCGCCAGCACCGTGAAGAGCCTTGTGGGTGATGGTCAGGATTTTAAATTTTATTCTGGCATGCACCGGGAGCCAGTGAAGACTTGTCCTGATCCTGGTCCCTGAGGAGCGTCTGAGGGCATTGACAACGAATCTTGCTACCGCGTTCTGGACGACTTGCAGGCGATGGAGTAGTTTGGTGCTCATGCCAAGGTATAGAGCATTGCAGTAGTCCAGTCGCGAGGATAGAAGGGCAACTGCAACCTGTTTCTGGGCATCAGGGGAAAGGTAGAGGGTACGTTTTCTTAGTATCCTTAAGACCCCGCAGCAGGTTGAGACTGTTCTACTTATTTGCTTATCAAAAGCAAGTGAGGTGTCAAATATAACTCCCAGATTACGGGCGGTGAGGGAGGGCTGGGGACAAGATCCAAGTGTCTGGGGCCACCAATCATCTGACTCTGGCTGTAGTACGTTTGTGTAGCCTACTGAGTAGGGAGATTGTTGCACTGTAAATGCCTAATTGGAGCATTATGGACCATACCTTTGGGCAGTCTACCATGTCAAGGGCACATGTTGGGTCAATGAATGCAAGGTGGACACATCTTTCTTTAGCCTTAGAATACTGTTGGACAATGAGGGAACGATTTAAAGATTTTTTAAGAGTGCCTAGCCCTGGACGGTGGCCCAACTATAGGCCTGAGAGCCCATGCGACTCTGTAGCTCAGTTTTCCAATTTGGCAATCAATACCCTTCTTAGGATTTTGACTATGCTATCTAGCAGAAATTACAGGCAATAGAAGGGAGGCCGACTCTTATCTCCTTTTTTGAAGAGAGGGACGTTGATAGCCTCCTACCAGGTCTTAACCAGGGGGCCTATAATTGCGCTTTTTAATAAGACGTGATTAAAGGTGTCCAGAATTTTGGGAGAGATTTAAAAAGGTCTGATGGGATTCTATCGGGCCCGTGGCTTTCCCAGAGGGGCTGCTTTTGATGGTTAATATTAAATCTAGTATTTTTATGGAATTGCTTGATTCCTGGGGGGCAGTTGGATTACAGGTCACTATTGTATTAGGGTCTGTTCTTTATGTCTGAAGACTTTAGAGAAATGGCCACCCAGTCTTTACTTGGGATAACACATTCCATTGTTGTTTGGAGGGTCTCGCCCAGGGGATTCAGTGAGTTTACAATCTGCCAAAAAGCTCTGGAGTCTTTCGTCTCACTTGCCAGCCTATGGTCCTCCCAGGCCTTTTTCTTTATCTCGTTCTTTCTTTTTTGAGTTGCTTCTTTATAGATTTTCCTAGCCTGGATTACTCCTCCCTGATCTCTTGGGCTTTCACTCAATGCAAGCTTTAAGAGTCTGTGGGCCTAAGAGCAGGTTCCATCAAACAACCTTGGATTGCAACTGGATTTTGCCACACACTTGTTTAACCTGTCTGCCGTATAGTTGTTCCGCCAGGTATATGCAGTTATTACTTCTGTCGGGTTATTTTCTTTTTGAAGGATCTTGTCTCTTATTGCTTGATTGTCTATGATGAGATCTCTATGGAATGCTTCACTATCGATTTTCTCCCATTTAATCTATAGTCCTTATTCCTGCTATGATCTATCTGGGGTTGAGGGTTTTTCTGTGTGACCTTATCAAGCGATAGCTTAAGCTCCAGTATGAGTGGGTTGTGGTCACTTATGCACAAGGCCACAACTTTGCAAGTCATAAGCACTAATGTCAGCTCCTTGGAGGTTAAAACATGATCTTTTGTGGAGCTTGAGCTAGGGCCCATATATGTCGGGAGCTTTGGCGCACCTGCGTGCAGCATTCTGATGCAAACATTAAAATATTTGCAAGGGTCACTCTGTTTAATGCTTCACCATATGGATTGTGTTTAAAGTTTGTGAGAGGCTGAATCAATTAATTGCTGACTCCGCATATTGGAGGTATGCCAAAGGTACACATTTCAATATTAAAATCGGCAACCCAAATAACTGATAACTCCTTTTAGTGATTGCTTATGATCTTATGCATGGCATCTTCTATACTATCCACAACTTTAGTTTCGGCACTATCAAATATTTTATAATAAAAATGTACAAGGACAGCCTCAAATGGTTTCTGCAAGCTGATCAGAATAATGTGATAGGTATGCTAGCCTTTTCCAATACTGTGCAATCAACCAAAGAGACAGATATGAAAGTAACTGAGCCCCCATTAGCTCGACCTGACTTTGGGGGGGGTAGCTGCGACATGGTAGGTGACAAACCCATTTATATGCAGCGTGTTCAATAGCCATGTCTCTTGACAGCAGATTATTTTATGATAAGCTGAAGTGATGGTCATGGGGTGCAGCCAGGGTCCACTCCCGAAATGCAGCAGCAAAAGAGAGGGCAATGGGCTGGCGCCTCTGGAATACTCCTGCTCAGAAGCAAGGATGGAGCCAGGCAGTGGTGGCTGGTGACATTTGAAAGGAATATGTGACGTTGCAACGTGATCAAAATGATCACGGTACGTTACATAGCAGTTTTTACAACGCAAGTTGTTACAACGACTTGCGCTGGAGGGCGCTGGACTTAGGAATAGTATGATTTACTATTCCAACATCAGTCTACGTACAGTAGGGAAGGTGTTGGAATAGTAAATTATACTTTTATTTTTATTTTATTTATTTGAAAAGTTTTATATAGCACTGGCTAAACCCGGAGGTATCAGATCGCTTTACATGGGTCGGTACAAATTGCATCAAAACATAGTTACATAGTTACAACAGTTTCAGGTACGTAGTTACTGGAGATACAAGAGTTACAAAGGGATAGCTCAGGTATGGGGAGTGAAAGGCCGGCAGGGGAGAGAGATTTGGTGAAGAGAGGGAGGGAATAGAAGAGGAAGATAAGGAGTGAGGGAGGACAGAGGGGAGGGCGAGCTAGGAAAACACATGGGGGCGACAAGAGAAGAAACAGTGTCTGACGATCGGATGGGTAGGTGATGGCTAAGAGGGGAACCAGAGCCAACTCCTCAATAGCTGCGTAGTGCAACTCCACCGGTCATCAGCTCAAGGTTGCTTGGTCGCCGAAGTACATCAGAGGGTTAAAGTATCAGTCTGGAGGAGATTATCGAAAGGTTTCAAGGAGAGCGTCTTTCACGGTGTGATGTGCTGGGTTCCCAGCGATAATGGGAACATTCCCAAACCTACGCTATGTGAAGAATCCCTTAACAATGTGGACTCTCTCCGAGGGGTGTCTGAGACTCCAGACCATGAATGCCAGGATCCCTCCCCAACAAGGGGAGAAGGAGTGCTTTGGTAAGGGGCACATTCAAGGAGGCCAATTAAGGCCTTTTTCCGCTATGTGTGAAACCCTTAACAGTGTGAACTCTCTCAGAGGGAAATCTGAGACTCCAGGGCAAAAATGCTGGATCCCTCTCCAACAAGGGGAGAGGGAGTGCTTTGGCAAGGGGCACAAACATGGAGGCCGTTTAGGGACTGTTGGGCGGTAGGGGAGGACTAATACAGCAGACAGGGGAAATGAGAGTAGGTACGCTAGTACAGATGCCTACTGCCCTAGAGCTGCTAACGATAAAGGTAGAAGGGAAAAACCAAGAAAATAAAATAAGTATTCTGCCGAACTGAACGTAGCTTGATCAAAGTCAATAACCCTCATGATCTAAAATGAGAGGGCTAGCAGTGAGTTAAGGGTGAAAGAGCGCAGGCAGAATAAGGAGATCGTAGAAACATTGGAAACAAATGATAGCAGAGGGGAAGGGAAGATGTGGCCCGGGGGAAAGTTCAGCCGCCATTTTAATGTCAGGCCGGTATTGGCAGTCGTCACTGGGATGGTCACCGGGGATGCTGGAAAGACCTGGAGGATTCAGCATATTAACAAGGGAATTACTAAGACACAAAGTGACAGAGAGTAAACAAAGGATAGATGCAGTATTGCACAGTACAAACCATGGTGTTAAAACATGCGAATAAACGGGGGAGTAGAACATGACATAAAAAGAGTGGGTGGAACAGCGGTATCAGCAATATTCTTGGATGATGCATGGATCAGTGGAGAGGAGAGAAGATCAAAGGTAGTCCATGTTAGAGTCTCTGGAACGTTCTGAGTCGATCTCAGTATCAGAAAGTGCCTGTGTGGGCCTGGGTGTGCGACGTATGATAGTTTGGGCTGTTGTTTGCAAGTTTGCCCATGTTGCTTGATGCGTCTATATTTTGCACCCTGGGGAGAATGAGTTAATCTTTGTATTTTAGGCTAATTAAGGGTCCCGATAAGTGTTGCCCTGGTGCCCCCCTTCAGATCCAACCAGTCTGTTTCACTGGGGTTGCAGTGGTATAATGTGGGTTGTTATTAGCCGTGCGTAGCAATGAGGACATTGCCGGGGACTGGCTCGGTCTGTGAGATCTGGTGATTAGGTATTTTGTTTTTGGGCTCATATGGGTACGTTGCTTCTCCTCAGTGGTGCAGTGCCCTGATGTTTGCCCACGCTTTGTGCAGGTATTATTAGTCTATTTAGGCAGCCTCCTGGGATCGTGGGTGTGCAGTTCGTGCATTGGAGCAGACAGGCAGTTACGGTGGGGACTCAGTAGGATGCCACCAGGTATTAGCGCTATTTCAAATAGGTGCCACAGCAGCGCATACTATTCCTTAGGTTAGAGCGCCATCCAGCGCACGTCGTTGTAAAGACTTGCATTGTAATACCCACGCTGTAAAGACATTGTGATGCAATGCTCGCGTGGTAATGGATGTTTCCCATTTGAAAATGGTGAAGGGGCAAACATTTGGTATTACTTTTATGTAGTGAGTGACGCAGGCAAGCTTAATGAACAAACGTGAGGTCCAGGCTGGATCCTCCTCCAGATAAAAATATTGAAAAAAAAATTGGCAAATATCGCATTTTAAAGTGGAGTAATTTAGTTATAAAGCAAGGCTTTTAAAGCAGTGGGAGCATATAGTTTTGAAATATTAAACACATAAAAAACTGCCCTACATCTTACTGCATTAAAATGTTCAAAAGTTACTGTAAAGTGCAAATTGTACAATGCAACAACTTCAACCTTTTAAAGTGTGCACTTGCCCTGTGTCATGAACTGCATGCAGCATCCTATAACACAAGAACTGACCTATACTAAAACCTCAGTAGATTGGCTACGTCAATGGTTGTTAGCGGTAACAACAAGGATTTGTTTTAAATAGTTAACCTTCTAAATGTTTCAATTCTGTTATTTCAATCGTATTGAGGCCTGATGAAGAAGTTTTGACCTTCGGTTATGTGTGCTTTATGTTAGATATATGACCTTTTTCTCTGCACATTTTGTTCATCTGCACATCTTCAACCACCTCTCTTTCCTCTTCAGCACCCTCTTTTCACTCTTCCCCAAATGCACTTCCTTGCATCTCCCTCACTCCAGCACGTCAAAACATAAAGAGCCCTAATGGAAAATTCGCCCCTGCTCTCCTCCTTCATGGTATCAAGGACCTCCACGTGTGCCAGGTCTTCTGTTCCTATACCCCACATTTTCTACTTTCTTATTCAATCTGTTCACCAACACCATTAGTGTCCCCACACTTGTGAAAAGACCCGCTAAACCATTCTCCTCACTGGTGTTGCTATCTGCTGATCCACCAGGAATCTGGGGCTGCAGTTAAAAGTATTTTCCTCATGACACTGGTGGTCCCAAATAGGGCAAAACGTGTCTGATTGTTGAACAATTTAAAAGTGCTTTACTTGGGCTGTCCTAGTAGAGTTTAAACAGGTACTGGTATCAGACTGTCACATTATCTAGTACTTTTGCTTGGACTCATTGATGCTAAAAATTGGAAGGCCCTAATTCACAATCTGCATAAGACAAAGTCTCTACTCGTGACCTAATTAGGCGGTGGAAATCTACAAGAAGATAGGCAGGTGTAAAAAGGGGAATGCAGTGCGAAACTAGTTATGAGAAGTGTGTCATTTTATACTTGACATTACAATGGATGGATTTGTTGTGTTCCAGTACTCGCCATCTCATTGGGGTTGGTTGATAACCATAAATGGAAGGAAATTGGGATGTTAGCACCCAACTGCAAAAACACAGTGTTAATTATGTCCCTTTTAACTCATTCTGCAGTATTACATAAACATGATTCAATGCTGTGCATTGTTAAATGCACGTACATGTATTGCTCCCTAATGACAAGTAGACAATGTAAGAAAATTGCATGAAGATGACCCCGGCTAGACATTGTATGTCAACTGTGACACAACGAGCCAACGTTTTATATGCTCTGATTTTTTATATGTTAAGATTTTTGCACCCATTCAAGCTCTAGAGTTGAGGCTGTGGAGGTGTAAGATTCGCTCAATGCCTGTCAGTGGATTGCACCAATGGTTGGCCACTCTGCAGAGCGCACAGAGCAATGGTACCATTGTAACTGTGATTATATGCTTGTGATGGAGGTACAAAACACCTTAAACAACGATAGGGTGAAAGTAAATGAAAATGCAGTTCTTACAGGTAGGGGGGTGATTGCACTATGCCTTCAATAGACCCCTTTTAGCTCCTTGCATGCTGATGACGGGATCACCTCGTCATGCAGCACGTGGCCGTGTGCTGGTGACGAGCTGAGCTTGACATGGCCTCCGCGGAACGCCCACGCGGGGATAATTACCTTGCTGCGCTGGGCGTTCCATTGAGCGTGTGTGGCCATGACAATCTCAGCTTGTCATCAGCACACGGCCACTGCACCGCGGCGCCGCGTGCGGTCCCCCTCCTCCCTGCGCTGTGGGGGAATTAGCCTCGCGCCGAAGGGGTTAGAGACTTCATTTGTTTTCATCCCACTTAAAGCCACGGTGACAAGCATGACTTCTCTTTTCACTGGCAGCACACTTGAAACATAAAATAGACTGATGAGCTGACACTCTATGCCATGGGAGGGGAGGGGGTACAAATTAACTTCTGTCTGTAGCCCATATCAGAGCAGGGAGTGAGTGGAGGTGGCAAGCCAGCACATTAACAGGGAGAGTTGGCTCTGGCTCTAACATCCCGTTTACGAGCCGAACTCTGAAAATATCTGACATCTAAATCTTACAACAAACATCACGCTAGGATACCATAAGTTGTCTCCAAGATAGTATATATTTTAACACACAGAACCATTCCACCTTACCACATCAGTTTATTTGAAAAGTATTAGCTAAATTTGGGATTTTTTAAACATGTACAGAGGAATATTCCTGCCACAGCCCTGATGACAATCCTATAAGTGAACAAAGAGGCACTTCAGTTGGCATCAAACAGAATACATGACCTAGATTCTTATAATAGATGGAGCAACTTTGAAAGCCATTAAATCAAACACAAGAGATATTTTTTTGTATTGTGTACATCCTGCTCTCATATGTTATTTTAATCTGTTTATTGAGGTTCTCTCATATGTGAGAACGAACAAAAAGGTTGCTGAGTGAAAAAATGTATTTGCCTAGGATCAAACAATTTGGCCCGGCAGGGGTTTTCTAGGTTCACGCTGGACAATTCAGACACTAGATTGGTATCTGTTTCTGCCATTAAAGGTTAATACTTTGCAATTACTTAAGGATTTGAATAGCTTTTGGTGACAGTCAGAGTCCTCATTTTATTTTGCGCAATCTTACATAGTGCGAACTTGGGCTAGGTTTATCCAGTGTTTTGCAACACACACCATACATTATGTTTTCTAAGTGACACTGCAAGCAAAATATCCATTCCTGAATCCTGCTGTTGCTGAATCTTGGTAGGACCCCCACCCGACACTAATAGAGCAAGCACCATGTGCAACAATTGAAAGATCAGAATGTTGTCATCAGTGGCAAAACAAGAGGAAGTCTATGCCTTTCACACATTTTCTGCTCATTCACCCGGACTGGTAAACATCGCTGCCCCTGCACTTCAGTGCTTAATTTGTAAAAAAAAATTGGCCAGAGCCCTAATCAGGAGGCCACTGAAGTTTGTACCACACATTGCCCCTCCCAGCACTGCCAATGGCAGTTCCATGCAATTGCTAATCATCACGCCCATAACAAGTGTGACAATTCAGTCTATTACAGGCCCCCAAAGTTATAAGAATGTCTTGGGTGACAGTCAATAGTCATTTTTAATGTGTATTGAAATAACAGTTTTTGTGCTCTTCTTTAAATTAGACAGACAGTGCCACCATGTGGCAGACTGTTACAAGCCCCAGTGCTGATATTTAAGTGCTGGTGCCAAGCACCGGAAACCACTGGCTCAAATTATGCATTGCTTCAGCTCCAAGAAAGTGACAATTCTTTTGCAATGCTCATGATGGAGCAGTGAAGTGCATGCTTTGTGAGAGTGTGTGCGCACTGGGGAAGGCAGTGTGTTCACCCGCACACACACCCACACATGCTAAAGGGAACAGTGCTCTACAGACGAGTGAACAATACCTGAATTTACATCGCATTATATCAAAGTATGGGGTTGCAAGATGAGGTTCAATTTACCAAAGATATATGAATCTAGAATCTCCTTCAATGCATTTATACAATAGAGTTATCCATACTTGCAAGGAGAGTGGTCACATTGAATTAAGGTAAGACCGTGAGGGTGAATGTACTGATTTTTTAACATATTAAAGAGGGTGAGACCAGGCTGTGTCCTGGTACCCTACTTTTTTATTTTGTACCTAAATTAGATGATAAACTACTGAAGGAGTGTCAAGAGTCACCAATAACAGTAGATAGAGCAATGTACTACTTTCATACACCCATGATGCTGTCTCAAATTGTAGGAACAAAAAGAACCGGGGGTCTATAACGGAGCTTCAAGTACTCCGAGCTGCTGCAAAACTCCTACATAAGTGAGTTAGGCGCTAATAGAGCTATATAAGTCTCTATATCAGAATGTGTGCCAGCCTGCCAGGACAAACCTGTCGAAGGACCTACTGAGATTGTTGGTAAGACCCGTACAGAGATGTGTTGGATTCCCATCAAATAGGTATGTAGATCAAGTGTTCTCATTTGGTCATCCAAAAATGGGGTGGTATGTCTCTTGATCAATGAGACCCATCCATCGCCCTTACTCAATTGGGTCACACCATCAATCGCTACGGTACCCATGAACAAATGATAAAGATGGGATCGAGTGCAGTGCATAAATCAAAAGATGTGTGAGTTAAAAACAAGGGGTAAAAGGATCAATAGGCGAAAAACTCTAATGTAATTTGTCCTTTCCCTCAAACAAACAAGAACAATGCAGAGGAAGCAGTCTAAACATATAACTGCATTTACAAGGCCAACATGTTTCAGCCGGTAGGGACAAAATCCCATGGCTTTCTTCAGGGCCAGAGTTCTAAGCATTAGCTACTGCATACATAAAGTGAACGTAATGACAATCTGTAAAGGATATACATAAATAGTCCAAAATCGTGTTCCTCTGTACCAAACGGTGTCTCTTACATCTGTTACCAAGAAACAAGAAATAAATTGTAGTAAGTCCTATCAAAACAGGAAAGACCTGGCACTGGCTTCTACTAAGTAAGCCAATTTATTTTACTAATGTTACTCACCTGAATAGTACAGGGAGCGTACCTCACCTCTCCTGGAACCCAGCTCAGGAAAAAGGAGGCCCCGCTCTGTGAAGACAAGGAAGGGGTAATGAACGGAAGGGTGGACAGTACTACTCTATCTCTCCCTCCAATACATAATATAGCCCCTATAACAGTCAAGCTTCACAGAGCCACAAAAAATCCTAAGGGTGGAATAAGTCACAGAGCCCATAAAAGTCCCAGGTTCCCAAGATCCATCACTTAATGTAAAAAGCTTTCCTCTAAATATGAGTGTCCTCAATAGGATGGAGCTAAACTGTAGCAGGTTTAGATCTGGGCTAGCAAAAGTTTGACAGACCAAGCCTGGTCTCATATCCCAGAAACATAGGTGAACCAGTCTATGCCACCCCAAAAGAAAAAAGGCCAAAAATAAATCCTAATGAGCCACTAACCTGTCCGGCGTTGTCTCATTGCAGGACCCGAGCTTCGTGGGAGGCAAAAATGGCTGCCCACAGGAAGCTTATAAAGGAGATAGGGGCGGAGTATCACGTACTCTCGCGGGATTCGATTGAACTACAGAGTGATGTCCCAATCCACTGTGTTGTAGTTCACCCAAGAACTACAAGATGACATCATTACGGCCATCTTTGTAGTTTAAATTAGGTGGGAGCTTGGGGGCCTATTTATGCACCAGTTTTCGTCACTCTTCCACCATGCTACATGGTGCAAGAGCGATGCAAACCGTACATGTGATTTATGAAGCAACACAAGGCACATTTGTATGTCCCTGAGTGGCTCAAAAAATTTGGAGAAAGGCAACACAGTGCAAATCAATTTGTTGCCTAACTCTGCCCTGGGAAGCCGTTTCATGGGCGTTGCGTGAGTGTCTCTACGCAACTTCCATGGTTTTTGAAGCATTCCCAGATTCACCAGAACTGGTAAACCTGGAATGCGCCAAAAAGATACACCTTCCCAGGAGAGGTATAACGAAGAGAAATAGCTTTATTTCTCCTTGTTACTTTCTCTTTCTATGTGTGCTGCATTCTGCAGCACAAATAGAAAGTGGAATATGCCTCTCAGGATTGTTTTTTGTGCAGGAAGGTGTCCCTTTCTGTACAAAACAATCCTACATGCAACTCAGGCAAACTTGCACCATGGTGCAAGGGGGCCTACATTGGCTCTCGGCTGGTAAAAGAGTCCCAGTGCAGAGGAAAAGGCAGGAATGTGCTGTGTTACCTAAAATACAACACATTCCTGCCCTTTCCCTATTATACAGTGCTGTGCAGCTAGGTGACTTGCACTCACCAAGGCCGGCTTTTGGGTGATGTAACTGGTGCGACCACACTGGGCACAGACCTCAAAGGGGCAGCTAATTCACACAAGCGCTTTCATCACTATAAATATATAGCAGAAAGTTATAGTTCTTATTTTAAAATAAGGCTGATGCACCTTCGATTTGGTAATTTTGCCTCACTAGACCTGTTACCAAAATGGGTTGACGCGCCACCAGTGAACAGATGCAGACTGTGCTTGCTTCATTGAGAAACTGCGCTGCACATATTGTGTATCTGTCTTTGTATCTTACCGAAATGAAGATGTTGGCTATGTTGGCTATGTTCAGTATTTCCTCAGTTTGGTATAAGAACATGGCATCAAACAATAATATTCTGCTTGAGAGGGGTTGTATGATGGAACCACAAATGCATTTACCACGCATGCCTTTACAACACGGTCAATACAGCAAATGCATCATTACTATGCATCCCTTTACCACGCAAATCATTACAACGACTTGCCTCAGAGAAGCACCGGACTTTGGGATAGTATAAGTTACTATTCCAACTCCAGTCTGCGCAACAGTAGGTAAAGTGTTGGATTTAAAATCGAACACCAGTCAAACAATGCGCTCTCTAAAGCAAGTCATTGTAAACACTTGCGTGGGAAAGGAATGCGTGATAAAGACACTTTCGCGGTTTTGACCGCATTGTAAAGGCACTGCGTGGTTTCTGGCTGCATGGTGAAATTTGGTTTTACCTTGAGAGGTAATTTCTGCTCGTTTTATTAAATTTATGAGCAAAGTAGAACAGCTACCATTAAAAAGGAGCCAGCTGCAAGCGGGGATGGCGACTTGTGAATCAAACACACTTGGATCCTCAAATCGAAACATCACATGATGGGATTGTAGTTTATAATGCGCATGATTGTATTACATGAATCTTAAGTTCTGATGTTTAAGAGGATATTAACTGCACATTGTTTTATGTATTTTGAACACAAACACACCAGTGGGCATGGATACAGATTTCCTCCGCGGTGCAGGTCTTGCTCTTGGAATTGTATGCTGGTATTTGTCTTTTTAAAGGTAAAGTTTAATACTGAGGAAGTGTGTACTGGATATCCTATAATGCTGCAGGAGGCTTGGAAAAGACAGTTGGAACACTTCAAGTGGGTATGCACATAATGAGAACAGTATGCTATTTAGTACTCAACTGGGAGTGGGTTTTGCAGGTGTGTGGATATTTTTGGATGGTTTTCATTAACTGAAATACATTTAACCTTACATTCCTAGTTCCTATGGAGCATACATATTGGGACAAAGGAATTCAACAACACTTAACGTCACTTTTCTCCTACACCTTGTTAATGCAGATGGAGCAGAACATATTTCTTAGAAGGATATTAGGCTTCCTCAATCTGTGCCTACCCTTGCTATGCCTGAACTTTCCCTTATATACATGATAACGTTAACAATTTGGAGCATTTCTAGAGTAAGTTTTGCGAAGGCTATTGTAAGGAATGTTCCAATGCAAGAGCAATAAAAGTCAATTAAAGTTCAATGGATTCAATATGTAAATTATTAGTTTTGTTGTCTGGGTAGATCCAACCTCGTTTGTTAAAACACACAAACGGAGATGGGAGGCTGCTTCTAAAAAATCTAAACACTGGCAATTGCTCAGGTTAGCACTCCAACCCACCGTTCTTTTGCTTACCACGGCACCTCATTTTAGACCCAGACATATGCAAATCAGTCTTGACCCTGCTCCACATGGGAACAGTCAAGGCCAAACTGCCAATCCAGGTCCTTCCTGAACTGGAACACAAGCAACCCAGGACTGGTTTCGCCCTAGTTACAGACTCATCAGCCGGGTAGAGCTTGGTTTCAGAGACATAGTGAGCATGGAACCCATGTCTGGCGATACCCATGCCACCTAGGGCGGTACATGAAACGCACAAAAGATGATGGGAGGCTGCTTGCAATAGGTCTAATCACTGGCAATTGCTTGGTGTTGCACTACAACCCATCACTTGTTTGCACATCATGCCACCTCAGTTTAGACCTAGTAATATGCAATTCAGTCTTGACCATGCTCCTCATGGGAACAGTCCAGCCCAAACTGCTGCGCCAGGTCTTCCCATGTGTTTCAGTTCAGGGGTTCCCCATGCCACTCTCAGGAGTGTGATGGTAAGTAGTTGTGACGATACGGTCAATAGCAGTGCTTGAAGGGGCAATGTGTGGTGCAAGTTGCAGTTGTCTCACGACGAGGGCCCTGGCACTTATTTTTTTTTTTTTTACAAAATAAGCACTGAAACATGGTTACATTGGTATACACATAATTGGTCCATTTCAATTACTTATACATACCTAGTATCAGGTACTACGTATACTCAGGGCCTGTAAATTGAATGCTGCAATTGGGCTGTAGCACTAATTATGCTACTTACTAAAGTAACTTGTAAAATATGTCTCAGGCCTGCTACTGCAGCCTGTAGTGCAGTTTTAAATTGCCATTTCGACTTGGCAAAATAAACAAGCCTAAACCTTTTATTTTAATACTTATAAGTCACTCCAAGGTGGACTCTCTAGGCAAATGGGCAGGGTGCATGGTACTTAAAAAGTAAGACATGTGTACTTAAGTTTTACATGCCCTGACAATGAAGCCCCCCTACAGTTGTTTTTCACTGTTGTAAGGCTATCTCTTCCATAGGCAAACACTGGGTTACCTTATTACACTTAATAAATGATAACTTCAGTACCAGGTTCAAGTCTCGGAGTTGTCTCAACATCCTGTGATTCTGGGCAAATCACTTAGGTGCACAGACAAAATATCCAGAATTAAATTTCGATATACAATTATATCGAAGTTTAAATATCGAAGGGACATAATATAGAAGGTAAGTAATATCAACACTCTTAATATCGATATTAGTAATATCGAAGTAAATAATTTTGATGTTACTAATATCGATTTTTTAATACATTTTGTGTATATTATATTGTATTTATAATTTTTTTTATGTAATTTAATTAAATGTTGTATTTTAGTACTGTAGCGGGTTGGGGTTTTATAGGGGCATAGGGTGGGAAGTAATTTAATTATGTTAAATTAATTATTAATTAGTAGGAATTATTAATTAATTTAATTAATTGGTAATTATTTTTAATTATTTTTAATTAATTGATTAAATGATAAATATGTTCTGTAGTGGGTTATGGGTTTATAGGGGAATAGGGTGGGAAGTAATCTAATTAAGTTAAAATAATTATTAATTAGTAGTTATTATAAAATATTTTTTAATAATTGGTAATTACATTTAATTAATTTGGTAATTAATTTTAATTAATTGATTAATTGATAAATATGTTCTGTAGCGGGTTGTGGGTTTATAGGGGAATAGGGTGGGAAGTAATTTAATTATGTTGAATTAATTATTAATTAGTAGGAATTCTTAATTTCATTAATTGGTAATTATTTTTAATTAATTTTAATTAATTGATTAATTGATAAATATGTTCTGTTGCGGGTTATGGCTTTATAGGGAAATAGGGTGGGAAGTAATTTAATTATGTTGAATTAATTATTAATTAGTAGGAATCATACATTAATTTTAATTAATTGGTAATTACATTTAATTAATTTGGTAATTATTTTTAATTAATTGATTAATTGATAAATATGTTCTGTAGCGGGTTGTGGGTTTATAGGGGATTAGGGTGGGAAGTAATTTAATTATGTTGAATTAATTATAAACTAGTAGGAATTAATAATGAATTTAATTAATTGGTAATTATTTGTAATTAATTTTAATTAATTGATTAATTGATATTTATGTTCTGTAGCGGGTTATGGGTTTATAGGGGAATAGGGTGGGAAGTAATTTAATTATGACGAATTTATATATTAATTAGTAAGAATCATACATTAATTTTAATGAATTGGTAATTAATTTTAATTAATTGGTAAATAATTGTAAATAATTCATTAATTGATAAATGTGTTCTGTTGCAGGTTGTGTATTTATAGGGGAATATGGTGTGAAGTAATTTAAATGTAATTAAGTAATAATGATTTTAAATTCATTGTTAAGGTAATTATATAATTGTTAAATATTTAATGATTGGTAATAAAATATAAAATGGTATTTTTTATTAATTATTTTTGGTTACATATATTTAGCTAATCATGTTTTGAATAATTATGTATATGTATTGTAAATGGTTTATATTTATTTAATAGTTCATATTTTTAATATTATTATTATTTTTTTATAAGTATGTCATTTTAACCCCTACGCTATCCAACACTTTCCCTACTGTTGCACTCTCTGGAGTGGGAATAGTAATTTGTACCCCTACGCTATCCAACACTTTCAATACTGTTGCACTCTTTGGAGTGGGAATAGTAATTGTTACCCCTACGCTATCAACACTTTCCCTACTGTTGCAGTCTGTGGAGTTGGAAAAGTAATTTTTACCCCTACGCTATCCAATACTTTCCCTACTCTTGCACTCTCTGGAGTTGGAATAGTAATTTTTACCCCTACGCTATCAAACACGTTCCCTACTGTTGCACTCTCTGGAGTGGGAATAGTAAATGTTACACCTACGCTATCCAACACTTTCCCTACTGTTGCACTCTCTGGAGTAGGAATAGTAATTTTTACCCCCACGCTATCCAACACTTTCCCTACTGTTGCACTCTCTGGAGTGGGAATAATAATTTTTACCCCTACGCTATCCAACACTTTCCCTACTGTTGCACTCTCTGGAGTTGGAATAGTAATTGTTACCCCTACGGTATCCAACACTTTCCCTACTGTTGCACTCTCTGGAGTTGGAATAGAAATTGTTACCCCTACGCTATCCAACACTTTCCCTACTGTTGCACTCTCTGGAGATGGAATAGTAATTTTTACCCCTAGGCTATCCAACACTTTCCCTACTGTTGCACTCTCTGGAGTTGGAATAGTAATTGTTACCCCTACGCTATCCAACACTTTCCCTACTATTGCACTCCCTGGAGTTGGAATAGTAATTGTTACCCCTACGCTATCCAACACTTTCCCTACTGTTGCACTCTCTGGAGTTGGAATAGTAATTTTTACCCCTACGCTTTCCAACACTTTCCCTACTGTTGCACTCTCTGGAGTTGGAATAGTAATTTTTACCCCTACGCTATCCAACACTTTCCCTACTGTTGCACTCTCTGGAGTGGGAATAGTAATTGTTACCCCTACGCTATCCAACACTTTCCCTACTGTTGCACTCTCTGGAGTGGGAATAGTAATTTTTACCCCTACGCTAACCCACACTTTCCCTACTGTTGCACTCTCTGGAGTGGGAATAGTAATTGTTACCCCTACGCTATCCAACACTTTCCCTACTGTTGCACTCTCTGGAGTGGGAATAGTAATTTTTACTTATACGCTATCTAAAATGTATTTAGCTTTTTTAATAGTTTTATGTTGTTATTAATTGTTATGTATATTATTATTTTATGTATATAAATGTTTCGGTAATTTATTATATTTTTATTTATTTATAAGTAATGAAAATAATTAATTTAGAGTTATCAATAATGAAAAATATATTATGTATTATATATTTATTATTATTAATTTGTATTACATTATGTATTAATTTTAAATATTATAGTATATTTTTAAATATGTTTATTACATTTATAAGTATTATTTTGTTAATATTGCATTTTTATTTTATTAAAATAAAACAATATTTTACAAAAAACGATATTTTTGACATTCTATATATTTTTTCCGATATATTTGTACTTACCTTGTTAGGGATAGGATTCCGATATTTTTGCCATCGATATTTTTGTTGCGATAATTTTGTATCTCGATATTTGTGTATTCGATATTTTGTCATAGATTCAATCACTTAATCTACCCATGCTTACAAAAAAAGAAATGTACCCTACTGTAATGTATCTGCTTCCTGTGTTAAGCTTTCCAAAACCTTTGAGTCAAGTTTGTGCTATATAAAACTCCCAAAAAATAATACTTCTTTCGCATACTTGAATTGTTCTTTAAAATCATCTTTTATAGCAAAGTTGGATTTTAATTTACTATTCTTAAAATGGCACTTTTAGAAAGTTTATGCGCAACAACAAAAAACCACTACTAATGATTTTTCAACATCTAACAATTCTCAATCATACGTGACATTCATAGTGATTGGAAGAATTTTGTTTCTTTTTTTTTCTTTTTTATATATATACTCAATTGAATCAGTTAATGTTATTATTTCAATGAACATTCTCACAATTTTAGAACCACATAAAAACCATACAAACATGTAGACAAAATTGCTTGTCAAAAGGATATGACATTCCATTACATATCACAGTTATGGACATTTAAAAAAGATAAGAGAGCTCAAATTCCAAAATAAATGAAAGAAAATAAATAGGAAAGTGAAAGTAGAAAGAAAGACCACCAAGGGGAGGGATGAAAATATGAACGACTTTTGTTTCGAAAGAATCCTAAAGATCCAACACATCCCCAAGAGGGATAATTAACCAAACAGTCCTGTGTTCAGGACATCTACACATCAATTTCTTTTTCATTATAAGGCATTGTAACCATAATGACCTGACACTCAAGTTTAAAAAGCGCTTGTTTGGTTAGACACAGAAGGTCAACACGTTTCAAACTTCTAAAACGTTTTTAGTTGGGGTTATCATCAGGACTTGGAACCAAGGAGCTGAAGTTCAAAACAAAAAGGGAAACGAAAAAGTGCATGTGTTACCATTTAATCCATACATTCTTCAAGCACTCTAACCATTCTCTAATCATGTTTTGAGTTTTTACCTTAATTCAGGGCTTTCTTCAGTGGCACAGATTGTGCTCCCTCAAGGGTGTAATAAATACCACTATTGCGCCGAAAGAGAGAAGAAAAGGAACAGAATGATTTTAATGCACTGGACCTAAAAGCATGGTGGGAGCAGTTCTTTAACTTTAGTTGGCTTACTTCATATATTCGTGAAAGCCTTCCTTTAAGTTGCTCTGAAGGAAAAGATTTGCGAGGATTGTTTGCACATCTAAACAAAAAAGGATGAAAAAACTGAACATTTTTGGAAAGCTCGTACGATGTCAATTTTGCTGTAAAAATAAATTTACACAAGGGCTCATGTGCGTACCTCGAAAGGAAGTGTCCGCGCTGCTCGTCAATTGATCCGTCTTTCATGGGAAACCGTGCTTAGGTGTTTATAGCAATCTATGAAGGAGCAGAGAGGTTTTAAGAAGTGAGGTTTTAATAAATAAACAGCCGCACTAAAAAGGTGGGTTGCATGTGTTCAAAGCCATTAATGCCGATCTACTTTCACCTTTCCGCTAATGTCTGGCTTTTGTGTTGTTGCGCATATTATCTGATTGGTCCAGCCATGCTGATTATGGTCCAGAACCGTTTATAGATTTACACTTTTAGAAAGTTGGCATTTTCCTGCCTAAACCTAATGTACCTTTTTGCCAGTGTCCAGGGTCACATGACTTTGACTGGCTCACTTGTGGTGTGGCATGTATCCCTTTCAGTTACAGGGACAAAAGGGCCTTGGGTGTGGGGCAGGGTGTTGCTCTCCTGAAGAGGATGGCCTGGGGGTTGTACTCAACCCTCCATGAGCTTCAAAGGATAGTCTAAGGGATGTTCCCATCCCCCTCCTGAATTCTAAGCCACTGACAAATGCAGCTCTCACCTAGCCCTACCTGCCTTTATTCCTGTAGTTGGATTGGAGCCAAATTCAGAAAAGAGGGAAGGTTAGACAAAGGAGGCAAAGAAAATGCTTTCTCCAGGATTGCCTTCCTTAAAACATTCTAACACAGAAATCTACAAAATGTATTAACAGCGTGCAGAGATATTTGTGATTATCAGGAAGTTTGGAGGGTACGTGATGCGCATGCACAAGTGTTCAGTCCTGCAGAAAATCCGGCAATACATGTGTTTAATCTGATTATTCACAAAAATTATTGCATCCTCCACATCCTCCTTATGTTCCGGAATTCCTGTGATTCTAAGATTCGACCTTCGGGAGTGATTTGCCAATTCCTCATGTTTTATCCCTACTGCTCCTAGCTGTTTTTCGATTTGCTGCACAGTCCCCACTGCCAGTATCCTCACAATCTGAGAGACATTGCTCCATCTCTTACATTTTATCCAGAACTTGTGAAATTTTCACCTCTAGGCTAGCTAGGTTGTTTTCCACTTGTTTAGCAATTATTTGTTGCATAAACTTAATTGACTATTACCTCCGAAATCTCTCATCAAACCCCTTGCAGGGCAACAGATACTTCAATCCATTTTTTTAAAAACAATTTTTATTTATCTGATGGGTCACAGGTTAGTTTAAAATTACAGAATTTGAAAGTACAATGGCGTAAAGCATTTAAACATCTTGTTCTGGCATTATGAAATGTATGAGAAAAGGAGCAGCAACACAGATTGCAAAAGGAATTGATGGATTCTGTAGTTTGCACCAAAACACCAATTACTTTGATTACAGGGCAGCCTAATGGCCATGACCATGAAGATAAGGAAAATTAGCATGACAGCAAAGAACACAAACAACTGTGGGTTTGAAAACTTATCAACTTGGGTCTCAGTAGCCCAATACTGAAGGTTGATCAAAAAAACCAAAAAACTTTAAAGTGATGCCAACTTGTACTGAGCAGAAATATTAGAAAAATTCAGACATTAGAAATGTGGAAGAGAATTCTGATTACACACTGACCTCCAACAGGAGCCAGGGGCATAGTCTACACGTGAGACAAAGAAGGCTTGCTAAACACAACATTTAAGTTTCACCTTTCAGTACAGAGGGAAATATAATGCTTCAATCACTTTTAACAGTTCTGCTAGAGTGCTGTTCCACCCACAATTTGGATGTATTATGCCCTCAGCTATGGACAAGCTCTGATATCCCTTAGGGGACTGCCCTTCGATCTTTACTTCCCCTGGTGGCTTATTAGAGCTGACTGCGCACTCATCCCTGAACCCTGGAATGTTGGGCTGCTCAGGGTACTCAATTTACTCGGAAAGCGCGGAAAGAATTGTCTCTGCTTACGTTAGTTCTCCAACTGCCTCCACCAAACTCTTATGGCTCCAGCGTGGCGTGGAGCATTCAAAACCCTATCCTCTCTCATAGGGTACTGATCCAATCTTCCAATTTTTACGAACCAGTTCCATCATACCCCCAGCAGGCGATTGCTCCCCTCAGTTGTTTACACCTTCCACCCTGTCCCCAGCAGAGGGCGTCTTGTTTTCCGGTATCTGTCACAACTTAAGGGGGCCCCATGGCCTTTACTGGCTGAGATGAAGAGTTCCATCTTCCCAGCTCCGAGTACACCATCTCTGACCCTAACTAGTATTCCACTAGCATCTCCTGAGACTTTCTGGCCATTTTTCCTTTGGCGTTATTTAACCAGTTGATGCTTGGATCTCATAACCCCCCTCCCGTCAAACGTGCATGCTTGCCATCGGAAGGTTACCTTATTTGCCTTGATGCCTCCTTATAGTCACTACCCGTTACCTTAAAAAGTAGCGCCTGTCGCCTTTGGGCAACCACCTCCCCCCCCAACACTTGCGGACCCTGTTTACTTCTTGATGCTAAAACTCTGAAGTGCAATGTCCACTCTGAATCCACTCACTGGGGCTGTCCTCTCAATGCAAAGGCGGGGCAGGATAAACTGGAGGAGAGGCTTCTTCAGGCATCATATATCCTGGAGAGATGCCTCCTGGCCCCACGATTATCTGCCGACTCCAAAGCCAGAACCACAGCCATTGATTATAAAAGAATAAGACAAGGCTGCATGGAGTGCACAGCATAGTACTGTGGCACAACGTAGCTACTGCCGCTTTTTTCAGGCTATTAACTTCAGGTCGCGGTCAGAGCTCCCTTTCAGATTGGTTCATGGCAGCTGTGTCGGCATGAAGGAGGGGTAAGAGATGAGGCTTGTCACGAGCAACGCCTACACGCCATCCATGGGGTCATAAACCTTAGCATGTAATGTGTAAAATAAATAGGCCTTTACATGAGCAGAAAAATGCCACATGGAGGCAGCAAAAGTTAGTTACTACTCAACTCAGGAGCTGCTGGCTATCCACAAAACGTGTAGTAGGATTGTGTTATCCTTATGGGAACAGGTCAATGAGCAGAAGCATTTCTAAATGATTATTTCCTGACTGTAAAAAGAGCCCATTAATATTTGGCAAGAATATATTTATATATATATATATATATATATATATATATATATATATATATATATATATATATATATATATATATATATATATATATATATATATATATATATATATATATATATATATATATATATATATATATATATATATATATATATAGATATATATTACCTACTGGCGGTCGCCAGTAGGTAGTTATAGTTAGGACCTAGCTACAATAGGAAATCCGCAAAATTCTATTGGGAATAACTTTGGCGCCGGTTGAGGAATTTGCATGTAATTTTCCAAAATTTTGGCCAGATCCACTCCGCTCCTTCCCTGAAAGTGGGGGCTGAGAAAAAAGGGGGGTCCCAAAACGTGTTTTCCCCATGCAATTTTCCATAGGACGATCTGACACAGCTACAGCTCGAACCGCTGAACGGATGTATGCCAAACTTTGCAAAATTGTAGGGATTGGTACGCAGATGTGCCTTTGCTATGTTTGGTGAAATTTGCTCCAGTGGTTTTTACGAAAATTAACTTCAAAAACACATATATATCTATAGGCGCGCTCCGAGTGCTCACCGGTACGCGTACCGGGGAGCGCACCCGGCGCGCTATGGGAGTGCACGAGCGGAAAGGTGATTGGCTGTCGGATGTCTGTCAACATTCTAAACATTCCGGAGAGTCCGCCATCTTGTGTCTCGGTAAAATCGAGACACCTGAGGTGAAAATAAAAAGGGGGAAATGATTAAAAGGGGGCAGGGTAGACACCCCCTGACCCCATAGGTTTTCTGAGGGGGCCTACAAGGACCCTGAAGGGCACAAAAACTTTATTTATTTTTTTAATTTTCGCGGGGTAAGCGCTGGGTGCGTTCCCAGGTGCGCTCTCCAGTACGCGCACCCTGAGCGCACCACGGGGGAAAACAGTGTAAAAAAATAGAGTAAAAAAATAATTTAGAGTGCTTAGAGGTAAGTTAGCTCTGAAAAGAGCTGTTGTGTTATGTGGGTGTTTTTTGTACCTACAAGTAGGTACCAATGCAGAGTCTCAAATTCAAGAGGAAGACTCTATTCCCTTCTTCATTCTATATGACCACTCTTTCCTCAACATCACTGCTCTGTTATTACCCTTCCACACCCCATTCCCTTACTCCGTTTTCTTCACTTATCCTCATTCCCCTTGTTCACTCCCTTTCTCCTCACTCGCCTTCCACACTCACCTTCTTTCAGTCCCCCTAGTTCACTTCCCTTCCCCTCTCGTCCCTTTCTTTGCCCCCTCACTCATTTTCCTTTGTTCTCTGACTACACTCCACTTCACTCACTCCTTTTGAATTTGTAAAGAATACAGCTCTTTTTGGAGAATTGGAGGTAGTTCTAAAAAGAACAGTTTTTTTCATCTTTTTTATGTTTTTTTTCTGAACAAAAACAAAAACAGGGAAATCCAAACTGCTAAACAGGAGCAAAAAAAAAGGGAAAAATTAGGGCTGAGGACAGCAGAGGTGGTTTTCCCTTGTGCGTACAATGTTGATTATACTCTGTTCTCCGTAACAAAGAAGTTCATCACACTGTTTACACTTGATAGTGATATCATTGAAAACAGGCTGAATATTGGGGATCAGCTGCTCAGGTCTTCCTCTCACGGATGATGTTGTTGCTCCTCCAGTGGATGTTGAGGCGCCATCTCTTGGGGGAGTACGTGCCAGGTCTCTGACACTCTCCCGGGCATAGTTCTGGGGGTGCCTCCGTTGGACATGGCGAATCATTGTGGGGTTGCCAAAACTGTACTTTCTTCTAGGGTCACCCCGTGAAAGAACTGTTTGGCAAATTTTACACTCCACCTTTGGAGCATTAACCTTTTTTTCACCTGGTGGTATGGTAAAAAATGTCCAAATAGAGTGCTCCTTTACCTTGGGCTGAGGAGGCTCCTCCTCAATGAAGCCATCTGAGTTCTCACTGCTGCTGGATGGTCCGGCAGCCATTCTTTTCACTAAATAGAAGAACAGAAAGGAACAGGTCTTGCTGTTTCCAAAGTGAAAGAAGAAGTGAAGGAAATGGGTGGGGTTTTCATTAGTTGTAAAAAAAAGTGTTAACAACCAATGAAAAGAGTTATTTTAAGGTCACATGACTTGACGCGCTCACGCTGCGCGCACCGAAGTGCTTCCGGGGGCGCTTACGCGGCGCGAACGTATGCGCTTCTGGGGGCGTTTACGCGGCGCGAACGTAGGCACTTCCGGGGCGCTTACGTGGCGCGCCTAAATGACGTTTTGCTAGCTTTTCAAAAATGTATTTCATGTTAAAATACGGTTATTTAAAATCAAAAATACTAATTTTATAGGTATGCCACTGAATATCTTGCATTATTATTTAGTATAAATACATACTTTTTCCGCACGCGGAAATAGCGCTCTCGCTGCGCTCTCGGGTGAGCTTACCGGTGCGCACACCCTGAGCGCTCCAAGAGAAAATGATAACAAAAACCTACATGAAAAATACATTGAAAATTTTTGGGGGGAGAAAAAAAAATAATAATAATTAATAGTTAAAAAAACAGCTAATAAAAAAAAATTCAATTTAAAAATCGTAGGTGACAAACTTGACATACAAAGGAATTCGGTTTTAAAAAACCTTTGAAATTCACTGAAAAAGCCATAGGTTTCACACCAGTTATAGTTAGCTGAACATTTTACTCATACAAAACCATTGAAATTCCTACGTTATAGTTAGCTGGACTCACTATAACTCGCGCGCCCGCAATCCACTGCTGATGATGTCACATAATACATCATTCATGACATGGTCAGTGACATCACTGATCACATCACTGATGACATCTCAAATGACATCACTGATGACATCACTGGTGACATGATCCATGTGATAATATGATGCACCTGCTCACACTCTACTCTAATCTTTGATACACCAAGTGTTAAATACAAACTACCATTCCTGAAATTATTGACACACCAATACCATTAACTACATACACAATCACTGATTCCTAAGTCTACACACACATCCACTCATTCACCCATACAATCACTCATACATACAGTCACTCATCAATACAACACTATCATATGCACTCATTCACCTATACAGACACTGACACACTGCCACTCATCCATGGAGTTACTCACAAACCTAGTCAGTCATGCAAAGAATCAATCCTACTCCCATTTTCTCATCTATACAGTTATACACACATAAACTTACTTATTCAAACATATACTAACACATACTTACTCTCTTTTACAATAACTGATACAAGTACACATTGATCCATACAGTCACATACGCAATCACAGACTCTGATGTATAGTCATTGATATATGCCAACTCTCACATGCACTGTGTTTTACATATGTACTTACTTGGACATGTAGCACTGAGATATCCATTCACTCACCAACACATCCATGCACACAGTCAACCGCCCATACAGCTGTTTCCACTTGCACTCTTGAACCCATACACCTAGTGAATCAACTGCTCACACATCTATGCACAGAGTCACACACCTCCCAGCCACTCCCACACACCCTCACCCTCACATACAAATACTTGGGCAACCAATCAAAAACCCATATAGCCACTGATATATCTACTAATCAACACATTCAGCACCTTACACAACAACAGACGTAATGATGCACACATACAGACAGTTTAGTCACTAACCCATGCATTCAGTAAGACACATTTAATCACTCCCTCATACAGTCAGTCACGCACCAACTAAATCCTTCATCCAGACACTTATACACTCATTCATTCTTCAATATGTAAAACATATTTAAACTTTACAGTAACACACAAATGATGTCTAGAACTTTACAGAAACACACAGACACTGGATGATGTCATCAGTGATGTCCTCAGTGATGTCATTTGAGATGTCATCAGTGATGTCATCAGTGATGTCACTGACCATGTCATGAATGATGTAATATATGACATCATCAGCAGTGGATTGCGGGCGCGCGAGTTATAGTGAGTCCAACTAACTATAACGTGGGAATTTCAATGGTTTTGTATGAGTAAAATGTTCAGCTAACTATAACTGGTGTAAAACCTATGGTTTTTTCAGTGAATATATATATATATATATATATATATATATATATATATATATATATATATATATATATATATATATATATATAATATATATATCTGGGTGCAAGGCCAGCGTTGTTCTCACACTGCTCTTACGCAACATGCTCCTTCAGGGGAAAAAATGCAAGATTCCTGGTTGATGCTACCGCCCCATGTTCTGGCATGTTCAGCAACGACTTGCTACACTATTCTCTTTGTCTTCTAGGGTGTTTTTCTCTCTTTTTTATCTGCAGGAACTGGCAACTTAAAAGCTTTAATGTAGGTTTGGATTTCAGGTTACACAACAGAGGGCGGCTTCTCAAAAACCATACTACTTGCAATATAATCCTCACACTCAAAAATTGTGTAACTAACTAGGGCAGGACACCTTGGGGTGCAGACTATGATCCTGCATTAATTAATTTGCTCACCAAAGTGTGAGAATGATATTGATCACGTGCAAGCTGTTAGTAGGTGCCACCAGTTCTACACTTTACTTCATACATCACATGTTCTCATTATTTTTCTTTACCTTATTCAGTCTGCCACTCCCATCCACATGAACAATTCCCACCATGTTAATTTTCACCAGCCTGACATAAAGCTTCTCTAAATGGAAAGGATTCACATCTACCTCCAAAATAGCTTCTCAAAAACCACAAAACTGGCAATCTGTTCTGTGGTTACAATAGTGAACTGGCACCTCGATCATCAAGGCATCCAAAAATGTGAACAATTCAATAAAAACAACATTCATCCTTATATTGGAAATGAACAAATATTGGTCCTTAGCAGTCCAATCACTTCTGAATCCAAATTTCCTCAAAACCGGCAGAAGAGATCTACTTGGTATTCCTTTCACCAAAGTGTCTGTGGACCAACACATACTGGCAGAAACACCCTGAATGGCATATTTTCCAAGTATTAGCGTCATTCACTTTTTTTATTTGATCATTACAACAATTGTCTACCTATCAAGGCCCCGTGTGCCAATAATGCAACCAACAACCTGACACACTGCTGGAGCACTCTAAGCTATTCCAACCTAAAACACTCCTGACACCTTTGGCCGCACCATCCCTAAAAGCAACCTGAGAGAACATTATGGCTCTCTTTATGAGAGACCCAGTGAATTAGGTGGTATTTCCCCACCCTCAGAGTTACCAATACCAGGGAATACATGTAACTCCAGATGCACAGTAAAGCTGGCTTGTTAAGAGCTGAATCCCCCACCCACAGGCTGGCACTGGGTATAAGACTGACACCTTCAGAACCTTTCAGAACACCCTAGGGGCTGTGGAAGATTCAGAAGATGGCCTGTCCTGCTCTCAGAAGATGGAAGACTGGGCCTGCTTTCCTTGATATAGGTATAAAAGGAAGAGAGGGGCTCTTAATAACCCAAAGGGAAATGGAGCTCCAATATACTGAAAAGTAAAACAAAGAGGTTTCCCTATGGGGAGTATTATTTCCTGCTTCTAAATCAGGACTCAAACTGACAAACACCAATCACACCATTCGTTTTGTGGAACTGGAGAACACTTACCAAAAAGGAACATACCCAACCCAGTTAGTGATTAAAAAAGTATACAATTTATTATAAAAGAATATACAAAGATATCAATGAATTGTCAATTAAAACATGTACATCACAAATAAAAAACACAGTTAAAACCACCTAATGTGGACGTGGAGAAATTAATCAAAGGAGACACTAATATCTGTCTTTGTCATATCATTTCGGACCCTCGTTTGTCAACAATAGGAGGAATATTATTCCTTTAAACCAGATTAGTTGTTGGCAACGCCGAATATGACTTAGGGATTGGCGTCGACGCGTTTCGGAAGCATCAAATGATAATGGCTTCCTTCCTCAGGACAGTTTGTATATGTATTCTCCACACGTTAAGTATCAAACCTAATGCACAAATAAAATACAATGCAGTGCAACTATTAGATCCACATATAGTTTTGATGTCAATACCACATTTATTCAAATTTCTTAAACTTCTCCTTATTATCACAAGGAATCCTATTTCTCCCCTCTCTAAAAATATCATCATGAGGTATAATAACCGAAGCCAGCTATGTATGCCCACAGACCATCTATTGGTATTCCACAATTATATATACTTTTATTAAACCTCAACGGGGGCCTATTTGTAATCACAAGTGGGGCCTATTTGTAATCACAAGGGGTATTATGTACATGGATCGGTTTCTTTTTCTAGGCATTGTATAGCATTATCACATTATCTATCAATATATCGTTGGGGAGAATTCTTACACCCAGAAACAGCATGTCCCATGTTTCTGTCATTGAGGTTTCTAAAAAGCACATATTGTCCCCAAAGGTGTCAGTCAGAAATCTTGTAACATCAAAACTTTTGTATTGCCAATATTTCTAAAACTCTGTTCTAATTATACCAAAACATTCTGACAAGTGTTGACCTTTTGGTTAGTGTTGTCCACATTCTCTTCTCGTATATACACCCACACCACTCAGATATCACTCATACATTTTAATATATATGGTTACTAACCGTGATGGTTATATTGCCAGTGGTGATCTACCAGATGTGTAGTATTCCTCTGGCTTTCGCCTGTGGTAACATCAGGCTTCCACAATCCTATCTGCAATTAGGAGGGATATATTATTAAATATTTGGGTATTGTTTGCCCTGACCTTATTAATTTATTATTGAGCGCCGTGTTTATTACCTCGATATATAAGAGAAGGCGCTTATTATTTCACAACTAGTCTGTTTGAAGATAGATCCAAAACGGACTTTGCACAATCCTGCATAAATTACAGAAAGTCAATTAATTGTTTGCCTCTCGCTTATTGGTCGATGGCTGCATGGGTCTCGTGGATGTAATATCCAGTTTGTATCAAAAGGAAATTACCTTATTTATTGCACAAATGGGCGGGATAGATTTGGTGCCTCCCTTTTGTTCTTAGCGCTGTGTGTTGCTGCAACAATATTTAAAAAAAACGTTTCGCTTGGTTAAAAGAATGCATCATCTAACTCTTATTCCTCAACTGTGTTTTGTGCTAATTGTTAGTTCTTACCAAAAGTTGCGGATCCGATTTCCGAAATGGGGGTTCTGTTTTGCAGCCGGGTAGTGTAATACACGTGGCTGCGTAAGAAATATACAAAAGCGTAATCGCTTGGTTATTTTGTATACTTAAATTGCAATATCTAGTTAATCTATTCGCTGCACGATTGTGGCTTGGTAAGGTAATAACCAAGCTTTCTATTAATAATAATAGCGCGGTTCCCGTGGTCGGTCTCTTACCTAATGTAGGCACACGGCTGGTTTCCCAGGACTGCTCTGCGTGGCGTCTTTTCAATCACCGCTTCGTTTATTGATATGTCGACTACCCTCGTTCAGGTCGTCGCTTTTAAAGCTCGTCATGCGGTCACGTGGTTTATCGAAGAATCTTTACAACGGACCCGGACCGCTAGGTTATTTTTGTATTTTGTGAGTTTAAAGTGGCAATCGAAAACTTTATTGTTCACCTTACAAAGCGGGCATTATTTATCCCCTATTTCTATTGTTTATTCCGTGTTTGTAGATCTAAATAATCATTAGATACCCTGTTTGGACAAGGATACCGAGTGCAAGCAAAAACACTTTAAACATTAAATTTTAGAAACTTTATTGTTCACTTGTCAAACATCATTCTCTGGCTTTCCTAAGTCCAATGGGTATTTTTTTAATTTTTATGTAAAGACCAAAGAGTTATTTTTAGATATATGCCTATTTTGAATGGAATTTACCAAAATCTTCAAATTGATAAATGTCCATACAAATAATGATCCAACCCGGAAGCGAATGTGTCCCGTATTAGTCCAATCGGATGATATAATACCGGGACATGCTTTGACTGTTTCTATAACCTTCGTGCTCTTACTGTAATTTTAATGGGGGGTTTGGAGCTTTCTAGTTTACAGTGCTGGTGTGACCATAAGTCCTTCATGTTGGGTGTTGGTATAGTCCAACGGGTAAATCTATGGCACTATTCTCGTCCAGTCCTCTTTGGTATTGAGTCCACGGTTGACCGTGTCTAGCGTGCAAATATACCACTGCTCCCTGTTTTTGCGTTTGGTATCCAGGTTGCCTCCTCTTTTTGAAACAGTGATTTTTTCGATAACAAACCAAGAGAACTCTGTATGTTTATGTTGTAGTTGTTTAAAATGATCAACCATGGGGGCATTTTCTTTGTTGGTTTTCAGAGCGGACCTATGTTCCAGAAGGCGTAATCTTATTTCCCTGCTAGTCTCTCCTACATAGGCTAGGTTGCAGGGACACAAAATTATATAAACAAGGTTGCTACTTCTGCAGTTATTCAGAGTTTTTGAGGTTATGGTATAATTGTTGTAAGTTAGGGATTTACCGATGATGCAGTTTTCGCATATCGAGCAATTACTGCACTTATGGTTTCCTACTGCTTTGTAGCCATTTAATGTCAATTGATTATTTTGGTTCTGTTCTCTATATGTATGAACCAAATTTTGACGAATGTTTTCATTACGTCTAAATGCAAAGATAGGTTTAGCCAATTTGGCCGCTTTACCATCATTTAGGATGTGCCAGCTTGAATGAATTACATTTTTTAGCTTATTGCTGATATTTGAAAATTGGCTAACAAAGATTAGTTTTCAGTCATTTGCAGATTTTTTCTTTGTAGCCGGGTCTGGGTGTATCATGGTGTCGCGGTTGTAAAATCGCGCCCTTTTACAAGAATTCCTGATCAGTTTTTTGGGGTATCCCCTATCTTGTAATTTCTCGCTAAGTTTGTTTGCGTGTTTTGAGTAGTCTTCTGAAGTGGAACAATTCCTTCGGAGTCGAAGGAATTGTCCAAATGGGACATTGTCCCTTTGGGAGCGAGGATGATAACTGCTATAATGCAGTAAGGTGTTTTTATCTGTAGGTTTGGAATACAATTCCACCTCCAGCCTACCCTCGATACTTTTTATGGTGATATCTAAAAAGTTTACTGCTTCTCTGTCAAACACTGCTGAGAATCGGAGGTTCTCATTCCCCAAGTTCAACCACTCGAGAAATTCCTCCAGGGTGTCAATCTCTCCTTCCCAAATAAAGAAGATGTCGTCAATGAAGCGTCGCCATAATGAGATGTTCTCAAAAAATGGCGACGCTTCATTGAACACATGCCTCTCCTCGAACTTGGCAACGTATAAACATGCCAAGCTCGGCGCACAAGTGGCCCCCATACTGGTGCCCTTGCGTTGCAGAAATAGCTCGTCTCTAAATAGGAATATGTTGCTTTTCAAGACTAGAGTTATGCATTGCATTATGAACTCCAGGTTAGCACCTCTAAGGTCTGCATTGCCTAGTATTTCTTCTACCACATTGATCGTATCATTTTGCGGTATGTTTGTGTACAATGCCTCTATGTCGAGGGTCACCATGATCTGGTTTTTGGGATTGTACACTAAGCCTTCCACTATGGGGATCATATGTGCCGAGTCTCGCACATAGGAGTCTTGTTTTAATACAAGGGGTTTTAGGAAAGTGTCAGCATATTGGCTCAGTGGCTCAAGGCGTGAGCCAATGCAACTCACAATAGGTCTCATGGGGGGATTTTCCACACTCTTATGAATTTTGGGGAGACCATATATCGCCGGTGTTCTTGCATCTTTACTATATAAAAATTCAAATTCCGCTTTGCAAATCAGATTTTTATCGAAAGCATTTTTCACTGTTTCCCAAACCTTTTTATTCAAAGACTCCAAGGTGGAAAATGGAACTCTTTGGTAGTGTTCTTTAACCTCTAATAGATCCAGCATTTTCCTATTGTAATCCTCAGTATTAAAGACAACTACACCTCCACCCTTGTCGGCAGGTTTAATGGTTAGCTGGAGGTTGTTTTTTAAGCCTGTCATTGCTGTTCTATGCTCCTTAGACATGTTATTCTTGTCAGGGTATGTGTGTTCCAGGATCTTTTTTATTTTCGATTCTACTACTTTTTCGAACACTTCCACATTTTTACCCACTTGGGAGATGGCTGGGGTGAAGGTTGACTTTTGTTTAAGTCCAGAGATATTATTAGGGGGATTGTAGTCTCTCTCTTCAAAAAATTCCCTTATTCTAGTTTTGCGAAAAAATGCTTTAAGGTCTTTCTCTAGGTTAAATTTATTAACATTGGTAGTAGGGACAAAAGTGAATCCTTTTTCCAGGACTTCCATTTCAACTTTATTTAGGGGATAATCAGAGAGGTTGATTATTGGAAATTTATTTGAATTATTTGTCACTATTGGCGGTATCGCTGACTCCTTGTGTTGGGATATTCCTGAGGGGCCTGGTTGTGTTGGTAATTTGTCCTGTAGCCACCCCTCGGGGTCTGATATGGTTTCCTCTGGTATTGTCCCCTGTATGGGTATGTTTTCCCGCCCCTCCTTTGGCGGTTCTCTAAAAAACGATTGCCTCCGTTTTGTTCGCTATTGTAACCACTGTTCTCATGCATGGATCCCTCATCTTCGCTGCTTGAACCAGAGGTTTCAGAAAATGTAACACTTTTCTTAGCTCCTCTATTATATATCGGTCTATTCTCAACATTCCTTTCCTCTCTTGGTTGTTGGAAATAATCCTTATTAATGTATGGGTATACTAACTCTATGCTGTACTTGTTCACGTCTTTTTTGAGTTTGATGTTTTTTTTATTTACCAAATAATCTTTGTACCCATCCATTTCTGCATTTATTTCATCTAACCTTTTCTTGGCATCATCTACCGCTGACATTTCTTGAAGAGCCTGCTCTAGTTTTTCTATTTCTTTCCGTTCTAATATTACCCTATCCTGTGCGGTCTCAATAATTAGGAGGATCCAATCCCGACTACACCTATTTGCAATGTGTGTCCAGGTTTCTAAAAACTTTATATTATCCGTAAAGAGCCCTGGTTCATTGCGGACTTGTAGTCCCATAGGTATAACTCCTGTTCTTGCATATTGTATTAAGAACTCTGCATGGAGTTCGGTCCTCACTGCCTTTTTTTTAAGGTTCAGTATGTTACCCCATTTATCATTATTACCAGTAACGACCGCACATGATAGGGTAATATTAGAACGGAAAGAAATAGAAAAACTAGAGCAGGCTCTTCAAGAAATGTCAGCGGTAGATGATGTTTGACAAGTGAACAATAAAGTTTCTAAAATTTAATGTTTAAAGTGTTTTTGCTTGCACTCGGTATCCTTGTCCAAACAGGGTATCTAATGATTATTTAGATCTACAAACACGGAATAAACAATAGAAATAGGGGATAAATAATGCCCGCTTTGTAAGGTGAACAATAAAGTTTTCGATTGCCACTTTAAACTCACAAAATACAAAAATAACCTAGCGGTCCGGGTCCGTTGTAAAGATTCTTCGATAAACCACGTGACCGCATGACGAGCTTTAAAAGCGACGACCTGAACGAGGGTAGTCGACATATCAACAAACAAAGCGGTGATTGAAAAGACGCCACGCAGAGCAGTCCCGGGAAAACCAGCCGTGTGCCTACATTAGGTAAGAGACCGACCACGGGAACCGCGCTATTATTATTAATAGAAAGCTTGGTTATTACCTTACCAAGCCACAATCGTGCAGCGAATAGATTAACTAGATATTGCAATTTAAGTATAAATAAATAACCAAGCGATTACGCTTTTGTATATTTCTTACGCAGCCACGTGTATTACACTACCCGGCTGCAAAACAGAACCCCCATTTCGGAACTCGGATCCGCAACTTTTGGTAAGAACTAACAATTAGCACAAAACACAGTTGAGGAATAAGAGTTAGATGATGCATTCTTTTAACCAAGCGAAACGTTTTTTAAAAATATTGTTGCAGCAACACACAGCGCTAAGAACAAAAGGGAGGCACCAAATCTATCCCGCCCATTTGTGCAATAAATAAGGTAATTTCCTTTTGATACAAACTGGATATTACATCCACGAGACCCATGCAGCCATCGACCAATAAGCGAGAGGCAAACAATTAATTGACTTTCTGTAATTTATGCAGGATTGTGCAAAGTCCGTTTTGGATCTATCTTCAAACAGACTAGTTGTGAAATAATAAGCGCCTTCTCTTATATATCGAGGTAATAAACACGGCGCTCAATAATAAATTAATAAGGTCAGGGCAAACAATACCCAAATATTTAATAATATATCCCTCCTAATTGCAGATAGGATTGTGGAAGCCTGATGTTACCACAGGCGAAAGCCAGAGGAATACTACACATCTGGTAGATCACCACTGGCAATATAACCATCACGGTTAGTAACCATATATATTAAAATGTATGAGTGATATCTGAGTGGTGTGGGTGTATATACGAGAAGAGAATGTGGACAACACTAACCAAAAGGTCAACACTTGTCAGAATGTTTTGGTATAATTAGAACAGAGTTTTAGAAATAATGGCAATACAAAAGTTTTGATGTTACAAGATTTCTGACTGACACCTTTGGGGACAATATGTGCTTTTTAGAAACCTCAATGACAGAAACATGGGACATGCTGTTTCTGGGTGTAAGAATTCTCCCCAACGATATATTGATAGATAATGTGATAATGCATTACAATGCCTAGAAAAAGAAACCGATCCATGTACATAATACCCCTTGTGATTACAAATAGGCCCCACTTGTGATTACAAATAGGCCCCCGTTGAGGTTTAATAAAAGTATATATAATTGTGGAATACCAATAGATGGTCTGTGGGCATACATAGCTGGCTTCGGTTATTATACCTCATGATGATATTTTTAGAGAGGGGAGAAATAGGATTCCTTGTGATAATAAGGAGAAGTTTAAGAAATTTGAATAAATGTGGTATTGACATCAAAAGTATATGTGGATCTAATAGTTGCACTGCATTGTATTTTATTTGTGCATTAGGTTTGATACTTAACGTGTGGAGAATACATATACAAACTGTCCTGAGGAAGGAAGCCATTATCATTTGATGCTTCCGAAACACGTCGACGCCAATCCCTAGGTCATATTCGGCGTTGCCAACAACTAATCTGGTTTAAAGGAATAATATTCCTCCTATTGTTGACAAACGAGGGTCCGAAATGATATGACAAAGACAGATATTAGTGTCTCCTTTGATTAATTTCTCCACGTCCACATTAGGTGGTTTTAACTGTGTTTTTTATTTGTGATGTACATGTTTTTAATTGACAATTCATTGATATCTTTGTATATTCTTTTATAATAAATTGTATACTTTTTTAATCACTAACTGGGTTGGGTATGTTCCTTTATGGTAAGTGTTCTCCAGTTCCACAAAACGAATGGTGTGATTGGTGTTTGTCAGTTTGAGTCCTGTTTTAGAAGCAGGAAATAATACTCCCCATAGGGAAACCTCTTTGTTTTACTTTTCAGTATATTGGAGCTCCATTTCCCTTTGGGTTATTAAGAGCCCCTCTCTTCCTTTTATACCGACTCGGTACAGCCTGGTGCTGGAGAGATATCTCAGATCGCTTTTCAGCGACTAACATTATAACTATATTGTAGAACTTTAATATGGACCCCTTCAAGACTTTTGCGTTTACAGAAGACCAATTTACCAAAATAGTTGGCTCCTCAAAGAACAACACTAACAAGATTGTGGTCGTTACTGGTAATAATGATAAATGGGGTAACATACTGAACCTTAAAAAAAAGGCAGTGAGGACCGAACTCCATGCAGAGTTCTTAATACAATATGCAAGAACAGGAGTTATACCTATGGGACTACAAGTCCGCAATGAACCAGGGCTCTTTACGGATAATATAAAGTTTTTAGAAACCTGGACACACATTGCAAATAGGTGTAGTCGGGATTGGATCCTCCTAATTATTGAGACCGCACAGGATAGGGTAATATTAGAACGGAAAGAAATAGAAAAACTAGAGCAGGCTCTTCAAGAAATGTCAGCGGTAGATGATGCCAAGAAAAGGTTAGATGAAATAAATGCAGAAATGGATGGGTACAAAGATTATTTCTTAAATAAAAAAAACATCAAACTCAAAAAAGACGTGAACAAGTACAGCATAGAGTTAGTATACCCATACATTAATAAGGATTATTTCCAACAACCAAGAGAGGAAAGGAATGTTGAGAATAGACCGATATATAATAGAGGAGCTAAGAAAAGTGTTACATTTTCTGAAACCTCTGGTTCAAGCAGCGAAGATGAGGGATCCATGCATGAGAACAGTGGTTACAATAGCGAACAAAACGGAGGCAATCGTTTTTTAGAGAACCGCCAAAGGAGGGGCGGGAAAACATACCCATACAGGGGACAATACCAGAGGAAACCATATCAGACCCCGAGGGGTGGCTACAGGACAAATTACCAACACAACCAGGCTCCTCAGGAATATCCCAACACAAGGAGTCAGCGATACCGCCAATAGTGACAAATAATTCAAATAAATTTCCAACAATCAACCTCTCTGATTATCCCCTAAATAAAGTTGAAATGGAAGTCCTGGAAAAAGGATTCACTTTTGTCCCTACTACCAATGTTAATAAATTTAACCTAGAGAAAGACCTTAAAGCATTTTTTCGCAAAATTAGATTAAGGGAATTTTTTGAAGAGAGAGACTACAATCCCCCTAATAATATCTCTGGACTTAAACAAAAGTCAACCTTCACCCCAGCCATCTCTCAAGTGGGTAAAAATGTGGAAGTGTTCGAAAAAGTAGTAGAATCGAAAATAAAAAAGATCCTGGAACACACATACCCTGACAAGAATAACATGTCTAAGGAGCATAGAACAGCAATGACAGGCTTAAAAAACAACCTCCAGCTAACCATTAAACCTGCCGACAAGGGCGGAGGTGTAGTTGTCTTTAATACTGAGGATTACAATAGGAAAATGCTGGATCTATTAGAGGTTAAAGAACACTACCAAAGAGTTCCATTTTCCACCTTGGAGTCTTTGAATAAAAAGGTTTGGGAAACAGTGAAAAATGCTTTCGATAAAAATCTGATTTGCAAAGCGGAATTTGAATTTTTATATAGTAAAGATGCAAGAACACCGGCGATATATGGTCTCCCCAAAATTCATAAGAGTGTGGAAAATCCCCCCATGAGACCTATTGTGAGTTGCATTGGCTCACGCCTTGAGCCACTGAGCCAATATGCTGACACTTTCCTAAAACCCCTTGTATTAAAACAAGACTCCTATGTGCGAGACTCGGCACATATGATCTCCATAGTGGAAGGCTTAGTGTACAATCCCAAAAACCAGATCATGGTGACCCTCGACATAGAGGCATTGTACACAAACATACCGCAAAATGATACGATCAAGGTGGTAGAAGAAATACTAGGCAATGCAGACCTTAGAGGTGCTAACCTGGAGTTCATAATGCAATGCATAACTCTAGTCTTGAAAAGCAACATATTCCTATTTAGAGACGAGCTATTTCTGCAACGCAAGGGCACCAGTATGGGGGCCACTTGTGCGCCGAGCTTGGCATGTTTATACGTTGCCAAGTTCGAAGAGAGGCATGTGTTCAATGAAGCGTCGCCATTTTTTGAGAACATCTCATTATGGCGACGCTTCATTGACGACATCTTCTTTATTTGGGAAGGAGAGATTGACACCCTGGAGGAATTTCTCGAGTGGTTGAACTTGGGGGATGAGAACCTCCGATTCTCAGCAGTGTTTGACAGAGAAGCAGTAAACTTTTTAGATATTACCATAAAAAGTATCGAGGGTAGGCTGGAGGTGGAATTGTATTCCAAACCTACAGATAAAAACACCTTACTGCATTATAGCAGTTATCATCCTCGCTCCCAAAGGGACAATGTCCCATTTGGACAATTCCTTCGACTTCGAAGGAATTGTTCCACTTTAGAAGACTACTCAAAACACGCAAACAAACTTAGCGAGAAATTACAAGATAGGGGATACCCCAAAAAACTGATCAGGAATTCTTGTAAAAGTCAAGTCAAGTCAAGTCAGAGAATTTATATAGCGCACTACATACCCAGAGGGTCTTAAGGCGCTTGAGGCGGGGTGGGGAATTACTTGTCAAATATCCACGTTTTAAGTTGCTTTCTGAATGCTAGGTGGTTCTGGGTAAGGCGAAGGTAAGTGGGAAGTGAGTTCCAGGTTTTAGCTGCCAGGTAGGAGAAGGATCTACCTCCCATGGTGGTTTTGTTGATGCGAGGTACATTGGCAAGGGCTTGGTTGGATGATCGTAGCTGGCGGGAGGGGGTGTAGAAGGACAGTCGTGTGTTGAGGCATTCTGGTCCGATTTCGTAGAGTGCTTTGTGTGCGTGGGTTAGGAGCCGGAAAGTGATCCTCTTATTGACGGGAAGCCAGTGGAGGTTTTTCAGGTGACCAGAGACATGTTCTT
Source organism: Lissotriton vulgaris (assembly GCF_964263255.1). Taxonomy (NCBI): domain Eukaryota; kingdom Metazoa; phylum Chordata; class Amphibia; order Caudata; family Salamandridae; genus Lissotriton; species Lissotriton vulgaris. Next base: position 184,703 of record NW_028244738.1, on the reverse strand, counting down.
TACGCGGGATGTCTAGTATTAGCCTGGCTGAGGCGTTTTGGATTCGTTGGAGTTTTTTCTGGAGTTTAGCGGAAGTACCGGCGTAGAGGGTGTTTCCATAGTCCAGTCGGCTCGTGACCAGGGCGTGGGTGACCGTTTTCCTAGTTTCGGTGGGGATCCAACGAAATGTTTTTTTGAGCATGCGAAGAATGTTGAAGCAGGATGAGGAGACAGCGTTGACTTGTCAATTCATTGAAAGTGAGGAATCCAGGATGACGCCCAGGTTCCGTGCGTGGTCTGTCGGGATGGGTGCTTTTCCAAGGGCTTCTGGCCACCAAGAGTCGTCCCAAGCGGAGGGGGAGGTACCTAAGATGAGGACTTCTGTTTTATCTGAGTTCAGTTTCAGACGGCTGCGTTTCATCCATTCGGCTACTTCTTTCATTCCTTCATGTAGGTTAGTTTTGGCGGTGCTAGGGTCATTGGTGAGTGATAGGATCAGTTGAGTGTCATCCGCGTAGGAGATGATGTTGAGGTTGTGCTGTCGGGCGATGGCCGCGAGGGGGCTCATGTATACGTTGAAAAGGGTGGGGCTGAGTGAAGATCCTTGTGGTACGCCGCAGATGACTTCAGTGGCCACTGACTTGAATGGTGGAAGGCGGACTCTCTGGGTTCTACCGGTGAGGAACGAGGTGATCCATTTTAGTGCTTTTCCTTGGATTCCGATGTTTCTGAGGCGCTGTAGAAGGGTGCTATGGCAGACTGTGTCGAAGGCTGCGGAGAGGTCGAGGAGGATGAGGTTAAAAGGGCGCGATTTTACAACCGCGACACCATGATACACCCAGACCCGGCTACAAAGAAAAAATCGGCAAATGACTCAAAACTAATCTTTGTTAGCCAATTTTCAAATATCAGCAATAAGCTAAAAAATGTAATTCATTCAAGCTGGCACATCCTAAATGATGGTAAAGAGGCCAAATTGGCTAAACCTATCTTTGCATTTAGACGTAATGAAAACATTCGTCAAAATTTGGTTCATACATATAGAGAACAGAACCAAAATAATCAATTGACATTAAATGGCAACAAAGCAGTAGGAAACCATAAGTGCAGTAATTGCTCGATATGCGAAAACTGCATCATCGGTAAATCCCTAACTTACAACAATTATACCATAACCTCAAAAACTCTGAATAACTGCAGAAGTAGCAACCTTGTTTATATAATTTTGTGTCCCTGCAACCTAGCCTATGTAGGAGAGACTAGCAGGAAAATAAGATTACGCCTTCTGGAACATAGGTCCGCTCTGAAAACCAACAAAGAAAATGCCCCCATGGTTGATCATTTTAAACAACTACAACATAAACATACAGAGTTCTCTTGGTTTGTTATCGAAAAAATCACTGTTTCAAAAAGAGGAGGCAACCTGGATACCAAACGCAAAAACAGGGAGCAGTGGTATATTTCCACGCTAGACACGGTCAACCGTGGACTCAATACCAAAGAGGACTGGATGAGAATAGTGCCATAGATTTACCCGTTGGACTATACCAACACCCAACATGAAGGACTTATGGTCACACCAGCACTGTAAACTAGAAAGCTCCAAACCCCCCATTAAAATTACAGTAAGAGCACGAAGGTTATAGAAACAGTCAAAGCATGTCCCGGTATTATATCATCCGATTGGACTAATACGGGAAACATTCGCTTCCGGGTTGGATCATTATTTGTATGGACATTTATCAATTTGAAGATTTTGGTAAATTCCATTCAAAATAGGCATATATCTAAAAATAACTCTTTGGTCTTTACATAAAAATTAAAAAAATACCCATAGGACTTAGGAAAGCCAGAGAATGATGTTTGACAAGTGAACAATAAAGTTTCTAAAATTTAATGTTTAAAGTGTTTTTGCTTGCACTCGGTATCCTTGTCCAAACAGGGTATCTAATGATTATTTAGATCTACAAACACGGAATAAACAATAGAAATAGGGGATAAATAATGCCCGCTTTGTAAGGTGAACAATAAAGTTTTCGATTGCCACTTTAAACTCACAAAATACAAAAATAACCTAGCGGTCCGGGTCCATTGTAAAGATTCTTCGATAAACCACGTGACCGCATGACGAGCTTTAAAAGCGACGACCTGAACGAGGGTAGTCGACATATCAACAAACGAAGCGGTGATTGAAAAGACGCCACGCAGAGCAGTCCCGGGAAAACCAGCCGTGTGCCTACATTAGGTAAGAGACCGACCACGGGAACCGCGCTATTATTATTAATAGAAAGCTTGGTTATTACCTTACCAAGCCACAATCGTGCAGCGAATAGATTAACTAGATATTGCAATTTAAGTATAAATAAATAACCAACGATTACGCTTTTGTATATTTCTTACGCAGCCACGTGTATTACACTACCCGGCTGCAAAACAGAACCCCCATTTCGGAAATCGGATCCGCAACTTTTGGTAAGAACTAACAATTAGCACAAAACACAGTTGAGGAATAAGAGTTAGATGATGCATTCTTTTAACCAAGCGAAACGTTTTTTTTAAATATTGTTGCAGCAACACACAGCGCTAAGAACAAAAGGGAGGCACCAAATCTATCCCGCCCATTTGTGCAATAAATATGGTAATTTCCTTTTGATACAAACTGGATATTACATCCCCGAGACCCATGCAGCCATCGACCAATAAGCGAGAGGCAAACAATTAATTGACTTTCTGTAATTTATGCAGGATTGTGCAAAGTCCGTTTTGGATCTATCTTCAAACAGACTAGTTGTGAAATAATAAGCGCCTTCTCTTATATATCGAGGTAATAAACACGGCGCTCAATAATAAATTAATAAGGTCAGGGCAAACAATACCCAAATATTTAATAATATATCCCTCCTAATTGCAGATAGGATTGTGGAAGCCTGATGTTACCACAGGCGAAAGCCAGAGGAATACTACACATCTGGTAGATCACCACTGGCAATATAACCATCACGGTTAGTAACCATATATATTAAAATGTATGAGTGATATCTGAGTGGTGTGGGTGTATATACGAGAAGAGAATGTGGACAACACTAACCAAAAGGTCAACACTTGTCAGAATGTTTTGGTATAATTAGAACAGAGTTTTAGAAATATTGCCAATACAAAAGTTTTGATGTTACAAGATTTCTGACTGACACCTTTGGGGACAATATGTGCTTTTTAGAAACCTCAATGACAGAAACATGGGACATGCTGTTTCTGGGTGTAAGAATTCTCCCCAACGATATATTGATAGATAATGTGATAATGCTATACAATGCCTAGAAAAAGAAAGCGATCCATGTACATAATACCCCTTGTGATTACAAATAGGCCCCACTTGTGATTACAAATAGGCCCCCGTTGAGGTTTAATAAAAGTATATATAATTGTGGAATACCAATAGATGGTCTGTGGGCATACATAGCTGGCTTCGGTTATTATACCTCATGATGATATTTTTAGGGAGGGGAGAAATAGGATTCCTTGTGATAATAAGGAGAAGTTTAAAAAATTTGAATAAATGTGGTATTGACATCAAAACTATATGTGGATCTAATAGTTGCACTGCATTGTATTTTATTTGTGCATTAGGTTTGATACTTAACGTGTGGAGAATACATATACAAACTGTCCTGAGGAAGGAAGCCATTATCATTTGATGCTTCCGAAACGCGTCGACACCAATCCCTAAGTCATATTCGGCGTTGCCAACAACTAATCTGGTTTAAAGGAATAATATTCCTCCTATTGTTGACAAACGAGGGTCCGAAATGATATGACAAAGACAGATATTAGTGTCTCCTTTGATTAATTTCTCCACGTCCATATTAGGTGGTTTTAACTGTGTTTTTTATTTGTGATGTACATGTTTTTAATTGACAATTCATTGATATCTTTGTATATTCTTTTATAATAAATTGTATACTTTTTTAATCACTAACTGGGTTGGGTATGTTCCTTTTTGGTAAGTGTTCTCCAGTTCCACAAAACGAATGGTGTGATTGGTGTTTGTCAGTTTGAGTCCTGATTTAGAAGCAGGAAATAATACTCCACATAGGGAAACCTCTTCTTTTTACTTTTCTGCTTTCCTTGAACCCAGGATCCTCAGACGTTACTTCAATGGTCATTTGGATGACCTCCTGTTTGAGCTAAATGGACATGACAAGCTCCCAGAGGCCTCACTGCAACTGCCCAGTTTACCAGAATCCCATGGACCTGCCGGAGCCCTGAAGCTGACCTCTGTTTTTGTGTGGGGCTGTTTGTGATCACAAGTCGGCTAATCAGGTCAGCACTAATCTCAGCGGCAACGGTCAGCTGCTCTTTGCACTAAACAGTCACCGCTTGCAACTCCCACCAATGTGAAGCACCAGCAATTAACTGTTCTTTGTGCCAACAACGACCTCCTCATAACTACCACCAACATGAAGCTCCAGCTGGGGCTCCTCACGTGGACTCCACACCAGGTTGAACCTGGTCTCTTTATCTGACCCGTGCTCCATGGCAGTCGGGCTGGACTGGTGACTTTGCCCTCGTCCAGCACAACCAGATAACCGCAAGTGGGTCTTTGTGCTTCTTGGTGCTATCTTTACCTGAAAATGTTCAAATGAATATCTCCGGATCTACTTAATGGATTTTATTTATTACGTTTTGCTCTGTTTTTCTAAATTATTTTCAGATTTTTCTCGTGTTCTATTTTCACTTTATTGCTGTTTGAGTGCTGTATGAATATGTTACACATTGTGTCTAAGCTAGGCCTGACTGCTTTTGTGCCAAGCTAACAGATGGTTAAGCAAAGGTTTATTTAGTGACTTTTGTGGTTCACACTGACAAGGATTGTATATTACTTGAGTGGGACTGCAACCCCATCAACTAATAACTCACTTTCTTACATTTAGACATGTTTTGGGATATATTTAATGCCTAACATTGTAAGTTGCCTTTGAATTGAACAGCCTATGATGATTGTATACTTTGACCTTGTAAAATTATGTCTAAGGAGACAATCATGCATTTGTTTCTTGGACGTTTTACTGCTATGAGGAAAGTATAAGCTGTAAATCAGTATCAAATGTTGCAGGTCAGCTCTACTGCTTTATTAAATTGCACCTGGAATGTTTTTGCTGTGAACACATTCATATCAACAGCTGTTATGATGAGTATTTATTAATAGTACCCAAGGAAAAGAGTTTATGCCATCATTTTACACTAAGGGGTTTATTACAAAGTGGATTGGACACTTTGGCAGAATCGGGACCAACCGACCTCCGGTTGGCAGTCCCGACTGCCTAATTGCGATGCGACGGCATCCCTTTCCCACATTTCCCTATGGGAGCATGTGTTACAGCCCATAAACCGGCCATAGCACAAGATCCCATATGGAAATAGAAGGTTGTGTTAATCCCTGCACCCTGTGGCCGGCACCTCAAAGATTAACAGGGCCCCCAACCGGAGGCTGCAAGGAAAAGGGGGCCCTGCCAGGGGCCCCCAAACTCGCTTTCCGTCAGACTTTCCATGTCACAAAGCTCGACATGGAAAGCCTGTTGGAAACCGAGCATCGAGCAGGATATGTCTTCCAATGGGATTACAGGCCGGTCTATGACTGGCCGACGGGCTCCTAGAGCCAGTCAGAAGGTAGCCGGAATGACCGCCCAGTTTCAATTCCGACCAGCTGTATAGTAATCAGCCGGTCGGAATTGAAATCGACAATCTCAGTCGTAAAGCCTCCGACCTAAAGTAATGGATCAAAATAGGCCCCTATTTCTTCTGGGATAAGAAGGTATTACTGGCAGTTTTGGAAACCAAGTCATAAATAAGAATGTATCTATTATAATATGATATTTTACTGTGTAATCCAAAGTATATATCTGCATCCCTGAAACCTAAGATATTGCAAATGAATATTTAATATTATCGAAGAAGGCATTGTTTTTACGTATCAAACAAATCCAATGCTTGTGGTCATAAACTTTCACACAAATACATCATATAATCGGAAAAGAAGTAAAAAGAGAAACCATTTGCTACAGTACAGTAGAGAAGCATGACAAGCCATCTAATCTCCCCTCATTGTCCTGTGAAGACCCTACAAATGCAAAAATTACTCATAGAAAAAAACAAAGAGAAATTAAACATATTAATCTTATTCCAAACCTCGGCCGAAATCAGCACTCTCTTCCTTGACTGCCATTTCTGTCTAGCTTTATTAAACACGTCCCCCTCCCTATACTTTCGAAATGTGGCTATTCACTCTTTCCAATTCCAGGTATCTAATCTAAAAAATTTATCAACTTTCCAAAAGCCATTTATCTCCCATTTATGGGCGATACTCCTGCCAAGAATGGCATGTGATCCTTTAAAAATGGCAATGAATCGAGTGGAGCCATTAATAACTGGTATGCCAAAATATTTAAATACATGCTGTTTGCGCATTAAAAGCCAGTGAATATGTTTACACCAAGCTTTTTTCGATGATTTTGTCCAATGGCCAGAGGAAGAACCTTGGGTATATACCAAAGCACATGAGCTCACCAAAAACCTCTCCAGCAGCAATATACAGCTACATCTAAACAGACTCTTTTCGTTTTCTCATCAGTCACCTCTTCTTTCAACAAAAGGTAAGATGCCATTAGGCAAAGTGTGAAGTGCCAAAGTGCTAGAGTGTTAAAGGTGTTTAAAATACTTAGTGAGCCATTTGCCCAAGCCTGCCCTATAGATGGTCCTTGAGTATTCATAGATGCACATAAACCTTCCCAAGTGAATCTCCAACAAACAAATATGCCTATCACTGTTCGATCTCTTAGTTTTCTCATCATGTGAACTCTTCCAGTTTTGTAAACTTCTGCTCCCACACCCTGTGAAACCCCCTCACTCTGAAGCCCGCTAATGATATCCCAGAATCCACCCCACTGTGGAGGACCCCAGATGTGGCCCCTGAGACCCCACTCTCCCCCAGCACCAGGGTTTTGTGCCATGCTTCCTCCCCCCCCCCCCCCCCCCCCCCTCGCCTCCCACACCGCCACTTCTTGAAAAGGGAATGTAAGGATTAATCAACAGTCTGGCAAATGTATGCACTCTCTGAAAGTACCTTCAGGAGCTTTGTGCTTCATCCATTGTGGCACACAGTTAAACCAGCCTTTATGCAAAATGTTAGTCTCAGCAGGATGGATGAGGGAACCCTGCAACCTTGCTTGACGAAACACTGGATGTAATGGTTTAAAGTCTTTTCTCCTTCGGGCAGCTCCCACCGTTATATCTGAAAAAATTTACATTGAGTACTCATTGTTCAGCTCAAATGTTTTCCCCTGGATTGCTTCTTAAAACCTTCTCTTTAATGTTGAAATCCGCAAAATGTATCAACAGCATGCAGGGATATTTGGGATTAGAGGGAAGTTGAGCAGGTACACAATGCACATGCACAATTGTTTAGTCCTGCAGAAAATCTGGAAGTACATGTTTTTAATCAGATTGTTCACAAAAATGATTGCACTGTCCACATCCTCCTTATGTTCCGGAATGCCTGTGATTCTAAGATTCGACCTTCAGGAGTGATTTTCAAATTCATCCTGTTTTATCCTTAACCCTTTTGGCGCTATTGACGGAACCGTTCCGTCACGCCCCTCAGGTGGGCTGTGCTTGTGATAGAACGGTTCCGTCACGGCCCGCTCGCGGCGCCTGCGCGGCACTGATTTCGCGCCTGCGCAGTGCGTTTCATTAAGCGGGCGGGGCCGTGACGGAACCGTTCCGTCACTAGCACAGCTCACCCGCGAGCCGTGACGGAACGGTTCTGTCACCCACGCAGGTGAGCCACGCGCCTCCGCGACCGTTAGCGCTGCGGCGGAATAGCCTCAGCGAAGATGTTAATGCTACCAGCTGTTTTTCAATTTGCTACACAGTCCTTCAGGCCACTGATAGTTAATCCTCACAATCTGGGAAGCGTTGCTCCATCCCTTCCATTTTATTTAGAGATTGTGAAAATTTCACATCTAGACTAGTCAAGGTGTTTTCTGTTTATTTATCAATTATTTGTTGGGTACTTTATTTCCTCCAAAATCTCACACAAAACCCCTTGCAGAGAAACAGAACATTCAATCTCTAGTCTTCTGTTCCACTCACGATTTGGATTTATTAGGCCCTCTCCATTTGGACAAGTTTTGATATCCCTGAGGGAATTAAGGGGACTGGCCATCGATCTCTACTTGCCCTGGTGACTTATCAGAGTTCATTGGGGTGAGAGGGGCTGGCTGCGTACTTATATCTGAACCCTGGATGGTTGTGCTGCTCAGGCTACTCAATTTACTTGGAAAGAGCAGAAAGAACTCCATAGCCTTAATGTTTAGAACTGTACCTGCTTGAGTTAGCGCTTCAACTGCCTCCACCAAACTATTATTGTGTCAGTATGGTGTGTAACTCTAAAAATCCTCTTAAAGTACTGATCCAATCCCTCCCTTTTTAGGGACCAGTTCCATCATATACCCAGGATCCCTAGTTGGCAATTACCCCCCACCCCAATTGTTTCCACCTTCCGCCCCATTCCCAACAGAGGGCTGCTTGTTTTTCCTATACCTGGTATAACTTTAGGGGGTCCCATGGCGTTTACTGGCAGAGAGGAAGAGTCCCACCTTCCCAGCTCCGAGGCTACCATCTCTAGCTTTAGCCAGTATGCACTAGCACCTCCCGCGGATTTTCGGCCATTTTTCCTTTGGCACTATTTAACAGGTTGGTGCTTGGATCTCCTAATCCCCCCGTGTCAAACGTGTTCACTTGCCATTGGGGCGGTCACCTTAATTGGCTTGATGCCTCCTCTGAGGGATTTTATCGGCATAGTCACTACCCGTTCCCTTCAAAAGTAGCGCCTGCACCTTAAGGCAAACTTTACCCGCCAACACTTGCACACCCTGCTTACTTCTGGGCGCTGAAACTCTGAAGCGCAGCATCCACTCGGAATCCACTCACTGGGGCTATCCTTTCAATGCAAAGGGGGAAGCTCCAGTATAAACTGGAAGAGAGGCTTCTCCAGGAGTCATACTCATGGAGCCGTGCCTCCTGGCCCCCCTCCTGGTCTCTCGACTCCAAAGCAAGAGCCAAAGCCATTGATCATAAAATATTAAAACCAAAGATGGCGGGTCAGACGTGATGCGCACCTGCTCCGCCGCCGTTTAACTGTCGTAGCCGGACCAAGAGCATCAACGTAGCCAAGATTAGTGATTCCTGGGTCTCGGCACTACAGTGACCCGCTGGAGTCTGGGTCGCGCACATACCTGCAGGAGAAAACAGGAGAGAAGACGTGGAGAATCAGGACCGGTCGCACTGACCAAGATGCGCCGCTTGACACCAATCGCTGAGACTTGAGTCCCGGCCGGGGTTGGACGGCGCTGGTGAAGGCGGAAAGGAGGTCAGAGGCAGAGTTTCACCAGCGAGACGCGGTGAGGAACAACAGGGCACCCTGCCCGGAACCGGCACCCGGCACCGCAGGAGAGGCATGTGGCCCGTGAAGACTGCTCCCGCCATTTTGGAGGATGTGGGACGGCCGTAGTGGCAGTGAGTGCAGGCACTGCAAAAAACAGACTCCAGGCAGACAATCTGCTGTCCCTAAGGCGGAGGGGACCGCAAGAGCAGTGGTGGGGGAGCACACAGTCAAGGGTTGCTTATCGCTCCTCAACCGTGACTGACTTTAACGTGGCAGCCATAAGGCAGTAGATGGAAAGGCCAGCTAATTTCCACTAGTGATTTGCCCTCTGGAGCATTGGGAGGACTCTGGACCATTCGCAGATACAACACCGGGGGTTTGTTGGCCTGCACCACCAATCGGCCTGAGCAAGACTGCGTGCCTGACCCTAAGATGGCTGCCACTGACCACATCCAGTACAGGGGGGTGCCTCCTGACTGGTTCCTGTTGACGCAGTAAGGACTTCTGACAATAGCCCCCGCTTAGAAGAGCTATAGGGCACAGCAGACCGGCTTTGGAGTCACTGGCCCACCAGGGGGAACATTGTGCCGGCATACGAGTTGAAGCCCGCATCTATGCCACCCAAAAAAGTTGTATCCAAAGTATCAAACTTCTTTGCGCCCACAGAGAAAAAGTAATCACACGAGCAGGGGACCACTGATCCTAACATGGCACTCACTAAGGAGGACCTAATGGCGTCCCTGAGGGAATTGTAAGCCGAATTGCGCATAGAGCTAAAAAGTGACTTGAAAGCCTTAATGGAGTAACCTAAAGCTGACTTGATGAAGAGGACGACATCCCTCCAACAAGACGTGGACTCCATTGGGGCGAGAGTAATAGAGATGGAGGGTCAAACACAAGAATTAGACAAAAGACTGGCCTATACCCATGGTAGAGAGCAGGACCTCCACAAGCACCTGCAGTTGGCCCTCCTATAAAACAAAGACCTAGAAAACCGGTTGAGGAAAGACAACATCCGAATTAGGGACCTGGAGAAAGGAGCGGAGGGGTCAGATCTGGAGGCCTTTGTTGAGAGTCTCTTCGCAGACATCCTAGGGCCAAGTCAACCGAATGGTAAAATAGAGAGTGTTCACCAGAGGGGTCCCGTAGCATCTGGAGAGAGAAGACGTACTCACGACAACCTGGTAAAAGTCCATTCTTTCAAAGTCAAGGAGGCCCTCTTACAGGCAGCAAGGAAAAAGGAAACGATCTCCTTCCAGGGCTTCTCCTGCGCACTGTTTCAACACTTGGCACAATCCACCCTACAGGGCAGACAAAACTTCATAATTCTTACGGAAAAGTTGTGGTCTGACCTTGTCAAATATCGTTAGATGTATCCTTTTAGACTGGCCTTTGAACTTCACAACAATTAGCAACACTTCACAGAGCTGAGGGAAGCACAGGAGGTTCTGGGCCTTCCGGTTCCCAAGGAGGAGTCGTCACCTACACTTGAAAAAGGAAAAGAGACAGTGCGCACTAAACCATTGCAATGGCGGTCAGAGTCCAAGGGTCGCCGAACCAATCAGTCAGGGAGGCTTGGTACAAGCAAAGTCATAGTCAGGGCCGCTGGAGAAGATGATGGCCTGGCGAATGATTCAAACTTAATAATCCAAAGACTGAAACGGACAGCAACATTGTCTGGCTGGGCGAACAGGGCACGAGTTCCTAACGTGCATGCAGCCGCTCGCGTCTTTATTTAGCTCTTCCATTCGGCTCGTTCCCACTAATGCTTTCGGATTTGAGATGGCAGCCTGAGGTATGTGCCCCGACTAACACAGCTTCCTAACACCCACATCCTTGTTGCTTAGAGTTATTCAACACCCTCCGCTCACTGCATATTGATTGATTCCGCTTACTGTTTTTGTAGCTCTATTACCACGCTGAGCGCTTTCACGGAGGGGTCACTGGTACTCTTTTCCTTTGTAGTGTCACAGCCATTTCCTCACTTGGGATGCCAACTCTGCTGAATGCTCTGGTTATTCGCTGCCTCAGGGTTAGATATTAGACACATGGATTATACGTATGTACTCCCACCTTCCTGGTTTCTACTGTGTTAAGGCGCTAGACCACCTTTTGTCAGATTGATCTCTAAGATCTTATTCTTTATTAATATTTATGTTCTCTTCTTCAATGTATTTTTGCATATGAGGAATGCCTTGCAATTCCGTGGGTTCTACTAACCAACTTATAAACGGCAGACTGTTGTGCGTGTACTAATGACCACGCCCCCCTTCCTTATCGAGTACGTTTTCTTTTTTCTAGGCCTGACATTTGTAGTCTTATTATGCCTAGTTTTCCATATCCTAATGTTCACCTTCTCTGACATAGGAGCTTCATGGAGCCAACCCACCTCAACTTCACAGCCTTATTCCACTTACTGTTGCTAGATTGGGTAATTTATATTTGTTTTACAAGAGCATTCATATCCCGCCATTAGGACACATTATTAATATGGTGTATTCAATTGCTTACAGGTGCTCTCTTACTCTGTCCTGATGAAGACCCCACACTAAGAATTGAACTACCTTGACCACTTAAAGGGGTTGAAACGTTGACTATTGCCCACTTCAATTCAAGCTCTGACGACTGAAATCTATTATCAGTGTTGTCCATAACAAGGTATTTAATGCTTTAAAAATAAACTGCATGCATTGCAGATTTGCAAATTTGGTGTTGTGAATGCCACTATTTCTTTCCTACTTTTAAATTGTTGCTACTGTGACTAATTGTTTACTGTACTGCAGTTTTGACCTGGGTCAGGTAGCATTTCGGGTTATCCCATTGATACTTAACACAATCTCATGGGCTTTACAGGCCTTGAGCTCTACAGGTCATACAGAAAGGGAGCGCTACGTTTTATTTGCAGTAACAGTGACAGCTGGGCAGCGGGCCTTGGCCAAAGCCCCAGCCATTCCCACAATCTGGAGAGACATCAATGTTTGTTTCTGTAGTTCTGGAGGGATTAACACAGTGGGGGGTTGTGGAGAAGCATGAGAAGTACTCAGTCAGTAGAGCAACTTTACAACAATGGAAGGACAGCTGGTGGGTTGGGGTGGAGACCTCGATTGGTCGGAGGTGGAGGAAGAAGGTAGGCTAACTCGAAGGGCAGCATCCAGCGGGGGCATGAGTAATCTGGGGAGATGATTTCTGTTGCCTCTGGGAACGTTAAGGGCCAGTACTCCCAGCTCAAGACCCAAAAAATGTTGATATGTCTGGTGGACCATCAATTTGACGTGGTGGCTCTAAAGGAGACACACTTAAAGGGATCTGAGGAGCTCAGCCCTTGGCACAAAAGCTATTCCTTTATATATAGATCATCTGCCAATACAAAACATAATGGAGTAGCGTTAATGTAGCGTTAATGTTTCATATTAACACCAAATTTCAACCAGAGGGTATAAAGACAGATAGAGATGGTCGGTTGGTGATGGTGAAGGAAAAGCTGAGGGGGAGGTGCGTCACCTTTGTCTCAGCCTATATATCTAATTCAGGCCAAGCAGCATTGGTGACGTCTCTGCTTGGCATGTTGGGAAGCTTTGCAGATGGCCAGATAATCCTTATGGGGGATTTCAATGTTACATGGCACCCTGCAGAGAATAGTACACACCCCCACAGATCCGCCAGGGGAAGTTTCCCCAAAAGCCTAAAATACAGGTTCCAATCCCCAGGCCTCAATGATGCATGGAGGTCCCTCCACCCGTTCACGAAAGATTAGACTTTTTTTCACATGTCCATCAAACGTATTCAAGATTAGACTATGTTTTCATCAGCCAGGGGTTGAAGGGGTGCCTCCAAGATTCAAAGATTCACCCTATTGCCCTTTCAGAACACAGCCCTGTTTCGGTGTGCCTCAAATGGGGAGGTAGTGTTCAGGGCCCGCTAAGATGGTACTTCCACGTGTCCATAACCAGGGACAGATTGCTCCGGGATGAACTGTGCTTGGCAATTAAGGAGTTTTTCCATCTGAATGAGCCATGCGAAACCTCACCCCTGAGAACCTGGGATGCCTTTAAAACGATTTTGCGGTAAATGCATCAAACTCATTTCCACTCTGAAGAAACATAGAGCTAGGGAACAGGTGGCGTTGGAGGCAGAACTTAGTTGGATAGAAACAGAATACAAAAAGCCCCCCACCAGGAGTCTAAAGCGCCAACTTAGTGCATTAAAGGGGAAACTCAGAGCAATCTACATTAATAGAGCAGAATTCTCTCTCCTGTGATTGCACCGTAGCGTGTATGCCCAGGGGAACAAGGTGGGCTTGCATTTGGCTCAGCATCTCCGGGAACGAAGGGAACGAGAATATATAGGAGGAATATGCAGGGAGGTGGGGGGGATAGAATACTCTGGATTGGACAAGGCAAATATCTTTGGGGACTTCTACCAGGAACTCTTTTGGGCAACTCCCACAGACTCTACAGCTCAGGTGAATTACCTGGCCTCACTCTCGCTTCCCCAGCTCTCTTCAACCAGGAAAGAACAGTTGAATTCACCAATCTCTGACAAGGAGGTGAGATCGGCAATCACGTCGTTGAAGCCACATAAATCCCCAGGGCCAGATGGGCTAATAGACCACTTTTACAAAACCTACGCACCAGAATTTGTCCCTTACCTGACCGCACTTTTTAACGAGATAGCGAAGAGTCAGAAGGTGTCACCCTCAATGGCGGAGGTCCTGATTATGGTGATTCTGGAGAAAGAGAAGAACCCACAGCTATGTACCTCCTTTAATCCAATTGCACTCCTAAATTTGGATGCCAAACTCTGTTCAGTGATCTTGACAACATGACTGGAGAACCTGATGCCAGATATAATCCACCCTGATCAATCAGGTTTTATAAAGGGGAGGAAAATACACAACAAAATCCGTAGGACATTACATCTTATAGAAAAGGTTTCCACATACAAAACACCAGCAATTTTGATGGGACTGGACGCGGAAAAAGCCTCTGATAGGGTGGATGGGCCCTTTCACTTCCTTACCCTGAAAAGCTTTGGCTCTGGGGACACTTTCATAAATATGATCAGAGCTAACTATGCAAATCCATACTCTAGAGTTCAGGTCAATGGGGTAAGTTCTGTGCCCTTTGCCCTAGGCCGAGGAACATGACAGGATTGTCCTTTGTCCCCCTTACTGTTTGCCCTGAGTATAGAGCCCCTGGCAGTGCAGATCCAGGCAACTCCAGAAATCAAGGGGATTAGATTTGGGGGGGAGGACATAAGGTGTCACTTTTGTGCTGATGACATTCGTCTCTCACTGCACCTCCCTACGCATCCTTCAGGAGGAGTTGAAGAGATTTTAGGTGATGGCAGGCTTCTGAGTCAATTTGGCCACGTCGTCCGTACTAAACTTAACCCTATCAAAAAGGAAGAAGATTCTTTTACAGGGGGAAACCCTGTTCATATGGGCTAAACATCAACTCACAAACTTGGAGATTCAGATTACCCCACATTTAGAGGGACTATATAACTTTCCGACCCTACTCAGCCATATCCAACAAGATCTCAAGTCCTGGAAACCACTGATTATATTGTGGTTGGGGTGTATACACGCAATTAAAATGACAGTGTTGACAAAACTTCTGTATTTGTTTCAGGCGCTCCTGATTTACTTGAAAGAGACTTCTTTCCGGGGCTGCGCTCCCTTATCACTCGCTATGTTTTGCAAATCGGCAGGGCCCGCCTACCTTTCTGTGTGTTAAGACGCTCGAGAAGTGAGGGGGGAGCGGCACTGCCAGGCTTTGGCCTATGCTACAAGGCAGCACAATTGAGAATGGTGACGGAATGGTCCATAAGGCAGTCGGACAAGCACTGGCTCCATATGGATCGGGCAATAGTGGGCAGGACAATTTTGGAAACCCAAGAAGGACAGACCCTCAGTGCTTACATAAGTACACCCACACGGACTACCCTCAAAGTTTTGGATGAAGTTACTAGGGGACCGGGGTGAACAGTCTTTCCTTCTCCAAATACTCCGATACACTTTAATCCGGAATTTCCCACAGCTCTGAGGGCGGGATCATTTGATGCGTGGAGGGAGGGGGGATGCCTTGTTCTTTCCGTTCTTTTCCATAACTAGGACATTCTCACATTTGAACATTGTCAGCTGGATTTTCACCTTCCATCTACCGAGGACTTCCATTATCTTCAACTTAAATACTGGGCATTACACCCTCCAACCAGGGAGGCTGCCACACGTGACGTGACACCGATAGAGTCCTTTGTGCGGAGGCTCGGATCCATGAGGCGGGGTGATTTCCTTCCTATATGGTCTTCTGGTATGCACAGCGCATGCCCAGAGGCCTTGCTACATCCACTTCTGGGAGCGCTCCCTGGGGACGGAGGTGGCAGAGAGGGAGTGGAAACATCTGTTGTCAGATATTACCAAGAATAATCACTCATTAGAATTAAGGGAAGCTCATTATAAGACTCTTTTTGACTGGTACCTTTTCCATAAGAAACTTAAAAAGATCTTTCCACAGCCTTCAAATGTATGCTGGAGGGGCTGCGGCTTATTGCGGACTTCCGTCCGATCTGGTGGGACTGCCCAGTCATTAGGCCGTTCTGAGAGGAGATACCAGCCCAAATGAAAGAGATGTTGGGATACCCAATCCCGACGTCAGTAGACCCAGTGCTTTAAGGCCTCAGGGACGATACCCTGGAACACCAATCTACAGAAGACAAGGCAATCATGTGGGCGTGCCTAGGGGCAGCTAAAAAGGCTATTGCAGCCTCTTGAAAGAAAAAGGCATCACCAGTCTTAGCACAGTGGCACTCCTGTCTGTGGAAAATACTCACCATGGAAAGGATGGCACACATCTTTAGAGATGATTGCAAGAACTTTGAGTACAGGGAGGGAGTTATAAATGTTGTGGAAAAGTTGTGTAGATGGAGAAGATGGTCTAAGGCATGTGATTTACTGTTGTTACTCCTGAGCATTAACCCCACATGTGTGCACAAAATTTTCACGCTGTGCAGGATTTTTTTCTTAGTGGGTGGGATTCGGACGGCCAGGGGCCGTCCTCCGCACACGCCCACCGTGACGCGTGACGGCTCCCAGCCGTCAGGAGTATGCAAGGGGTTAAGACACTGAGTATCCTTTAGCAGGGGAAGCACTGGAGTTGATCTTGTGTTGGGTAGCTTCTCCGTCAGTTGTACACTCTCAATAAGCATAAGTTTGACAAAAAAATAAACATCAGACTGCATGGACTGCACAGCACACCGTAGCACATCATAGCTACTGCCTCTATTTTAAGGCTATTAACGCTTGGCCCGCAGTCGGAGCTCCTTTCCAAATTGCTGCATGGCAGCTGTGTCCTCAGCGATTTTGGTGTGAAGAGGGGCAAGAGCAGCGTTGTGCGGCATGTCATAAGCACCGCCTACACATCATCCTCATGGTCATAAACTTTTGCATTTAACGTGTAAAATAACATCAGCCTTTACATGAGCAGAAACATACCACAGGGTGGCGGCTAAAAGTTAGTTACTAGACAACTCAGGAGCCGACGGCTATCCACAGAATATGTAATAGG
Organism: Lissotriton vulgaris; assembly: GCF_964263255.1. Lineage (NCBI taxonomy): Eukaryota > Metazoa > Chordata > Amphibia > Caudata > Salamandridae > Lissotriton > Lissotriton vulgaris. The sequence continues at coordinate 167,714 of NW_028244738.1, read as the reverse complement.
ATTGAGGTTTTCTTATGGGAACTGGTCCATGAGCAAAAACTTTCTACATAATTATTTCCTTACAGTAAATGGAGCCCATTAAAATTTGGCAAGAACATATATATATATAACTGGGTGCAAGGCCAGCCTTGTTCTCACACGGCTCTTACGCAACATGCTCCTTCAGGGTAAACAATGCAAGATTCCTGGTTGGTGCTCCCGCCCTATGTTCTGGCATGTTCAGCAACGACTCGCTACACTATTCTCTTTGTCTTCTAGGGTGTTTTTCTCTATTTTTTTGTCTGCAGCAGCTGGCAACTTAAATGCTTTAATATAGCTTGTGATGAAATGAGGGATTACAGGTTCCACCACAGAGGGCAGTTACTCAAAAACCATACCACTTGGAATATAATCCTCACAATCCAAAATTATTAAATTAGCTAGGGCAGGTCACCTTGGGGTGCAGACTCTGATCCTGGTTTAATTAATGCACCCACCAAAGTGTGAGAATGATTTCGATCTCTTGCAAGTTGCTAGTAGGTGCCACCGGTCCAACACTTAACTTCATACATCACAAGTTCTCATTATGTTTTGTTTGCCTATGTTCAGTCTGCCGCTGCCATCCACGGTAACTATGCTCACCATGTACATTTTCCACCAGACGGACAAAAAGCTTCTATAACGGAAAGGATTTATATCTGCTTCCAAAACACAGGACCAGAATACCTGAACAACCACCTGACCTTTTACCAGCCCACAAGACACCTGCGGTCAGTCCCCCCGGCCCTTGCCACCGTCCCCTGCATCCATCGTACCTGAGCTGGAGGAACCTCCTTCACCCACATCACAGCCAAAGCCTTTACGACCTCCCCTTCCACCTATGAATCTCTACCTCCCTCGCCAAATTCAGAGGTGGACTCAAGACCTGGTTGTTTGGATAACTCACCCTTTGGGTGATTAGCATGCTATACCAGTACTGATTGATTGATTTATTGATTGATTGATTGATTGAAAATAGCCTCCAAAAAACCACAAAACTGACAATCTGTTCTGTAGTTACAATAGTGAACTGGCGCCCAATCATCAAGGTTTCCAAAAATGCGAACAATTCAATAAAAACAGCATCAATCCTTATATTGGAAATGAACAATTGGCCCATAGCAGTCCAATCACTTTTGAAGCCAAGATTCCTCAAATCGGGCAGTACAGATCTATTTGGCATTCCTTTCACTAACATGTCTTTGGACCGATACATACAGTCAGAAACATCCATTTATAACAAACTTTATTGACAGTTTTGGGGCAAACCACAGATATAACACAGTGCAACTTTTGAGCATTATACAGGTCTGGCATTGCAACAGGCTCAGACATCAATAGTGTGTGACAGTGCTGTGTCATATTGATGTGCCATAATAGTTACACCATGTCCCTCATTTCTGTTCATGCTTGTTCGGGCAGCCATGGGCCTAAAAATTCGGCTTCTGAAGTGTGCACCAGTCCACTCCTGCACGCCAATCTCTAACAGTGGGTGGCTTTTTTTGCTTCCAAACTATGCCCACATCCAGCTTGTCCTCAAAACAAGCTGTCCCTAGGAAGGCATGGTCAGCCCTAGGACCCCCACCCCCTCCATAAGCGCAACATGGGATGTCAAATCCAGGGGGTATCAACTCCAGGGGTGGCCTAGGACAGCAGATGATATTTGACCCACCTCATCCCAAAAAGGACTCAGTTCCAAGCACCATGGAAAAAATCTGCTGCGGGAAGCATGTAACGCGCACACCGCCCGAGCATCTAAGCATACATGTTGTAAGTGTCTCAGGGTGAGGTAGGTGGCATGTAAAAAGTTGAACTGCACCATTCGTAGCAGCGCTGATATCGCCAGGTCCCTAGGCGCCTTGCAAGCCCCCCTCCAGACGTCCTCATTAGGCCTTCCACCCAGGATGTCCATCTCAGCCTGACCTTCTCAAGACCGTCTGGAGCATGAATAACTGAGGAACAATAGGTCACAGAAGAGGCCCCATAACCTAACCACACCAAGAAGATTTTTGATCTAGCGAATTGTATTCCAGTAGGGATTTGCCTGGGAATTGCAAGTTAAACAGTGACTATTGGGTTCTTAATTTGTGGAATGACAGGCTGTTCCCTCCCTTAAAAACATCCCCAGGTATGTGATCTCAATGCGATCCCATGCCAAGGAACACTCAAGTGTCCAAAGCTGACCAAGCCATGTTCCGCCTTAGAGGGGTCATCGCAGTCAGGCGATGGTCCCAACCAATGAGGTAAAGAAATGCCCTTCAGCAGATAAAGGATACCTGTGTGCAGGAACAATGTATCAAGCAGCCATGCCACATATAGGAGGTTGAGCAAACCATCTATACCCAATGAGTATATTTCCAGCTGATATGCCGGGGCATGCCCTGTGATGCAAGGTAGTATAGGTATAAGTCTGATAAGCCCACGCTGCCATCAAAAGGAGACTTACGCAGTGAATAAAATGCCCCCTTGTGATGACCCCCACCCCACACAAAGTTAATCATTTTAGTTGTCACAGAGTGAAACCATTTGAGGGGAATGCGATAAGGATAGTTACCCAGCTCTTACAAATAATGCAAGAGGCATAGAATTTTAACCAGGGGGATTTAATGGCAATGTGGCCCGTAGCACAGATCCTGCTCAAGCCACCAGTCCAGTCCCTGAAAATTAAGGGCATGGGAGACATGTGCAGCCCTAAATATTTAAAAGGAGTTATGCCGAATGGGAAAGTTGAGGCCTCCCCCTTTACCTACACCAAACAGGACTTGCCATCATTAACCTTGAGGCCAGACGCCTCGCCATACAGCTGAAGGAGTGTCATTCAGACGGGCCCCATACTCTGTGGATCTCTCAAGAACAGGAGCATGTTGTCCGCATATAGCGCCATATGGTCTTCAAAATCAGTCCGCCATCACCACCCAAAAATCTGAGCACCGCAGTGTATCAGCCATGCCAAAGGCTCTTTCATCAATGCAAGAAGCAGTGGTGACAGTGGGCACCCCGGCACGTGCCCCATTGAAAATGATCTCATGGAAGCATTTGTAATACTCAATTGGATACCTGTCTGGGCCGGCCATTTTCCCGGGGTGCAACCCTGATACCGCCGCACTCACTTCCTCAAGCAACAAGGCTTGGTCAAGCTCCTGGGGCAAGGCACTGGGTACAGTGGCAGTAGTATGGTGTCCAAAAGGGGATTGCCCACCTCTGCCGGCGATGGAGGGAACCACAAATAAAACCCTTTATAAAAATCAGCAAAAGTCTTGGCAATTACAAGAAGCTCCTCTTGGAGACAGCCTAAGGAGTTTCTTATCACCAGAACCACTGGGTCCGAGACACATACAATAATTTGCAAGATTTGTTCCCCCGAGGCATATACCCTCTGTATGGATGCTCTCCAACATTGTCTTGCCTCCTCCAAGGATAACTTCCACAAATGAGTGTGGGCTATGGTTATGAAAATGCTTGATTTCCCAGCCGCTTCTATGTGCAACATCTGAGTTTCCAGGTCAGTTAGGCGTGCCAGAGGGAGTAACTTGGTCTTCCAAATGTAACCTTTAATGCAGCCTCTTAAAGATGGCTTACTAGCTGCTCATAATGTTGCAGCTGATGACAACGAGCCAATATACAGCTCGAAAAACAGACATAATTCTTTCTCAACACAGGTCTTGCACTCAGAGCTTTGCAAGTACCATGCATTGTATCTCCATGCAGGCCGCAAGCCAGTGGCTTGAGAAACCAAAGATAACAACAACAGGGCATGAGCCAAGATGACACGTGGAAGAATGTGCACCGATTGGACTGAGAGGAGATCTGCATCAGGTAACTACATCAAGTCTTTGCGGGATTCCGCTGCATGCTCAGCAGATTGATGGGTATAAGCTCTCTGAGCATGATGTAAGGAACGCCAGACATAGCAGAGGCCCAGTGAATCAGCCCATGAGGAGAAGCAGGCTCTAGGGGAACGCATGGTAGAGTATGGGGCGGAGGAGGCATCCAGGACTGGGTCCGGAGGTGCATTAAAGTCTCCCCCAATCACCGTAACACCCTGTGGGGGAGTCAAGATGAAGGTTCTCAATGACTGCAGAGAAGGCTGCAGCAGGGGTGGTAGGACATAGCAGGATATAACATTATAATACTGCACTTCCAATCAGCCCTCAATACCCACATAGCAGCCCTTAGCATCCATGTGGTGTGAAGTAACAGCCAGGCAAAGTGATTTGTGCAGCAGTATAGCAACTCCTCTAGAGCCTCGAGTGATAAACCGTGTCATAGCCAAATCCGCCCAAAAAGGGACAGTTCATACCCAATAATGGGTCTCCTACAGGAGAGTACTGTTAGCTTATGACACAGCCGAAGAAACCAAACCAAGACCCCACCTGCAATGAGTGGGCAGGGGGAACTCAAAAACGTGGTATGCCATTGCAATTCGATCTAACCATTGTTAGCTGCCTTGTTGCCGCTCCTAACCTGGAGGAGAAATACACTGTTATAACAAAACAATCATAGAAATAAACCAGACTTGAGAGCCCAACTAAACTACCCTTCCCCCAACATCCCTCTCCCCACACTTCACAACAGGAAGCATCTGTTGTCCTAACTTATGAGAAAAACACATCTTAATAGAAGGAGTGATAGCCTCTGTGGTCCATAGGCACACACACAACAGGATCCAATGCCTTACAATGCAATATACCATACTGGAGTGAATTTGCCCTCATCACCCAGTAGAGGTGACACCCAGAACAGGGAGAAAACCACATGGGCCAAGCCCACAATGGGAGGGGGAGGGAAGCAAACACAGTCAACTTCCTCAGCAAACAGTCCCAGCCCACCCCCCAACTTAACCAGCATTAGAGCCAGAGAGGAAGTGTCTAGGTCAGGGTGGACCAGAGAACTGAGATGAGGAGCTGTATTTTTTAATTCTGGGTACCTGTAGTAGCTGGAGATTGCTGGAGCGTAAGGAACGTCCAGGATCATAAGGTGAGAAAGCTTTTGTCAAATACTTGGGCCCAGTACCTGACAGACATTTGTGAATAGTGCATAAGATTTTAAACTTAATGCGTTGCCGCACTGGGAGCCAGTGGAGTTTAATCAGCAGAGGGTGGGAGGGAGTCCTAGGTGGAACACTGAAGACTAGCCTCGCCTCAGTATTTTGGACTATTTGCAGTTTATTAAGCTGTTCTTCATTGGCTGATAAGAGAAGACCATTGCAATAGTCCAATCTGCTGATGACTAACGCCTGGACCATTGTCTTCCTATGACTGTCAGGTAAGTATGGAAAAACCCTTCCCAGCAGTCCAATGGCACGGAAACAGGTGCCGGCCACTTGGTTTACATGATCTTTCAATGTTAGTGCTTGATCTAATAGCATTCCCAAGTTTTTAACGGTCTGTTTAGGACTGGGAACAGGTCCCAGTTCCAAGGGCCACCATTCGGGGACCATAGTGTCGTTGCCTCCCCGAACAACATTACTTCCATTTTTCCTACATTACACTGTAAGCAGTTCTTAGCCATCCACTCTGACACTGCCCTCATTCCATCTGCAAACGATTTTTTTAGTGCAGGCGTGAAGGTCTTAAAAGGGAACAGAAGTTGGGTGTCGGCAGCATACGACACCGGGGTGAACCCAAAGGATCTCACTAAGTCAGCCAGGGGGGCCACGTACACATTGACTTCTTGAGAGCGGCCTGAAAGAAAGCTCTCCATCCAGGACAGAGCCACACCCCCTAGTCCCACATCCCTCAGACGACCGAGAAGCACATCATGTGACACCGTATCCAACAGCACCAGAATCATCGACCCCCCTCCATCCAGCGTCATCCAGATGTTATTGGTCACTGCTAGGAGGGCTGATTCCGTGCTGTGGTTGGGCCTGAACCCAGATTGTGAGTAGTCCAGGCCCTCCGTTGCTTCGATATGTTTGGATAAATGGGTGTTCACGTGCTTCTCAGTCATCTTACTGATGTACGGCAGGAGGGAGATGGGCCAGAGGTTCGAAAGATCTGTCCATGGGGATGCTGCTTTTTTCCTTATTGGGTTCACCACCGCTTTCTTCCATTCCATTGGGACCTGTCCTTCTGTCAGTGAGATGTTCATCACAGACTGAATGGAAGGTCCTAAGAGGGTGATCAGAGGGGCGACCATTTTGGCAGGAAGGAAGTCATTGGGGGACCCAGATTTTATGTGGCTGGTGAGAGGGGGGAGATCTATGTCGCAGATTGGCGGGAAGGACAATAATACATTTTTGTTTTGTTTGGATGAGTTATGAGGGAGAAAATTCTTATTCCCAGCGCTACTAGAGGCCATTATTTTATCGTAGATGAGATCGATTTTATCTTCAAAGAACACCGAGATCTCATCACAGAGGATCTGAGAGAATTCATCGGGGCTCTCACAGGCTGTAGGTTTAACAAAGCTCTGTAGTATTTTAAACAGCTCCCTTGGACAATTACCCGCCTCCGCGAGTTGTTGGGTGAGACTGTTTTTTCTAGCTTGCTTTATATTTTTATAGTAGGTTGACTGGGCCTCTTGATATATTTTCCTGTTCTCCTCAGTTCTCAATTTCCTCCATACTTTTTCCGTTCGTCTGCATTTCTGCTTCTCTATTCTAAGTTCCTGTGTATACCAGGTTTCTTGCTTGGTGGAGGGATATTGCTTATGAAGCTTTAGTGGGGCCAAAGTATCGATGGCTAGCTTAAGTGAGTCATTGAATCTGGCTAATGCAGTATCTGCTGAATCCTCATCTGTGAAAGTTGGTTGTATCCAGCTGTCTAGCAGCTTTTCCACCGATACTTTATGCCACTGTTGACACCAGATTGGCGGGAGCGGCGCTTTATGCAATAATTTTGTCTGGCCTGTTAAAATGAACTCTATCAGAAAGTGATCTGACCATTGAATTTCTTTAGCAGGTGAAAATCTTACTTTAGTGCAATTGGAAAAAAGTGAATCTAAAGTATGACCACCTATATGGGTAGCACTGCTATTCAGTGCTTTTAGTCCCAGAGTGGACAGATCTGCGATTAATGAGATTAATGAGATTGTTTCGGGGTGTACCAGGTTGTCCATGTGCACATTAAAATCTCCTAGGAGGATGAAGTCCTCCTTGAATTTAAAATGGGGGGCTAGTAGCTCCAGAAGGGATAGAGCAAAATCTGGATTGGATCCTGGTGGGCGGTAAGCTAAAGCACCTTTCCAAGAGATGTGACCTGCCGAGGCAATTTTAAAAATCATTATTTCAAGTTGTGAGCTGTACCTTTGTTCTAGAATTGTGACTTTAAGTACATCTCTATATATGATGGCTAGGCTACCACCTGTTTTATTGGCTTGATCAAAATGTAGAATGTTATAACCTGATGGAACCCCTAATGTTATAGCTGTAACCGTGTGAGGTTTCATCCAAGTCTCGGTTAGGAAGCAGATATCTGGCTGTATGTTGTGAACTAGATCCCATACCTGATGTTGATGCTTTGGAGGAGAGCGAACATTTAAAAGAAAGCACTTCAGTCCCTCCGGAGGTGCAATTTTAGGAGCATTTTCCTTCATAATCACCCTAACTACAGATGATTGGAAGCGACACTTCATACATGAGAAACAGCCCTCAAGACTTTGCCAGGGTATTTTAGTACAGCATTCTCCAGATGGTTTTAAATCTAGGAGAGATTGAGCGGAGTATATAATTTTGCTGATACCTGTGATAGCGGGGTCCGAAGGGGTAGAGCCCATTGCCCCTATGCCTCGTCCTGTCGCAGACGGGGAGCTCTTTGGCTGGTCTTCGGCGTCGCTTCAGCGCCACTGCGCGCGACCGCTGCGCGCTCGTGAGGGGGCGAGGGCTAAATAGCCCAGAGAAAAGCATACACTAGAGCGCTAACTGCTCAGCAAGTGCCCCCACAGGAAGTGCCTGGCTCTCCCTGACCCGCCCTCCGCGCAACGGTATTGGCTACCGCGTCGGACCGGGGCGAGCAGGAGTGAAGGACGAGCACAGGCTTCCTTTGCTGACAGTAAATATTATTCCTCCCCCTTTTAATCAGGACTGGGAGAAAGGTGGCACAGGTAGCGTTAGCCCAGCAAGTATGGCGTTTTAAAGTAAGTGCTGACCAAGAGAATTCTTATGTCTTTAAAAATTGAAAATTTTCACAAAGTAAAATTCTGTTTTCTAATTAACAGAACACCATCGTTTTTGAATCAACAATGAGTTCAAATGAATTAAATGCAGTCAATTCTCTACATGCAGCAATTCTGACACAGCGCAAGGCACAGTTGTATTACCTTTGGCAAGCAAAAGCGGATCGGGTACTCTGCCACCATCACCCTTCGGCAGCTTGCAGATGAATGGGCTCCGCCTAAATAGCCCAGAGAAAAGCATACACTAGAGCGCTAACCGCTTAGGAAGTGCCCCCACAGGAAGTGCCTGGCTCTCCCTGACCCGCCCTCCGTGCAACGGTATTGGCTACCGCGTCGGACCGGGGCGGGCAGGACGGAAGGATGAGCACAGGCTTCCTTTGCTGACAGTAAATATTATTCCTCTCCCTTTTAATCAGGACTGGGAGAAAGGTGGCACAGGTAGCGTTAGCCCAGCAAGTATGGCGTTTTAAAGTAAGTACTGACCAAGAGAATTCTTATGTCTTTAAAAATTGAAAATTTTCACAAAGTAAAATTCCGTTTTCTAATTAACAGAACACCATCGTTTTTGAATCAACAATGAGTTAAAATGAATTAAATGCAGTCAATTCTCTACATGCAGCAATTCTGACACAGCGCAAGGCACAGTTGTATTACCTTTGGCAAGCAAAAGCGGATCGGGTACTCTGCCACCATCACCCTTCCGCAGCTTGCAGATGAATGGGCTCCGCCTAAATAGCCCAGAGAAAAGCATACACTAGAGCGCTAACCGCTTAGGAAGTGCCCCCACAGGAAGTGCCTGGCTCTCCCTGACCCGCCCTCCGTGCAACGGTATTGGCTACCGCGTCGGACCGGGGCGGGCAGGACGGAAGGATGAGCACAGGCTTCCTTTGCTGACAGTAAATATTATTCCTCTCCCTTTTAATCAGGACTGGGAGAAAGGTGGCACAGGTAGCGTTAGCCCAGCAAGTATGGCGTTTTAAAGTAAGTGCTGACCAAGAGAATTCTTATGTCTTTAAAAATTGAAAATTTTCACAAAGTAAAATTCCGTTTTCTAATTAACAGAACACCATCGTTTTTGAATCAACAATGAGTTAAAATTAATTAAATGCAGTCAATTCTCTACATGCAGCAATTCTGACACAGCGCAAGGCACAGTTGCATTACCTTTGGCAAGCAAAAGCGGATCGGGGACTCTGCCACCATCACCCTTCCGCTTTAGATTCTACAGTGTCCCAGGAGTCTTGTATGGTCTAAAGATCACAACTATGCCCGCCACCCCCTGCCGCACTGATTCAGGCATCAGATCAGTCAATCACTCTATATGCTTGAGGAGTTGGTAGGCGGGAAGGTTTATTGGTCTATCTTCATTTAGGAGGGGGTTTGCAGCTGCACCTTCCCACATCCCATTCTCCACAGGCAGGGCACCGCGATGCAGTGCAGTTAAGTAAGAGGTATGAGCACTTTCAGAGACAGGATCCAGGGCGGCTCAATGGATATGGCAGGGAGCAGCTACAGCACAGGTTTCAAACAGTGGGGCTCTATAAGGCGAATGTCAGAGAAGAGGGGGAGTACCTGCGCAGGAGCATGGGACGGTCAGACGTGTCCGCATGTAGTCCGCAGATAGTGGCATTGTACAGGTAGGCTCCAGCTCAGGCCAGCAGTCTTGGCTTCAATCACCAGGGTTCCTCAACACTCCCCTAACATTTCAAGGGGCACCGGCCAGTGTCAGTCCACTTCTGGCTCAAGCTGCACATCTGGGAATCCAACCCAAGTTTCAGGCAAAGACTCACCAAACTTTGCATCTGATGCAGACACCAGGGGCAAACTGGCTTATCACTAATATAAGGCCCAAGTAGGACCTCCCAGGACTCTGGAGGAAGGGCGTTCCCCAGCTACAGTGGTACCTGACAGCCAATAGCCCCTCCCCTGCATCAGGCCAATTATCCGCAAAGCATTTCCCCAGTCATCGGCTGTGTTGACCGCCGCCTCCACTGGGGTAAACCTTCCTGCAGGATCTGCCCCCCACTCACCAAGAGTAAGTTGAGGCTTGGAAGCCGAATGCAGTAAGCCAACAGCGTGGCTCCTCCCACAATGCCACACAGTCCTCTGCACTGCTGAGTCCCTGCAGGGAGCCAAAGCTGGAACTAGGAGGTGGGACGAGGGAACAGGAAGGAGTGGTCCTCACCTGCGATTTGCAGGTGAGGACTCTAACTTACTTCCTGCAGGATCTGCCCCCCACTCACCAAGAGTAAGTTGAGGCCTGGAAGCCGAATGCAGTAAGCCAACAGCGTGGCTCCTCCCACAATGCCACACGGTCCTCTGCACTGCTGAGTCCCTGCAGGGAGCCAAAGCTGGAACTAGGAGGTGGGGACGAGGGAACAGGAACGAGTGGTCCTCACCTGCGATTTGCAGTGCCATCCAATGCGTCACTGCCTCCCTCCTTCACACATGACCCCACAGGACGCTGCAGTAATTGATTACATCCCTCTGGGAGGCCTCCCTTTTATGAATCAAGGAAAAGGGAAGATTCCATCCCTCTGAGTTTTCGGGCTCCCTGGGCCACCCCTTACCTCCGGAGTTGTGCTGCCTGTAGTCCACTGGCCACCCAGCAGTCGGCAAGCTTCTTGCTTTGCTCGCTCGCTAGGCAAGGACTGACATCAGGACACAGTTCTCTCCCATGGTGAGTTCAGCTCCTCGGGTGCCATGGGGAGCAATCCGGGCAAATCCACCGGCCATGGCAGTTCCACCTCTAGGCCGCAGCCCCACAGTGTGGCGGGCTTCTTCTGTGCCACAACAGTCCGATGGCCCCAGACCGGAACGAGAGAGGGTTTATTGGAACCCCAAAGCCTCATGAAGAGTCCTGGTGCCCCGAAGTTCAAGAGGGATGTCGCTGTCCTTCAGGATGGTGACGAATCTTTCTCGGGCGAAGGAGAACCACTAAAGTTCAACCGGAACTTGGTAGCCCAGCCATGTCCCCTCTGAATGACATATTTTCCAAGTATCACACTCACTAACTTTTCTTAATTGATCATGACAATTTTCCACTGATGAAGGCCACATGTTCTAATAATGCCACTAACAACCTGACACACAGCTGAAGCACTCTAAGTTATTCTAACCTAAAACACCTCCTGACGACTTTGGTCAAACCATCCCTAGAAGCAGCCTGAGTGAACATCCTGAATGATGTTGTATTTCCCCACCCTTGGAGCAACCAATAACAAGGAATAAATGTAACTCCAGATGCACAGTAAAGCTGGCCTGTTAAGAGATTAATCCCCCACCCACAGGCTGGCACTGGGTATAAGAATGACACCCTCAGAACACCACTAGGGCTGTCGAAGATTCAGAAGATGGCCTGTCCTGCTATCTGAAGATGGAAGACTGGACCTGCTTTCCTTGAACCCAGGATCCTCAGACATTACTCCAGTGGTCATTTGGCTGACCTCCTGTTTGAGATAAATGGACCTCGCTGAACTGCCCAGCTTACCAGCATCACACGGACCTGCTAGAGCCCCGATGCTGACCTCTGTTGGAGTATGGGGCTGAATTCTGAAGGACCACCAAGAAATGAGGAATTTCAGTCTGAAGCAGGAAATTTAGGATCCACTTTCTCCAATAATTGCTCATTTTGCCCCAGACCTCACCCAGACATATCCAATGCCACTGGAGTCAAGCTATCCTCGCTGATGAGGGCTGAAAGCCCGAAACCGGTCCTAGGATGCTTCTCTCCAGTCCAGGGAGGACCTGGCCTGGCAGTTCGGGCTGGACTGTTCCCATTGGGCACAGGGTCAAGACTGATTTGCAAATGGCTGGGTCCAAACTGGAATGGCATGGCGAGCAAAAAAAACAATGGATTTAGGCCCAGATCTCTGTACTGGGGTGAATGTATGACATTGTTCTGCATTCTGTCCATCAATTGTTCTTTTTGCATTTGTCACCCAGAGTGGGACAGGTATACCTAGACGTGGGTCCTGTGCTTTCCATGCCACTGGAGTCAAGCTATCCTGGCTGATGAGGGCTGAAAGCCCGAAACCGGTCCTAGGATCCTTCTCTCCAGTCCAGGGAGGACCTGGCCTGGCAGTTCGGGCTGGACTGTTCCCATTGGGTACAGGGTCAAGACTGATTTGCAAATGGCTGCGTCCAAACTGGAATGGCATGACGAGCAAAAAAACGATGGATTTAGGCCTAGGTCTCTATACTGGGGTGAATGTGTGACATTGTTCCATTCTGTCCATCAATTAATTTTCGCATTGTTACCCGAGTGGGACAGGTATGCCTAGAAGTGGGTCCTGTGCTCCCCAAGCCACTGGAGTCAAGCTATCCTGGCTGATGAGGGCTGAAAGCCCGAAACCTGTCCTAGGATCCTTGTCTCCAGTCCAGGGAGGACCTGGCCTGGCAGTTCAGGCTGGACTGTTTCCATTGTGCGCAGGGTCAAGACTGATTTGCATATGGCTGGGTCCAAACTGGAATGGCATGGTGAGCAAAAAACATTATGGATTTAGGCCCAGATCTCTGTACGGGTGTTGTGTGTTGATTTAGATTCTATTTGAATTTCCTGAGTTATGCCCTTATATAGGTTCAATTCACATTGCCCTTACTTAGGCATAGTAATCCAGTCCTTATTTAGGCATTCTTCATGCTAACCAAATACAGGCATGGCTACCTACATCCGCTCATCTACGTCACAACGAGTTCTTGGAAAATCAGACTCTTAAGCCTTTAGGACTTTCCCTTGCTTGGATATTGATTTCTCCAAGAACTCATTTATTATGCATGAACATCTATTCCTTAGGGGTTCATTTGTGACGTTTTATGTCCAACTTTTACGTTAATACTGGCATTCCTAAACACCTTTAAGGTATAAATATGCCTTCGCTTGCCATGGCAAACCACGGTTCGGTTCACGGTTCGACTGCCTACTTGCATGACGTGGTTCGCCACGGCAAGTTCGGAAGGAAGTCCAGTCCCCAACTGACGCACTGACCAGATGCTGCCATCCTCTTTGCCGAGAATACCCCTCCAGTGTTTCTGACTCCCCTTGTGGGGTGTTAGAGATCAAGACCCGGGAAAGAGATTCCAACCTCTCTCATTCTAAGGTATGGAGCAGACTAGTACCTAGAGGGACTCTTGGCAACTATAGTTAAACTAAACTATAGCTAAACTAGACTATTGCTGAACAGCACCTACTTCTTCCCTCGTACTACACTTAGGTTAGGTACACTGGGGTAGGATTATTTTAGAAGCACCAGATGAGTTTTTTAGGCTGTGTTATTTCTGTATGTATTTTTATGAATATATGTCACAGCTACAGACCATGCTATTGCAGTATTATTTAATCCTTCTAATAATGCTGTAAGTATTATACTTCGCATTCTGTCTTACGATTGTAGCAGTTCATATCTCTTGCATGAGAAATAAGATTGTTCAATAAACCCTTTTTATTGAAACGCCCATCTATCTAATTCTGTGCAACTTTGTAGAAACGAAGAATGGACGATTGACTGAGTGAAACGGTTATCCATCGTTTCCACGATTCTGAGATTGTTCCAATTCTAAGGGAAACAAAGTTGTCATGTTTATGCGGTTGTCAGAAAAGAATCCCTTCTTGTTCATTCGAGAAGCTTCTAGTGACCTCTGAGTTAGCTGGCACACACAAGTAATTAAGTTTAATGTACTTGATAGAGACATACTGACCTCAGTCCTATGTCAAAACTATAGTGTATATTATTCCAATGCGCAGAGCCTATCAGGGATATAGGAACTACACTACATGGCACCTAACGGTTTGGTACGGCACTAATTGAACACTATATACTGAAGTAACTCAGTCGTGCTTTTCTCAGAGACCCCCACTCATAAAACTCCATAAGACGTTTGGAGTGGGTAGGGATAATATCCGCCATAGCTGAGTAGGACGAAAATCCTATGTATTAGCTTTTGGTTTGTTCAACGTTGAAGGATACAGTGTTCCAAAATATTGTGCACCTTATCTTTGTTCCCTTGAAACTTACTTTGCAACTTTCATTAAACAAATGTCTGAGGACAATAACACCTGAACCGGTGTAGCTGAGACTGGCTAAGTCTTAACAGCTTTTAATCAAACAGGTTTTAACAAAACTGATGAGAATGCTATAATCATTCCTCCAAATTTAAGGAGAGCCATCACTCTAAAACTTATAAAACATGGCCTAACACCAAGAGGTGGTTGAGCAGTTTTTATGATAGAGGCACATGAATATCACCAGACAGAGGTATTCTATTCATAGTTAGTATTCCCAGAATCAAATACAGTAACACACGTGTTTCACTTCTACAAAGAAGATGAACCACCTGAGGAATATATTCCTTTTGAGGATACTCACATACCAGGAGCATAATCTCTGGTTTAAAGGCGCCCTAAAACATTTTAATCACAATACCAGGCTCGGTCCACTAGGTAGACTAGGAGCAACATGGCCGGTTTTAGCCGGCTATAACACCTCATCCTGACATTGAAGACATGTCAGACGTAGAATTACTCACTCAACTTAAAGAGTTAATCAACATTTACAGATAATTGGTTCAATATGTCATGCGGACTCTCACAGTCCAACCAACATTAGTTATTCCACAACAAACCTCTCACCAGGGGAATACACTAAAAATCACACTACAGACTTTACACGTAGTCATGGGAAAATTGACCACAAAACGTGAACAAATTCCGTTCTGGATAGCTCATAAAATGACTCAAATCGAAACGGTATTTCCTAATACCCACCCTTATGAGAAACATAGAATTCTAACAATCTGTTTACCAATGGGAATAACACCACATCTGGAAGACTGAATCACCTGGGGCACAGTCTTTGCTGCTAATACACTAAAACACATGGTGTTCCATCTATGGGGGTTAAACCTGATGTCCTGAAGCAAATTCAAAACGAATACGGGGCAGAGTGTGCTCTGAATTTAGATATGTAGTTACTGAAAAGTTTCGACTAGGTCTCAACATTAATATTATCTGATAATAAATGAATAGCAGCATCAGTGGCAATCCGCCAGAAATTAAGGGAATTTGATGTAACAGAACAACTACAAGAACTAGCCAGAATAATTGAAAAATCCTATGAAGAATTAGGCAGAGACAGTTTGGGTGGAAAACCAGTTAAACCACAACTGTCTGAAAGTCCTGAAAAGGCCTTTACCAAAAACAATCCAACCTCTTCTTAAAAGAAGTGGGAAAATAATAAACAACATTCAAGAGAAAAAGATTCTCAACCCCGAGGAAGGTCTCCTCAAAAGGAGGACACTGACAGGAGGTATAACCTCAGGAACAGGGATAATTTGAGAAAAGCTGACAGGTATCAAGATACTGATACAAGCTCCTCTTGTACCTCTCAGATATCGTCACAGACATCCGAAAGAAGAGGATGGTCAGATCAAAAAGAAGAACGCATGAAATCCAAAGACGATCAACATGTTCAGAAAAACAAAATAAAACCTCAATTCTCCAAGACGAAAGTAGCAGGTCTAAAGATCAGACATGCCAAGGATTCTGAGAACACAGCTCAAGAACGGAGAATGGGCTCAGACAATGTTGGACAGCGCAGCAGAAGTAACAATAGCTCACCAGAACCTGAGGGGACTTCTGACGACAGTGGACCTGAATGAAGACATTCAAGTTGAAACTGTAGACACCAGGGTTAGTTCTCCACATAGCTTATATGAAATAACACTCCGGATGGAGGGAGGCATACCGAGAAAAGTGAAAGCACTCTTTTGGGAACGACTTTCATAGGGTTATGATATACTTCTAGCAAAACGGGACTGGCCACTAGAATTTGTCTGGGAGTGCCTAAATGGCAAATACATTATTATGCCACCCTTCTCCAACCATGTTCCAGTACATTTAAAATATACTTATGCCAGGAAATGGGCAGTCGCCCAAGCCCCAGCATTATACCATAATCATGTAGGATGGGATGAGGACTCACCTCACCACACAATCCAGTTAAAAAATCAACCAACTGCGCAAAGGCAGTATCCAATTAAGCAAGAAGCTAAAAAACACGTCCGGGAGATCTTAGATCAACTTGAATACCAAGCGGTGATTGAAACATGCACCTTATCAATGAACAATCCTTTGTTTCCTGTTTCCAAACCAGACAATACATATCGTCTAGTTTTGGATTAAAGACACCTACACTCATGTTGTAAAACATTTGCACACAGTACAGCATTAATGAAAAACATTGTGCGTAAAAAATATAAAACCACATTAGACATTTCAAATGGTTTCTTCTGTCAAAACATTGCACCTGAAAGTAGGTATTTGACCGCTTTCTAAATAATGGGGACTAGTCTGGGGTTATTCTCAGCATGGGTAATAGAGTTACTACAAGCGTATGATGATGAAGCATTGTCATATGTCGATGGTATCTATCTGACATACGGTGACCTGAATAGGCGCTTGAACAGGGTGAACACCATTATACTGGGCTTCGCCTCTGAGGTTTATAAATTCAATTTTAAAAAATCAAGAATTGCCCATCTCAACGTCCTTTTTCTAGGATATGAACTTTCAATTGAAGGCAAAAGCCTGGCAGCCAACTTTTTAGAAAAGTGTGCGCTGCTCCAACCTCCAAAAATGCTGAAAAACTTACAGTCGATTCTAGGTTTCCTGATTTTTGGAAGAACTTACATTCTAAACTACGGCGAAAGGGTTAAACCTCTCTACGAATTAATCAAACCTGATTTTAAAACAATAAATTGGACTAAAGAACACACAGAAATTTTGCATTCGCTACAAACAGACATGTTAGCAACAAAACATTTACAAACACGCTTAAACGTATGCAACTTAGTGATCTGAATCATTCCGGGACAATGCGGATTCAACAACTTAACTTTTAATGAAGGTGAGAAAGTCCTAATTGCATATAAGTCACATTTGTATACACAAGCAGAAATTAAATGTATATCGACAGAAAAAATTCTGACAGCAGTTCAAACGACTGTAGCAAAAGAAAGAGTCCTAGCACAGGAGAAACGCATTTTGGTTGTAACTCCTGTACCAGACTCAGAGGCAGTTACAAAATCTAGCATTCCGAATGCAAAAGCTTTACATACAAGATGGATACAATGGGTTAATTCTCTTGCTGCAACTAATGTTGAATATGTTTTTGATACTTATTTGAAAACACAAGCATTCCTGTAATACGAACACGAATGTCCTCTGCCTACTGAAATTCTACCTCTAAACCAGTATGAATGTATAATTTATACTGACGGCACAACCCGCTACAGAGGGTAAACAAGCTTATAGTGAGGCATGCGCGATCGTTAAAGGTCGTATGCGAGATGGCAAATTTAGACCTATGGTCACAAAAACGCAATCTCTAGGACATTGTACAGCTCAGCAAGCTGAACCACAAGCATTCAAAGTGGCACTTGAAAATACGGATTGTGAATTCCCCACACTCAAAGTGTGCGATTCTTTTTACTGTGTACAATCTTATAATTAATATTTACAGAATTGGCTTCAAAATGGTTTCAAAGATGCAAAAGGTGGCACAATCAAGCACAAAACGCTTTGGGAACAAGTAGTTCAGTTGCGAAACGGACTACAAAACACTCATGTGATACACACGTTGAGTCATCAACGTGATGGCGTTCACGTTGAAGAGAATTCATTGGCTGATGAAGCCGCGAGAGGGGCTGTGCAAAACAGCTTCCGTAGCTGCAATCACTTGTTCAAAAACAAAAATAGACAGTGAAATAATACTGGATGTCAATGCTTCAAGCAAAGGCAGCAGTGCAGCGTTACCTAAAAAGTTTCCACTGAAATACTCATATATAATTGATACTGGAGTGGGGGATAGGGTAATACCAAACATGGAACATAGATTAGGACTAATCCTAGCAGCACATGAAGGGCTTGCCTCTGCTCATGCAGATGTTTCCGCCACAGTATCATTATTAAAACAACGATACTGGTGGCCCGGCATTAGGAAACAAACCAGAAACTACATCTTGGACTGTGAAATATACCAAAATATGAAAGTCTCTACAGTGAAACGTCCTGCACAGACGCCCCTGTTAATTTCAGATAAACCACTAGCTTGTGTTTACCTGGACCACTACGGTCCCTTACAAAAGGATGGTAACTATAAATATATCATGGTCGCAGTGGACTCGTGTTCAAGGTTTAATATTTGGATGTGGCGTCAGCGCTCAGCTGATGCTCAAACTATTATAAAAGATGTGCGAGGTTTTATCGGCACATACGCAATAGGCACACTGCACTCTGACCAGTCCCTGCGTTTAGCTCTCGAGCTTACAAAGAAGCCATGGCCAGTTTGGGTGCTGAATTGCGGTACAATTCTCCATTCCATCCTGTGGGAAATTCTGTTGTGGGAAGAAAAAAAACGGGACATAAAGCAGTCTATAACAGCTAGGGTATTAGGTTCGGGTGAAAACATAGGGAAATCGTAATTGTGCACTAGATTCTTAAAGAAACATTTCTTTGCAAACATGTAAAATATAAATTTTATGTAATTTAATATTAACTTATTTTTAAAAATTGTTTGACATCATAAATATAGTCTATATATTTACAAACGTCAATTAAAATTACAAAAATTACATTGTAAATAATTTTTAATTATTTACTTTTTGTTGCTGAAGAATTGAATCCAAACTACCATAAATAAATCCAAACATGTAAGAATCCCAAAACTTACTTAAAAGTCCCAAAAACAATGGAAAAATACAACAGTAAAAAATATAATCCTGCGACAACATATCCGTAGACTCCAATCCATAAAATACCCTAAATATGTGATTAAAAGAAGAAACGCTCCAGGAAAACCCAAAAAATAAAGGAACTGTAAAATAATTATTAGTTTGCCAGAAAGTAATACACAGTTCCTTTGAAAAAAAAAAAGCATGCTTCTCCCAACGGTAACTTCCAAACGACAAAAACCAGAAAAAAAAAACAACACAATCCCTCCCACACAAATACACAATAAGTTCATTAAAAACACACACACAAACACACTAATAACACCATACCCTAAACATATTAAAACATATAATAAATACCCTAACACCTACTTATCAACGAACTAACCGCATTTCACAAACGCAAAACGGCTAACTAAACTGCACCAAAAGAACAAGTTACTTATCTTCGGTAACACTTTTTCTGGTGGATACAGTATCTGCCTGTGGATTCCTTACCTTTTGAATTACCACTGCACCAGCATTCCACAGAGACTTTTTTCTAGCTCTCCCATGTCGACGAGGATGTCACAAAGGCATGGCTCCGCTCGCGACTCCATATGATGTCACCGGAGCCACAAGTAGACCTCGTCGGTGTGCTGACATCAGTTCTACCCATTTTTTCGGTGCCTCCGAAGTGAACGAGCGGACCGACAACATAATTGGAGTATACACAGTAAACAATCTATACATAAATACACACAGCATAAAGAAAAATAGGAAAAGCTAAAGAAACAAAGAATTTGCTAAACACCAATAGCAAGGCAATCAAAAGACATAGGGGAACAACCATGCCAAATAACAAATAACTCCTTTGGTATACGAAGGTGGACAACAAGGAGGAGGATGGGTCAGTGAGAATCCACAGGCAGATACTGTATCCACCAGAAAAAGCATTGCTGAAGGTAAGTAATTTGTTCTTCTGATAGGTACATCTGCCTGTGGAAACCTCACCTTTTGAATTGAATCCCACAGCAGTCCCACTTGAGGAGGATAGTGTCCACCTACTCATACCAAAAAGTCCTGCAGCATAGAGCGTGCAAAATAGCCATCCCTCCTAACCTCCGGACCCAAGCAGTAATGCTTCGTGAAGGTGTGGAGGGAGTCTCAAGTAGCTGCCTTACAAATGTCAACAACAGGAACACCTCTAGCCAAAGCAGTAGAAGACTTAACTCTGGTGGAATGAGATCTAATTTCTCCAGGTGGTTCCTTCTTGGCCAAGGCGTAGTAGAGCTTGATGCACAAGTTAATCCACCTGGAGAGTGTTCGCTTATGGACAGCCTTGCCTTTCATCATCCAATGTAGCCCACGAAGAGCTGATCGTCCAGATCCTTGGTTCTATCCTAATAGAAACTAACAGCCCTCTTAGGATCCAGGCAATGAAGTCTCTCCTCCTCCTTGGAAGGGTGGAAGGGTGAGGGGGAGCATAGAAGGTAGGTAAGGTATTGGATTGCCCTAGATGTAAAGGAGTAACAGCCTTCAGCTGGAAATCATCCCTGGTCCTGAGAACCATCTTTTCTGCATGAATAGTTAAAAACGGAGGTTTAGAACAAAGAGCCTGAAGCTCACTTACCCTCCTGGCCGAGGTAATAGCGATCAGAAAGACCGTTTTGAGAGAAAAAGCCTCAGTGGACAACTATGAGGTGGCTCAAACGGAGAGCCCATCAGGAAAGAGAGTACAAGATTTAAATCCCACTGAGGCATAATGAAGGGGATGGGAGGAAACCTATTGGTGAGGCCCTTAATGAACCTCATACCAACTGGAGATTTAAATAAAGATGGCTGGTCCAGCAAACAGAGGAAAGCTGACTAGGCTAACAAATAACCCTTTACCATGGCCACAGTACAACCCTGCTGAGCCAAGGAAAGAGAGAAACTCAGCACATCAGACAAACAGACCTTCAGAGGATCAATGGACGCCTTCCCACACCATTTCACAAATTTGGACCACCTGGAGGAATAGACAGATTTGGTGGAGTGTCCACCACTTTCGGTGGGAGAGAGAAAGAACTCAGGTGGCCCATTCAATCTCCGGGCATGAAGGTGCAGACTCTAGAGGTGGGGTGTAGAACCTGCCCCTGTGACTGCGAGAGAAGATCTGCCCTTAGAGGGAGACGGAGCGGAGGGTGCGATGAGAGGTGAAGTAGATCAGTGTACCACATCCTTCTTGGCTAATCCGGGGCGATCAATATAACTTGGCCCGGTCTTGGCGAATCTTCCTCAGAACCCGAGGAATCAAGGGTATGGAAGAAAATGCGTAAAGGAGATGCAAGCCCCAATCCAACTGAATCGCGTCCCCCAACACCCCCTGTATCGGAAACTGGAGACTGCAGAACTCAGGCAGTGTGCATTCTCGTGAGTGGAAAAGAGGTCCAACCGAGGAAACCCCCACATCCTGAAGATGTGATGGACCACTTCCGGACGAAGCCACCACTAGTGATCAGCCGAGAAACGCAGGCTGAGACTGTCCACACGCACATTTAGCACTCATGCCTGATGATTTGCCATAACACAAATCTGATGGGCCTGAGTCCAGGAACAAAGTTGCAGAGCCTCTCTGAAGAGATGATACAACCCTACTCCTCCTTGTTTGTTTATGTACCACATCGCAGTAGTGTAGTCCGTTAGGACCTGAACTGACTGTCCACGAAAGAAGGGAAGAAAGGCCTTGAGAGCTAAATGTATCGCCCATAATTCCAGCAGGTTGATATGAAACAACCTTTCCTCCGGACAAAAATGGCCTTTGATCTTCATATCCCCCATTTGAGCACCCCACCCTAGAGTGGAGGCATCCGTGATTACTGTGGCCACTGGTGAAGGAAGATGAAAGGGCTTTCCTTGCGACAGATTGCCCTTCTCACTCCACCAAGATAGATCCGCTGCAGTGTCTCTGGAAATCGTGACCATCTCCTTGAGATCTCTGTTTTGCTAATACCACTGCCTGCAGAGGCACCACTGGAGTGCCCTCATGTGCCAGCGTGCATGGGTGACCAACAGGTTGCAGGAAGCGAGCAAACCGAGCACGCGTAGGACCTTCAGGACTGGAACAACCGCTCCATCATGAAACAAAGGGAGGCGGGAAAGCTCAACACACAACCATGTCCAGTACTGGCCCTATGAACAAGTTGTGCTGTGAGGGCATCACGTGTGATTTGGGCACATTTATCGAGAAGCCCAAGTCGAACAACAGCTGTGCTGTCACTTGCAGATGATGAAGCATCATCTCTGATGACTTTGCCTTGACCAGCCAATCATCCAGATAGGGGAAAACAGGAATCCCTGACTTCCTGAGTTGAACTGCCACCACCACCATCACTTTTGTGAAGATTTGAGGCACGGAAGTAAGACAGATTGGAAGGACTGCAAACTGGTAGTGGTGAGACCCGACTGTAAAACTGAGATACTTACTGTGGAACTTCAGGATGGGGATGTGAAAATATGCATCCTGCAAGTCGATCGTCACCATCCAGTCCTCTTGTGCAGCGCTTGAAGAACCTGAATTTGTGCTGTTTGAGGTACAAATTCAAGACCCTGAGGTCCAGGATAGGCCTCAATCTGCCCTCCTTTTTGGGAATCATAAAATAACAGAAAAGCATCCCTGACCCCTTTCCTGCTCCGGAACCACCTCTGTAACACAAATGGTCCTCTGAAAACCAGCCCTGGCGACGAGGGTAAGGAGGAGGAATCTCCCGCAAGGGAAGAACGTACCCATTTTCCACAAGATTCAAAATCCAAAGGTCTAAAGTGATAGGTTTCCAATCTTGAAAATGGGACACACGTCCCTCTACAGGACCAGCATGCTCAAAGATGGGGCATCTAGAGCTGCTTTCCTGTGGCACCAGTGGTGGGGCAGGAGAGGAAGTAAAGAAAGAGGAGAGTTGATGGGATGCACCTTGTAGACGACCTCCGCACTTTCCTATGTAAGATCTGTACAGAGGATTCTGCTGCTGCAGAGGCTGCTGTTGGCCACGAAAGGAAGCTGCCTTACCAAAACCACGGTATCTCTTATAGCCGAAACCCCTGTTTTTAGATTGAAGACCCAATGATTTTGCAGTGGCTCTACTGTATTTAAACCTCTGCAGCTCAGAATCGGCCTTTTCTCCAAAAAGCTTGGACCCATCGAACGGTAGGTCGAGGAGGGTAGCCTGCACATCTGGCGAGAACCCAGAAGACCTGAGCAAAGCATGCCTTCTATTGGCAATAGAAGAACCCATCACCCTGGCCACCGAATCGGCAGTAACCCTGCAGCCTGCATATCAGCCAGCACTTCTGAAAAGGAGCCACGATCACTATCCAGTAGCTTGGGAGCCAACTGCTTGGCAAAATCCATTAGGGCATGAATATACCTCCCCAACAAGCACATAGCATGGTGGATTTCAATGCCATACTAGAAGAAGAGAAGACCATCTTGGCAGTCTG
This sequence comes from Lissotriton vulgaris, assembly GCF_964263255.1. Lineage (NCBI taxonomy): Eukaryota > Metazoa > Chordata > Amphibia > Caudata > Salamandridae > Lissotriton > Lissotriton vulgaris. The sequence continues at coordinate 144,392 of NW_028244738.1, read as the reverse complement.
CTCCAATTTTTTAGAGTCTCTGTCTGAGGGAGCCAGAGGAAAAGATCCCATCAACTGTTTAGAACAGGAAGCCTGCACTACTAAACTTTCTGGTGAAGGTTGAGCAGAAAGAAAAGCAGGATCACGAGAAGCAGGCCTGTACCTCCTTGCCACAGACCTTGATACAGCAGGAGCAGAAAGGGGCTTCCTCTACACCTCAAGAATTGGCTCAGTCAAAGTCTCATTAAAAGGCAAAAGATGCTGAACCACAGAAGAGGGGGAATGTAAAATTTCCGTAAGAATATTTGGCCTGAACTCAGCCATGAGCAACTGAAGCTCTAAAAGTTCAGCAGCCTTCCTAATAACAGCATGATAAGGTGCCACATTATGGGAAGGAATGTGGTGATGACAGCTCCTACTCTGGGCTAGTGTCTAGACCACTCGCTTCCTGAAGGCCCTTAAACTCATCAATGGACTCATCAATTTTGCCATCTTCAGCTTCCTTCTGCTGAAATTCTTCCTCTACCAACAGCCTCTGGGCCTCTCTTCTCGACCGCAACTTCGGGGCAGGCGTCGGCTGTGCCAAGCGTGGCACCAGGGACATCAGCACCATTGTCGATGGAAGAGGCTTCGATGTAGGCATTGATGCCGTTTGAAGCAGAGAGGAAGAAGGTCCACCAGATTGCGCCAGAGACTGAGAAAACGGTGTTGAAAACTTTGGAGATGGAAACTGCCAAGACGGTGCTGTTGGCATAAAGGGCACAAAGGGAGCCAGGGCATGTTGCTGAGGAATGCCCAAATTGAATGTAAGCGGACCCACAGGACCTGAAGGCGCACCATTAGGGTAAGCTGCACTGGCAAACATGCCGTACATCGCATTAAGAAAAGGGTGGATAACGGTCTGAGACTGAATCCACTCGAGGCCGAGTAAGTGTTCGTGCTGTCGACCCAAAACAGGTGAGGTCGCAGGCACAGGAGAAGACAACCTAGGCTCCTGAGAATCTCTCAGCCCCGGAGATAACCTTGGTTCCGGAGAACCCTTTGGCGTTGGTGACTGCGTGAGAGAACCCCTCGGTGCTGGAGAGTAAGCCAGAGTCGTTTGAGGAGAAGGAGAAGGCGACAGCTAAATGAAAACTTTAGAGCGGCGTCTCGAAGCGGGAGACAGCGACTTCAAAGCGCTATCCTTTGATGAGCGACATCAGGAACCGTGCCTTCTCTTCTTCTTCTAATGTTTCTTCGACTTCGAAGTATGCGAAGTCGGTGACTTTGATTTTGACTTTGACCTCTTTCGGCCCCTCTTCTCCTTTCTTGCCTTTGCCATAACAAGCTTAGTCTCATGCTCCTTCAAAGCCTTCAGATTCCTCTTCCGACAACTGGACATCGTGGTCCGAAGAAAGACACCACAGTCTTCATAGGGGTCAGTGATAGACATTTGACACCCACACTCTCTGCAGGGCTTGAAACCCGACTTCTTTGATGTCATCATAGCACTGCTACACCATGGGAAACAGCAGTATAACAAAGTAACTGTGAAGAAAATGGAGAGTCCCAGAAAACTGTTATGCGTCGACGCCACGGAGAAAAGGGAACTGACGTCAGCATGCCGACAAGGTCTACTTGTGGCTCCGGTGACGTCATACGGAGTCGCGAGCAGAGCCATACCATGATGATGTCCTCGTCGACAGGGGAGAATTAGAAAAAAGTTTCAGTGGAATGCTGGCGCAGGGGTAAATCAAAAGGTGAGGAATCCACAGGCAGATGTATCCATCAGAAACCACAAAATACAAACTATACATACACTGCCTAACTACTTTCACCCTATACCTATTTTATGCCTAAAAGTAATTAAATTTAATTTACCTTAATCAATGCGACACAGCTTCCAACCGTGAGCTTCTCCCCTCAGAAATGACCTAAAACAACACAGATAGCCTACAAAATACAACTTAGTTTAGAAAATGGCTACCTAAAAGAAATAATAAAAATACTTTTTTATTTTAAAGTCAATGTACATTAGAAATGCAATACCATTTTTTCTTTACTGTTTAAAAATGTTAAAGTATAATACTAAATATTCGAAAATAAATAATATTTATTATTACACATTAAAATAAAATATGTTAACTTACCAATGTGATTTAAAAAAACTATAATAAAAATGTTACGGAAGGTGCTGGATACTAAACATATATACTTTACTATTCCCACTCCAAACTGTATGGACTCAGGGAAGGTGCGGGACACTAAACATACAAAATTTACTATTCCCACCCCAAACTACAATAAGTCTGGAAAGGTGCTGGACAATAAACAAATATATTTTACTATTCCCACTCCAGACTACATTAACTCAGGGAAGGTGCTGGACACCAAACATATTTAATTTACTATTCCCACTCCAAACTAGATTAGCTCAGGGAAGCTGCTAGACACTAAACATATATAATATCCTATTCCCAATCCAAACTTTTTGTTAAATTTCAACATAACACAACAAAATAATTTACAAGTTTCACAAAATATTACATCAATTTTCATTTTTTTCAACATTTTCATCAATTATAAAAAAAATGTAAACTTTGAAACTATTTTAAAAATACCCCCATCATCACCTATAACCCCAACATCACACTCCTAAAATCCAAAATGTATATTTTTTGTTCAAAAATGTTGGTTTTAAATTTCACATTTTTTTATATTAAAAACACTCCCCGCCCTTATCCCCTATAACCACAACATCCTTCTCTCAAAAAAAATATATTTTTTTAAATTTCTTCTTTTAAATAAAAAATAATCATTTTTTTAAACAATCCCCACCCTTAGTCGATATAAACCTAACATCCCACCCCTAAAACACAATTTTAAAAAGAAGTATTATTTTTCTGAAAAATTGAAAAAAATGTTTTTAAAACACTCCCTACCCAACCCTTATCCCCTATAAATCCAACATCCCGTGCCTAAAACATTTTTATATAAAAGAAATACAATGAATAAAAAATGATTAATACATTTAAAAAAGATATACTATATTAAAAAATTCACATTTGCAAAATCCATATTTTTTATGATATTTTTAAAATCCATATTTTTAACGGTATTTTATATAACACAGCAAATAAATATTCTTGAAATCAATATTATATACAACGATATCTTTGAGTTTTAACATTTTAATCTCAATATTATTACACAACGATATTTAAAACTCGATATTATATCTACTTTCCATTGCTCCCACCAATTGTTTCCACCTTCTGACCTGTCCCCAGCAGAGGAATACTTGTTTTTTCAGTACCTGGCACAACTTGAGTGGGTTCTAAGGTTTTCACTGGCTGAGAGGAAGAGTCCCGTCTTCGCAGCTCCACGACCACCATCTCTGGCTCTAGCCAATGTGCCACAAAAATCTCCTGAGGATTTTCGTTCGTTTTTACTTCGGCGTTATTTAACCAGTTGATGCTTGGATCTCTTAAGCCCCTCCCTGTCAAATGTGTAAACTTGCCATCTTGCCATTGGTGGGGGGGGGGGGGCACCTAATTTGCCTTAATGCCTCCTCTGAGGGATTTTATCTGCATAGTCACTAACTGTTCCCTACAAAAATAGCGCCTGCCTTCTTTGAGCAAACACATCCCCCAACACTTGTGCACCCTGCTTACTTCGGGGCACTGACAGTCTGAAGCGCAAGCTCTGAAAGCACTCATTGGGGGAAGCACTACTTACCTGCCGCCACCGCCGAGAGTCACCACAGCAGCCAGGAGAACGAGCCGCCACCGCCGAGAGTCAGGAAGCATTCCAACATCGCGCCGCCGCTCCGGGGACTTCAACACCCGGCAGGTCTCGGGGCGGCGCGTCCCTGATGACACAGACGCAGGGAGGGAGCGCCAGAAGGCGCGTTAAATTGGCAGTCACCCCGGCAGAGCGGGGGAAGCACTACTTACCTGCCGCCGCCGCCGAGAGTCACCACAGCAGCCAGGAGAACGAGCCGCCACCGCCGAGAGTCAGGAAGCATTCCAACAGCGCGCCGCCGCTCCGGGGACTTCAACACCCGGCAGGTCTTGCGGCAGCGCGTCCCTGACGACACAGACGCGGGGAGGGAGCACCAGAAGGTGCATTAAATTGGCAGTCACCCCCGCGTCGCGGGACGCGAGCGGGACGCCCGGGGCTAAGCCCGGGCAAAGGGCGGGCCCTCTGTGGCCCTCAGAGGCACGAAATGGCCAGGCAAGGCCATTTCCCTGATATCTCCATCTTCGAGCAGCTAAGGTACTGTACTACACGTGGAAAATATCGTGGATTATTGCTGTACATCTTTACTGAACTTTCTTCGGCCTGTATTACCAGCCATTCTTACCCTCCATTCTTTCGCCGGTTACCAGACGGGGGTTAGTAGGAAGACAGTTCTGATCCGTTACTGAATCGCCCAGGAACCCGGATTAGTAGGAGGGGTTACTGTTAAAGATGAGGATTTGATCTACCTTATATGAACTTAAGTAGGACTTTGCTGAAAAATAACCCTGTTATGCAGGCGACCTAACTGAGGTGAATACGATCTTAGTGCTGGTCGCTTTGAAGAGGTTATCTCATACTGAGTTGGATCCTAGCTGCCGTTTGTATTTGTTCTTTGAACTGATTGGAGCAGGAATCTCCCTATCGTTGTATGATAGTGTTTCCCCCCGTTTTGTTAGTATTAGTATTGTTAGTATTGTGTATTGCTCCTATAGTCAATTATTAGAGTGCCGTTTTTGACTTCTGATAGCATCTTTATTCTGCTGTAAACATGCCTAGAAAATTGGCACCTGTAGCCACAGAGTCACTTAATACCTTAGATTCTTTCTTAGTACAAGTGGTCAAAAAAATAAATAATGAAAGAAGGCAATCCCTAGGTCTGAGCCAATCACCAATTTTGCCCCCAACGAGCCCTTCCCCTAATGCACCAATGTCTGATACACCATCACAAGACCCCACAACACATATACCCGACCTTAATTCTCAAGACATCGGCAATGATGATGAAAACTCAGATCTGCTAGTTGACTTGTCAACAAATCAGTGTCTGACCCTGATCAACAGCAAAATATTGCAGTGGAAGTTTCTTCATCCCCGTTGCCCGTAATACGGCCTGTGAGAACCTGTAGAAAATCTCAGTCTAAACGTGGGGGGAAACAGTCAGGAAGAAAAAAGCTCACAACACCGCCTAGGCGCAAAGGGAAAAATGTGGAGTGTGATGATGATGATGAGTTAAGACATATCATTGACGACGACCTATTCAATCGGATCTCATATATGATAGACATGAAAATCAGGACCATCATTAAGCCATTGATTGGGAAGATAGACAAATTAACTGCTGAGGTGAAAAAGATGGGTGGGTCGCAAAGTAAGTTGGCTGACGAATTGGGGAATCTAGTTACTCATGTCATTAAACCAGTAGCTATAGCTGAGGAGGAGACTGGTGCGGACATAGGCCCTACCGAAGGCCAACTACAGTCTATCCCTCCAGGGCAGCTACCACCACCTGCGCCTAGCCAGGAAGCAGTAAGAGAGTCCCCCACTTTACCACCTGTTGTGCCAGCACCACTGCATCTAGGGGATGATTCATCACAATTCATCATGGAAGCTTCACCAGTAGTTCTGGTATTGGCCAACGTCCCTACTTTATCACATGGCCAAATAGAATCTACTTAAGGACTAAAAGATAAAGCTTTACATTGGCTCACTAATAATATGCAAATGGCATATCAGGGGACTGACCAGCTAGCAGGGGAAATTGTAATGACAAGGAGGGTATCATGGATTGGGAACAAGCCAAAGAAGTTTAAGGGGGACTGCGTAGTATTAAACTTTGCTAACACAGAGGTACTCCCAAATGTCCTGGCCAACATCTTCCCACCTCAACGAAGAAGTGGTTCCATAATCCCCCTTACTCTGAAATTCTTTTATAGTGAGAATCAGATCGCGACCTCCTCTAACATCCCTAGACCTAGAAGGAATACAAGAGTCACTAACTGGGGAGGGGAAACTCGACCCAGATATAACAACAACCGTTTCCATCCTATGATTAGTCTTGGGACGGGGCAATGTAAGTATCCAACTGGGCTAGCTGCCAGAACACCTAGGTTAAATTGGCCCATTATAAACAGGTGGGGACCAAGCACCCCGGGATATGATCACAGAGGTCAGGGAAATGGGTCTATAGCCCAGACGGGAAATGAACAGCTCTCGATGCGCCCAAATACCCCACGACCCATGTGGAACACGACAGCAAGCGGATGGGGTCAGGCGGCCACCCCTTTTGACTGGGGATTTGGAATGGGAAATAGGTTTGGAGTCCTATCCAATTTAAATGACTGTGATTGACATATGGAGGATACTAATTTGGTAAAAGATGCCTTAGATCAGCAACTAGATCAGAGCACTCAACTTATTAATGGCTCAGATCCCAGTGAGTTCATCTCCCAGATAGGGCAAGAAGACCAAGTCACATCAAAACATGAACATCTCCCCACTTTAAATTTAAACTTGCTTGAGCACTGTGCGAATCAGAGCCTTGCCAGTGATAACCTGCAGAGCCTTTCGAAAGTGGGATCCAATGAAGGGACCCAACTGCCACGAGCAGCTGAAGGGGCATTGGCGCGGTACTCAGAGCCTAAGACACCCACAGATTCTTGCAAGATGATAAGCTGGAACATAGCAGGGCTAAATGCAAAACGACAGGATAAGCCATGGTCAAGTTTTGTTTTAGGCCACCATATTATTGCCCTCCAGGAAACCTGGGACACATCCGCCAATCTTTGGTGGGATGGGTTTACCAGTTTTACTAAAGCAGCTGTCCCCAGTCGTATGGGGAGAGCTGAGGGAGGCCTTGTAATTCTGTTTTCCATAGATCTGAAGGGAAGTTGTAGGCAGATTAGCACTGATTCCCATAACATCTTAATGGTAGAAAGAGTGACTAATAATACTAGCAGAACTATATATATAAACTTTTATAATTCTGGGAACAGCGACCATAAAGGATGTAACATTGCTAACCTAGATAGTATTTTAAAATTAGCCAGCCAGAATACCAAGTATGATTTAGAGTATATTTTATTAGGCGATTTTAACATTCACCCATGTAACCTAGTCTGTAGGAGAAGTAGTGATGATGGGGACGAAGGATCAGAGGGACCCCACTTCGAACATACTACAGAGGGAGAGGAGTTAGAAGATTTTCTTGCCAACTTCGATTTGCACGAACCAGATGGTGGCCCTAGATTGCCAACTTTTACTGGTGTCCTCCAAGGTACAATAATAGATTAAATCTTTGTAACCCAAGGTATTTTAAACCGGGTTATTGCCTATCGTACGGTACAAACACATTTTAGCGATCATAACCCGGTAGTACTTGAAGTGGCTTGGGGAGTCCACATGGGGTTACCCCCAATGTTAGCAAGGCCCGCTCACCCCCTGAGGACTTCCGATCAAGGCAGGCGTGTGAAATGGGCAAAGGTGGTCCCGGGAGAATTCTATGCAGAAAATTTCCTAAAGATTAAGGACCTGGATGAGATTTGTAAAAATCCTCGTGCCCAGGGCAAAGAAATTGTAGAGGCATTTGAGGCAATATGTGGGCAGGTGTCACAGGATCTCTTAGTTAAGCCAAAAAAAGGAACCCCAGGAAATAAGCGCTGGTTTGATTCAGCATGTTCTAAAGCCCATAGATTACTGCTGGCAGCCCTTAAAAATACCCCCAGGGAAAAAGATGAGATCACCAGACTAAGGAAAACTTACAAGCTAGCCGTAAAAAAATGAAAGGAAACCATTAAACATGAAGCGTGGGATAACCTTCTTTCGGTAGCAGTCCTGAAGGATAGTAGGAAATTTTGGGAGATTATTAAACAACCTTTTTCTCAGATGATAATAATGAATCCATGGACTGTGTGATCCCTGACGAAAAATGGTTGTCTCATTTTAAAAATGTATACGGGGATACTCACGAAGTATTTAAAAGTGTTCCGTCGGTAACCTTAGCCGCCCGCCCCATCTTTTTCAACCATCAAGAAGTGGAAAAAGCTATCTTGGCTACCACAAAGCATAAGGCACCCGGTCCCGATGGAGTCCCCGCTGACTTTTTCATGTATTCACCAAAATTGTGGGCAGAGGTTTTGGCAAACGTGTTCAATGCAGTCAATGGCAACCCAGCACCTGCCTCATGGGACACCTCTACCATCGTCCCTATTTTTAAAAAAGGCCAGCGGAATGATCCCGGCTGTTATAGGCCTATATCCCTCCTGGATTCATCTGTAAAAATCTTAGGTAGAGTCCTTTTATCTAGGTTAAGGGAAAATGTTGAGAGCTGTGGTGGGTTGTCTGAGATCCAGTATGGTTTTAGGGAAAGAAAAGGGACCATTGAACAGTGCGCCAACTTACACTTGCTCATCTCCAAATATACCGTGGCCAAGGAGGGGTCCGTGTTCCTAGCTTTCATGGATCTCTCCTCGGCTTTTGATCTGGTCAATAGGACAAAGTTGTGGGCCATTTTGTTGGAGATGGGTATTGACGAGGCATTGGTTACCTTTATGGCCACTCTGCACCAAGAGCTCTTTGCAGCCGTACGTGTAACGAATGAGGGTAGGTGTACCCCCCTCTTTAAATCATTAAAGGGGGTACGGCAAGGCTGCATATTAGCCCCCTTACTCTTCACCATCTATATCAACGGCTTGGGCGCGCACCTAGGGGAGCAGGAAGCCGCCGTCCCCCATGCAGGAGCCGTTAAAATCCCGGCGCTCCTATATGCGGATGATGCCGTACTGATCGCTCGCACGGGTGTCGGCCTCCAGCGCCTCCTGAATGCCTTTGGTTTGTTTATGGAGCGATTGGATCTTAAGGTAAGCGTAACCAAGTCACATACAATGGTGGTGGGCCGTGAGTGTAGTAAGAAGAGAAGCAAAACATTCACATGTAGGGGGGACACGGTTTCAAGGGTATCTACATTTCCCTATTTAGGCGTACTGTTTGATCAGAAAGGGACCTGGGGCCCGCAGGTAAGAGCCAAGAGGTTGGCTGTCATTAGATCATCATCAGCACTCTTGGGTTTTGCTGGTAGGCTAGGGGCTAGGCCTATGGAAGCTCTGTTAAAAATCTATAAGAGTAAACCTGTGGCCATTGCACTATACGGTTCCGCATTGTGGGGTTATGTAAACTTGGAACCAATCCAGAGAGCAGAGAATAGATTCATTAGAACCCTGCTTTCTGTACCACAGTCGACCCCAACCTACTCCATTCACAAAGAAGTGGGCCTAAACTTTTTGTCTGACATGCTGAGCATGGCCCCTCTGATCTTTTGGGTAAAATCGTGGATGAATGAAGAACTCCCATTAAACCATAAGATCATGTCTGATGTTCTGTCCCTGGACAAATCTAATAAGATCCCCTGGCTGGCCTATCTGGCTAGGGCATTCTCAGACCTGGGACGTCCGGAGCTTTTTTCCTCCCCCGAGAACATCAAGGTACATGATATCGATTTTGTAAAAAAGTCCTTCATGGGAAGGAGGGAAGCGTGCCGTGAAGAATGTGAACTGGCAAAACCGTCAGTGAGGGAACATTGCCTTCTTGTTAACTCATTTTCACTAGCACCTTATCTTGGTTTTGTGACAATTCCCTTCCATAGGTTCCTCTTAACTAAGTTCAGATTTAATTTGTTACATTTTTATTTAGGTTCTTTTAAAAGTTGGCAGAAGCCGGAATTAGCCCTGCCTTGTAGCTGCGACCAGTTCTCTGTACAAGATACAATGCATTTTGTCATGTTTTGCGGGCTGTATCTAGAGCCAAGAAAAAAATACTTGTTGCCTATTCTTAAAGAGGCAGGCTTCACTCAAGTGAGACCGGCCCTGCTCTTTTTACAATTACTACCCAATCCCTACATCACTTTTTGTATAGCTAACTTTCTGGTAGCCGCTTCAAGGGTGAAAGCTGCCTGCCTAGATTCGCCTTAAAGCAAATGTTTTACTATTTATACTCATTTTTGAATGTAATACTTTTAATTGTCTGTAAAATACTTTTTAAATTGTCTGTCTGTATTTACCGTTTTTAAGAAAAAACCTTGTATGAAATGTTTTTATCTTTTTCTCCTCTTTGTATGGCTTTTAAATAAGCCGAATAAACATATTCTGACTGACTGACACTCATTGGGGCTGTACTTTCAAAGCAAAGAGGGGTGTGCAGGTATAAACTGGAGAAGAGACTACTTCAGGCGTCATTCATCTTGGAGCGGTGCCTCCTGGCCCAGCGACTATCTCCCGACTTCAAAGCCAGAGCTGCAGCCATTTATTATAAAAATATAACACCAGGCTGCATGGACTGAACAGCACGCCGTAACATATGGTAGCTACTGCTGTTATTTTTGGGCTATTCACTCCAGCCCATGGTTGGAGCTCCTTTTCAAATTGCTGCATTTTCCTCCCTTGTTTCCAAAAAGCAAAAAAACGTCTCTAGCACGAACAATTAAAACATTTCAAAGGGGGACAACTCACTATTTGTCACCTCTGGGGGTAGAGAAGTCGAACCCGCCTAGTGTACACAATTAAGACAATTTGGATCGCTTAGCTGTTAGATGGCATTACTGTACAGCAAGTCCCAGCACAGCTATTTCCTTGTTCTCTTTTTAGTATTGTTTTCAATGGCCAAAACCTTTTGACAAAGTGTAACATAAACAAACACCATTACATGTATACACAACAACACAGTACAAAGAAAAAATCACATTATGATGAAAATATATATAGGTGAACAGTAGTAGCAGCAATAGCTGATTTTCTGCCCTTGTTAAGGCAGTAACAGTACAAACATACTGCCTTCAGATATCAAGGTCCTCGCTTGCTGGCGGTTTTTGCGTGAGGGGGAGAGACGTGTCATGCGGCGTGCCACGAACACCACATACACGCTATCCTTGGGGGTGGGTCATAAACTTTTACATTTAATGTGTAAAATAACGTCAGCCTTTCCATGAGCAGGAAAATGTCACATGGTTGCAGCTAAAAGTTAATTACTACACAATTCAGGAGCCGCCAGCTATCCACAGAATGTGTAGTAGGATCGTGAGTTCTTTATAGGTACAGGTCCATGAGCAAAAGCATTTCCACTTGATTACTTCCTGGTAGTAAAAGGAGCCCATTAACATTTGGCAAGAATATATATATCTTGTTGGAAGCCAACCTTGTTCTCACACTGCTCTCACGCAACATGCTTCTTCAGGGAAAGGAATACAAGATTCTTAATTAATACCCTGCCCTTTGTTCTGGCATGTTCAGCAACTACTTGCTACTCTATTCCCTTTGTCTTCCAAGGTGTTTTTATCTCTTCCTTGTCTGCAGGTGCTGGCAGCTAAAACGCTTTAATGTAGGTTGTGATTATATCAGGAATTCACAGGTTCCACAACAGTGGGCGGCTACTCAAAAAACGTACTACCTGCAATATAATCCTCACATTCCAAAGTTATATAATTAAATAGGGCAGTATGCCTTGAGGGGCAGACTCTGATCCTGCTTTAACTAACTCGCCCACCAAAGTGTGAGAATGATCTTGATCACTTGCAAGATGCTAGTAGGTGCCACCAGTTCAACACTTAACTTCATACATCACAAGTTCTTATGATTTTTCTTTACTTTATTCAGTCTGCCACTCCCATCCACAGTAAGTATTCCCACCATGTACATTTTCCACCAGACTGACATAAAGCTTCTCTAAAATAGCCTTTCAAAAACCACAAAAATCGCAATCCGTTCTGTGTTTACAATAGTGAACTGGAATGCCGATCATTAAGGCTTTCAAAAAAGTGAACAATTCAATAAAAAACCTAATTCCTCCTTGGAAATAAACAATTATTGGTCCATAGCAGTCAAATCACTTTTAAATCCAAGATTCCTCAAATTGGGGGGAACAGATCTAATTGGCGTTCCTCCCGCCAACTTGTCTTTGGACCGACTGAAAGGCATCTTTTCCAAGTATCAGCCTCACTCACTTTTTTTAATTGATCATTACAACAACTTTCTACCTATCAAGACTCCAGGGGCGAATAATGCCACTAACAACCGGACACACTGCTGGAGCACTCTAAGCTATTCCAACCTAAAACACTCCTGACGACTTTGACCAACCACCATCCCTAGAAACAACCAGAGTTAACATCAAGCCTCTCATTATGAGAGGCCCAGTGAATAAGGTGGTATTTCCCTTCCCTTGGAGTTACCAATACCAGGGAATACTTGTAACTTCTGATGCATGGATAATCTGGCCTGTTAAGAGCTGAATCCTGAAGGACCACCAAGAAATAATGAATTTCAGTCTGAAGCTTGAAATTTAGGATCCACTTCCAACAAAAATTTCTCATTTTGCCCCAGCCTTCACCCAGAGATTTCCAGTGTTTTCAGCAGGCGAGAGTAAAGAGCTCTGCAGTGTTAATGCAGATTTTATCAATCTAATCAGGCTGATAACTGACATTGTTAGCCCTCAATTACTTGATAACATATTGTGACAATTTAGTAACATTTTACGCTTTCTGTATTTCCCAGACCAGGTCCGGACACCATCTCCTTGTGCTCCGACCCACTGACTAACTGTAGTTCTAAAACACTTACTACTTTAAAGGATCTGCTGGCACCACCAATCTCTATGTAGGTGCCCCTGAATATTTGCTTCATATATACAAAATACTGCAGCAATATTAGGTCCACATCTGCAGCCATGGCAGACCACCAACCCAGCTCTTCTCACATTATACTAGATTCAGGAGCAATAAAAGTTGATTTCATCATGCTTTACATGAAAGAGGACAATCCATCCTCAAGACGGAAGTTTGTACATACCATCTGAGACAAAGATTCTGCTCATAGACACACTATGAATTGAAATTGTAACCCACAACAATTGTCCATTTGGTTGCAGCCTTTGCAGCCAAGACAGCAAGTCAACTCACATCAGGGGCAAGGAGAGTCTCGCAAAGCATTGATGACCTGCATATACCTGGCTATACCAATAGACTCAGGTCAAAAATTACTACCAAGGATAAGCGATAGGGGTAATCAAGAAATAAAACACCTGAAACCACGGGCAGCAGACAACAAGCACTTTCTGTAAGTATTTATTTTCATTATACATAGATGAACAGATATTATGGTTATTGTCATTATGTGTTGTTCATCAGTTCTTTGTTTTAAACAATAAGTAACACATCCCCTACGAACCATTGTTTAGCATACATCTTACTAGCAAGCATTTCCATCTCTATGAGCCGTGACTGGTGCAATAAGCCTTCAGGGTTCTGCACCTACCCACTCTTTACCTTGGTACCATGCAAGAACAGTTGAAGAAACAAACTGAACTCCACATGAATGTGCAGTGTTCATTACATTCTCCTCCACCGTCATGAAAGGAGCACACTTCTTAGCCTAGAACAATGCATCTAAACATGCATATGGCCCCTCTATGTAATGCTCCACATGCACACCCACATAGAGCACATACAGACCCTTTCTGCCCATTACAAACTCTCCCCACACAAATATATGCACAACACATACATACACATCAAATGTTTTCTGATTACTCCCCAGTTGCTATGCTAGGACCACCCCTGCCCAGCCTCTCTATGCTGCTTCTGTCACATGCAACTGCCAAGCTACCCATCGATGTTAGCTTAGCAATGCAGCTATAGCACCATTATGTACTCTCCAAACATGCTTATCTTATATATAGACTGCATCAACCACAATCTCTCATCCCCACATGAATGACCTATTGCTTTAGACGGCAAGGTAACATTAATTTGGGTAGTCCAGAGTGGCAGAAACACTATGTAAATGGAATGCAAGTGACTCATAGTACACAGATAGTATAGTTGAGAGAAGAAGCTCTTTCTTGAATTTAAATTGTATTATAATTGATTGTGTTGAGGTTGGCTTTTCTGCAGGGTCACCCCCAATGTTTGTGCCTTCACACCTCTGGTTTGCTGAACCTGTTACTGACTCTTAGGACTATGTGCACTTTACCACTGCTGCTAACCAGTGCTAAAGTGCATGTGCTCTCTCCTTTAAACCTACTAAAATTGGCTTACACCCCCTTTGCTAATGTAATTTACTTGTAAGTCCCAAGTAAAGTAGTACCACATGTACCCTGGGCCTGTAAATTAAATTTGACTAGTGGACCTGCAGCACTTGTTGTGCATCCACTTAAGTAGCCATTTAAAACATGTCAGAACTGCCATTGCAACCTGTGTGCAGTTTTAATCTGCCAAATTAACTTGGCAAAATAAACCTTGTGTGAGACCTAAAAGTCCCTTATAATACAAATACGTCACTCCTAGGTTAGGCGCTAAACAGCTCATAAGGCAGGGTATGTTATATTTAAAAAACAGGTCATGAACCTTTAAGTTTTACATGTCCTGTAACTTTGTTTTTCACTACCGTGAGGCCTATCTCTCTCTTAGAGAAACATTGGGGTACCTTATTACATTTAATAAGAAATAACGTTTGTTTGAAAACAGGTAGAAATGTCATGTTTGGTCTCGAATTAATTGCAATGTAAAACCCTCTTTAATGGTAAAATTGGATTTTAAGTCACAATTCTGAAAATTGCACTTTTAGATAATTGTCATTTTCTTACCCTAACCATTTGGTGCATGCAGCCTGGGTCTCATGACTAGCTGCAGTTGGCCTTTGTGTATGCCACCCAGGCAGTGACACAAGGGGGACTGGGAGTTGGCAGGATTGGCCACCGTGACCTAATGGGAGGGACAGACCTGCAACACTTGCACTTCAAAGTAACTGCCTACACAAAGACACACAAAGATCTTCAAACAAGCCTTTTGTGATTCCAGACATTCCGGGACCAGGCAGGGAGGAAGAACATTTGACAACTAGATATGGCGGGGGGTCTAGAGGTTTTTCCCACTTCAAAGCTGGTACCAGGTATAAATATTGAACCCTCAGACTAATTCTTTAGTACACTCCTGGACTTGTAGATACTATACAAGAAGGATTGCCCTGCTGCCAAAGGACTGTCCAGCAATCTGAGAAGGAAGGTGGTCCTGCTACCTTCATCCCAGGCTACCTGAAGTGATTCCAAGGGTCAGCTGACAAGCTACAGGGAAAAAAAAACTGCAGAATCCTCCCTGAAACTCTACCCAGCTTATCTGCTGCAACTGACCTGCTTGGACTTGCAACTGGACGTACCTGAGCCCTGCTGGCCTCTGAAAGAGTGAGTGCCTGATCCCCAAGAAGGGTCTTCCCAGGCCCTGGTTGGCATCGGAGTGCACTCCACTGAGCACAAAGTAGAACTCCTGAAGTTTTCGGCTCTCTACTGACAGTGAAAGGGCCTGATTGCGCCGAGATCTTGTTGCCCACGACAACCACCAATGTGAATCTCCAGTGGACATTTCTTCTCCACACCACAGCATTCACCAGCAATGACCGATAACGCAAGATGTGCACTTCGCGCTACAATATCGATAGCCGATGGTGACCGCCAAAGCGAAGCAACAGTGATGCATGCTCTGTGTGCTACAACAACGATCAACCTCAACGCTCTTCGTGGACCTTGCGGCCTCAGTGCCACAGGGGCAAAACATGCTCACACTATCTGAACCAGCAACCAGATCTAGCTGGAGCCAGTCACTGGCCCCAGAATGCAGCCCATCAGGGGCTGGACCCTTGTTGTGGCCTCTGTGTTGAACTTCGGCTTTATGGCTCTTTGCAACCATGCCCGTTGATTCCAAAACCTTGTAGCTTGCACTGCCCGCCAAGGCGAAGCTCCGTCAACTTGACTCTTCGTGCTACAGCATCAACTGCTCACAGGGAACGCCACCGGAAAGCTCCAGCCCCCCCACTTGCGAAGACAACAGGTTCCTCGTGCTACAGCATCCACTCTCTGCAATGCCTGGCCTGCTCTTCACGGTACATCGATGGCCATCCACAACGCTTCCCAGCTCTACACTGCCCCTTCCACCATGAATGTAGCTTTTTGCACTAGACTGAAGGGGTAACTTTCAGCGGGACTAACCTGGTCCTTGCATCTGACCCAAGCTCCATCGTGGTCCATCTGAACTTATGTCTTGCTCCCGGTCCTGCAGGACCAGATAACGGCAAGTCATGCTTTGGACTTTTATGCACTATTATCACTTAATTCTTAAAAAATACATATCTCTGGTTCTACTCACTGGATTTTTATTGTTTTACTCTTTGTTTTATTTTTTCGAATTTACACTATTATTGTAATGTGGTGTGGGATTTTCTTGCGTTCTTTTTTCAAATTTTTTGAAGTGCTGCATAAATACTTTACACATGGATGTATGTCATTACAACGCAATGTTTTACATCGCAGTACTTTACGACGCATGTTTTACAACGCAAGTCGTTACCACGACTTGCGTTGTTGGGGGCTGGATAGTGTATAGTTTAATTTACTATAGTAGGGAAAGAGTTGGATAGTAAATTAAACTATTTACTATCCTGGAGCGCCCCCCAGCGCTAACTGTTCTGTGTCAAGCTACCAGTGGAAGAAGCACCGGTAAATTAAGGGTTGATTGTCCCTCACCCTGACAAGTATTGTCGTTGCTGCTTGAGTAGAGGTTCACCCCCCTCAATAAGTAACCCAATTTCTCCAATGTGCAAGTAGTGATGCGAAGCAACAGAAATGCTCTACAAGAACAACTTTATCTACAACAGAAACTTGTAGCTTTATAATGACATCCACTGTAGTTTTCATGAACCCAGACAGCGGATAGGTAGATTATTTATCCAATTAAATAAGAGAATATGTTGTGTTATGGTCCCTGAATGAGAAATTAATGAAGCTCTTACAGAGTTGTCAGAGGTTTATCAATAATGGTTTGTCGAAATCCGTGGGGATGCCAAATAAAAAAAAACAATAACTCTTGCTAAATGTCAACATACCTACCTTTATGTGTAAAATCTGGAAAGTAAGTTGAGAATGGTAGATGTTCTGTCTTAATTCAATTTTGATCCCCATATGAATACAAGGAAATGGAATTCCCATTCCCAAAAATCTTTTTCTAAGAAAAACTGTATTTTTCAGAATACTACAGATATTTCCATGGTGCATTCTGCTGAATCCTAACCTCAGTGCCATACACAGCATTAGTGTGTAAACTCTCCTTCTGTAAGTTTGTAAGCCTTAAAGGGTCCCTGCCACTTAGGGCATGACATCAAACACACAAAGATGATGGTGAGCAAAAAAAACAATACGTCTGAATGCTACCCCAAATGATTGTAAATGGTTAGACAAATTGCAAAGAAGGTAAGGTTGGAATGCTAGTCCGAGTGACTGTCATGTTGTGGGGTTCAACAGGGTGTGTGAACAAAACCTCCATTTTGTAACACATTTAAACTTGCCATTATTTAGACAGTGACTTTTTGCATGCTCTGCACCTACAAGATAACGTACTTACAAAGTACGACTAGCAGCACATTTCTTCGCAGGCATTCTATCATAAACTTTTTACACTCTGTTAAAGTCTAAGGAACACTGAGCATGTTGCCCTTGCTTTTTGCTGTCCTGTTGGAAACACCTCTGAAACAGGAAGACAACCAATCACATCTGCAATGCACCTCTGACACAGTGTAAATAGAACAGGCCTTTGATTACATAATCTGCATAAGAGCTAAGTTACTCAGAGGAGTACTTCTACGGATTTTCGTGGATACTGTAAATGAGATGCAGCCCTGCTGATTCCAATCTCTATGCTGCAAAGGACAAGGCCTGTTCTACACCAGACTGACTTCCTGATACATCATACACTGGTATGGCGAGTTGGGTTGCCCAAACGATCTGGCAGATGGCACTCTCACTGTGTTCTTGATAGTGTAGTTAGGATTAGGGTGGTTATATTCATATATGCATTATCATATAATCATATAACCACACAATATTGTCATAATGGTTGAACTGTTCACCATTCTTGTAATGCTGTTAACAATACTTTGTTTTCTTCTGCTAAAAATTGCAGCTCATGTTACTTACCCAATAATATAACTGCTTCAATGAATGTTTAAAACTCTACTTTGTATCTTTCTTGAGTCCCCCCTAGGGCATTCCTAATTAATATTGAAAGAGTAGATCTGTTTCCATGATTTCCTTGGGGAACTAGAGCGATCATGTTCTTAGGTTGCAGCCACCATCCGGTACCATGTAAGGTTAGGGGTCCAGATGGTGCACTGTGAGCTGGCAAGGAATTGGGGCAACATACTCTGATGGTATGGATGGCCTCAGTCCCCACATTCTGACATTTACGTTGTCTGGACACACAGTCATACTTAATTAGTAGGAACTGTATGAGATTGTGCCACCAACGTTCTAAGTCAGTTACTTATTTAAAGGGTCTCCTGAGTAGTTCATATGTGGGCCCAGAGCCCCGAGTCACCTTATACAGAGATGTCAGGGTGCTGGGGAATAATCCTACTAGGCTAAATAGGAACCCCATTTTTGTCTGAAGGTTGTTCAAGCCAGAACCTTTGAAAGGATCACCCCACTATAATTTCCCCTCCATTAAACTCTGTTTATTAAATATGGTGCAACCCACAGTGGTTATTTCACTACATTTCAGACATGCAGTAACACAAATATTACAACACCAAGGGCTTTCTCACACAGGGGGAGATGCTACCTTCATGGTAGAGGCCCATGAAGTGTATAAAACAGAGGTATTCTATTCATGGGTCCTTTTTCCTGCAGCAGATGCCAGCACACAAAACTTTTCATACATACATAGCAGCTGTAATATAGGCAAATACAGCCAAATGAAGATTTTGAAATACTGTTAACATTTTAGAAACAAACAAATTTGTTCCAAGGCACTCTAGTGTAAGACTGGGTCGCCTCAGCGATGACGGAGCAGCATGGCCAGTCCTAGCCAGCTACACACCATATCCAACATTAACACCACTCACTGTAGTTGAGCTACGTGCTCTTTACACAGGTGTAGTTAGACTATCCAGATGTTTAACACAGTTCATAATGCAAACAATAACAGCAACCCAGCAAGGGCTGTTCAAGCTGCACAGCCACAAATGGCCGTACCTGCAATTAGTTCAAACAAAGCAACTTGAAGCAGTATTTCCCTTTACGGAACACCACAATATACATAGAATGCTCGCAATGTGCCTACCCATAAGGAAGGTTCCACCGGTAGATGAAGGTGCCACATGGGGCACAGTTTTTGCTGCAGTATAAACCATACCCTAACACATGGTAGACCATCTATCACTGTTTTGCCTGAAGTGCTTAAACAGGTTAAAAATTATTACAGGGCTGGCACTGCCCTGAATTTGTGGATGGAGCTTATCCGCAACTATGCCACAGTGGCCTTAATTACTGTAAGTAACATTAAAGGGGAAGCAGCAGGCATCATTGGCAGTACTCCAATGCCCTGCTCACATTCCATTAGCAGACCAGGAGTGCAAACTACCAAAAATTATAGCTGGAACTTATACATCTATAGGTTGAGATGATTCGGGAGCCAGGCCAAATAAGCCACAACCTAAGGATAATTCTGAAAAGGATAACTCAAAAAAGGCACCAGAGTCTTCTAAAAAGTACTGGGATTAAAAAAAAGAAAATCAAAGACATGGGCTGGATCTCCCCACCAGGAATCCACTGAAATGTGCTATATCTAAGTAACCATGAACCACTTAAACAACCTGATAGGTATCAGGATACTGATACACGTCCTTCTAATTTCTTTCAGGACACATCTGAATAATGCTCAGAGAGAAGAGGATGATCAGCGCGCAGATCAGAAGACTACTTGAAACCAAGAAAGGACTCACAATGCTTCTCTGACCTCATCTTAAACAGGAAGAGAAACAACTTCCACAACAAAAGCCTAAATACAGGAAGAAAGTGGCCGGTATTTCCATTAAATATGCCACACATATTGAGTACGCTTCTTCAGAACAAAGAAAGGGCACTGACACTACTAAACAGAGAGCGCAGCAGAGGTCATGATAGTTCACCAGACTCTTCAAGAGTTTCTGGTGGTGAGGAGAACTATGATTTTATTCAAGTGGAAACACCAAGTCAGTGGGTTAGCTCATCAGATAAATTATTTGATTTGGACATCCAAATTGAGGGTGGTATACCTCATACCATTAAAGAGTTTTTGGGGGAATGTATCACTTATGTATGACATTATTTTGGGGGAAAAGAATTGGCCACCTGAGTGTTCGAAAAGGATCACAAAGAGAAGATATAATAATAAAATATTTCTCTGTCCTGGTTCCAGAAGCAGTTAAACAAGCGCATGTCACAGAGTGGGTTTTTGCACAAGCCCCAGCATTATACCGCAATCAGGTAGGCTGGGATAAAGACTCACCTTATCACATCATACCTATAAAGGCCATCCAGCAAGTGTGACCACAATACCCTATTAAACATGAAGTTAAATGCTCAGTTAGAGAAATTTTATCTAGAATATCAAGGCCTCCTATCTCACAATGAACAATCATTGTTTCCAATAGCGAAACCAGATCCTTCATAACGCCTAGTCTTAGACTTCAGATATTTAAACAGTCACACACACACATCCATGGTACAAAATACACACATTGGAGCAATAATGAACAACATAGTGTGCAAAAAATATAAAACAACATTAGACATTTCAAAGGGCTTTTCCTGCCATAACATAGTGCCTGGAAGCAGGGATTTAACCACATTCACTGCATTGGCGTCACAAAAAAGATTCTGTCGACTCCCTCAGGGGTAGAAGAACAGCTGTAGTCTGTTTTCTGCCCAAGTAACTTCAATTTAACATGACATTAACTCAGAAGCATTGTCCTATGTCGATGACATACACCTTACTGATGATGACTTAAACACACATTTAGCAAGAATAGATCGCATAGTAGTGGGATTGCTTAACAAGGATATTATTTCAACTTCCAAAAAATAAAAACTACCTGCCTCAGTGTCCTGATCCTGGGATAGGAGTTATCAAATGAGGGGCAAAAATGTAGCACTACACTTCCTAGAGAAGTGCAAACTCCTACAACCATCAAATACAATTAAAAAGGACCAATTAATTTTGGGATTTCTCAACTTTGAAAGGATATTCTTATTAGATTATGCACAATGGGTAAAAAAAATAATTTAGGATTTAATACATCCCGACTTTTCGAGCACACATTGGACACTAGAACACACAGATTCTGAGAACACTGCAAACAGACATGCTTGCATCCAAACATTTACACAAATGTGTCAACACCACAAATTTGGTGATCTGCAAAACTGTAGGGGTCATGGGCTACATATGCATCACTTTCAATGAAGGTGATACAATATTGATTGCATTTAAATCACATTTATATTCAAATGCTGAAATGTGTTTTTCACCTACAGACAAAATACTGACTGCAGTCCAAACAGCTGGTATAAAGGACAGACTGTTGGCTCAGGGGAAATGCATAGTTGTGGTTATTACCATCCTAGCCTTAGAACCTGCCACAAAGGCTAGTTATCCCAATACAAAAGCATTACATCTGAAATGGATACAGTATGCCACATCCTGAACAACTACTGATGTAGACTATGCCTTTGGCCCTACACTTAAAACACTAGAATTCCTACAATATGAACAAGAATACACTGTGTCCAGTGATGTGTTGTCTCTTGATCAGTAGGACTTAATTATCTATACTGATAGTTCAGCCCAGTCCGCTGTTGCACAGCGGTATGTGGAGTGATGAGGAATGGAGAAATCTAAGTGAATCCAACAGGGGAAGGGGAAAGAGTGTTCAGTAGTGATTGAAGCACTCAGTGTTTTGAAAAATACCCCTCACACACCAAAAGGCCCCTTGGTGTCATGCTTCATCATCGGGGTCTTCGCACCCCTCTACCGGGATGCGGCGTGCTGCGACCTACGACTACGCGGGAGCACTTGCAGTGTTGACTATGTGTGGTGTCCAGTGTGTGGGGTATATTAAGAGTGAGTGGGGGGTGTGTAGTGAAAAATATTAAAAAGTACCTGGCTCTGGAGTATAAAAGAATTTTTTTTTTATTCTGAACTCTGGCTGGTACTGTTAAAAGAAGTGCAGGTCGAGGTCTAAGTTGTATAATGAACTAGACCTCTGGTGTGCGTTGTTGTCGACATGTTTCGGAGCCAAGCTCCTTCCTCAGGACGGGGGCACAACCTCCCCTCCCTACTCACGTCTTTGTTAAAAAAAGGTGTATTTACAGAAAAGTGAAAATTTTATTTATAGGCTAAGTGTGCCTACAGCGGTCTGCTACAAGCACAATGACCTGTAGAAAGACAAAAATCACAACTAATGGTTACCCATGTAGCGGGTAGTTCAAACAGGTGCAGTCACCAGGAGGTTTTTCACTGGTCGTGTGTTCTGTATCATACTCACAAGAACAGGACTCGCTGGTCACCGTCTTGGAGCATCCGCTTCTTGACCATACATCCGCTTCTTGACCATCAAGAAGCGGCTGCTCCATACATGGACATACAATTAGTGGCAGGAAACACCCCTAATTAACACACCCTTATCTGCGCCAATTAGGATGAAAATGTATAAATATCCTCAACCACATCCTCACTCCACATCAGCGGAGCAGCGTGCGGGGTAAGACGGTGACCAGCGAGTCCTGTTCTTGTGAGTATGATACAGAACACACGACCAGTGAAAAACCTCTACAAACGTAAGTGTGACAGAATGAATGGTTACAGCTACATCATTCTCCACCACAGATAGCCATTGAAGCAACACCCCGACGTCCTGACTATGCTCATGAAGCCTACAAAGAAGCTTCTCAAGTAGGAATACACCTACAGTACACCCTAGTAATTTATGTGTTTTATGTTGTATGTGCTGTGAGTCCGTTTTTTCAAAAAGCTTATAAAATAAGCAAATGGTTTGGTTCCTGGTGACTGCACCTGTTTGAACTACCCGCTACATGGGTAACGATTAGTTGTGATTTTTGTCTTTCTACAGGTCATTGTGCTTGTAGCAGACCGCTGTAGGCACACTTAGCCTATAAATAAAATTTTCACTTTTCTGTAAATACACCTTTTTTTAACAAAGACGTGAGTAGGGAGGGGAGGTTGTGCCCCCGTCCTGAGGAAGGAGCTTGGCTCCGAAACATGTCGACAACAACGCACACCAGAGGTATAGTTCATTATACAACTTAGACCTCGACCTGCACTTCTTTTAACAGTACCAGCCAGAGTTCAGAATAAAAAAAAATTCTTTTATACTCCAGAGCCAGGTACTTTTCAATATTTTTCACTACACACCCCCCACTCACTCTTAATATACCCCACACACTGGACACCACACATAGTCAACACTGCAAGTGCTCCCGCGTAGTCGTAGGTCGCAGCACGCCGCATCCCGGTAGAGGGGTGCGAAGACCCCGATGATGAAGCATGACACCAAGGGGCCTTTTGGTGTGTGAGGGGTATTTTTCAAAACACTGAGTGCTTCAATCACTACTGAACACTCTTTCCCCTTCCCCTGTTGGATTCACTTTGTTTATGTAACTATCCCTGTGGAGCACGAATCCAACGACTTGCTCTACCTCCCTCAATTGTTTTCGATAAAGAATGGAGAAATCTACCCTCAAAATAACCTTCACACAATCTCTAAGGGATTGTGCTGCACAGCTGCCTAAACTCAAAGCTCTAGTTTTGGCACTAGAAAATATTGATCTTGAATTCCTCACACTCATAGTTTGTGATTCGTATTATTGTGTCCAGTATTTTAATAAGCGTTTACACTATTGGCTCTTTAATGGATCCAGAGATTCAAAAGGGAATGATATCAAGCATAAATTGCTTTGGGGAAAGTTGGCACATCTAAAACAATGTTTGCCACAGGCTTGTGTAATTCATACATTGAGTGACCAACGTGTGGTAATAAATATTGTAGGGAATCCACTGGTTGATGATGCTGCAAACGCAGCAGTCCAAACTGCTGTGGTAGATGCACTCATTCTCCTACGAGAGTGGATGAAGACATCATGGTAGCTGTCAATGCGTTATGCACTGCCACACCATTAAAAGAAATATTCATCCAATTACCCCTACCTACAGAGTGGCCAAACGTACCTTTTGCTCATATTCCCGGAGTGGTGAATCAAGCCACACCAAACTCAAACCGCAGGCAAGAATTACTCGCAGCTACTCACAAGGGGTTAGCATCTGCCCAGGCTGGTGTGGAGACTGCTGCAGCAACGCGATTGGTGGCATGGTCTTTACAAACAGACTAAACAATTTGTCCTTATTTGTGACATTTTTCAACAACTAAAAACTTCAACTGCAGCTCGCCCACTTCAGACACCTCTCCTAGTCTCAAACATTTGGCTTGTGTATATCTTGGCCACTGTGGACCTCTAAACTCAGACAGTTCCTTAAAATTCGTTCTTTGGCAGTTGATTTATGCAGTAGATTTCTGTGGGTGTGGCCACAACAATCGGCTGACGCTCGACTTGTTACAAAAGATCTGCAAGTCTTCATCAGGACATATGCAGTAGCTGCATTCCACTCATACCAGGAATTACCTCTGGGCTTATCGGGATACCACGGGCACCCTGCATGTGGCTTTGCATTATTCCTCTCCCTATCATCCTGAGGGAAATTCAATAGTGGAGAGGAAAAAACGTGGCTTAAAACAGTCTTTAACAGATAGGGTATTCGGTTCAGGTCATAGTTGGATGCATCATATTGTAGCATGGTCAAGCGGGATGAGCACTCTAACTGGTGGTTGCCTGTTCCTCCTTCTCCTCGTTTCATGCAGACGGACGGTCCAAAAGCGGAATGGGACGGCGTTTCTGACCAGGAGGAACAGAGAGACTGCGGCGCCTTTAATTGGACCTTCCAGGAGCGGGACGAGACCCCGCCCCTTTCTGACGTAGGAGGACCTGGACTGGACAAAGGGCAGGATATCCTGTACGGTGGGTGTGTTTACACCCCGGAGGACGAAAGCGGAGGAAGCGAGCGAGCGAGGAAGACCGAGAACGGAGAAAAGGAGACAACGCGGAACCAGGGCGGAAAGAAGGAGAGCGAGAACCCCGGAAGTGAGGGAGAGCCAGGAGGCCAACGACCCTGTGCACCGCCGTGCCACGCTCCCGAGGGAGGAGTGTGGCTCACTCAGGTACGGAGACGTTTGGCGGCTTGGGTGGGGAAGAAGAACGCCCCCGTGTAAATTTGTATATAGCCTTGTGCGTACCTTTCCCTGTGTGTTACCTGAGTCCCGACCCCCCCCTTGTACCCGTCTGGTTTCCTCACTGGTTATCCCTCCATCACGCTGCACATAGTTGTTAAGGTAGCGAGAGACACTGGTGTTCCTCACGTCACTTGGGCCCCTGAACGGTCGGAAGTACCCAGATAACAAAACTAACGGCTCCCTTTGTTGGTCTCCTTTTTCCCTCGGTAATCCGGCCCGGAGAGTCGACACCGAAGACACCGACGCCGGTCAAGACCACGTGGACCCCATCCAGCCGACTACACCGCCACCACGAACAACCTGGAGTTCGCAAAAGAAAGACTTACATATAGAACCAAGAGAACCATAAAAATAAAACCTAGTTTGAAACGTTACACTGGTGTACCGCCTCTACCTGACACCGTAATTAGTACCAGTCCCACGCCCCCTCCTACAGTGGTGTCAGAAGTGGGATCCGCCCCTTCTCTGCCGGACCCAGCAATGGAACAGGTGATCCAGCAGCTCATCGAGGGGCAACAGAAGTTAGAGTGGGCGGTAGGACAGCAGATGTCAGTCGCCGATGCAGATAGAGACCTGTTTAAAGCGACAATGGCCGCCCAGATGGACAGTCTACAAAAAGTGGTACAGAGTCCCGGTACACCGGTTCCTATGGAAAGGAGACAGTTCGGTCCCTCTGGAGTACACTTGCAAAAATACGTGCCGGGTGAAGACCCCGACGCCTTCCTAGTGAATTTCGAAAGAGCCGCCAGAGCATGTGGGTGGCCCGAAGACAAGTGGCCTTTCTTTTTAGCTCCGCTCCTTTCTGGTGAAGCCCAGGCGGCCTACCAAGTGGCCAACCCTACAGGGGTAACACCCTATGCGGCCATCAAAGCAGTGATTCTTGATCACTTAGGACTGGATTCCGAAGCCTACCGTCTCCGGTTCCGAAAGGAAAGGGGTGTAGCTGGAGAGCACCCAAAGACCCTGTATCTTAGGCTCAAACTAGCGGCGGATAAATGGTTAAGACCCGAGATGCGTACCAAGGAAGAGGTAATGGCCAGCATTTATCTCGAGCAGTTTATGGAGGCCCTGCCCTACGGAACCCAACGGTGGTTGCGACAACATTCCGGGTTGACCCCAGACCAGGCTATCGAGATGGCTTCTAGTTACAACAGAGCGATGCCACGAACATTTCCGTGGGACTCTGACAAGGGCTATAAATCCAGTACTGGACCTACGAAACAGGAGAAGAAACCTCTCAAGCCCACCCAGGACTTTGGGAGACCCCGGCCAACAAGAATGGATGCACCTCCGCCACATAGGGGTCCACAGTGTTTTGAGTGTGGAGACTGGGGCCACATAGCCAGAATGTGTCCACGAAAAAAAACCGTAGAAGAGCCGATGGAAGTTGGATACATACCGAGAGCAGTGATGTACACAGCAGAGATGGGGCCCTCCTTTTACGTAAGGATGTTTGTAAATAAGCTGCACGTTAAAGCCCTGTTAGACTCTGGATGTCGGCAATCCGTCATACAGTCCAAGTTTGTGATGCCTTCCCAGATAGACCCCGGGGCTATCGTACATATCAGATGTGTCCACGGGGACGTGAAACCATACCCCGTAGCACAAGTGACCCTACACCCGATAGGCCGAGACCCCTGTGAGGTACAAGTGGGGGTGGTGGACTCCTTACCCGAGGACCTGATAGTGGGGATAGACAACCCCGATTTCCTAGCCCTCTTTAGGAGGGAGTTGAGAACCCAACCCCGAGGTGCATATCTGACTACGGAACCCTGGGAGATGGATAAAGGGTTCAAGTTCGCCCAAGCCAACGATCCTACGCTCCTGAACGCATGGGAATCTGGACATAGAGAACAAACAACGCCTTCCCAGGGCTATCCAAAGTTTAGGATCTTGAATGATCTGCTGTACAGAGAGGGGAAGGCTGGCGAGCCCCTACAGTTAGTGGTCCCACAGGAATTTAGGGATCAAATAATGTTCTATGCGCACACACATTTGACAGCGGGTCATAGCGGGGCCGAAAAAACGCTACAAAGTATCGTTCGGCTGTTCTTTTGGCCAGGAATATACAAGACAGCCGAGACGTATTGTAAGCAATGCGAAGTATGCCAGAAGAAAAACATGTACAGGCCCCCAGCAGTCCCTCTACAACCCTTACCCATCATAGGTAACCCATTTGAGAGGGTGGGGATGGATCTAATAGGACCTCTTCCCCGTACCTCAAGAGGGCACACGTACGCATTAGTCGTAGTAGACTACAATACAAGGTTTCCAGAAGCCTTTGCCTTGAGTGCCCCCACCACTAAAAATGTGGCAGATAAACTGATTGAACTCTTCTCTAGGGTAGGGTTCCCTCGAGAGATCCTTACAGACCAGGGAACCCCGTTTGTATCTAGAATGATGGCGGAAGTGTGCAAGCAATTAGATCTGAAACATATCCGCACGTCCGCCTACCACCCACAGACAGACGGGTTGGTCGAAAGGTATAATCGCACATTGAAATCCACCCTCAAGAAAATGTTAAGCGCAGAGAACAAGGATTGGGACAAGTTACTACCCTTGGCGCTTTATGTGATACGGTCTCAAGTGCAGAGCAGTTTAGGGTTCTCGCCTTTCGAACTCCTTTATGGGAGACAACCTAGGTCCCTATTGGAAATTACCAGGGAAGCCTGGGAAAGGGAGGAAGCAGCAGAACAAATGTCCTTATTAGAGTACACCGCTCAACTGAAGTCCCGGTTAGGCAAGCTACGAGACCTAGCATATTCCAATTTGGAAAAAGCCCAGGTACAACAGAGAGTCCAGTATGACAAAGGAAAGAAATGGAGGGTACTACAGAAAGGGGAGTGGGCATTGGTCCTTCTACCGTCGACCACTCAGAAATTTAGGAGCGAATGGAAGGGGCCCTATTTGATCACCGAGACCTTGGGGAAAACCACGTACAAACTACAGGTTACTCCATCACGCCAACAGACCTTTCACATCAATCTGTTGAAAAAGTGGATAGGCACCCCTCCCAAAAGCGTACAGTTCACTCTACCAGGACGAGATGAGAGGTCAACCCTAGATCAACTACCGATTAACCCCGAGTTGCCCATGGAAAAAAGGGAGGAGTTGACGCATAGACTACAGCAGTTCTCCTCCATGTTCTCAGACAAACCCGGGTGTACACCCCTAGCCGAACATTGTATACAGACAGAAGAGGGGAAAATCGTGAAGCAAAGGCCATATCGCATCCCTGCTGCCAGGCGAGCCACGGTTCGAAAAGAAGTTAGGGACATGCTACAACTGGGCGTTATACGCCCCTCCAAAAGTAACTGGACCTCGCCCATAGTCATGGTCCCAAAACCAGACGGGTCCACCCGTTTTTGTATGGATTTTAGGGCCCTAAACGCTATCTCCTCCTTCGACTCCTTCCCTATCCCCAGGGTAGATGAATTAATAGAAAGGATAGGGGAAGCAAAGTACATCACCACGCTAGACCTGACCAAAGGTTATTGGCAGGTGCCTTTGAGGGAAAGCGATAAACACAAAACAGCCTTTGCCACAGATGAGGGGCTATACGAATTCAATGTGTTACCATTCGGGCTCCATGGAGCCCCAGCAACGTTCCAAAGATTAATGACCACAGTGTTAGCCCCTCACTCCGAGTATAGCTCCGTATACCTTGATGATATTGTCATATTCAGTCTCACGTGGGAGGATCACTTAAGTCATATAGAGAGCATACTCGCGTCCCTACTAGAAGCCAGGCTCCATGTCAATGCGAAAAAATCCCGGGCAGCCTTCCCCAGGGTACAATATCTGGGGTACATGTTGGGTGATGGTGTTATTGCTCCCCAGGAGGAGAAAGTAAACGCCATAACCAAGACCCCGTTTCCGTCCACTGTCAGAGAACTGCGTGCCTTCCTGGGTCTGATAGGGTATTACAGGCGCTTCATTAGGGATTTCGCTGAAATTGCAGCCCCCTTAACGAATCTCCTGAGGAAATCATCCAACTTCAATAGAGGGAAACCCCCTCCGGAGGAAGCCCGGTTAGCGTTTGAGGTCCTCAAAAGCACGATAACCTCCAGCCCTGTGTTGATTCCCCCCAACTTTGAGAAACCGTTCATCCTAGCGACCGATGCCTCCGACACCGGCATAGGCGCTGTTTTGTCACAGGTGGGGGAGGATGAATTGGAACATCCTATTCTCTTTATCAGCAGGAAACTACATCCCAGAGAAAAACAGTACCCCACAGTGGAAAAAGAGTGTCTGGCGATAAGATGGGCCGTGGACAAATTAAGATACTATTTGGAGGGGAGACCCTTTACGCTTCACTCAGACCACGCACCGTTGCAGTGGATGCAGAAGAACTTATCCCAGAACGCCCGAGTGCAAAGATGGTTTTTGTACCTCCAACCCTTTAAGTTTAATATCATACACAAGAAAGGCGTGGCCAACAGCAATGCTGACTACCTGTCAAGGGCACCTTATCTCCCCGAACGGGAGAATCCAAGGGGGGAGGAGTGTAGCATGGTCAAGCGGGATGAGCACTCTAACTGGTGGTTGCCTGTTCCTCCTTCTCCTCGTTTCATGCAGACGGACGGTCCAAAAGCGGAATGGGACGGCGTTTCTGACCAGGAGGAACAGAGAGACTGCGGCGCCTTTAATTGGACCTTCCAGGAGCGGGACGAGACTCCGCCCCTTTCTGACGTAGGAGGACCTGGACTGGACAAAGGGCAGGATATCCTGTACGGTGGGTGTGTTTACACCCCGGAGGACGAAAGCGGAGGAAGCGAGCGAGCGAGGAAGACCGAGAACGGAGAAAAGGAGACAACGCGGAACCAGGGCGGAAAGAAGGAGAGCGAGAACCCCGGAAGTGAGGGAGAGCCAGGAGGCCAACGACCCTGTGCACCGCCGTGCCACGCTCCCGAGGGAGGAGTGTGGCTCACTCAGGTACGGAGACGTTTGGCGGCTTGGGTGGGGAAGAAGAACGCCCCCGTGTAAATTTGTATATAGCCTTGTGCGTACCTTTCCCTGTGTGTTACCTGAGTCCCGACCCCCCCCTTGTACCCGTCTGGTTTCCTCACTGGTTATCCCTCCATCACGCTGCACATAGTTGTTAAGGTAGCGAGAGACACTGGTGTTCCTCACGTCACTTGGGCCCCTGAACGGTCGGAAGTACCCAGATAACAAAACTAACGGCTCCCTTTGTTGGTCTCCTTTTTCCCTCGGTAATCCGGCCCGGAGAGTCGACACCGAAGACACCGACGCCGGTCAAGACCACGTGGACCCCTTCCAGCCGACTACACCGCCACCACGAACAACCTGGAGTTCGCAAAAGAAAGACTTACATATAGAACCAAGAGAACCATAAAAATAAAACCTAGTTTGAAACGTTACACTGGTGTACCGCCTCTACCTGACACCGTAATTAGTACCAGTCCCACGCCCCCTCCTACACATATGTATTGTCGAGGAGCTTTAAATAATCTGCCTGGAAGATCCTTAGGCGGACGGACTCCTTATGAATTCCTGTTCGGTATCCAGATGTTCTTTCCAGACCTTGATAATCCAGGCGCAGTGGTGGCAGATATGCCTTTTGACATCAATGAACATTTTGCTGTCTTCCAGGAACTACAAGAATTTTGAGATGAGTGCTCCAATGAACTAACTAAACAGTCTGCCACTGAAGAAGTGAAGGTTTAACCAGTGGCTTTTGTATGCATTCCAAAGATTAGGAAGCTAGTTTGAAAAAATATTGTTGACAAGGAGTTTGAACCATTATACAGACCACCCGTGGGGGTCCTGGCAGTTCAAGTTACCAAAACAGTACTTTTGCCACCTCTTGCTGGTTGTAGTAACAAACAATTTATCTCAATAGGCCTTGTCAAAGTACACCATGTGACCAGTCCTACACAGTAGGCCACAAGGGCTCCTCTCACTCTTCTCACTATCATATAGGAAATCCCACTACAAGCAATAAATAGTACATCAATTGTTACCCCTGGCTGGGGACATCTGATACTGAAGTTCTACTACTTACAGTTACAACTACTAACACCATAAACTCATTATGTGTGAATTCAGTCTTCAACTGCTACGCCTAACAACAAAGTTGTTTATTATCAACCATCATCGGAGGAACCAAGTTACACTTTTCCCCGTGAGATCCCTGTTTTTGCACAGACTGCCTCTGACTATTTTGCTTACATTGATGACTTTTCCTCAAATTTGACAGACACACTATTGCATGTAATTTGTGCATTTCATTTTTGGTTGAAACAGTCTTGCCTGATTCAACCTTGGATATGTATTCTGATTTTCATTTCATTGCTCTTCCTTTTCATATGGATTGGGTTTGTCATAGTTTTCTTCTTGCTCCTAAATGGGCATTATCTCCCGAAATGCTCTGCTGTTGAACTGGTAACTGCGGTTACAAATGTTCATTCATCTTCCAATATAGTGCAAAGAGACCTATCGCTTGTGACATTTCTGCATTTCCTGTCACAGATTAAACTGTTTGGGATCAGGTCAAATTTGATATTTTTGGTCCTACAGAAATATTACAGATGCTTTATGTGTTTAAGATAAGCATGAAATGTGTTAGTACTCCTAGAATTATGTCTGATGACTTTAATCAAGAACCTCCTAAAAACAAGGTCCTATTTACATTGGATAACAGAATAGTCGACAATGCCAACATTGCACAACAAACCCAATTGCGTGCCGAAACCAAAGCCATATATGAACCTAACAACATCTCAAAGCTCCAAAACAGCATCGAATGTCAAATTAAAAAAGGTAGAAGGGAAGGAGCTCCGGGACCTAACAGAATCCCCCCAATCCTCTTCAAGCAAGATGCAGGCTACTGGGCAGCAGCTCTCGAACCCCTTTTTCTGGAAATCAGGTGCTCGAACATCCTGCCAGATTCCTGGAAGGGCTCTATTATAACCCCAATATACAAAGCAGGGGACAGGGCTCTTCCTCAAAATTACCGACTAGTGGCCCTAATAGACAATGAGGCGAAGTACTTCGCAGGATTACTGCTGGAGGAACTACAGGAATGGGCTGCAAAGAAATCGCTGATACCAGTTTATCAGACAGGTTTTGTCAAAACAGTGGGCACGATGACTAATATCTTGACCATGGGCCTACTAATAGACAAGGCAGAGACGAAAAAAATGCCACTACATCTCTGCTACATAGATTACAAAGCGGCTTTCGATAACGTCAATCGGAATCTCCTGTGGTCTAAACTAAAGAATTGGAGGATCTCAAAACCGCTGCTGGACCTGTTAATAAACCTGCACACGGAGACCTGGATACGAATAAAGGTGGGGGATGGCTCATTGCTGTCCAGGCGCATACCGACAAACAATGGCCTCAAGCAGGGTTGCGTCCTGGCCCCAACATTGTTCAACCTGTTCTTGGGTGACCAGGCGCCAAATCTGATTGACTGCAACTCACACGCCCCCAAACTAGGAGGGCTTAGTATACCATGCCTCTTATATGCGGACGACATTGTTCTCATAAGCCATACTAAAGTAGGGCTTCAAAGACTCCTGAACATCACTCAGAGCTATTCTGCGGCAAATGATCTAATAGTTAACCTTGAGAAAACTCAATCTATGACCATCAGTAAAAGAAAAAGAAAAACCTTCACGTGGCTCTGGAACAAATCTCGCATTAAAGATACGTCAATATATAAATATCTAGGCGTGAAAATTGACAACGGCGGCCGATTCATTGCACAAAGGTCTTGCATCAAAGGCAAAGGGATAGCTCTGGCAATTGCTTTAAAAACCTTGAATAACAAGCTATCTGGTCCATCATTAACACCACTGGTACAAGCTATCCGAGCAAAACTTCTGCCAACAATCACTTATGGAAGTGAGGTTTTACGAGGCAGAGATGCAATAATACTTGACAATACAATCACAGCCGCAGATAGAATCATATTTAGTCTTCCTAAGTGGACCTCCCCATCACAGATTAGGCTGGAGTTTGGCATTCAACAAGAGCTCCTGGGACGCCAGGGGGCCTACATCTGTGTATGGGACAAAGTGAGGAAATCTGCACAGGGAACCTTGAACGATCATCTATGGAGGGAAATAGAGCAGACTTCGACCTCGCCTGCAGCCAAATATCTTGCAAAAAGTCTTGTAAACACCGGGCTGGAACAGCTCTGGGCATCCTCCTTAGACCATAAAACCTTCAACAAACTGGTTAAGAAATCTATCAAACACCAGTCGTGGGTACAAGACAAAACAGTTTTTGCAAAAAGAACGCATGCTTGGATGATTTTGAATTCTTAGTCGGCAAAAGCTCCTCAGAACTATTTGGGCTTGGGCTATGCAAAAAAGACAAAAATGTGCTTCTTAAAATACAGATTTGGGCTGCTGCCCTGCATCCAGCATTTCCCGCACTGGTTAAAAAAGAAAGCAGATTTTTCATGCCGGATATGCGGTCATAGAGAAGAAGACATGATTCACTTACTATGCTCTTGCGAGAAATTGCTGGATGAGAGGAAATCCCTTTTAAAACAACACTTTATTCGGCTTGGGATACGTACACGAAGGAGCGCAGTACTAACATGCTTTTCATCTCAGGACCCTCAATTGAGCTGCAGCCTGGTAAAATTTTTGAAGGCTATGGGGGACAAAATACCAGGTCCAGAATTTTGAATTGACTTGGTTCCAACTTGTCTTGTAACACAAATCATACTTAATATCAAATACTGAGAGATAACTGAATGGCTGATATGATTTTAAAATTACTAAGAAAAGAACATAAATGCTCATACAACGATGGTTTTAAACATATGTGATTTTACATTGTGCTTCAATTTTTATGTTTTGTATTGCATTGCATTGGTTTTAATTAACTGTGCAAATAAAATTACTATATGTCTGATGTCTGGGATGTGACCAGAGTGAAATCAAGGCTTTCTGAACTAAGATCAGGATTTGATGCCGCAGATATATATTTCATTTGGGCCAATTATGGTGAGATATTTAATTATCATCATTAGGCATACCACTATTTATACAGAGCTAGTACTCCACAGGCAGTTTTTAATTACACACAATGGGAACATTGCCTGACATTCCCACTGGATATTTCAAAAACATAGCTGTACAAGTTTGCATAGTTTTCTAGAAACAACTCCTAAGACACAGTGTCTTATTCTTTTCAACTTACCACTTCCCAAGCGAAGAAAAATATGCTTACCCAAATGAAATTAATCTATTCAGATTTCTTTATTTCCCAATTGTCAGTACAAGGTTATGAATTTTGGAAAGACAATATTGATTTAAAATCAATTTAGGGAACACAAAACCAGCAAGTCCAAGGCAATGAAGCTTTGTTTAGAGCTTGTTTGATGTAATCGAAAAAGGCGCTGCAGAGGGAATGTATATGCCATGTCACCCTCTAATGAACATATAATCCAACAACAAGGACCTGGCTTCGTCAGGCACTTTTATCAATTGATATGTGGAAACGTAGGATTATTTATAGGGCGATATATTTATCTAGTCCCAAAATCAGTAGTTCTTTTTATGAACTCTGACCTAAACACCTGTGCCTCAATACTTATTTTTTTTCTTCAAACCCAAGATAGGGAGAGATACCAGTCAACAGTTAGTTCACTCAGCCAGCACCAATCAACAATAAAGTGTATATATGTCGCAAAAGACAGAGAGGTGCAAAAAATGTGTAGAGAAATGAGAAAGTATCTCACGTGCGCACCACCGGAGGAGCTACTGGTAGGTTCTCACCAGCTTGCCCATGTACTTATCATCATCGATAACTTTCTCATATAAAATAAAATGTGTGTCAAGTGCAGGAAAAATGTAAAAATTGGAGAGCTTGTTTGATACCAAGACATATGATTTCTCTGAACTAAACGGTACAGCAAAGAACCTGCCTGGGTTTGACTAAAATTAAAGACATTAATACACCAAACATTCCCTCCATTGCACGGTTTGACATTTGGCAATATTTTGCAAATTACACTGAGAAGCAGCTAAACAACATGATACAGAATGGTACAAATAAATCTTCCTATTTAGGTTCTGAAGGATGGCTAATGTGGCCAATTGACACTTATGGTTTTCATGCACGCATTTTTAACACAACAAATGGTTTCAAAGCAATCAGACCAGACCCATGTTATGTGCAGAAAAAACACTAAGGAGTAGTTCCTACCCTCAGTGTATGAAAGTTATGCCAGCAATGGTTACAACATTCTACCCTACATGCAGTTAAGGAACACTTGCCTCTCCTTTCTGATGACATGGATTTGCAAGATTTTTTGTTGGGTCCTACATCACCAAGTTATAAACACTTCTATATGCCATTATCAATGAACTTTGGAAAGTTTCTCAGCAGCAAGCTGTTAAACTTATACATCAAATTGACAGGGCTAATTTGGAAAAGGCTTTGGCTGTTGTAGACAATGGCATGACAACATTGTCTACTTGCATGTATTCTCTGAATACCTTTGTGTCATCTGCATTTGATATACTACAAAGTGACATGTCCCTCTTACAATACAGGCAAAGTCAGCTTAGATCGATTATGCAATAGAGTTGGACGTTACACATCTTAAAATCGAATCGCTTGCCTTGGAAATACCTGAACACGACTGATTTATTTTTCCCTTATAATTAAACATTCTCTCAGAAATTAATGCCAAAAAAAGATACAACTTTTACAATGTTGGCATTGCGCTTTTAGAAACATTTCCCTTTACAATAGCTGAAACACCACCGTCTGTATGGTGAATTAACAGATTCATTTCACTACCAATTTTTTACATTTCATTTTACTTTTTTTTTTTTACATTTTTTTTTTTACTTTTTTTTAAAAAACATTTTCAAGTGGCTAGATATGAGGCATTAGGGGCGAGATCTGTACATGAAACATGGTCTTGCCTTCCGATTAAAGATGCCATAATGGAGAAACTGAGGTATTTCTATGCGGAAGCCAGTGTGAAACTTTGTTTGCCCATTCATTGAATCTGTAAAAAGGTCACACTACATGGCATGTGTATTGCGTCCATGGCCAATTTGGCGTGCTATCTAAAAAGTGCCCCAGGTGCCTTGATTCGGCCAGGATTCAATTGCTCTAGAATGGAAGTTATTTGGTTCGGAGCAAATAAGGCTGTTGTGGGATGAAACCAGGAGTACCATATGTGGTAACGGTTTCTAGGGTTGTGACCTGCAGCAACAATGTATTGTTCCGGCCTGCACACAATGTCAAAGAAATTACAGTATGGCCTTCAATATCAATTTTTTATGTGAACTTTAATAAGTTAGGCAGACTGAAAGACCTACAGCTTCAGAAGTACATTGTGTTAACATTTTCTAGAGAGACGTCTGATCTCCAAGGTGCAAGGTCTTCCTCTGAAATAAAATTGCTATTATGCACAAACCTCCCTCAACCTTTTGGTGAGTTAGCGCAACACATATTTAGTGCTTTAAACACTGCAGGAGTGGTATACTTTTTAAAAGCGATTGGGTCTGGCTTTATCAGTACATTCCAGACTGTGTTTGGAGTGATTTAATCTTTAACACACTCTTTGTTTTCCAGTGTATTTGGAGGCATACCGTTTGTGTTATTTCTGATTGCTGAAATTTTGGTCTTATTTCTGTTGCTTCGCAATGGATGTTCCACCTCGAGTCCAGATGGTGATGGAGTTGCAACGTGCCCTGCTGTGTCGTGAACGAGTGATACAGTACTTTGGAGTTTCTTTGCTACAGGAACTGAACAAGAACTAATCTTTGTCCTTATGACTTATATGGTTACACTGCATTGAGCCTGTGATCTGCGTCTGCTGTGTATTTTCGAGTGTGCACTGGATCCATGTTTTGGAATTCAAGTGGTTTGATCTATGAATATGGATCTGAAGGTGCATCCACTGAAGATTCATCTTAAGTGGTGTCCTATGAGACTACCTCTGCAACAGGATGCATACTGCAAGCCTTTTCTGGATGCTTCGGCTCTTGGATTACTGAGCTCTGGCTCCTCCTCTGAGGGTACACTGCCAGTAGGCACACCATCGCGATTGCAGACTGGGCTGAATATGATCATGCTTGTTCTTTGGAAGTAGCAGTTCGGGCCATAATGGAAACATTGGCTATGGTAGCTGGATCATTCATGGATCCTAATAACTCCCCGAACAAGAAAAACATTTTGGGAGCCTCCTTAATTGTAATTCGCCATTTTTAAATTATTTTTAAATTGCTTTTTAAATCATGTTATTCATTGCACATTTTTGATTGCCAATT
This sequence comes from Lissotriton vulgaris, assembly GCF_964263255.1. Classification (NCBI taxonomy): domain Eukaryota; kingdom Metazoa; phylum Chordata; class Amphibia; order Caudata; family Salamandridae; genus Lissotriton; species Lissotriton vulgaris. The sequence goes on along the minus strand of NW_028244738.1, from coordinate 106,930 downwards.
TGTAATGCAGTTTGAATTTCATTAGATTTTTATTAAAGTGCATTCTTATATTCATTTTCTAATTTTAGGCCTACTTATACATATGTTTTAGTTTTAATTTTAATATGCCTTAGTTAGGTTTGAATTAAGAGTCTCCCTCAGGCCAAGGAGTAGGGGTTGAGGGGTTCAACAGGGCACCTTCACAAAAGCATCCATTTTGTAATATACGTTTCAACTTGACATCTATTTAGACAGTGACTTTTTATATGCTTAGCACGTACATTATAACCTACTCAGAAAATCCTGCTAGAAGCACATTTCTTCGTAAGCATTTTATCATGACATTTGTACACTCTGTCCAAAGCTAAGGAACACAAAGAAAGCTGCCTTTGCTTTTTGATGTCCGGTTGGAGACAGTTCTGAATCGGGAAGACAAACAATATCATCACCATTGCTCCTCTGACACAGTGTGTATTGAACTGGATTTTGATTATATAAATTGCCTATAAGCTAAATTCCTCAGAGGAGCACTTCTATGGATTATCCTCAACGCTGTGACTGAGATGCAGCCCTGCTGATTCCAATCCTGCAAATGATGGCAGTTTGTTCTATACCAGACTGGCTTCTTGAAACATCATACATAGGTATGGGGTGTTGGGTTGCCCAAAGAGATCTGGCAGACAGTACTCTCACTATGATCTCGATAGCGTAGGTAGGATTTGGGTAGGAGTATTCATATATGCATTATCATGTAATCATATATTCACACAATTTTGTCATAAGAGTTGAACTGTAATCTTTATCCCCATTCTTGTAATCCTGGAAATAATGCTTTGTTTTCTCATGCTAATAATTGCAGCTCATGCTTTTTACACATGAATACCACTAATTCAATAAATGTTTGAAACGTTACTTCGTATCTTCCTTGAGTCTGGAAATGCCTACCTAAAAACAAAAATATAGATCTGTTTCCACAATTTCCTTGGGGAATTAGAGAGGTCATGTTCTGAGGTTGCAGTCACTATTCGCTACCCTGGAAGGTTAGTAGTCCAGATGGCATACTGTAAGCTAGCTAGGAATTGGGGGGACATAATCTGATTATATGGATGAACTCAGTCCCCATATTCCGACATTTATGTTGTCCAGACACACAGTCCTACTTAATTCATATGAACCATACGAAACTATGTGGTTAGACAAATTGAAGGCATTCCTCCCATCACCTTTTGAATGTTCAATAGAAATATTTATTAACAGATACTGGCAACTTGGGGATGTTTTGCATGTCTCAAAAGACAAAGCTCTTCAAACAAAAAAAGTCTACTTGATTAATGACATGTTTAGCCTTGTAAATATTGAAAGATTTTTTTTTCGACAATCCTGGCTATATCTCCAAAGAATTCAGGGCTGTCATAGTTGGGTCCGTATATAATAATAACGAGAAGGTGCAGGCCTGACCCCGGCACTTAGACACAACATACCTGCTGTCCGGGTCTTCTCGAAGCAATGTAAGTTTGAGTGATGACCTGGGATTAATCCAGTTCAATACCCCCCTGGCATGCGTGGTGAATACCGCCTAATTAATGTTACCCTCCAGCCCTCTGGACCTCAGCATGGAACTCGCATGTGGCAGGTGCGTCTCCTGTAGGAGAGCCAAATCTATTTTTACTATTTGATAACTTTATTTCGGCCAAGGCCATAAAAGCACAGATAAAATATGTACATACAAAATAAAATACATAGAATACATAAATAGTTAAAAACCTTGGTTAAAAAATTATTATTAAAAGCGGGAGACCGAGAACACAATAGGGGGTGAAGTATCAAATCTTAAAATTCTACAAGCTTGAGCACATTGTTTTAAGCCCAAATTTCTGCACAGCGGTGCCAGCCAAGATCTCCGTATTGCACTATAGGCAGGCCAAAAGAACAAGACATGGGCCGTGTCTTAATTGTATATATAGTTTTCTTGCAGTGGGAGGCTGTATTAAGTCCATGAACTCCTCCCTCCTGGGCACAAGTTTAACCTGCAGAAATTCTGTAGACAACCTGCCCATAGTTGACGAACAATGCAGCAAACCTAGATTACACTGTCTCAGGGAGGCCAGCAGCACAGTTCTCCGCACCGCTGGGAAACTCTCCTCTGGGGTCTCCCATAAATGGGGCAAACCTATTTGGTATACAACAGCTTTTATATGGGATAACCAAGGTATATTTTTGCTCTTCAGCCGCCCCCAAACTGCGGAGAACTCAGCTCTGTAATCATCAAGCTTGGGTACTGTCCAGAGCCTTCTCCAATACAGGAGAGGTCGAGCCGCTAACCGTTCTGAAATGGGCTCTAAACCCAGGTCTAGTCTCAAGGGTATGAGCGGAGTGCTCTGAGGGAGGCCAATCAAGTTCCTCATAAAGGCCTGCTCAACCCTCAGGAGGCTTGATATACGCGTATGACCCCAGAGCTCTGCACCATACATTACAGCTGGTCTGGCTTGAGCACCATAGATTTCAAGCACTGGGGAGACTAGCATTAAATGGGTTGTACTCTGGAACTTACGAATACCCCCTACAATCTGCGAAAGCCTCAGGGTGGACTTGGCTACCTGTGAGCCCCAGCAGAAATCTTCAGTCAGGGTGACACCCAGGTATACAAAGGTTCTCACCCTTTCAAGCAGGGTGCCATTTAGTACAGGGCTAGGGCGGGTGCGTTTTGGAGGACCAAAGATCATAAATTTCATCTTCTCTAGATTATTCTCGAGTCCCCGCGAGACGCAGAATGATACGAAACCATCCAGAACCCGCTTGATGCCTGTTGATGTTCGAGGCAACAATAAGGTGTCGTCTGCGAACATCAGAGCAGGCACCCGACCTGACGCCAGCCAAGGGGCATCGCTATCCCTGACATTGTCTAGTTCACCCACCAAGCCACTTATATAGAGGCTAAAAAGTGTGGGTGCCAGGGCACAGCCCTGGCGTACGCCTCTAGTTACTGGGAAGCGGGCTGATAATTCCCCGTTCTTCCCTCACCTGACCTGGGCATAGTTCCCTGCATGAAAATGCTTCAGGACATCTAACAGATAGGCCGGAAGGTCTAGTTCTTTCAAAACCCTCCATAAACTCTCCCTGGGCACAAGATCGAAAGCGGCCCGCAAGTCTACGAAGACAAGGTAGAGGCTGCCACCCTCAACACTTACTGTCTTCGAAAAAAGGACCTGCAGCCTAAAAAGTTGGTCCAGGGTCGAGATCCCGGATCTAAAGCCGGCCTGGAGGGTGGTCATTACTTTATGCTCCTCCGCCCATCCCAGTATTCTATCCAGAAGGATCCGGCCCATTAGCTTCTGAGTAGTATCCAGGAGGTTAATCGGCCTATAATTTGAGGGGACTAGAGGGCAGCCCTTCTTAAAAATGGGGACAATCTCAGCCCTGCCCAGGTATCCGGTAACTTGGCTCCCAAGAGGACCGCATTAAACAATACGGCCAGGTACGGTGCCCACATTTTTGGCTGAGAGCGAAAAATATCACCTGGTATCCTGTCAAGGCCTGGTGCTTTGTTAGGGAGTTGCCTGGTAATCGCAAGTTCTACCTCCTTGAGTGAGATACTCACAACACTACCAGAGGCCACCCTCGCCCCGATATCCCACTGGTCTGTCTGGTGTCCCAAGCCAGAGGCCCCTCGCAGTCAACATTCTCCCTATTGAGGTAATTCAGGATCTTCCTAAGCTTACGGTAATCGTTGAGTCCCCTAATGTTCCATGACAGTACATGCATTTCCCCCACCCACTCCTGGGTCACCTGCGGATCACGTGGCATTAACTACGTAGGCAGACCAAATTTGGGAACTAGCGTGCCGTGCATCATCCGCTTAATAAACAACCAACATCCTAAACAACCCCCCGTTAAACTTCCCTCTTCCCCCTCCACCCTCCTCCCACAGCAGACCTCCCGCAACATGGCCGCATGTAATCCAATCCCATGTAGCCGCCTCCCCATACCCCCCCAACCTTTAACCCCCTCAAAGGAGAGAACAACAACAGTGCAAGGCACAGGTGAGCGGAGGTAGCCCCTCGTGTCTAACTTCAGCAAATACCAACAGCTATTAGGACTAGCCCTAGCCCCAACGTGTCATCACAATCAAATTTTCAGCATAAACAATTAAACGCCAAACACCCCACAAGTGTATCGACAGGCCTCTGTGGTGCTCTTCAAGATATATGAATCTCAACTTACACTCATGGGGGTGCCCCAGTGGCATCAGACTCAGTTTCGCTTTATGAATTCTGTTGTTATGAGGCAATCCCAGTAAATACTCAGTGACAAATTCTCTTATTCACAGCCACCCTGTCCAAACCAGGCAGGGATCGGCTGTGTACCCACCATAACCAGGCATTACATTTATTTTCACCATAATATCACATACCTGAAAATGAAGACCACCCCTCCACACAGTCCCCGGTACTTCACACCGCCCCACCAACTTCCAGTTCAATTTATCAGTCCTGTTCTTCCAGCGCAGCCTCCTCTGACTCCTCCAGCTGCAATCGCTCCGGGTTGCTCTTCCGTTCTTTCGTCCAGCTTTTGATGGCTTGCTGCAAAACCTTAGGGTCAGTGAAAATATGTGATCTCCCTTGTCTGTTTACCCGCAGCTTCGCAGGCGTAGTCCACACCCAAATCTCGAAGCTGCCTCTTGAGTGGTACAAAGTGTCTGCGAGCCTCCTGCGCTCTAGCAGTCAAGTCAGGATACAGTGAGAGTTCCGACCCCTCATATCGCAAAGTTTTCTTCTCCCTAGCAACACCGAGGGTCGCATCTCGATCCCGGTCAGTAAGTAGCTTCGCTATTATCGGACGCTGTGCCGCGCCCGGCGGTGGCCGAGGCTTCAGAGCCCTGTGCGCTATCTCCACCACAAACATTGCCGAAAAGACACCGTCTCCCAACAGTGTCACAAGCAATTTCTTGACGAACTGTTCCAAATTTCTTGTGGCCGTCGATTCCGGAAGGCAGACAAGTCGCAGATTACAGCGCCGGGAACGCGCTTCAATGTCCTCTGTCTTGTCCTGCAGGACGCGCATAACCTTTCCCAGTTGCTTATGGTCAGCGTCCAGGGTGGTGTGTGCCTCTTCAACCTCTGTTATGCGCCTTTCAGACATATCCAGCCGTTCAGCGTGCTTATCTAGGCATTCCGCCATTCTATCCATCCTGTATGTTAAATTGTCCATTTTGGTGCCCAAGGATGTGATGCCACTCTGAAGAGATTTCTCCATTGACTTTAGGATAGTTCGTATATCCGCTTCGCTATCCTCTTGCACTGGCGATGACACTTTAGCGCCTCCATCAGGAGCGGGGCCCTGTGTTTTGGATCGTTTCTGCTCAAAGGCCAGCTTTGTCTGGGTCTTATCTCCCTTGCCCATGGTTACTGGGAGTGCCCACTCCAATTGGTAACTTCCAGTCACACACGTTCCCCGGCCTGGTTGTAGGTTAGGGTCCTATTCTGGATTGCTAAGTCACATCCACTGTTATGGCCACTCACGACCCGCAGCCTCGATCAACGTGAAGCACTCTGTGCAACCCCAGCAGAGTCCTGCGCTATTACCAGTGCAAGATGGTCAATGGGACACACCGTTCTCAGACATCAAACAGGGTGGGCACCAAAGATATAAGTCTAATGTGTCTGCACAAATTCAGTAGGTCTGCTACCTGCCACTCTCGATCGGCGCTTTAACCGCGCAGGTTTTAAATCATAGGCGCAGTCAGCAGCTCCCCAACTGCCATTCAGCCAAGCCCCAGGGGGTGTAGGAGTGCCCCTATCATGCGTTTCCACTCACGATTTTCCCTCAACTCAAGCCAATCACCCAGCTGTCCTCACCTAACTCCAAGGCAACAAAGGGGTAGCAAAACAGGCCCCTGCCTCCATCCTCCGAGCAGCCCAGGAGGGGGGGCTACGACCAGGTGCTCCACCAGCTCAGTTCTCACGCCGTGCTACTTGGCCCAGGCAATGCCGGGCCCCGTGGGAAGCACAGTCGCAGACTAGTCTTCCCCCGGGGTCATTCGCGCAGGATAGGACAGGCAGGGGAAGGGGAGGAGTTAGGGGGTTGGTATATAGGCGCAGGGGAGGAAGGGAACTTCCTCTTCCTGCGCCTGGCACCATCGGGAGGGAGAAAGAAAGGGATAGTGTGATCAGGTTAGGGTCAGTGTTTAGAGTAGGCCCGGGGTTAATTTTGACTTGCTCACGTCGCGTGGCTGTCTGACGGCAGCAGATCCAGTTTTCCCACGCCGGCCGCGTGTGAATCAGCAATGTCAGGAGTTTCGTCGGAGGAAGAGGGGGTGGCCCTGTTGCTGCTGGTGCACGCCGGGAGAGAAGATCTCCTACAGCCAGGTGTGTTGGGCCAGTCTTGGGTGGGGTGCGCCAGGACCCCGCGCGCGGCCTCCGCGAGGGTCGCGGCCGCGGTCATTGCATGCTAGGAGGATGAGGTTTCAGGGCAGGGACCGGCGGCTGGGCGTGGGGGGGGCGGAGCACCGAAGGACTCGACGCGGGCGGGAAACGAAAGAGCCTGCCCCCGCGAGTCTTCCCCCCGCTCCAGTTCTTGCCCGGGGTGTCAGGGATTGTAAAGGGGGGAGCGGAGCCCCAGCAGGAGCAACAGGTTACTACACCAGTGCCTGTAGAGGTGGGGGAGGGGGCAGGTCCGGGCACCCAGTTGTCTGCTATTGCTTTGGACCTCCCTGGGGCTGAAGGGGCGGTTCAAACTTTTGAGGAAGGGCTCATGGGGAGGACCTGTCTTTGGGGTTGGACAAGGCGGGGGGCACAGGGTCAAGGGTCGTGGGGCAATGGGATGATGCCCCCATCGACCTGTCCACGAGTTCTAGGGCGCCCACCCCTGCCCCTGCGGGACGGGAGTCGGCTGGGAGGCAGGTGGAGGAGGGGGTGTTCCCTGGGCCTGGTTTTCTGGGTGTTGGGGTGGGCCCCGGGTCCTGTCCTAGGGGGTTGTTTCCCGCCCAGGGTGGGTTTCATGGGCTACTGCCCGCCCCCACCACCGCAGATCTGGTGCGCCATGTCCTGGGAAGACAGGAACAGGGAGCAGAGGCTCTTGGATCAAATCAGGGAGGTTAGGTGGGCCGAGGAGACCAGGGTCAGAGTGGGAGCAGTGTGGGGGTCCGAAATTGAGGGGCCTCCTACCCAGACCTCTGAGGAGGAACGGGAGGCAGAGTTAGAGGAGGCGCAGAGGCGCGTCAAGGCCAAGAAGGCAGTGGAGGGGTCCCCCAAGAGAGTTATGGCTGGTGTAGGGACGGCCAGGACGGCTTTGAGGCCCGATGGTGCTGGGGCCCACTCAGGCTGGAGCGAACTGAGGGGCGTGAGGGGGTCCAAGCCGGTGGCTGTCGGCAGAGCCCGGGGGTGCCTGGCGAGGTGCAAGACGGCTCCAAGACGCAGGACAGAAGCAGCAGGGCAGTCTGCGGCAGCTGTCCCTCCTCCGAGGGCTCGGGCTCCGGCGGTGCGTGTGGAGACTGGCATGCGTGCGCATGGGGGTGTGCAGAAGGGTGTGAAGAGAGCTGTGAAAGAGGTGGAGAGTGCGCGGGTGGATCTGGAACCGGTGCTTGAATTGGATTACGGAGGGGAGAGTGATGAGCTTGAAGAAGGGGAGGTGCGGGATGGCGCAGAAGGCTTAGGGGGCGCTGCGGACAACGGCGACATTGGTGTTTTGCAGGCCCCGACGGTGACGAACACCAAGGCCGGGACGGCGGCGGTCCAGGTGGCGGTGCCCAGAGGACGGCCCCGGGAACGGAACACGGCACTCACAGGTGAAGGATCCTGGTGGGCAGCCTGGGATGACGGTCCACGGGGGGAGGGGCGTAAGAGGACTTGCAGGTCAGTGGGAGTTGGCGAGGGTTCGGTGCGGGAGGTGGAGAAGCCATCGGGCGGTCCATCTGAGGATGGTGAGAAGGTGGACGGTAAGTCGGTGACGACGGGGGTAAAGACGGACAAAGAGGAGGGAAAAGAGGAGAAAGGAGTGAAGGTGCCGAAGAAGCTACCATATATGGGTTTGGCAATGCCATTGGGCTCGCATCTCTCAGAGAAACTCAGGGCACGGATCTGGAGGCATGAATTTGTGGATGTCTTTAAGCTCCTGCATAGAGAGGTGCAGGCTAAGGAGAGTTCCAAAGAGGAGGAGTGGGAGCTGACGAGGAGCCCTAGGGTGCCAGTGACGATGGAGAATTGGACGTCAGCATTATTGATTAATGCCAGCATTTACTGCGAAAAGTATTTGGACAGGGCGATTGCGCTTTTCAAATACATGGACATCATTCGCAAAGCTCAGATGCAGTTCGGGGGTTTTGCCTGGCTGAGTTATGATGAGGAGTTTAGAGCCAGGGTCAGTGTGAATCCCGAGAAGAGTTGGGGGGAGGTGGATCAGGAACTATGGGTGCAGTGGATGGCGTCCACGCACTCCACTGCGTCCACACACACGGCCAGCGGCTGGCCGGTTGTGTATCGGTCCTTTCCGCTGCGTGGCGGAGATACTGGCATGTTTGGAATGGGCGGTTGGGGAGAAGCGGATTCCTTTGCGAGCGGTTCAGAGACTCCTAGGTTTCCTTAACTTTGCGTGTAGGGTGGTGCGTGCAGGGCGGACGTTCTGTAGGCGGCTCGGCATGGCCATGTCAGGGGCAGTGCTTCCACATCACAGAGTCAGGGTTTCCATGGGGGTACTGGCCGACTTGCGGACCTGGATTGCATTCCTGCAAGTCTTTAACGGTGTGTCCCTGGACTTTGATGAGGAGAGGGCGGTCTGGCAATGCCAAATTTACTCTGATGCGGCTGGGTCAGCGGGGTTTGGTGTTTTCTGGGACGGAAGGTGGTGTGCGGAGAGTTGGCCGGCCTCTTGGCTCAAACAGGGGAGGAGCATTGCTTTCTTGGAATTCTTCCCTTTACTGGTGGCACTGGAGGTGTGGGGGGAGGAATTTTGAAACAGGTCGGTGCTCTTCCATGTGGACAACATGACGGTGGTGGATCTGGTGAATCATCAGAGGGCAAGGGACCTGAGAGTGCTGCGACTGTTGCGGAGGTTCATGCTGGCCTGTTTGCGGTTGAATGTGGTGTTTCGAGCAAAACATGTCCCTGGGGCGAATAATGACATTGCGGATGCTTTGTCTTGTTCGCAGTGGCAGCGGTTTCTTCACCTGGCACCGGGACCGGATACATGCAAGACCGAGCTGCCGGCCGGCATCTGGGCCTTGGGGGAGTGAGGATATTTGGCCTGGTGGAGGGTTCTGTAGCAGACACCACGAGACGGACGTATCGTTTGGCATGGTCTGACTTTAGTGCTTTCATGGGTTGGAATCCGGTTTGTGTCGTGGGGGTTGAGTCTGAGGTGGGACAAGGGCTGAGACGGTTTGTGCTGGACTGTATTGATAGGGGTTTGACTGCGGCCACGATTTCTGGTAAATTGGCAGGGATATCCTTTTACTGTGCCTTGTTTCTGGGTTTTGATCCGACTAGGGATGTGATCGTGAGCAGGATGTTGCGGGGTTGGGGCAGGGAATGCAGGGGTGGGGGGGTGGGAGGCTGCGGGAAGCGGTTACTTTTGAGTTGTTGGTCCGGCTGGTTGGAGTGTTGCCGGACTGTTGTTACGACCTAGTTGAGGTTGGCCTTTTTCGATTGTGTATGGTGTGGATGCTTTTCGGGGCGTTCAGGGTGTCTGAGTTGCTGGGTACAAGGAGTATGGCTGGTAGGTTGTTCGAGGAGATTCGAGTGGATGGAGGTCGCTTGGGTATTTGGTTGCGGTGCTCGAAGACTGATCAGTTGGGCAGGGGTAAGTGGGTGTGGCTGAATGAGACGGAGGGAGGGGGAGTATGCCCTGTGGTTGAATGGCGGACTTTCCTGGGGACGGTGAGTGTGGCACGTGGGGAAATTTTCTATCATGCATCAGGCGCGAGACTGACGGCGGGCCAATTATTGGCTGTGTTGCGCAAGGCTTTGCGTCTATTGGGTCTGGATGCGTCTGGTTTTGGGACTCACTACTTCAGGATTGGGGCTGAGACAGCTGCGGCCAGGTTGGGATGGTCCTGGGATAGGATTAGGAGGATTGGGCGGTGGAAGTCACGCTGTTGTGAGAGGTATGTGAGGAAATGAGATGGTCCCAGGTAGGCTGTTGGTTGATTCATAGTTTTGCTGTTCTTGTTTCTAACATCTTTTTCTTTGTAGGTTGCGTGGGTGGACCGGGCAGTAAGACGGTGACATGGATTGTTGGGCATTCCTTCGTGCATTGGGCGTCCAAATATGCGGAGCAACAGGTTTACGGCCGTAACCTGGGACTGAAAGGACACTTGCACGAGGTACAATGGTGGGGCAGAGGTGGCATGCGATGGGGGCCACTACTGCCCTGGCTCGCGAAGATGATACCGCAAAGGGGATGCCCTGATTTGTTGATAATACATCTGGGAGAAAATGACTTGGTGCAGCTGTGAGGTTTGGCGCTTTTACAGCTTATGCAACGGGATCTGGAGGTCCTGAAATCTAGGCTTGCAGGGACCTGCATTGCCTGGACAGAGTAGGTCCCCAGGAAAGTGTGGAGAGGGGCTATGAAGCATGGGGCGGTCGAAAAGGCACGAAGGAAGCACAACAGGGCAATGAGACTTTACTGTGGTGACAAGGACATCAAAGTGATTGCACACGGAGGGATTCGACTCGAGGAACCGTTAGTTTTTAGGGACGACGGAGTACACTTGTCACAGCTGGGCAATGCTTATTACATGATGGATATGAGAGATGTAGTGAGCAAGTTATGGAATGAGGCTATCTGGTGTCGCAGGGAGTGAGTGCAGTTGTGCTTGGTGCGGGCTGACAGACCTGAGAGGGGGGTGGGGCAGGGAACCGCCCTACAGGGGGTTCCCTGGTTGGCGGTACTTTGAAGGAACAGGGGGGTCAAGAGCGGGCACACTCATCCCTTGGGGGGGGGAGTTCGAATGGCGGATAGAGGCATGACTGGAAGGACGCAAGGAGTGGTCTGGATGACAAGTGATTGAGGGGCAGGAATGAAGCATGGTATGGAGCTTCTAGGGGTTTGTGATGAGGTGGAACGAGTGAAACGAATGAGAGGGGAGTGTGAGTGGGGGATTGATGTTATTACCTGTTTAAGTTTATTGTTATGTACAGATTACGCAGCCTGGTCTAATAAAATGGCCTTTTACGCTGACACTGCGTGGTCTGTTTATTGCTCTATGCCGGGCCCCGGGGGAAGCACAGTCGCAGACTAGTCTTCCCCCGGGGTCATTCGCGCAGGATAGGACAGGCAGGGGAAGGGGAGGAGTTAGGGGGTGGGTATATAGACGCAGGGGAGGAAGGGAACTTCCTCTTCCTGCGCCTGGCACCATCGCGAGGGAGAAAGAAAGGCCACCCACCCACCCGGCAGTTGGAGGTGTGGTTTTGGGTCGGTCTATCGCGTTGCCAATTTAGGCCAGAGCTGCTTTAGGCGGTACTTTGAAGGGACAGGGGGGTCAAGAGCGGGCACACCCATCCCTTGGGGGGGGGAGTTCGAATGGCGGATAGAGGCATGATTGGAAGGACGCAAGGAGTGGGCTGGATGACAAGTGATTGAGGGGCAGGAATGAAGCATGGTATGGAGCTTCTAGGGGTTTGTGATGAGGTGGAACGAGTGAAACAAATGAGAGGGGAGTGTGAGTGGGGGTTTGATGTTATTACCTGTTTATGTTTATTGTTATGTACAGATTACGCAGCCTGGTTTAAAATGGCCTTTTACGCTGACACTGCGTGGTCTGTTTATTGCGTGATGACAAGCTCCGGGGGCGCAGGAGTGCCCCACTAGTGCGTGCCCCCACTGATCTATCCACAGGCCCTATTTGTCCTCCTGGCTGCCAGTACTGTTCCAGATCAAGTTGGGGCGTATGAAATGGGCCCCAGCCCCCGGCGCCCACACAAGCAGCCCCGTGGGGGGGGGGAAGGGGGGGAGGGGAGGGGGCCACGAGCAGTCGACTCCGTCCGTCTCGCACACCGCTCGGCCGCGCCCAGCCAACTGCGCCGGGGCTCCGGGACCACTCCACTCGGCAGGGTCTCACGGCACCCCACCGTCCCAGCAGCTCCTTTGGTCCGTCGCCAGCAGGCCCCCAGCAGGCTCCGCTGTCCTCCGGTGCTCCCTCTCCTGCCGTCGGCGCAATCGGGGATCCCGCAGGCAACAACTCAGCAGGCCCCGCCCCCCGCGGCACAGAGGGCAAGGCCGGGCTGCACGCCAAGCAACGCAGCCCGTCTGCTACAGTCACTGTGTGTCGGGGATCGGCAGCCCAGTCACTGTGAGATGCTCCATCTCAATGCCTCACTCTTTAGGCTGCAATTCCAGAGTCCGGACCGATCATTCACCTCCAGACCTCTTCCGATGCTGCAGGGGCAGTTTTGGGGATGAAAAAAACGTCTTAGCTGAAGGATACTTGACGGATAATTTGATGACTCGGCAAATATTGAAATAATTATATAAAGGAATAATGACATTAAAACTATCAAGATATTTTGCTCAAATTCTTTGAGCTCTGCTGCCCTCATTTTAATTAAATATTCTATATCAACAGTGCCCTGCCTTAGCTCCTTTTACTTATTCATTCCTTACTTCCCCTAGGTATCTTCCTATGTAGCACCTGTTCACCATTTTATTCCTAATGTTTAAGGAAAAAAAATTCCAGCCGTACAAAAGCTACATACTACATCATTTTCAGAATGCATTTTTCTTGAAATGTTTTCAAAGGGTTCCCCTTATCTATATAGTTTATTATCGAATGCAGCTGCTTTGAAATACTTAAAAATTGAAGGGATGTGCCCCATTTGCCTCATAATTCATAATCTGTCACATAATTTGGTGATTAAGAGGTAAATTGCTTCTAATTGAAACACGTCAAATGCTACATTAAAGATGTCATGCAAAACGCAATAAAGCTCAGGACAATCTGCAAGGCATCTCAATTTTGATTGATGCATTTAAACTTTAAATAGGTGATAACCTCTGCCAAGATGGTGCTGATACCCCCATTAGAGATTCAGGTATACTGAGGGCAAGTGTTATATTGTATTCAGTAAGAAATAAAAAAGTTGCAGCTCACATTGCATAAGAAAGCGATACCTCATATGCAGTAACAGGTATGGCCAGCAGCAAGGTGAATCTAGCACCCAATTATGCAAACTGCGACAGAGATGGGCAGATGCTCCTGTCTATTCAAACCCCCCATTGGTTGAAGCCTTCATCTATTACTACCATTAGGTGGGAACATGGGGTGGCTGTATGTAGAAGGGGGCACCCACATCCAAATGGTCACGTGGGCCAACCCCTGTCATCTACAGATGCTAATATCAAATTGGATAAATACCTGGCAGTAAAAGGGTATACACCCCCCCCCCCCAACAATTCTGAACAGCCCCCTGCTGAACTCATTTCAGGCAGTGCATGCTGGGTTACAGATGGGAGGCTCTGAGAAGCCCAATCTGCCCCCATGGGTGGGGTCACATAGGCACCTTCCCCTACAAACAGAGGCAACCACATGTCCCAATCAACCCACTGCAAACGTTCCTGTTCAGTAGGCTAGAAGACAGTACAGCGAAAATATATAGGCAGACAGTAAATGAGTCTGCCCTCCATTTTCCTCATCCGCACTGGCTGAAAAGACATATGTAACCTGCCTTGAACACAAGAAGGGACTACATGCTTAATTACATGTCAATCCATTTGAGAATTGAATTTTTTTTTTTTAAACATTGATCAACATTTTAACAATTCTTCAAAATCAAAGCAGTTTGATGTTTAGATTGCGATGTTCTCAAAGTAGCTATATGGGGGCAGTCAGAGTTTAAACTAACCTCAAACATTTTGTAAATGTTGTGGAGTCTTATGTCATCACTTTAAGATTAACATTTAGTGAGACATTCACATAAAACCTTAACTGACATAGGAGTCTGTATGGCTAAGTAGGTATTTACAGTGTGTGATCAAAAATGTAGCCACGTGGTGACCACCAGGCTGAATTTATAGCTGGCATGGCCAGAATACCAAATATTGGTATAGCCAATAGGTCTCACCTTTGGGACCTTATAAGTGTTTAGCCAGAACTATTGGCTTAGCCAATGTCTTTAGGCTATGTTGTGGAGCATTGTTGAAAAGGTATAATCAAACATGTAATAAACATTTTTGTTACCTTATATATAACCAAGAATACATTATGTATGTCTTCCTACCTGTACTAGTGCTGGTTCATTATAGTTTTCTTTTGTTGGGGGGAGCATAAACTATGGGAGGGTGGAGGTTGGGAAATAGTACCTGAATGACAAAACGACTAGCGGACGGACACTAAGGGAGAATCAAATGATGATGGATTACAAGGGCAGACTGTGTTGGTGCTGAGTGATACTGAGGTGGTGGTGTGCTGGTGCAGAGGTGATGTGCAGGTGATGCTGAGTGACACTGAGGTGGTGCTGAGGTGGTTTGCCCTGCACTGGTGCTCTGGTGGTGCTGAGTGATATTGAACTGGTGCTTTGCTGAGGTGATGCTGTGCAGTTGCTGAGGTGGTGCTGTGCTGATGCTGAAGTGCTGCTGCATTGGTGCTGAATTGCTGGTAATCTGGGGCTGCACTGGTGCTGAGGGTGGCTACGCTGATGGTGGTGCACAGATACGGAGGTGGTGCTGTGCTGATGCAGAGATGGTATTGTGCTGATGTTGAGGTGGTGTTGCACTGGTGCTGAGGTGTTGCTGGGCTGTTGCTGAGGTGATGTTGCTCTGAAGCTGAGTTTGTGTGGCACTAGTGGTGGTGCACTGATGAGGAGGTGGTACTGTGCAGATGCTGAGATGGTGTTGTGGGAAGGCGAAGTGGATTCTGAGACTTTGTGGAGTCACTCACGGCAGTTCCAGACAATGAACCAGGTACTTAGCTGAAGGGGAACTTTGCGCCCCACCGGGTATTTGGTATGGTCTAAGCGATGGTTATACTAGAGTGGTGCTGCTAGGAAAAGGGGTGACCTGTACAACCCCTTGACAATGTAATGTGCGAAGCACGTACATATTATTTAGTGAGGAGAAAAACCTGCGCACACACAAATTAATACAGAACTATAATAAATTCTTTGGTCTTGATTTCACAGCAACAACGAAGGACAGTTGGTAAGTGCAGCAATAATGTTTATTGCGCCAGCCAACACGTGTTTCATTGGAGTGAAATGCACTCCAAATCTTCAGGGCCAAATCCAAATGGAAAAGAAGGATAATCCCCCACGACTGGTGATAATTCCAACCCAGTCCGGGTACAAAGGATCTTCAGATCAGGTGCGCCAGTTGAGAATAGAATACACTTTTTTTATCAGTTCTTGAGGATTGAAATCGTGCTCTTGGCATCAAGGACTGCCAGGGTAGTGCTGTAGTAAGCGGCCGTAAAGGAGCAGTCTTCCGGGAAGCCCCAATGGGCAAACGTAGCCGGCACCGCCCTTAGACGTCGTTCAGTCTCGCTTGCACTGGTGTTGTTGCTCTCTCCGGGTCTGGATCCAGGCCCTGAAGATTTGGAGTGCATTTCACTCCAATGAAACATGTGTCGGCTGGCGCAATAAACATTATTGCTGCATCTGTATTAATTTGTGTGTGCGCAGGTTTTTCTCCTCACTCACGGCAGTTATCTGAGCTGCAAAAACTAGATGCAGGTGCTGGTGATGACGGAGTCGGTGCGAGCGCTGGTGTTGCGAAGGCCGATAACTGCAGGTGTCAGCAGAGGTCAGAGGTGCAGTGCAGGCAGGGCGTTGCATTGTGCACTTCAGGAGCGGTGCCCCAGGCCTCGGTGCAGTTTGTGGTGTCATGGCGGCCTCGCTAACGGCATTGGAGATTGTTTTTCTTGCTTCTTGTAGGTTTCTTCTAGCTCCCAATAGCAGGAACACCCTCCAGAGGCCCCAAACTGGAACAGGCACCTCCTGGCGGGTCAGAACTCTCAGCAATAGGGAGCTGGGATAAATCTTTGGGCCCCTGAGACTTCAGAACAGGAGGCCAGCACACACAAGCCCTTGGGGATTCTTTTACGCAGGTTTCTCAGCAAAGTTCTAGGCTTTGTCTTTCCTTGGCAGTAGTGTGTGTATGTTGCACAAATGCTTTACAAGTCTGACTGCTCTGCCAAGCTACCAAGGAGGTGAGCAGGGGTTATCTTGGGTAGGTAACTTCCTTACCCTGACTTGAATGATGGGTTCTGCCTGGCTTAGGTGTATACCCTAGGCAACTAGAAGCCCCATTTCTAAAAACAATGTAATAGGTTGATCCTACTGTTGCCTGTCTTCTTAAACTACACTTCAATCAATCAATCAATCAGGTGTTTGTTAAGTGCGACTACTCACCCATAAGGGTCTCAAGGCGCTGGGGGGGGGGGTGGGTAGCAGGCTCCAGTCCTCAAGAGGGGGGGCTGTTGAAGAGCCAGGTTTTGAGGCTTCTTGCAAAGATGGGAAGCGATGTTGTCTATCTGAGGTGGAGCGTCAGGGCGTTCCAGGTTCGGGCTGCGATGAAGGAGAAGGAGCAGCCTCCCGATCTGGTCTATCTGGTGTGGTGGACCACAGCGTAGGAGAGCAGGGCAGATCGTAGGGTCCTCAGGGGTACGTGAAATTTGAGTCGGCTGTTCAGGTATGCTGGTCCGGTGTCGAGGAGCGCCTTGTGGGTGTGGGTGAGCATCTTGAAGGTGACTCTAGCTTCGATGGGGAGCCAGTGAAGTGTGTGCAGGTGCTGGGAGATGTGGCAGCGTCTTGGTGTCATTGTAAACCGTGTCTGTCAGAGCCCTAGAATTAAAACGCCAGCTGTATTGTGGTGGCATATAATGGGGGAGTGTAAGCGATAAGAAAACGGGGTTGTGTTCGGATAGCGTCCTTTGAAGATGTTTAACCTCATCAGTCCAGAGCGTCAAGTTTTGTGATCCTACCCAATAATCTATGCGGGACCAAATGTTGTGCATACTAGAAGTGTGTGTTGCTTCTCTCCCCATCGGGTGTTCGATGCACCACAAATCATACAGTGTGAGTTGTGTCATAATATCATTCATTTTGCGCATGGCTTTCTTGTGGGGTTCCACCGTAGATCCCGATCTATCTAATTGCTCATTTAGGACCAAGTTGAGATCTCCTCCCCATATGATCGTCCTATCTGCTACATCATATAGTTTCTGCCATACTTCATGAAAAAATTCAGGTGCATCAGTGTTAGGTCCATATGTATTGATAAGCACCACTTTCTGTCCCCGCAGCACCCCCTGATAATGACATATCTACCCATGGGGTCAATCTCAGATGCGTCAATGGATACATTTGTGCTTTTTTTGACCCGTATGGTCACACCCTTAGCATATGAGGAATACGTAGAATGATGGCATGATTCCGCCCATCTACACCCTAGTCTGCAATAGGAATAAGGGGCTAAGTGTGTCTCTTGGAGCATAGTGATGTCAATATGCAGTCTATCTAGGTATGCACAACATGTGCCTTATCTTTTTTGGGTTTTTAAGTCCTCGCACATTCCATGTTAATAAATTCAAATGCGTAGGTCTTAGCCTATCTGTAGTCATAACTTACGTTGACATCTGATCCCCATATAAAAATATCTCTCTCGGTACATGCATGATGAATACAGGTATCTGTCCAACAATCGAGTTCAAAGCATCCCTGGATTGTGGCATGGCATCTTAAACAATCTGATCTTTAGAACATCCCCTCATCCCCCAACCCCCCTCCCACTTTAGCACCCCAAACATGCCAAAGACATATCCCTACACATCCCTCAACAAAACCATAACCAAGTCGGAGAGTACCCATTGGAGGGTCTGCCATGGGCACACAACACCATCCACTGTGGCGGATGTGGTCAAGGTAACAATAACAATGCAGCATAAATGCTGGTAGTTAGCGATTTGAAAACAGATCTCTTTTGGTATTTATTAGTACTTAAATGAGTCCCAGTCTGTACGATCTTATAGCACTATCTTTTACATTCATGTCATTAGTGTTATACAGTGAATGATAAGCATTTATCTTACTTCATCAGTACAGCAGGCTATCTGCATATTACCTGTAGAGGGACAGGAGCAGTTCATTTGGTATGTCTACGCCAGAGTGAGCAGTATTTGAATGACTGTTCTTACCACTATATCGTTCAGTTCCATGGTACCCATGTGGGGCAAGGCATGTGTTACAATCTCAGACAAGACCCAGTCTGTACATACCGCGTGTATCCTAAATGTACGAATCATTGAACAAGGTGCTGTTGGTGGAAGTTATTTTCTTCTTATCATAGTTCCTATCCTCAATCCTCGTTCCGCTTTTTCCAGACAGTCACTCTTAGTCCAAGTCCTGATTATTCTCCTCTTGCCGACGATCTCTGCGTTTTGAGCTGATTTTCTTGATGAAGTCCTGTGCAGCTTTCGGAGTTTGTAGCAATGTTGCTTTCCCTTCCCACGTTACCTTCAGCTTTGCAGGGTAAAGCATTGCATATTCCACTTTTAACTCTCGCAGTTTAGTTTTGGCCTGTGCAAATTCCTTCCTTGCTTGCTGGACTGCCATTGTGAAGTCGGGATAGAATTCCAACTTGTTTCATTGGTACGTTATTTGCTGTTTCTCTCTTGCCAACAGGAGTGCTGTGTCTCTATCCCTGTAATTTAAAACCCGACTGGTACCGGGAGGTGGGCGTGGTGCCAAGGATCTATGTGCGCACTCCACAATTAGGACATTGGAAAAACTGTTTTCCCCAAACACTGATCGGAGCATGTCCTCCACATACTTCTTCATCCGACCAGTATCCGTGGATTCCGGCACACCCGCTATTCGTATGTTGTTTTGGCGTGATCATGCCTCCAAATATTTGGCCTTATTCTTAATTACTTCCAGTACTTTTTCCATTCCCTTGCATTTGCCAGCAGTAGTGTTTGTTTCATCTTCCACCGCTGCGATACGGACCTCCGCGTTATCCAGACGTTCTCTTTGTTTGTCTAGTTTTGCAGCCATGAAATCTACTCGCTGGGCCAGATTGTCGACTTTCCCGTTAATGTCTTGTAGTCTAGATTGTATTGCTTTAAGGACAGCCTCCATGGTACTACTAGAAGTTGCTCCCTGGTCAAGTCCTATATCTGAATGCGACGCCGCATCTTTGGATGGTTTCTTTGATTCGAAAGTGAGTTTGGGTTGCTGTTTGTCTGGCTTCCCCATGGTTACGGGTGCCTGTACTTGTTGACTGCAGCGATTGTTCACTTTTTTTTTGCGGCTTCGTCAAGGGTTTCTGTACGCTATAACGTGACAAAGGACTCCAAACTGACTGGGAAGGTCGAGTGCGTGCCAGGGCATTCAGCACGTTTGTGATTGTAGTGATTGGGTGTGGTTCGCACTTACGCCCTCAATTTGGGATGGTCGTGAGCGTCATGTATGATATCACCAGTCGGCCTTGGCGCATGGGCTGTCCTGGGGCCAGACGGCAAAGCAGGGAGGATTATCTTGGTGCAATAGTTTCGCTTCACTGTTTCGTGCGCCAATTTTTAAAAGTGAACTGTTATGTGACCAGGCCCTGATGTTCTCATTGTACACTAGGATGGATCCGAGCATACCATTCGTCTTTCCACCTCCCGGCACACCTCCTCGGTAAGCCGGACAGTGCCGTTATTTCGTGGTTATGCCCAGGCATCCGGGCGCGCTGTAATAGTCGCCGCCATTTTACGATCAGGTCACGTTTCAGGGTCACTTCGCTGTGTGGCCTCGTAGCACCCACCACCAGTATTGTATTAGCAAATTCCAAGCGTGCAGACACTTACAGCTGAACTTTGAGCCCTGCATAAGCGGCAGCGGAATAGTACTTTACCGAGCGCTCTGTTTCTGATGTTGTTGCTCGCGCTATGTCTGCCATTTTATGCCTGAAGCGCCGCTGGTCCTGTAGGGATTTGCGTGGTGTCTAAACCCTATCCTCGGGCCTCAGTTTTAAAGTTCATTTGCACGGACATTATGGAGATCACAAGCGGATATTTACAGTCGCGGTATTCCCGGCCGCCTCCGCTTACATTGTACAGTCTCGCGAATGCACCCTAATCGTACTATGGGTCGTCTAGCGTTTCTCCCTCCTCCACTGATTAGCGATTAGTACCTTTTTGTTTTCGGGCATTCAGCAAGCAGCGTTTTTTGGTGGGTGGTGTCCGCCCTGCATGCGGCTCCGACTTGGTATCAGCTGAGTTCGTAAGTCAGCTTCCCCCACTGCCGTTATCTCCGTGTCTGCATTAGGCGGCCGCCACATTGTTTGAGGTTCTCGCAGCCCGGGCCAAGCACTTCAAAGTTGATTTCGTTGTCTGTGGTGCATTTCAGCCTGAAACTTCACCTTCTGAAGGAGCTGTGCACCTTTCAATTCGCATTTCAACCTGTTTCACGGCGAAATGACACTGCTTTCCGCTAATACAAGGCCATTACGTGAGCTTGACCGGCGGAGCTGTCTCAACAGGCAGCCATTCCGCAGTGCGCCTTCTAGCGCCCCCAAAAACACAGGAGACTTTGGCTCCAAATTTTAAGCTTTTTTATGGACATGGGGAGCATTAACAGGGGGAGCATTTAATGCTCCCCACTGCAAGAAAACACTTTCTCCTTTCCTCTCCAACCCCCGTTTTCCTTCGGCCCTGCACCCACATAAATGTATAATCTGCATTGAGCAGCTGGCAAATGTATGTCTTAAACCCCAAGGGTTTTGGAATTCTAGGTGGTTTTATTGACCAAGAAAAATCGGCCCTACACAGCAATTCTCTAGTCCAGTAGGTTTGACTTGTAATTGCATGGTACTGGGGCAGAATTGCAGCACAGTAAGGGTAAAATTGCATGTTCTTTTACCGTACAAATCAGAATGAAATGCAAGTGGTGATAATATGCCAGGGTGTGACTGTTTGCACAGGGGCCAGATTTGGGAAGCTCCCTGCCTTGTGCCCGATATCCTAATTAATGCTAGAAGCAGCCCACCATCAGACTGACATTGGTCCTCCTGCGTTCCCCTGGGAGTACCTGTTCATCATGGTACAGTGCTGAAGACAAACCATGCTCATCCGCCAAGTTGTGTGGCACATTCTACCAATAGCGTGGGTACAAGCTCTCCAGTTACACTGCAGGCCAACCCATGCCTCTGGGTGGTGCTATGCACTGCGCAAATCAGACTGGGGGTCCACCATTAATAAAGTCCTAGAGGAGGAGGGCACCGGAGGCATTGAGAACTGAGGCCATGTCTGACTTTGAGGAGAAGCCCTAAGGACCGGGAAGACAAACTCTTGAAATGTTCCCCAACTGAGGGAGGACCTGAAACATAGGGAAGATTCAATAATTCTTTATGTGAGGCTACAGCAAAGACATGACCTGGTGACGAATGGGAAGGGCTGGTGCCCAGAGGTGACTTGTGACCCCACCCCTACAGGAGGGATGCCCGATGGGCCATGGGCAGGTAAGCATGGCCACAGGTGTTGGTAGTGGTGTAACAACGAAATATACCCTAATCAAACTGACCAGGATGCACAACCTGATTAAATACCAGAGGCAGAGAGGTGAAGTCCGCCCGTGAAACTGACACGGGCAAGGAATGAAAATGAGACAACATATAGAATTAGAAGCCACCACAAACCGATACCCATGTAGATATGCTAGATGAAATAAATGAATCAACAGGATTGGGAGTAAAGAGGAGGACTTTTCCCAGACTCCCTTGTCCCACATCCTCCCTCACCAACTGTGAAAGACAACAGTCTAATAGGAAAAAGGTCGTAACACTACAGGAAGTAGGGATGGGGCTCAATGAGTGAGATGGGACGACACACCTGAAATTGATCAGTATTAAGCACCTCACGAAAATGAATAACAGCCTCTTCTCTATGCCCATGAATACTCCACAAAGATCAGCCATTGGCCTGACATAATAAGACTCACTTGAATAACACATTTTCCCAAGAACGAAAACCACTTTCTTGGGCAGAGAGGAAGTGGACTCGGCCGCACCTACTGGAGACTGGTGCAATTCAAACACAAAATGGTAAAATACAGAGCAGCCCTGGATATGATCAGCCCAAAATGGAAAAAAAATACTAAAACACTAGTGGGATAAGCCTTGTATGGCAGAGGGAGTGCCTGTTTGTTTGGGTGAACCAGCCAGCAATGCAACATGGTTCATCCACAGATGTAATATTGCAAACCATCCAGGCATTGAACATGGCCATGGAAGTGAAAATCAAAGACGTGGGGATGTGTGTGGAGCTACTTGGACAAGCTCCGCGCAGTCCTATAGAGTAACTGAGATTTAGGGCAAGTCTTTGGGTGAGATGATGCAGTCCAGGAACTCAAAGCCCATATGGCTTACCACTCCTAGACATGGAAAGCCCTGGAGGAATGTGCGGAAGACACACAAGGCTGGGGCAAAGGAGCTATGTTCAATCTGTGGGGATCCAAGAGGGCACATTGGGCACCCAACCTTAAAAAATCCTGGAAGACGGGATCCATATGATGGAGCGAGTTTCAGAAATGATTTTATTCTGACTCGTGAAGTCATTCTTCCATAACTATTAATTATATTAATGTGTTTTTGCATGGCTTTCATTAATCAACCTAGAATAAAATGTGAACAAAAACACGTGGGACTAATATTATCTGCTTTATGTTGCATCTGCAAGTACGTTTAAAAATAATTTATTAACCTTGTCTAATGTCTTCTTCAATATTAATGCGGCTGTTTAATTAATGGCATGTGCTTATTATATATGTGCTTTTGTCTATGTTGTGTCTTTTTATTTTTGCACAGGTTCGTGAAAAATCCTGCTGGCCTAAAAGAAGAATGGTAGATATTTTCGCTCCATAAGTGTGCTTCTTGCTAGATAACATAAACTAATGGGTTACCATTAGCTATGGTGGGTGGGAAACAGAATGGGTCTCAATTCTCTAATAATTACTGTCTTGTCTTTGTTTAAATATTAGTTTTCATGTGGGCCTTCCTTGAAAGATGGCTGACTGGCAGTGCTGCTAAGGACGAGACTTGACCAGAGTGAAGCTTTCACTCACGTGCTAAAAGAATGTTTCCTGCCAAGACAAAAGAATAATGTGCAGGACTGTTGTCGGTCGAGTTTTCATGTTTCGTGGAGTGCACCAAGGACAGTGAGCCTGCTTTGCTTGCCAAGTTCAGGAAGTCAACGTCCTATTGCCTAGTTTATTGTTGCAAACTTAAGGAAGCTGGAAGGATGGAATCTAAGAACAATAAGGGCTTATGATGTGCCCCGGACTTGGTCACGAACAAGTGACACGTTGGTGGACTGACATGGCTCAGCCAATTGTGAAGCTGGATTTTTGGTGTCTTTTAGAAATTTATATACTTAGTTAGTTAGAAAAGGTATAAAAACTAGCCCCTTGACAGGAGCCCGTCTCCGCACTTCCCGAATCCTGAGAGACGATGACATGCTGATGGACTTCTTATTCATGTAAGCATTAACAGGGCTAATGACTTTATATTTTCCCCTTTAGGTGAAGTGAGACAGTTAGGGAAATAGATTTAGGGAATGAAAATCGTTTAGTTAATATTCATGCTTCTGATTATTTTGAATTGCCATGATCAATGTGCCTTTATTAATAAACAGCTAAGATAATGCTAATAAACAAAGTTTTCTTTAAAAATATGCTTATTCTTTGAAAAATAAATAGATTTTAAAATGTCAAGCTGGTCTTGATTTATTGTGTTTTGTTACCATCAGTTTGATTCTATCGGCCTGGGTGGCTTAATTAAATGTTTCCGTTATTTTACCATGGTTATTATGATGATAAACTGCAGTTGTATATAAAGTGTATATAAAATATAGATAGGTTTGATTAATTAGGCCACATGATTCAGCTGCCAAAAATCTGTCTCGGTTTCTTATGGGCCTTGTGAGAATTTAATAATAATGGTGAGTATTGTGGTGTTGGGTAGTGTAGTTGAGACAGAATTTCTTTAGTGGCGCTGGATCAATTTCTCTGGTAGCAGAGGATGGTTACTATGGTAACGAACATGCTACATGGTAGTTACATAGGATACATGTCTAAAACATGTTAAGTTTGTTCACTTGTTAAATGTTGTCGAAAGGTCTTTCCAGCAGCGTGAAAATTCCTAGTTATACTGGCCAGAGTATAGTAGTGTGACAGGTGAAGTTACACAGTGCATTTGTTCTGTTTCAAAATAGTGGTATTGATATATCACTAGTGTTGCGGACGTACAACACAAGTTTAGGGGCCATAGGTGTGTTAGGATAAATGAATAGTGAGGATTGTCTATGAAATCGTAGCTTTAAGTATGGGGACTTGGAGCCCGTTTTAAAAACTCTCTGTGAAAAGAGTAATAGGATTAATCCAAACTTGAGTGAAGGGTAAGGAAGCGTTGTCTATTCTTACTGGTGATTCAGGATTTCTAAGGTTGGTTAAAGTCCTGCCGAGATTTCATGTATGTATGATTAGGTTTTCCGTTTGAATGCGTAAATGTTTTTATGAAAATAGCGCTGTCTATTTCATGCAAAAGAAATTCTGAATGACTGTAAAAACTATCGCTTTTCTTAGCGAAACAGACAAATGGTTTGTTTTCTGTAGTTACTAACTGAAATTCATTGAAAAGTATTGTTAAAATGGCGCTGTGAAAATATTTTGTGAAGGAGGGGTGAGTTTACGTTGTAGGACTTAGCGAAGCTGCAGCGGCAGTGTACGTCACTGGGTTCGCACTGTGATTGGTTAGCATACGTCACAGCAAGACTGAAACGAGCTGAAAGCTGATTGGTCTTTTCTGAAAACAGTATTTCTATTGGTTGAGCAAGGTAGTGACGTGGCTTAACCTGATTGGCTTGTTGGTGACTTTCGCGCACGGATTGGCTAGAGTAGCGGAACATCAAAAAAATATTTACGATCTTTTCGAAATAAGCGGTTTTGCTAAAAACATGAGTTATTGGTACGGAAAGGAGGAAAAGAAGCCTTCATGGTTTCAGAAAATAAAAGATATATTTAATCCCGACAAGAAAATTGAAACGCGTGGTGGAAAATTACTTCATAAGTATAAGACACCCGCAGCATATATGGAAGGTGAATTTGGTTATCATACTGTTATTTGGTTTGAAAATTGGATGCAATATACTACAAATGATGGTGTATTAGCGTGGCCAGAAGATGGGTCCTTTAATATGAAAGTTTTAAGAAACCTGAGAGAAAAAATGACGGCTCTTATGCCAAAGCCTAGACCTACACAATTTGAAGCATTAGTTGAATGGGAGGGTGAAATGATGAAACTTGATCGGGAAACCAGAGGTTTAGCTAGAAACCCAAAATTAAATGTATATAGAGAGACTCATGAGGATAAAGTGAGACGTTGGAGAAAAGCAGACATGTATGATGGTCTGTACCCAGTGAGAATAATGACTACTGAAACACCAGGTCAAAAGAGTACCCAAAAGAAAAATAATCTTGATGAAGAATTAGATGATGCAGTTTTAGAAGAAATGTATTCAACTAAACGCAAACCGCCACCTTATCAAGCAGATTCACAGTCTACCCCGAAAGTTTCTTCAGGAACTTCTCCAAGTGCACCTCCTAGGGAAGCTGATGAAGGTTCGCCCAGATTTTTAAAATTACCTGAAAGAATAGGGTCAAGAAATCATTCTAGTACACCAAGAGAAAACAGAGATTGTCCTCAAATTCCAGAACAGAGAAATGATTTCCAGAGAAACCCAGATAGACTAGGTAATGTACCAGAAATTTCGAGTTATATTAGAGCAAAAGAAGAATTAATCCAGCAATTAACTAAAAGCATGGAAGCAGTGACAGTACCAGTAACAATCGGTCCTGTTGTACCAGTTTTTGATCAGAGAGAAAACAGACACTCAGCTTTGACTGTCCCATTAAATGCAGAAATTCAGAAGGTAGCTGAAAAATTTTATTCGGAATTAACAGAAATTCACAGAGGCACTTACTTGCACTGTAATTGTTGTCCCACCCGCATTTGCGGGGCTTAGTTAGATCTTAGGGCTTCTTTGGGAAGTGCTTGCGGTGTTTTGGCCGCCATCTTAGGTGGGTGTGCTTCGACTCTGGCCTACTTTAGGCGCCATCTTTGAGTGGGTCCAGTGGCTTCACTCGCAGGACTCCCGCGCGGCACACTATAGAAGGAGATGCACAGACAAGCGCGCAGCGTGGGCGCGCAGCGGGCACGCCGGCGGGGCGCCGGAGGTGCGCCAGAGGT
This sequence comes from Lissotriton vulgaris, assembly GCF_964263255.1. NCBI lineage: Eukaryota > Metazoa > Chordata > Amphibia > Caudata > Salamandridae > Lissotriton > Lissotriton vulgaris. Next base: position 80,740 of record NW_028244738.1, on the reverse strand, counting down.
AAGCCTGTTTGCGCCCGTTCGCGCTCCGGATGCGCTCAGCGCTGGACATGCTGCTCCTACTCGCCTGGTTTACTCTAGGGAAGAACTTTGCCTGGTAAATCAACACCCTAGTACAGGTAAACAACCGGCCTCCCCGGCGGCCCCTTTGGTGAGTGTAAACTGCGGACTACTTAATGTCCGTTCGCTCTGCAAACATCATGCAGAGACGGCCCTTCTTATTGAATCATTGCAGTTGGATATTTTGTTTCTGACTGAAACTTGGACTAGAGCGGAGAGTAGTGTGGAACTCGGCTGGGCTTGCCCGTCGGGTTACTCTATCAGGCACATCCCGCGAGTCACTGGGAGGGGCGGTGGAGTAGACTTTATTTTTAAGGACTCACTAACGCTCTCGTATCTTGAAGTTAAACCAGTCATGGGCTTTGAGCTTTGGGTTTTTCTCTGAAAGATCAGAGTGGTACACTGGCTGCGGGGCTACTTTGTTATGGTCCTCCTGCCAGTGGGACATCATCTCTTCAAGATCTGATAGATCTGATTTACGACCTATCTAACTCTCATGCCAGGTTTTTAATCTTGGGCGATTTTAATTTATGGCCCGGTGGTCCTTATGATCTTGCATATCGGGAACTCTGTCAAGCATGCAATAATCTTCATTTCACGCAGCTTGTGTCCGCCTTTACTCATGCAAAAGGTCACACTCTGGATATGATCTTTGCGGCTGAATTGCTAGTCTCGATTAAGGAGGTAGCGGCTCAATGCTGGACTGATCATGCATTGATCAATTTTTCCATCTTTCTACCAGCAGGTTCGCTGAGTAATAGCGTCTCGGGCAGGCCTAAATTTAGTAGGCAATGGTCTCGGCTTTTGAAGGGCTCTAACTTACCCACGTTACTGCCTGGGGTCTTTTCCTTGGGTCAGAATGTGGAGGAAAGCTACTCCACTCTCTGCCAGCACATCCTTGAGTGCGCAGGGTGAAAGACAAGCTGTTAGAAGACACTCCTTGGTTCTCTAGTGCTCTGCTCCAGCAACGACTTCGCTGTAAACAGGCAGAGCGGGTCTGGAGAAGGCACTATCTGGAAGCAGATAAGCTGCTCTATAAAAAATCCCTCCAGAGGACACCTTGGCTAAAGCAGGTAATAAGTCCCAACCCCTATTTAAATTAGTCAAGAACCTCTCTAATCCAGTCTGCGCTTCATCCACCATCCCGGCTTCTCAGGAGCTATGTGACTCCCTAGCCTTGGCCTTTGAGGATAAAATAAAAATCATCCTGAACGGACTCTCGGCCTCAAATCTGACCAGCCCCCTCGCCCCTTGTTCTGTGGAACCAGTCAGTATACCGTCTCGGGAGGCCCTTGAGGAGGAAGCAGTACAGCCTCGGCTGACCTGCTTTCCCACCCCTTCTCTGGAGGACTTCTGCCTACTGGCTAACAGCGTCTCATCGGGTTCCCCTTTAGACCCATTGCCACATAAGTTCTGAAAGTTGTTTCAGGGGGAGCTCTTTCCGCCGCTCCATTCCATCTTCTGCCAGTCCCTTCCCACGGCCACGGTCCTTGATGGCTGGAAATTGGCAGTGGTTACTCCTCTGCTAAAGAAGACCACCTTGGACCCGCTGTGCCCGGCCAACTATAGGCCCATTTCGCTCTTGCCTTTCTCGATAAAAATCTTAGACAAATTGGTCACTAGGGTCCTGTCCAGCTTCCTTGAAACTAACGATCTTTTGGACGTGGCCCAGTTTGGATTCAGGCCGGCCCACGGAACGGAGTCTGCCTTGGTGGCCGTTCTAGATGACCTGCGTTCGCGTGTCGACATGGGAGGAGCAGCATTTTTGGTGCTGCTCGACATGTCGGCCGCGTTCGATACGGTTGACCATGCGGTGTTACTGGACAGGCTCTGGGAGTTCGGGGTGACGGGCCTGGCCCTGGACTGGCTGGCCTCATACCTCTGTAACAGGCAGCAATCTGTGGCCCTGCCGCCTATCCGATCAGCCGTAAAAGATGTAAATCAGGGTGTGCCGCAGGGCTCCGCAATCAGCCCGATTCTTTTTAATTTATATCTTCGCCCTCTAATAAGTTTGATTAAGTCATTTGGCATCTCTGTTATCAATTATGCTGATGCCACTCAACTTATTTTTTCCTTTGAGGGCAGGGAAGCGTTCTCTATGGAATCCTTTCATCGTTGCATGACTGTAACGGCGGACTGGTTGCGTCAGAATTCTCTCCAGTTTAACGGAGCAAAGACCGAAGTTCTCCATTGCTCACTGGGCCGAATGCCCCGTCCTCTACCCGAGGGGTTCTGGCCTTTTTCTACTCTAGGCACCGTAGCGGCGGCAGAATCCGCCCGTAACCTAGGCGTCCTGTTCGGGCCTAGCCTCCAGCTGGATGCCTTCATTAATAAAACCACGGCGACCTGCATGCTACTACTTCGCATGTTACGGAAAATTCTTCCGTTATTTCCCCCCGCGGTAAGGACGGAAGCAGTGCGTAGTATCATCCTCAGTAGATTAGACTACTGTAACGCACTGCTTCTGGGGGCCCCCAATACCCTGGTCGCTAAGTTGCAACGGGTGCAGAATATGGCAGCTAAATTGGCCCTTTCACGACCACGGTCTGCATCTTCCTCTCTTGCGCTCTCGGATCTTCATTGGCTCCCCGTCCAAAAACGGATCTGCTACAAATCTTCTTGTCTGGTTTTCAGAGCTCTGCACGGGTTGGGTCCAGTGATGCTGCAAGATCTTTTCTCCTGGTACTCTACCGCCAGACCTTTGAGATCTTCCTCGGCATTCCTGGTTACAGTCCCCAGGATAAAAAGGGTGAGGATGGGCGGCCGCTCTTTCAGCTTTGCGGCCGCCAAACTATGTAATTCCTTACCGATGTCCCTAAGGTGCAAACAGGATCTTTTGTCCTTTAAAAAGGATCTAAAAAGTCACCTCTTCCCGAGAGCAGCGTAGTGTTAACATCTTGTAGGTAATGTTTTTTGTCGAAGCGCCAGGATACCCTTTGGGTGACAGCTGTGCTCTAAAAGTGTGCTTACAATTACAATTACAAGAAGTTGTGTTAGGTGACACAAGGTCGAAGATATTGTGTTAGCTGGAGAAACACATTCATGTGACGCAAGGTCGAAGAAAAGCTGTTAGAGGGTTACTAAAAAAAAAAAAATTCAAAAGGGGAGGTATTATAAAAAGTACTTAATTACTTACTTACATTTTTAAATTTTTGTTTTTGATTTTTGATTTCACTAAAATGCCTAGCTCTGACACTTCAAGATGTGCTATTTTAAGAAGATGTTGCAAAATGTCTTCTATTTGTGTGATTCTAATAATCTTGGTTTGGTTAATTTTAGCTGTCATTTTCCCCTTTGGGATTGACAAAGAGAAATATATGGTCAACATGACAAGTAGAGTAGAGACTAAACAAGATACACATGTTGGAAAAACTAACAGAGTTATTGAGCACAAACCAGAGATCCATCAAGATAGATCTGTTGGTGATTTTTCTAGCAATTCTTTTTCCAGACTCTTGTCAGAGTACGTAAGAGTCATTGATTGTGAAGGACTGTTATGTTTGCGTGAGGCTTCCTGCTTCTGTTTTAGAGGGGGTTACATATAACATGCTTCCCCTTACTTATGGCATCACATACAGTGTTATAGCTAGTTTGTTTTAACAAACAGGTCGTCTGGAGTACTTTTACTCTGATTATGACGAAATTTTTGCTAACCTAAAGGTTGTAAATAGTTTAAACAAAGTTAGACCTGCTAAACAGATGAGGGAATTCTTTTTGGTGACTAATGAGCTAACATATGAATATGCCTACAGAAACAATTTAACATGCAAGATGAGAGCTGAAGAGACAACTTTCCTAAACATGGTTGAGGAGAGGAGAGCAATTTATAAAAGGAATGAGATGCTGAAACATGCTAAATCCAAGTTTTGGCAGCTTGAGGATGAGAAACTCAATGGTGTTAATACTAATGCTGCTATGCACATAGATGAACTAGTTAGTGGTAAATTTTGCATTCGTAGATATAATACACTATATGATAATCTTTTTATGGGTGCTAGTCAGTGTGAGGATACATACCTTATCACAGGGGGATGGGGATTTAACGGTGGTAAAGACCCAATTTTTCCTGGAATTTATTTGTGGTAACAAAGCGTATTTTAGCCTCCCAGACCATTGGTATGGGACGTGCTATCTTGGATTAGTTTTTCCGAAAAATGTTCATGTTGACAGAAATGCAAGGGGTTCTTTTGAGTTTGGAGAACACCTGAACAGGTTCAAGAGGGAAAGTTTCACAGAAATCATGGGAGACATTTTTGGTGCAATCATTCCTATGGTAGGAATAACCCTGAATGCAATCAAAATTAGAAAGGTTTCCACAATTGTAGACAGATTGTCAACGGACACTGCAAGTGGTTTCCAGTTAGTCAACACAGAACTTGTTGCCACTAGAAGCATGGTTATGCAGAATCGTCTTGCTTTAGACATTCTGCTAGCAAAAGAGGGAGGAGTCTGTGGGATTTTACATGTCCAGCATTGCTGTATTTATATCCCAGATAAGAGCCAGAATATAGAAACACTTATTAAAAACATTACAGAATTTCATTCAGAAATAGAACCCCTAGAAGATGAGAATTTTTCTGAACGCTTGGGCAAAAGGATTGAGGCAATTAAAGACTGGTTTCAGGAAATTGGCAGTTCAATCATTGGCAAAATACTTCTTCCTGTAATAATCATAGTCATGGTGATACTTATGTTAAAAATTAGTTGCATGATTCACAAAAGAAAGACAAATGTAAGGGAAAAGAGAAGGATATATAAACTCAGAAAGAAACAGGAGAAGGAGATAGAATTAGAAGAGTTACGGAGAGCACAATATGAGAGTACCAGACAAACTGCTGAGACAGGGGTCTAGGGAAACTAACACAGAGAGTGTTCAAAAATGACGTCTCCAAATTTGGTTAAAATTTGCTAAATTTTGGGTATTGTTTGGTGATTTTAAAATCACCAGATGAGGGAGTTGATGGAGCGAGTTTCAGAAATGATTTTATTCTGACTCGTGAAGTCATTCTTCCATAACTATTAATTATATTAATGTGTTTGTGCATGGTTTTCATTAATCAACCTAGAATAAAATGTGAACAAAAACACGTGGGACTAATATTATCTGCTTTATGTTGCATCTGCAAGTACGTTTAAAAAGAATTTATTAACCTTGTCTAATGTCTTCTTCAATATTAATGCGGCTGTTTAATTAATGGCATGTGCTTATTTTATATGTGCTTTTGTCTATGTTGTGTCTTTTTGTTTTTGCACAGGTTCGTGAAAAATCCTGCTGGCCTAAAAGAAGAATGGTAGATATTTTCGCTCCATAAGTGTGCTTCTTGCTAGCTAACATAAACTAATGGGTTAACATTAGCTATGGTGGGTGGGAAACAGAATGGGTCTCAATTCTCTAATTAATTACTGTCTTGTGTTTGTTTAAATATTAGTTTTCGTGTGGGCCTTCCTTGAAAGATGGCTGACTGGCAGTGCTGCTAAGGACAAGATTTGACCAGAGTGAAGCTTTCACTCACGTGCTAAAAGAATGTTTCCTGCCAAGACAAAAGAATAATGTGCAGGACTGTTGTCGGTCGAGTTTTCATGTTTCTTGGAGTGCACCAAGGACAGTGAGCCTGCTTTGCTTGCCAAGTTCAGGAAGTCAACGTCCTATTGCCTAGTTTATTGTTGCAAACTTAAGGAAGCTGGAAGGATGGAATCTAAGAACAATAAGGGCTTATGATGTGCCCCGGACTTGGTCACGAACAAGTGACACGTTGGTGGACTGACATGGCTCAGCCAATTGTGAAGCTGGATTTTTGGTGTCTTTTAGAAATTTAGATACTTAGTTAGTTAGAAAAGGTATAAAAACTAGCCCCTTGACAGGAGCCCGTCTCCGCACTTCCCGAATCCTGAGAGACGATGACATGCTGATGGACTTCTTATTCATGTAAGCATTAACAGGGCTAATGACTTTATATTTTCCCCTTTAGGTGAAGTGAGACAGTTAGGGAAATAGATTTAGGGAATGAAAATCGTTTAATTAATATTCATGCTTCTGATTATTTTGAATTGCCATGATCAATGTGCCTTTATTAATAAACAGCTAAGATAATGCTAATAAACAAAAATATGCTTATTCTTTGAAAAATAAATAGATTTTAAAATGTCAAACTGGTCTTGATTTATTGTGTTTTGTTACCATCAGTTTGATTCTATCGGCCTGGGTGGCTTAATTAAATGTTTCCGTTATTTTACCATGGTTATTATGATGATAAACTGCAGTTGTATATAAAGTGTATATAAAATATAGATAGGTTTGATTAATTAGGCCACATGATTCAGTTGCCAAAAATCTGTCTCGGTTTCTTATGGGCCTTGTGAGAATTTATTAATAATGGTGAGTATTGTGGTGTTGGGTAGTGTAGTTGAGACAGAATTTCTTTAGTGGCGCTGGGTCACATACATGTCACAACTGCGCTAATTCTTACCTTGCTTCCTCACAGAGAAGGCTCACAGTGCCCTGACACACAAACCCCCTCCAGGAACGCAGTCCTGTTCACTCATCACCAAAATCCTATTTAGAAAAGCGTGAGATCCTTAAAGCACATAGCTCAATGGACACAGGACACAGTCAAGATATACAGGGGGCATTAGGGAGCTAGATTTTGACTTTCGCGTCTTGGTTTTCAGGTTATCTTGTAATGTTGACAGTACGATATGTGATGCAATCAAACAAGTCACCACACAAACAGAAAACTCTTTCGCTTTGGTGAAACAATCAACATCCCTCCACATTCATATGGTTATGGGAGTACACCTCAGTGGCAAACACTCAGTATAATATAGCCTTGAAGAATCACAAAAAGAAAATTACTTGTGCTCACACAAACTATGCCCCTCGCATATCTGCTCCTCAAAAAAGCCTATAAAATCACACAAGAATCCATTCAGTTGCCCTGGTTCCAACCAAGTGGAAAAGACCGTCTGCCATTCTGTTCTGTCTCTGCACAAAGCAGGTTTGAGCACTTACTATCCCATCTAACTTCTCCCTGTAATTGATAAACGAGCTGAAAAGGAGGTAACTGAAGCAGCGGCCCGTGCAGGTAAGAGCGGTGGGGCCAGTTGGGGGGATTTTGCCAGACGACGACGAGGGAAAATTAATTATTTATTTAATTTTCCCTCGTGGCCGCCTGTCGAGTCCCCTACAAACCGGCCTCACCGCCTCACCGCTCTTACCTACACGGGCCGCTGCTGGGTAAATGTTTTTATTGCAGCAATCTCTGCTCTTGAAACAACACAGTCAGGTTTCTGCCCAGCTCATAGCACTGAGGTAGCACTCGCTGCTGTTCAAAATGAACTCCGTATGATCCTAAATCAGGCAGCTCTAATGCCGCTTGACCCGCTTCCTGCCGTTCAACCGTTATCAAAAGGAGTGGTCTCAGAGGACGAGCTCTGGACTGGAGTTCACCTTGTCTTTCCAACTGTAGTCAAGAGGTTCTTCTCCCATCTTATTGCTCTTCTCCTGGTCTACTAACTTTTGAGGCTCCTCAGGGCTCCTTCCTTAGTCCCACCCTTTTCAACATCTATCTAGCCACTCTGGCCAAACTTACCTTTTGGTTTATCTTCACGTGTTACATGGATAATACACAACCTATTCCTTGACGAGATGGCTATCCTGAGTCTGTCCTTCAAAACTATGGCACCTGCCTTCCACAATCTGAATGCGGACACAAAGGTGGAGGTAACAATGGGAGGGCCACCTTTTATCTGGTCAGCGGCTTGGTAGCCTGAGTCTTCAAGGCACTATTTTACCCCCTCTCCATTTGCTAAAACACATGGGGTAAATGTTAATGATAAAATCTTTCAAAAGCCTCAAAGTTGCTAAGGTTGCATCTCTCTATGCCATAGTCTTGAAGAAAAAAACTTCATTTTGACCTAGAATACATTTATTTTAATAGTATTCAGCCTATAGCATGTTCTTGCCTAGATCATGCAAAAACAATTTACTTAGGTCTGCCTGCAGCTATCACTCACTCTTGCAATTGGCTCAGAATGCCACAGCAAGGCCTCTCCCCTAATCTCCTTGCTTTACTCTCATCTCTAACCTTCTAAGCAGCTACATTGGCTGCCCATACATATATACTCGGAGTTTAAAAGCCTTTGTGATTTAAAGCAACGCGTCAGAATAACCCTCATGTTCGCAATAGTTGTTTACCTGTTATGTCATGTACCGCACCCTGTGCTTTGCTCAAACTTTTTTGCTATGCATTGCCAAGTTGCCAGGGTTGCAAAAACCTTGATGGTGCCGACGTGCCCTTTCTCACAAGGTGGCACACCTCGGGAAATCCCTTCCTTTGAACTACGAGTTATGACATGTCGTGTGAAGTTCAGGTTACCACTGAAAACTTTACTCCTCATGTTATACTTTTTTTGTTTTTTTGTTGCATTTGTAGCACCAAGATGCCTTTGGGAACTTGCACACGTTACAAAATTAATAAATACATTCATCCCGCTCACACCAGGAGCCATACATGCAAAAATTCTATTTTTCGTTTGATGACGTAGAACGTCACTGACCTCAATAATAAGAAACCCCCTGCTGTTGCAGGAACCCAACGTCCTTGGCACAAAATATTATTTCCAGGGGCAGTTTGGGTACAAATTAGGGTGTACAATTCCGGATAAATCAGAGACTCTAGGCTGTGGCTATAATGACTCAGAGATCCTTCCCTTTGTCAGTCTCACAAGTTAAAACAGAACATAATGGTCTTGATAATATGCCCTTATGAATTCCCATAGAAACCCATGTTCTAGTGTGAACATGGGCTTCTATGGGAATTCTTTACGGCACATTATCAAGCCCATTATCGCCGCTTTAGCGGCAATTTTCTACCGCTAAGGCGGCGATAATGTTAATGCAGTGCTTGATAATATGCCCCCAAGTCTATTGTATTTCGATTTCTGCCAGGCTGGAAAGAAGGAGCGATAATATTGTCAGTGTGTGCTCCCTTGTATTGATAGCTGGGTTTCTACATCAGATAATTGTGCTGGGTAGACATTTTAACATTGTAATGACTTGTGATGTGGACTCTCGGGGATAAATATAGCTGGTGCACATCTTCATGCCACTCTGTCAGAATGGGCCACATCCACCATCATCCCGGAAAGGGGGAACTTTGAGGTTATGATGATTTGGCAATTTCCACAGAGAGACAAGTCAGATAGTTTCAAATATTTAGGAATGCATATAGCTAGGGATGTCAAGCATACCTGGGACTTCAATTTGGCTCCATTGATAAGAAAGGTTTCAGAGAGACATAAAGATTTGTGGAAATCTAATATTAAATCTTCTAGGCAGAATGACCTGTATAGAATGATCATACCGCCTTTATGTTTCCCTCAAAAATGGTTCGACAGAATATCTGTTGATGAAAACTTGTGTACGTGTGTGGCTAAACATTTGTGGATTGCACTTGATAAATGCACACTATCAGTATATAAAGGAGGGGTGGGGCTAGGGGGCATACATTTAGACAACTAGGCTTCACAGACCGCCGTTACAATGCATGCCTCTTTGTGGTTACTCAAGATGGAGACAATAGAGTAGCACAATAAAGACAGTTTTGTGAGAGAAATCATAATTTTGACTCCCTAAGCCCAGAAGGATTAAATAGTGACAACGTGTTTTACCTAATTCTGTAGTAACCTGTAATTTGTTTTCCATTTGATGTCCAATAAAATCGTAAATATGAAGTATTAAGACGATGGAGAGATATAATGTACTGCAACATGATTTCAGTGTTGAAAGCAATTGTCATCTGGATATAATGAATATGACATTGTTTTATAAGCTACATTATGAAATTATATGAACCACTGGTCGATGATAAGTAAGGACATTGACTCCTGTGTGAAATTAATTGGAACTTAATCTGTAATCTTGGGTGGTCACAAACCTTATCAATTCGTGGCAAATGTATTTAAGGGCTTGTGTACAAATGTGAAGCATAGAGCTTTCGAGACTGTTAACCAAAGTGAATCTCGCACCTTTAGTATTATTAAGCCTATGCAATATAATGATCAACAACTATGTTAACCACCTGCTCTGAATTGAGAGAGTCTATAAGGTCATCTAACAAAAGCACATTATGACTTTGAGAATGTGGTGGGCACAGGTGAAACTTTGTGAGCAGAGGTGAGACCGCCCAGCTTTCAAATGAATTCCATATAAAATATTTTGTTCTGTTCTACTGTTAAACATTGGGTTTCTGGTTGGCAGAGGTATGTACCCCATCAAAGCAGGAACCTCAATCCTAGTCATGGTAAGTCATATACACACCATAAAGTGACCTGGGCTCACCCTTCAGTAGTTTGCCCCAGAGCAGGTAGGTTTAACTTAAGAGGCAATGTGTAAAGTACTTGTGCAACAATTCAAACATTAAAACAGTGAAAACACTTCACAAAAAGATGCCACATGTAGTAAAAAAAATTAAAGCTTAATTTATTGAACAAAACAAGACCAAAACAACAAAAATGTAATAAGTATAACCAGAGTTATGAATTTTAAAAGAATAAACTGAACGGTAGTGCTTAAAAGAATGAAGCACCAACCAAGACTATCTGGTCACACTAGACCAGGTAAAATCCAAACGACGGAGCACGGGTCAGATACAGGCACCAGATTTTGCCTGCTAAAACAGTACCTTAGTTCGCAGTTGGGTCCACGTCAAGGAAGAGATGCGGAGAGCAAAGGAGGTGAGGTGTCGGTTTCCATTCTTCGGCTGTAGGCAATGCGTCGGCTCAGAACCACGCACATTTAGAGATGTATTGGGAATGGAGGCAATGCCCTGCACCATTGATGAAGCAATGTCCTTGATCTTTGCAGCAGCGGTGATACATCAGCGCGACGGAGATGAGATGTCCTCGATCCTAGCAGCAGCGGCAAAGTTTCAAGGGAGATGCAATGTCCTTACAGCGGTGGTGATGAGGCGGCATCGATGGAGATGTGGCGGTTCTGAGCAGCGCAACAACAGCAACGCTCGGATTTTGGCAGTTGCAGCACTTTTAACCCACTTCCAAGGGACCAGGACTGGACTGGCAGCACTTGGCAGGGCAAGACTCTCAAATGGCGGATCCGGGTACTGTAGCAGTTGAGTTGGAAGTCTTTTATGTCCCTGAGCCATCAATCAAGAGGCAACCCAGAAAGCCCTTGGAGGCACTTTGGTTCTGGATTGGAGAGATGCAGGTCCAGTCCATTTCACTCCCAGGCAAGAAGGCAGTAGGTCAGCACTGCAGGGCAGGAATCCAGTAGAGTAGCAGTCCATTTCAGCAGAATGGCAGTCCTTTCATCAGTCCTTCTTCCTGGCACTGTATCCACTGGCCCATAAGTGTACTGAATGTACACACTGAATGTTGTCAGTGCTAGAGGTCCAGTACTTATACCCGGTTGTGCCTTTTAAGTGGGGGAGACTTCAAAGAGAGGCCTTTGACGTGCACAGTGTCCCTGCCCTTCCTGATCTGGCTTCAGACTCACTACAGGGGGGTATGCAGCTCTTTTTGTGGGGACAGGACACAGCCTATTCAGTTGTAAATATCAGCTCCTCCCTTCCATGCTGCCCAGAATGGCCCATCCAGTGGACGGACAATCAGTCACACCTAAGCTCCCTTTGTGTGTGGCTGTCTAAAAGGAATGCACAAAGCCCAGCTGTCACCCACCCAAGACGTATATTTTGAGACAGGCAAAATGCAACAAATGGGTAAACAAAGAAAATGCCTACTTTAAAAAAAGAGCATTTTCAGAGTTAGACTTTAAATCAAACTCACCATTAGTTAGGATTTTAAATTATGATTCCAGGGACCCCAAACTTGCGGGTCCCATCTCTTCCCAATTGGAAATTACACTCATAAAATGTGATACAGTAATCCCAGTGTTAACCTATGGGAGAGATAGGCCTTGCCATAGTGAAAAACAAGAGTTTTTCACTACTAGGACATGTAAAACGTACATGTACGTGCCCTACTTTTTGAATGCACTGCACCCTACCCTTGAGCTGTCCAGGGCCTACCTTAGGGGTGACTTATATGTCTTAAAAAGGCAAGAAGGTTAACTTGCCAGGCGGACATGGCAGCTTAAAACTGCACACACAGGTTCTGCAATGACAGGCCTGAGACATGTTTACAGGGCTACAGAAGTGGATGCCACAATCAGTGCAGCAGGACCTATAGTAGCATTACTTTACAGGCCCTTGCACATGTAGTGCACTTTGCTAGGGAATTACAGGTAAATTAAATATGCCAGTTGTGGACAAGCCAATGTTGCCATGTTTAACCCCTTCGCTGAAGGGTGTTTTCCCCCCGCTGTGCGTGGGGGAGGGGGCCGTGCGCGGGGGCGCCATGCTGGTGACGGGCTCAGCTCGTAATGAGGCACAGCGGAGCTGCACTCATGACGAGCTGAGCTCGTCACGGCCACACCCGTTTTTGGAACGTTCAGCACAGCGGGGAAATTATCCCCGCATGCGAACGTTCCAACGGCCGTGACGAGCTGAGCTCGTCATGAGTGAAGCTGCACTGTGCCTCATGATGAGCTGAGCTCGCCAGGAGCACCCATGAGGTTAAAGCGCACTTTGGCACTAGTTACAGTGGGAAAGTGAGAAGAGTCCACACCAGCAAACCAGGAGAACTGAAGGCAAAAAATCAGAGGTAACCAAACCAAGGATGCCAGGTCTAACATCTACCTAACCCGTGTGATGGTACATTTGTGATGCATAAGGAGGACATTGAATTTTCCTTTTGAAACTTTGGTAATCAACGCCACATCATTGTCTTTATTACAAGTGAAATAGGTCAAAAAGAAATGCAGCTAATTCTGTATCAAGAAAATCCCATTTGGTGTATATGCAGGGGCCTAATAACAAGCTTCACTTTGTGGGACATATTGTAGTGTTATATTAGTACTACAAATGTACAACAAAATGCTATTTTCAAACTACATACAGCGCTCTATGCCTCTGCCTGCCATATCTTTTCATTGCAGAGATCTCTGCCCGACTGCCCGACTGTGGAGTCTCTGCACATGTAGGTATATATTTTAGAAGTAAATGTGGGAGAGATGTGGGCTGTGGCCGTAAAATGGGTAATATTTATGACTAAAGGAGAAGGAGTTAGGGCAGAGTAAGAAGAGGTAGTGAGAGGTATAGGGAGGGATATGCGCCCACCTACAAAACAGTAAACCCATTCCTGTTCACAAACTGTACTTCTATAGTTACTGCTGCCAAAAAGGCTCCAAAACTGCTTTACATGTACTCCAGTTCAGAGCTGGAGTAAATAGAGCACCACGCATGGCCACTCAGAGGTACTGAAACATCCTATCATAGAATATATTCAAGGATCCCGGGGGCATATTATCAAGAAAGGGCGTTACATTATCGCCGCTTTTATTGGCAGGAAACTGCCGATAAAGCGGCGATAATGGGCTTGATAATATGCTCTATGGAATTCCAATCGAAGCCCATGTTACATATCTTTACATCTAACATTGGCTTCGATTGGAATTCATAGAGCATATTATCAAGCCCATTATCGCCGCTTTATCAGCAGTTTCCTGCCGATAAAAGCGGGTATAATGTAAGGCCCTTTCTTGATAATATGCCCCCCAGTTTTCAGTTTTTTACTGATTTTTAAAGAAAAAAACAGAAAGAAAACAATGTGTTTCCTGCCTGCATTTAGTTTTTAAATAGGAAAAATTGGAAATATACAGAAAATTGTGCTTCCTGTGAGTGACTCTCCATGCTGTCCATGAATTTCAAGCCAACAGCTGAACATATAGACAGCATGGGGCGTTGAAAGAGAGGATGAGATATTCCTAAATACAGGGATATGTTAAAATAAATTAGGATATAATGCTAGTATTGACCTTTGGCTACAGTTTTCTGTTGTATTTGGATGCTTAAAGTGCATATTTTCCCCTTAAATATATACGAGGAAAGGTACCATTATGCAATTCCATTAATTTTCAATTCCATTTATTTTCAAAACACAAAATAAATATGGGTCAAAACCAATAAGATAGCCAAAAAATAAACATTGATAAATACAGACGGAAATGTTAAAAATGTTAAAAATATAAACATCATAAAACCGGGAGCCCTAAATATAATGAAGGTTGGGAGACCCCAACTGAAAATAATGGTCAATTAAATTAATTAATATAGGTAAAAAATATGAATCATTATATTATAATGTAAAAAGTATTATCTAAAATGACAAAGGATTCAAGCTAGCCTGGCTGATGAAGGTTGTTACCCAGAAACCGGTTCCAGGATGCTTGTTTCGGTTTGGGGAAACCTGGCTTGACAGTTCAGGCTGGACTGTTCCCATGAGGCACAGGGTCAAGACTGATTTACATATAGCTGGGTCTGAACTGAGGTGGCGAAGTAAGAAGAACAATGATCAATTCAACCCAGATCCGTGACTGGGGGTGCGTCTGAAAAGTTTCAGCGCTCCATCCATCATCATTTGCTTTGTTCGCCTTAAGTTGGCAGGGTATGCTCAGACGTGGGTCCCTTGTTCACTTTGCCACTGAATTCAAGCTAGCCTGGCTGATGAAGGGTGTTACCCAGAAACCTGTCCCAGGATGCTTGTTTCCGGTTCAGGGAAGACCTGGCTTGGCAGTTCAGGCTGGACTGTTCCCATGAGGCAAAGGGTGAAGACTGATTTGCATATAGCTGGGTATGAATTGAGGTGGCAAAGTGAGCTAAAGAATGATGATGGATTCAACCCAGATCTGTGACTGGGGGTGAGTGTCTGAAAAGTTTTCTTGCACCCTCCATCATCTCCTTGTGTTTGCTTTGTTTGCCCTAAGTTGGCAGGGTATGCCCAGACGTGGGTCCCTTGCTCACTTTGCCACTGGATTCAAGCTAGCCTGGCTGATGAAGGGTGTTTCCCAGAAACCGGTCCCAGGATGCTTGATTCCAGTTCAGGGAACACCTGGCTTGGCAGTTCGAGCTGGACTGTTCCCATGAGTCACATGGTTAAGACTGATTTGAATATTGCTGGGTCTGAACAGAGGTGGCGAAGTGAGCTAAGGAATGATGATGGATTCAACCCAGGTCCGTGACTGGGGATGTGTGGCCTGAAAAGTTTCAGCGCTCCATCCATCATCTCCTTGTGTTTGCTTTGTTCACCCTAAGTTGGCAGGGTATGCCCAGACGTGGGTCCCTTGTTCACTTTGCCACTGGATTCAAACTAGCCTGGCTGATGGGTGTTACCCAGAAAACTGTCCCAGGGTGATTGTTTCCGGTTCAGGGAAGACCTGGCTTGGCAATTTGTCCTGGACTGTTCCCATGAGGCACAGGGTCAAGACTGATTTGCATATAGTTGTGTATGAACTGAGGTGGCAAAGTGAGCTAAAGAATGATGATGGATTCAACCCAGATCTGTGACTGGGGTGAGTGTCTGAAAAGTTTCAGCGCTCCGTCCATCATCTCCTTGTGCTTGCTTACGGTCGACATGGGCCCCTAAAGTGCATCCCGCTTTAAGGGATTAACAACTGTGGATCTTGCAGCAATAGCAGTGTAATATGTAATGAATGCAAAAGACTTTTTATTTGTCACCTACAGAGATCTATGTCGAAATGGCTCTCATGTATAATACATGCAGATGTTTCACTCCCATCTGCATGTGTTATTGGTGATGCTGTATGTAGTCTATGGTTATGGCATTGGATGATTGGGGAGCCCACATGCATGGCTAACAGAGGTGTGTGTGTTTTGTGTTGTTTGTGTGTGTGTGTGTGTGTGTGTGTGTGTGTGTGTGTGTGTGCTTGTATGCACGTGTTGCACAAAAATGGTGAGGACATTATGCAGAGTTGCCCAGGTTCTTGCTGGTCTTGGAGTATGCACCCTTTCTATTAGTTTCCCTTCTGCAGTGTCCTACTAAAAAGGGTTGCAGAGACCTGTGGATGGGGGCTTCAGATGTCTCCCATTTGTAATCTGAAATGTAGTGCCTCTGGCAGAGTGCTCCCAGCTCTGCCCTATTTACCTGCCTGATCTGCGCTCACAAATAACTTGAGTTGCATCCAATAAACAGCTGCACATGAACTGTGTGACACCAGATCCAACATGGCTCCTGATGTCTGTAGCCTTGACATGAGCTGCCCCTGTAATGGCCATGAAATATCTGATTACGGGGGCTGTCTAAAAATATTAACTATGCAAGGGAGCAGGTACATCATCTCTAAGGATAAGAAACAACTAGCGCTACCAATACTTGCTCCAGGATACTTGATGACCAGGGAAGGAGCTGCGCACCAATACCGTTGATGAAATACTAAGTTCCAAGGACAGAGTCTGCCTGACTATCATCATCTTGCCAGATTACTAGCAGACTAGGTTAGGAATCCTGCTGGACTCCCTTGCAAGAAGAAACCCAATCCTATACCTGCTATGAGAGGAGTTGCTCCACTGCACCACACAGACCAACGCCAAGCTATCTAAGGACATCTGGATGATGTTGTAAGATCTGTATTCCACCAGGAACAGGGTAAACCAGCTGCTGCTGTGATAGAGGAAGAAACACCAGCAAATAGCAGCATTGATCAGTGTTAAGATCATCACCTGCATCATGTATGCTTTGCCCCCATTGCCCTGACTGTGCCACTGCAATGTAGTGACCGGTTGGTCATTGTTCTAGTGTTTTTCAGTGTATGTATTTACCAGCCACTCCCTGAGGGCTGGCGTCCACCCTCACCTCACACGCATCGTAGGAGTCACAGGTCAGGTGATCCTGTCAATAAAAGGGTCCTGGCGCACGTGCCCTGGGCCAGTTCTAGATATTGTACCACTGTGCCTGTGTGGTCATTACTAGTACATTGGGGCCTAAGGCCCCGACGCATACATGCAGCAGGGAAACTCATGTGTGCCCCCACTTGCTTCAATGAGACCTCAAAAACTCCCTATGTTTAATCTCCTACCAGGGAGAAGTCAGAGAGCTGGCTAGGTGAGACTACATAAATTCCAGAGAATTGCAAACTTATTGGAAACCCAGTCAATAACAATCAGCTGTCCCATAGCCACCACATCATGCCCCTGGCTCTGTGGGCACTCCCACATTAGGGAAAAATCCACAGTGACCATAGTTTGCACTTTTAAGTACAGTTACTTAAAGTTCAGGAATGTCAGAGGATAATTAATATAATCAACTTTAGTAACCAAACATCAAGGACTTCTGTGGACTGTGCTTGTTCTGCAGTGCAAGGCTTTCAGAGTTGCCCCCTTTTCCCAGCTGAGTTTCTGTCCAGCATTGCCAAACTTCGGTTGAATATTTTGGCTATTATGGAAGGTTGACATAAGTTGGGGGCTGAGCAGTTTCTGCAGGAAGGCATAAAAACCGTGTTGGAACTTGCAACCCTTTTAAGAGATGATTAATCCCCAAGTGAAGTATAACGCCCTGATCTCCCTGACTAGAAACATCCATATCAAGTTGTTGATGAACTGCATTGAGCAGGAAACTGAGCTTGTGCACAGTGCCTTTGACTCTCAGGGTGAATGTGCTTTGTACATGTATAGCACATGTGAAAGGAGTTCATCTAGTTGAACAAGCTATTTTGGTGAAAGAATTGAAGATTGTAATTGTAACTGCATTTATATAGCCTTTACTACTCCTGACGAGACGTTGAAACGCTTTGTATCAGGCAGCACGCTGCCCCGG
Organism: Lissotriton vulgaris; assembly: GCF_964263255.1. Taxonomy (NCBI): domain Eukaryota; kingdom Metazoa; phylum Chordata; class Amphibia; order Caudata; family Salamandridae; genus Lissotriton; species Lissotriton vulgaris. The sequence continues at coordinate 62,998 of NW_028244738.1, read as the reverse complement.
AACCCAAGTTTAGAGGTTAGTGCAGTGTTCCTGGGATTAGTCTTGTGAGCTCAAGCAAACCATTCCAGTTTCTTTATGGTGGACTAAACTATTTAATAGGCGTTATTTGTGATCATTAGTGGGTGGTATATGAGTTCATGCACATGGATGGTGGGAATAATAGATGATTTAGAGAAGATTAGGTATTATTAGCACAGTTATGACTCTGATAGGAGGAGAGGTTGCGATATAGTAAATGTGCTGTGGGAAATTTGCAGAAATACAATAATAGAGACAAATACAAACATGCATGTGTTACAGTAGGTTGTGCTCAGAAAGAGAAGGCTTGCAGAGAATGGAAGGGAAGGACAGGGACATTTGAAAGAGGAAAAAAGGAGAGGGGACAACCAGAACTTTTAATTGAAGGTCAGTTTTTGATGCTAGATTAAACGAATGTAGAGAATACTTTTGAAACAGCATGCAGGTTAAATTATGGAATAATGCAGAAACAACATGATTTACTCGTGAAGATAGTGCTATTTTAGATACTTTCGAAAGGTACTAAAATCAGGTAAACAATCTGTTCAGTGCTAGGCTTCTGAAAGGCCACCTGTCCAGCCAGGTCAGTTGATCAGCTCAAGGGTTGAAAGTGAAAACTAATGGCTGGAGAAAGATATCGAGAAATAGCAAGAGCTTTAGGCTGCACTTGGAGGAAGCAGAAAATGGAAGATTCTAGCAGTGGGAAAAATACATGGGAAGTATTGTACACGTTGTGAAGGCGATTCTGCAAATGGTTCAGTGGATGTCTTCTGGGGTTTATCCTTATGTTTGGCTCCCAGTATTAAGCGAGGACAGCTTCCAAGACAGTAGAAGGGTATTGCCTGCATTTCTGTGACTGGAGTATGAAGATGCAAATACTGATGCCTGTTGGGATGGTGAAAGGGCTCCCTTTACAAATTAAATGAAGACTTTGATTGCAAATGCCTGTCATTTAGATTTCCTGAAGCACTGCCCTTTGGTAAATACTAGGGTAAGGGGTGGAGCTGCAGGTTGAAGGGGGCTCTTTGAGACAGGCCTTTTGTCTGCCTTGATCACACTTTAGGTCAATAACCTTACACCTCTTTGTGCCTCTGTTGTGGGTGCTCCAGGCTGGAAGACTACCTTGCTGTGAAGGGCATACTACACAAAGGCTGTCAGGAAAGCATCCTGGAAGATACATTTGAAAGGACGACCGCCCGAAACCACTTTTAAAGTATAATGCTGCCTTTATTTATTATTACACACACACAAATGTAAAGAGACAAACTGTCCAATGTCTCTCTTTTATCTTTGTTTCTTTACAGCTGGGAAGCACTGTGCAGTCATTAAATACAACTTAAACTCAGTGTCCTAGCTGGAATTCCTAGCCTGTTTTTAATGTCACCCCACCTCCTCCACACACACACACACAGACACACACACTTTGGAACATTCGGGGTAGTCGGGGTAGCGGCAACCAGCCGGACTCCTGGCATGCGAGACGGCTGCAGCCCTCGTGGAGGCTCCCTATAGAAGACTATCATAGTACACCCATTAATAGACACCCCTTCGTCCTTGCCTCTCAAAGGAGTTGTGCATCAAAACCCTCTCCCTGTGTATAGGACCACCGCACTTGATACCCCACACTGACTGGCACCATACACCCCATTCTGCCCCGCAGACACCCCACTCTGCCCGCACCAGACACCCCACTCTGCCCCCGCACCAGACACCCCACTCTGCCCCCGCACCAGACACCCCACTCTGCCCCCGCACTAGACCATGGACGTTGATTCACCAAAATGCTAGGACTAGCTGAAGTGAAATCACATGCCCTTTGACCCAGTGGCATCACAGGAAGTGACAGCATATGGTCTTTGATGTCTTCCCGGTAGTAATGCCATGTGATCTTTGACCCTGGTGTTGTCACAGGAAGTGCATGACCAGAGGTACAAATTCTTTAATTAGTGCAACATTAATAAAATAGATATACCATTCATACCTTTATCATATCATCCCATGTCTCCTCCATTACCCTTTCTCTACCTCTCTCAGCTCTGCCTCAGGATCCCTATCCCCTCCATATCTGCTATCTTATCGCCTTCCATCCCCATCTTGCTCTAATCTTCAATTTTGTATGTCATATTCATCACCTTAACAGTTTTTCTATATCACCCTGGGATGTTTTGTCCTCTACCAGATCACCTCTTAACCACACTTTTATAAACCACTCTCTTTCTCTTATTCTCACAGTTCTATTACCTGCTCTCTCCCACTAACAATTCCCATCACTATTGCCCACATATTTCTCATCATATCTCCTTCTTATTTTCTCACCTCTATATCAGACGGGTTTTCTTTCATCTTTCTCTCCACACCCTTCACCCTAACTCGGTTACAGAATCTGCCTCTTACTCTTGACCTCATCACTCTAATATTCTCAGATTTCTCTCTACATATTTCACGTTCACCTAAATCCTTCCCATTTTCCCTTCCAACCCCACCTCTCTCATTATCACCACCATTCCCTGCAATGTTGGACCATCTGTCTTGAGTTCTCTCAGTTTGCTCCCACACAATATTTACTCTTATCTTTGAAAACGAATTGTACCTATCAGTAAACAGCACACTGGCAATGTGGGCTCCATACAGTGCACTGGTATGTAATACATACAAATTCTGTTTCCTCCAATGCTCTTCTTTTGTGACCTCATTGCCAAGAGGCCACCCCAACACCAGGTCAAGAAATAACAAATGAAAAGGAGTCTTCAATTCTATACAGGATTATCTGTTCCAAAATCAACAGATGGTTAAACTGTTCTCTAGAAAGAGATCTAGTAGTCATGATGTGACAACAAAACCCTTGATGTGCAAACAACTCTAGTGCCTTTCTAATGGCATAAGTCTGACAATGAGCACAGGGGACCCTTATGCTAATTGTCAGATTTATTAAAAAAATGGATTCAGGACGTGATGTTAATATTTTTTGTTGCCTTCATGTGCACTCTCTAACTTCTTTAAACAGAGTCTGGTTTAGATTACGAGGGCGGGACGTCCCTTGATTAGAAATGCATGTTTGACATTTTTTGAATGCTAATAGTGAATGCTAGGTGGCTTAGCAGTGATTTACATAGTTTTAAAAGTAATGATAGTGAGTGTGCTAAAAATGAAATCAACTCTTGTGCAGTTAAAGGAAATCCGGCTCAAAAGTTGCTAAACTGGTATTCCCGGTCACCAAAAGGCCTGTCCTTCAAGAGTGGCATTTCCAGTTGCAGGAAAACAGGAGCACTGTTTTGCCATCATGAAGCCTTAAGGCATACATTTCACGCAATATGACCCGTTTCTCGGGCACATCGAGATGAGCAAGTTCTTTCGGAAAATTCGTTTGCATTATTTGTTCTCCAATAAAGAAGGACAAATTGCTGACACCCCTACCAACGATGAGAACACAGGCCACTTTTAACCCTACCACTGTAGGACTCCCCGCAAAAGTTGTGGCTTTCGAGGAGGCAGTTGATCACGACCTGAAGGCGTTATTCCAACAACGTCACAACCCCTTCATCAATTTATGTAAGAAAGAACAAGAGGCTATGAAGGGTCTGGCAAATAATGCATCTGTGGTAGTTAAACCCGCGGATAAGGGTGGGGCTATAGTCCTTTTGGACTCTAGCACTTACTGTGAGGAATGTTTACATCAATTAAATGACGCGAACTCTTATCGAAAACTAACAACAGACCCTACAGAGAGACTTGCAACCATAATTGGCACTATTGTAGAAGAGGCCTTGGCAGAAGGATGGGTCACTACCAAAGAGGCACAATACTGTTGTGCGGTTAATCCAGTGATGCCATACTTCTACGTTTTGCCAAAAATACACAAACCACAAAGGCCACCTCCTGGGCGCCCCATTATATCAGGCATAGGGTCATTGTTGGAACCTTTATCCACTTTTGTTGACTGTTTACGGAAACCAATGGTACGAGAGATGCCAACCTTTTCGAAGGACACGAAAGATGTGCTCAGGATTTTACCTGATATCGAGGTTGACAAAGAACAAGACCTCTTGGTATCTTTCGATGTGGAAAGTCTGTACACATCTATACCCCAGACTGAAACTTTAGAATGGTGGAAAGCCTACTGGAGGCCAGAGATTTAAACTCTATTACACCTGTGAGATTGATTATGATGCTGGCCACACTGGCCATGACATAAAACTTTTTAAGTTTGAGGATTCTGTCTACTTGCAGATTAGCGGGACTAGTATGGGCAGGGTTTTTGGCCCTAGTCTCGCTAATCTGTACGTACACAGGTTTGAACAAGAACAGGTCCTGAATGAGATCAATCCCTACCTTGGATGCTTACGCCTATGGAAACGTTACATAGAAGACGTGTTGGTGGTGTGGCGAGGATCAGTTGAGAACCTTAAGAACTTTCATGTATGGTTAAATGGGAGAAATCGGTTCTTGAAATTTACCATTGAATACAGTAAACAACAGTTAGCATTCTTGGATTTGTTAGTCACTTCAACACCTACTGGTCTACAATCCGAGATCTATCGAAAACCAATGGCTAGAAACTCTTTATTGAGTTACGAAAGCTGTCACCCTGAAGCATTACGTGACAACCTGCCCTATGGGCAATTTCAACGAATACAACGAAATTGCTCTACTAAATCTGCATTTGAGGGACATGCTAAGAATCTCGAAACATATTTGACTGAGAAGAAGTATCCTAAACGGTTGATCCTGAATTTAAAAAAAAGAGCCTCCAATAACAACAGGGAGAGCTTACTGGAATCACTGCCTCCGAAACCTAAGCAGGAGCGGATTACATGTGTAAATGCTTTCAGTACCCGGTAAAACCAGATACAAAAAATCATTAAGAAACATTGGGCAATTCTGAACACGGGGACCGACACCCTACCACCTCCTTTGTTCGCATTCAAGCGGGGACGAAACTTGAAGGACCAATTGGTCCATACTAGACCAAAAAGTAACATCCCCCACACAGTAGGGACATTGTGGGACATGCCTGCAGTTACGGGTCATCATCCCTGCGGCAACTGTGCAGCCTGTCCCCAAACATCAAAATCATCACACATTGATATTGGCACTGATCGCCCGTGGCAACAACGACAGTTCACGAATTGTAACAGTCAGAACCTTGTATATTTGATCACGTGTCCCTGCAATATGAAATACGTAGGGATGACCACGCACAAAATAAAAGTGTGGATCTCTGAGCACAAGAGTTCAATTAGATGTTCAAAACAAGCGACAAGACTGACCAATCATTTTATTGAGGTTGGACATCTACCCACCGATTTAAGGTGGACTGTAATCGAACAACCACTGATCCCGCCGCATGTGACTGATGTCAGTAAGTTCTTATTTAAAAAAGTGCAGAAATGAGTATATAAACTCAACTCAGATAAGATTGAGCTGAATGAAGACATCCCTTGGATGTCACTCTGAAGATTGTGGATTGAGACTATATCTGTTTATGACTTATCAAGATCTTATTGCATAAGACCTGGTTGCTACGCCTCATATGTAGCTTGGATGGTTGGACAAGCTACTTGAGAGGATTACTATACGAAAACAGATTTACACTTTGACTAATCAGAAAAAGATACACTTTATATTACAAAGATATGAAAGTCATATAAGTTACGACATATAGAGCGTAAACTTTCCAGTAATTCCTGACCATCTAACCACTGTTGCTTTATACTTTTCGATATAATAAAGTCTGTCAAAAACGCAAAATCCGAGTCACGATTGACGGTTTTATATAGACCGTCTTCCTCCAATGTGCCAAGTGATAAAGTGGCGTGTGTTTGGTGGGAGTACGGGTGGTGCGTGCATTGGGTAGCACGTCAGAGTTCTGTTTTTTTGTCCTGTGTTTAGTGCCAGCATGCGAGACACTTTCGCTTGGATTTCAAACACATAGTGCTACCCCGAGTTTGCAACAGACCTGGGGAGTGCGAGTTTATTGGTGCTCCGTGTGCTGGATACAGATTAAACGGTGGAGCGAACTACATTTCCCAGAGGCCTCTGACGTCGCAGACATTTGACGGGTCATATGCGACGCACACACAGGAAACCAGTAGAAAATGCTGCCCTGCTCACCTCGTAGGTACCTCCCACGGCAGCCCAGAGGGACGTCCGGAGTACCGACGGACAGGTGAGTGCGGTAAGCAGCATATGCATCAACCGGGTTTCTCTTGGTTATCTATGGTCTTTGTTCCGCTCGCCCTTGAGCTATTAGTCACTAGCGACCATCTTTTACGTAAAGACGTCATACTACCCTGACGATGTGTGCAGCGTAGACACTGGCAGAACATAAGTTATTCATGCTCCTTACCTCACTCGCATCAGGGCTTTCAGTCACTAGCGAGTTAATCTTCTGTGGAGAAGCCGTACTAATGTACCGCTGTTCTTAAACGTACACTCCAGCAGATTTGACGACACGTACACGGGGGTGAACGGCTTTGTCTAGACGCTTAAAGATCGAATTTATTAGATTATAATTGTCTACGATGAGAGTCGAGTGAAAATGATAAGAATAACCTCTCATTTGGCTTTGGAGGGTAATAAGGAGAGGGTGCTACACAATCTAGCACGAAACTCGTGTTGGTCCCTCTAACTCTACCAGTTAGGGGTCAGAACTATACTATCAGCCTTAAAAGCAGTGATGAACAAATATAGCGGAATGCCAACTTACCACGCTATATATATGAATGAATTGTTAGCCCTGACATAACAAGTGAGTCAGGCTGAGTCACGAAGCATAAGGATTGAGCACTCTGGTCTTACTTATAATTACCATACTGTTCCTAACCTGGTCATCCCTGAACTTTCTATTCAGTATGGGATGAGAAACTTTTTTGTTATGGATACAACTGGAAATACTCGAGAATATATTAATTACTAAGTTCTACCTCTGACAGCTGTGCGATGTTAGTAGCGATGTGTTTGTGTGTCATAACTCCCTCTTTATCCACATTTGTCCTTTAGAGCGGTGCTCCGTTTACCTGCGCTGTAACCAGGTGAGGTGGAGCGTTTCTCTCCTGCCACTTAGGTAAGTGAGCAAACACACATGGTGTACTTCAGGCCTATATGATTATCTATCGATTGAGGATATACATATATTGGCTCTCAACAAGATGACTGTTTTTAAGATAATCTAAACACAGTGATCTAACCATGACTATCTGTTATGTGTTTTTTTTTCTATGTATGTGTCTTTTTGGGTGTTCCCGGGATTGCTCTGTCACTCCTTTGAACCATGAAGTCAGGAGAAGCATGATATAACTAATATCCAAGTGACATTTCACCTTTTTATATTGTTAGTAGCAGTAGCGTTAATGGTCCTGAAGAAGCAGCAGGATACCTGTTGGATCCAATCAGTCTGCAGAAACATGTCGACCTTCCACTCTTTTTAGTGGTTATTTGTTTATGCCACTTCGCACTTTTTATTAATTTGGGATTGAAGGGGTGCATATTAAAGTTTCCTTTCCCCTTTATTACCCAATTTTACCATTGTTAGTATCCCACTTGTTCACTCAATTTTTCTCACATTTATTGCACTGCTTTACAGTCACCATCGGACACCCCCATATGATACTTAAATCACTGGGTCCCACAGGCTAGATTAGGCTTTCACATCTGCCAGTCTGCTGTGGGCATACTACTCTACCTTCATGGTGTGAAGGATCCCAGATGATGAAGGGCGGACTCGGTCGGTGACTGATGGGACTCTTTTTACAAAGAAGGGATACCCTAAGCGTGACTTCATTAGCACATATTATTAGTTGAGCCTCTCCTTTACATTTACATAGTTAGTTGCCCTTTTTGACTTCCTGCTACTACTCTTTGTTGGTTTAACAAACAACTCTAGTGTCTTTTTAATAGAATAAGTCTGACAATAAGCACAGGGGACCCTTATGCTAATTGTCAGATTTATAAAAAAATGGATTCAGGACTTGATGTTAATATTTTTTGTTGCCTTCATGTGCACTCTCTAACTTCTTTAAACAGAGTCTGGTTTAGATTACGAGGGCGGGACGTCCCTTGATTAGAAATGCATGTTTGACATTTTTTGAATGCTTTTAGTGAATGCTAGGTGGCTTAGCAGTGATTTACATAGTTTTAAAAGTAATGATAGTGAGTGTGCTAAAAATGAAATCAACTCTTGTGCAGTTAACGGAAATCCTGCTCAAAAGTTGCTCAACTGGTATTCCCGGTCACCAAAAGGCCTGTCCTTCAAGAGTGGAATTTCCAGTTGGAGGAAAACAGGGGCACTGTTTTGCCATCATGAAACCTTAAGGCCTACATTTCACGCAATATAAATATTGTACTATATCGTTAAGGAGTGCATGGTGGCTGAAGACTGCAGGCTGTCACAGAGTCCACAAGAAAGTCCCCCACTGTTCTGTTTTTCTTCCTCCCTTCATTAAAAAAAAAATCCTTTCCAGCTTTTCAATTCATGAAGCTGTCACAGTTTTAAAAACAAAGGGGCAGATTTACAATAAGTGGCGCATCCCTGAGTCTCAGCAGGGATGCGCCAGTTATTGTGCGCCGCAGCTCCGCCACCCTGGATGTGCCGCATTTATAATGCGGCGCACCAAGGGGCAAAAACGGCACAGATGCGTCACGCATCTGTGGCGTAAAATCGGCGGATTGCTGGAATTGCGTCGCAAGCGCGACGCAGCACCAGCAATGCTCTGGGGGGCTCTATCTCCACAATGCTGCGTCAATCCTTACGCCTGCTTCAAGCAGGCGCAGGGTTTTGACGCAGTATGGGCCCAAAAGTCACTGATTGAAATCTTGTAGATTTCACTCAGCCACTTTTAGGAGGCGTTCCTGCACCGGAACGCCCCCCCCCCTGCAATGGAACGCCTCCTTCTGGCGCAGGGCTTTACAACGTGACGCATCTGGGAGATGCATCACTTTGTAAATACTCTGCACCATGGCGCATCTTTTGCGCCGCCGCTGCATCACAAAAGTGACGCAACGGCTGCGTAAAAGAGGAGCAAGGGGCTTGTAAATCTGCCCCAAAGTTTTTAGAGCCTCCTCACAACTTCTCATACCTGGGTGATTAATTGGCACTAAGGGCCCTGATTATGGCTGAGTTGAGCAGATTTCCTGTATGGAATTCGCTCCACTCAATTATGAGTAGGCTGTCGTTCCTCGACCTGGATTTACGACGTGCTGGGACATCAGATCGTATTTTACTAGATGGAACATCCTGCTGGCCAGAGGTCGTAGAGGAAGTGCTAAATGAGGTCCATGCACTAGAAACCCCACCCTGGTCCAGCACCATACACACAACGCACCCCATGCGGCCCCGCACCATGAACCCCATTCTGCTCGGCACCAGACATCCCATTCTGCTCGGCACCAGACACCTCAATCTGCCTGCACAGATGTCATACAAGGCCCGCAGCATCCCAAGACCACGTAGATACCTCCTGCAAGAGATCGACCGCAAATCCCCTGCAGCAGACCCCGCTAAGGTGTTACCAGGCCTTCGAAGAGAGAGATAACACTCTCGGGACTAGCCTCGACCCCCACACTTAAAAACCCTCAGTAGGTCCCTTCAACAATTACCCCGCATACCCCAATAGATCCCACAACAAAAATCATTGCACAAGTTCCTTACAGCACAAAAGACCCCCAACAAACATTCCTCACTGGACTCTCACCTGAGACCCTCAGCATGTGCCCCTGCAACATACCTGTAGAATCCCCACCCTCAGACCTTGGATGGAGCCACATGGGCAGAGGTGCACAAGACCCTCATAACAGACCCGCAGAAACCCCACAGACATGTCCATCCCATGGACCCTCATGAACAATGAAGGCACAAGGCCCAAGCACATAAGCATCATATGAAGCCAGTTGGTTAAAAGTGTCTAGATCAAATTTCCCAAAACCATTTATCTTACACAAGTGACCTATACATTTACGAAACACTTATCTTTACCTCAAAACGCTATTCGTCACCTTTCCTCTTTTCTGACACATTACTTTACTTTCTTTTTTCTCTTTCTACTCATGCTTGCTTTGTTCCTTGTTTGTTTTGTGCCTCTGTCTTGCTTAATTTTCTCACTTTCACTCGTTCTTTTCTATTTCTCCAATTTTTAGGTTGAATTCCTCCTTTTGCTGACTTAGGGCCGTATGTATCATCAAACTATTTTGCATTTCCTAAATAGCGAATTTTAAGGAATCGCTATTTAGGAAATGCAAAATGGTATGTATGAACAAAATCGCTTTTTATTTGCAATTCCTTAAGCTTCCTTATTTGCGAATTCGCATTTTGCGAATTCGCAATTAAGGAATAATTTCCGATGCATTCCTATGGGCCAGGAGGCCCATAGCAATGAATGCAATATAATTCTCAAATTGTGAATTCGCAATTTGCCAATCGCAATTTGAGAATTATTGCAAGGGTGCAGGGGTGTCTCAAAGACACCCTGCTGCACCCCTGAAAAGAACATGTGTGTGCATATGGCGCACATACATGCATGTGTGTGCATCATATGCCACCTTTAAAAATGCCAATTTGTGCATTTCTGGAAGAATTCGCAAGTTACCATTAACAGAAAGTTGGTGGTAATTTGCGAATTCTTAAACAAAATTTGCAAGCTAAAATTGCTACATACATAGCATTTAAGGAATCGCAAATTTGCGATTCCCTAAATACTATGGAAAAATAAGGAATCGCACAAGTTTGCAATTCCTTATTTTGGGAATGTTTCATACATTCCAAAACGTGCAAAACGGCCGTTTGCGAGTCGCAAAGCGATTAAAAAAACGGCTTGATACATATGGCCCATAGCATTTAAGGAATCGCAAATTTGCGATTCCCTAAATGCTATGGAAAAATACGGTTTTGCACAAGTTTGCAATTCCTTATTTTGGGAATGTTTCATACATTCCAAAACGTGCAAAACGGCCGTTTGCGAGTCGCAACGGCCGAAATTCTGAGAATTTCGGCCTTTGCGATTCAAAAACGGCTTGATACATATGGCCCCAACTTTCGCTAGCCCATTTTGCCTCTCATTCGTCATCTCTCGATTCCCTTGTCCCATCCAAACCCCTCCCTAGACCTGCTCTTTAAACATACTTTCTCTTTCTACTTCTGTACGTTTCTATAAGTGCCTGACTCCTGGCTACTGAAAACCTGGCAAGGCTCACTCTTCCCATTCCATTCCTACCCCAACATGCACACTTGAGCATGGACGCAAGCATCACAAATAAATGTACAGTTTATAAAGAAAGCGTCTCAACAAGGCGAACAGAAATATAACTTATAACAAACAATATGCGTCAACGTTCGGATGCAGGGGATACACATATTATGCCATTCATAAAGAACACAGAAAAATTTACATTTAATAACGCGTTGTGATAGTGGAACCCCCCTCACAGGGCTGGCTTTAGCACTCGTGGCGCCCAGTGCGACAATGTTTTTGGTGCCCCCCAGTGACCACCTCCGCCACGAATTCCCTCCCTACCACCCTTTAACAGTCTTCATAACCACTCTCTTTCAGAGGGCATTCATTTTATAGCGTCACTCATAAAAGTGAAGGGTGTCAAAGCACTTTTCATAACACACAAATTACACAAAGACAATCATAGGTGTGTAAATCAGTGTATAGGAAATGTTACATAAGACAGTGGACAACAAGGAGTGAATTCACATGTCATCAGGGCCGGACTGGACGTTGCAGGCAAGGGCAATCCCCCGGTGCGCCGCAAGGGTGGGGGCTGGTTTTGGGCCCCTGGGGGCCGTTTTTGTTACAGGGCCGTTTTTGCACCTTCAACCTCCCCCCCGGGGGGCCGGCCGAGCACTTTTCCAGGGCCGGTTTTGGTTCTTAGTCCGGCCCTGCATGTCATCCATACAGGCAGGCAGAATAGTCGAAGTGTACTTGGTCTGGAGAAGCACACACTCTTAATTCCAAGGCAGTGTCCTGTGTCTCACACAAAGAGATGATTAGCGCCCCCCCGTCCACCCCCCCACCCGCCCCCCACCCCCCGGATAGCCCGGCAAGCAGGGCTGGGAGGAAAGGGGACCTGTACACTTCAAAGGTTCGCATTGAAGTCATCCCCAATTCAAAGGCACAGCTGGGTATAAGTAAAGAACTCCGCTAGAAGTAAAGTGATTGCCTGTTCTGAAGGAACTGCTTCTCTACTTTTGTGAGCTGCCCTGCTGCCTGCTGATGCCTGCCCTGCTGAGAACAAGGGCAGGACCCATCCCGTTTGAACCCAGAGTGACTCCAAGGGCTTGCCCCCAGTTCTGAAGTCTCAGAACCATGAAAGACTTCCTACAACCCTGCTGTTGGTTCTGCAGCTATTTTTGCTTCACATTTGACGCAGTGATGACTTTGCGCCAATCGTAACCGCCACATTGCCCTTCAACACCGACGCCCAACAACAATATCACCTCGACAGACTGCGCTGCTCAAAGATGACAGACAGCACAGCTCAACGATGACGCAATTCCTGCATCGTAAAGGGGCTCAACGCTGCAGCCTTTATCGACTGTATGGACTGGCGCCAAAGCTTCACCTCTATCCTCGGGAACGAAGACGACACAAGCCTCCTTGACTCCTCTCATCGAGTTTTTGACGCTTGCTCTATCGAAGGCACTTTCTCGGGGGGACCTGTCTGAGTCCTGTAGCCAGCCTGCCCTCCATCGCGTTTGGTGTGAACTTTGGATTTACTCCGGTTTAGCGTGACCTCAAGTAACCCCTTAGGGCTATTGACTTCTAAGCATATTTTTGGTTTATGTTTAAAAATTCATAACTCCTTTTCTATGTATTGGATTTTTGTCGTTTTGGTCTTGATTTTCTTATAAACATATTCTCTATGTTTCAAAACCTGTGTGGAGTATTTTCTTTGGTGTTTTCATTGTGTTACTGAGTGTGTGTGTGTTGCAGAAATACTTTACACATTGCCCCTTTAGATAAGCCTGCTCTGTGCCAAGCATAGCCAATCCTTTAGTGAGTATCTAGCTTACCCTGACTAGGATCGTGGTCCCTACTTGGACAGGGGGCTTATCTCCGCAAACTAGAGACCCAATTTCTAACATTATCAAGCTGAAAACGCATGCCAACTGGAATGCTTAATTCTGCAAATATTTTCTTAAATATTCATGTGCACTCTTATACTTTGGGAAAACTTAAAAGAAAGTTAATATAAGAACTGGTAAACCAAAAAGAAATGTACACTGTGGATGAGAAGTCAACAGTGGCAATATATTTCAATACCATCGGACACAACTTAATTCAGTTTCCTTTTCACATTCTAGATGATGCACAGCATAAACTCTCATATTTATCACAAGAAAAAAAATATTATAGAAATAAATCTTAAGGATGAAGGAATTGGTTACAGTCAAGCCAATAGGGTGAAATGAGAGTTACGATTTGGTCTGCACTGCAATAGAATTTAAGAAAAGACTCCAAGTGTTATGGAATTAGGTATAAAGGTTGATAAGGATACGGAGATGCACAAAGTTGATGGTAATTTACTCTGCAGATGCAGAATGGTGCCACATTGATGCATTTAGAAGCTGTAGTACTCTGCAGATATTATGTTAGATTGGGAACATAGTTTCAGAGATTAGATATGCTACGAGAAATAAAGTTGTATTTTCTCGTTCACAGATATGCATATCTGTGAATGATGAAATTGCGATGGTAGCGGTAATGCTCCTGTAGAAGGGTTTTTATTTGGTAATGTGAAATGCAATGAATAATGAGATCTAGTGCATACCAAACAAAGATCACAATACATGTAATTTGATTAATGTACCAATAAGAAAACTCTAAGTACAACAAGTAACATATTTTAAAGTTCATTAACAATTATTTAAGTTTGTTTGATAAATGTGATTATGCATTTGGAAAGCTTGGATATACATACGGGTGTGCACCATATGGCTTAACACTGAAGTCTGGTGCACCACCATTACATTTATATGAGAGATAACCAGACCAGATTATCAACATAGTTCATACAGGACTTCAAAATGTATTTTATTCACTCTGTTTAACAGTGAGTGCAGCTCAAGATCCAGGTTTGAACCTTCTAAGTTTAGAGATTTTTGGATGGACAGAATCATAGGGGGGCAGTGACCAGGAGGACAACGAAGCCTAAAAATACCTTTGAGGAAGGGAAGGCCTGTGCTTTACAAAGAATAGTGCTCAGTACAACTGATAGTCAATAAGGAATTTGCAGTGTAGATTTATACGATAAAGTTCATTTAAAACAATGCTACTTCAAATTAAACAAGGCGAAACATTTAGACTGTGTAGTTTTGCAGGCGTTAAGAGAAACAAATAGTTTGGTCTAACTTAGATGTTTGTAGCAGAGAATCAATGAAGATTAAAAATCTTAAAGTCTTAGCTGGTTAATTGAACAGAGGTGGACACATGCCCAAAACAAACATAACCTCAGTGTTGCATGTGATCAACCTCAGATGACTGATGCTCACCAACTGATCATCAGCTTGCTAGAAAACACATCTGTTTGTTGCTGAATTCCAGTAAGAATATTGTGGTCATAAAGACCAGAGTTGTCTGTCCTTATACAAAGTGAACCAAGGACAAATGATCAAAGTCTTGGTTTGGATGCAGATAACGAAAATAATGGTGATAGACCCAAAGTAAGGCCAAGCCATAGGTTGAGGAGAAAAGAAAGGAGGAAGCACATCAGATCTGAATGTTGTTGCAATGAAGGACACCATGTTAAAGGTGTGTTCATGATCTAAACTTCGAAGATGCATTGCATTTATGAGGTTGAGGTTCATGATACCCCATTTGATTTGGAACACAAAACATTTATTGATCGGTTAGGGGTGATACAATGCCTCAAATGGCTTTCTTATCTTTGAGTTTTTAATGAATGATGCAAGTGGACATGTAAATAAATAATTGATTGTTGAATCTTTATGATTTGCAAATTTACCATTGATTGAATGTTTTTTTGCCATAATATGATCTGTATCTCTGGGGGTTAAGCAGTTCGATTTCCACCTGCCATCATTCTAGCTTGTTGTGCAGTAGTAAAGATGAACTGAACACTATTGGGGTTCTGATGATCAATTCTAATTCTGCAAACCACCAGCATTTCTCCAGAGTCAGTCAATAGTGTCTTCTGAAATGTCAAAGCAATGTATTTCTTTTTAGTGGCTCCATCTCACTTTTCCAAGTTTATGTGATATGATAGGATTCTAGCAGCAACTGCAAACGAAATCCCCCTGATTTTCTAGCTATCGGGACTATGCTAAACTTGTTTAATTAAAAAACTTTCTAGTTGAGGAAGGAGTTACCAGTAAAAAATATGTTCTTGGCCAATATGCTAGAGGCAGTCTGAGGTTAGGATGCACGTGGTACTTCAGCCCCCTTTTGGTGGACTCTGGCCGCCTTTGGACTAGCACCACCCCGTACATAAACTCTTTATACAACGGCAAATCTACACTGAATACCTCTACTCTAAAAAGTTTACACAAACCGTGAATATCAAATAATTCTGCAGTCAAACAGTGATGTAATCGCCAGCGAAGATTTTCTTGATTTAAACCTGATATTCAACATGTAGCTTCAAGCCTGAACCTTACGCTTACCTGCTCCCTGGAGGTGTTTACCAGGTTATTGATTTTACTGCTGATAGTGTGTGTCAGAGTACACCTCTGTTTACCTCTGCTTATCTTCGAAAGATAATGGAGTCCATATACACCTGCTCTTTGGCGCATATGAGGATGGGAAGGAAAAAAGTCAAACATTAGCACTACAGTGGAATTTTCCCGCTGCTCATTGAATATATTATTTCCAATTTTTTTTTCTTGAAGGGGACATCCAATGTTGACGAAAAAATGGTCCTCTTTGCCCAGTTCTGCATCTCTAACAACGAATAACAATAGGCTTTTTAGAATGCTTGTCTGTTTGATGATCTACTGTGCAAACAACTACTGGTAAAGGCCCCCTTACTTCGTTTTAGCAGTCCAAATAGCGCAGGACTGCAGTTCTACAGCACCAGTCACTACTGAAAGGAAGTAGGGGTTTAATTCTAGTTTTCAATGGCAGTGGGTGCTCAGAAGTAACATAACATATATGTGTGCTCTTTCTGTTAGTCTCCTCAGATTACAGCTATTTAAAGTGCTTGGAAATAAAAATCTGCAGAGAACACTTAATTTGTAATAAAATGGGTAATAAGAAGTATGAGGTGCTCACTAAGGAAATATTTGTCTCTTGGAGCTATTAATCTGAATAAAACCTGTTAACCGTAAAGTACCCTATGAAGAGGTTTTCGGATTGAAAAAGATTTATCCAAAAGTGTGTGACTATAGGTAGAGAAGCACTGGCTCTAGGTGTTGCTATGCTATTTATATGTCTAGCCAGCAGTCTTCTCTAAAACGAAATCACACTAGGGGCAAAGTGCTAGAGATCATTTAGGTCTTGGAAGTAAAGGTGGGGAATATGTTTGTAGGATAAATCTACTTTAGTGCCCAGTGAGACCCAGGAAGGCCTTCACATCTGTATGAGGCTTGTAGAATTCTCAAGACAGGATGGTTTGAATTGTGGTCTGGAGAGGCTGAACTTTTCCCCCTCCAACCTGGTGTCCCATGTAGACCACAGAACTCTGCCCTATCGGCACTCACTGGCTTTGATAGTCAGGCCTGCCTTTTGCAGAGCCTGACGCACTTCCCTGAGGTGACACAGGTGGTCCTCCCAACTGGAGCTGAAGACCGCAATGTTGTCTAGGTGGCAGCACTGAAGCTTTCCAACCCTGCAAGGACTTGATCGAAGAACCTCTGGAAGGTGGCAGGGCCATTCTTCAACCCGAAGGGCATCACCCAAAACTAGAAGTGGCCTTCTGGGGTAGGGAATACAGACCTTTCTTTGGCCTCCTCAGTCACGGGGATATGCTAGTACCCAGAAGTCATACCAAATGTGCTGAGGAACTTGGCAGCCGCCAACCGATCAATAAGTTCAATAGCTAGGGGGATAGGGTGAGAGTCAGGTTTAGCGACTGAATTGAGCCCTTGTTAATCCACATAGAACTGGAGTTTGGGAGTGATACCTGGAAGGGCAGCCTTGGGGGCCATCACCACTGGAATAGACCAGGGGGGCTTGAGTTCTCAATTATCGCCAGTTCCTGCATTTTTTAGACTTCCTCCTTTATGCTGGTACTCACCTTGTCAGAGAGCCTGTAGATCTTATTGCTTACTGGCATACTGTCCCCAGTGTCAATATCATAGGTACACCATATAGCGAGCCCTGAAGTTAGGGAGAAGAGGGAGGCAAACTGCCCCTACAATAGCTAAAAGTCCCTCTGTTGCTTAAGGGTCAGGGGAGGGGAGAGGCTGACACCCTCAACTGACCCATCCTGGTACTTGCAACAAAAGAGGTCAGGAAGAGATTCACTCTACTCCTCTACTCCACCATCTGTTACCAAGAGCATGGTAAACTCGGACCTCTCAAACTAGGGTTGGAGATTGACGTGAAGGACCTGCAAGTAGTTCCTGGAAGTATTGAAGTATACCAGGTAGGTGTCCTCTACCTTATGCCCCTCCAATTCCAATGGCCCAGGCCATCATTCTTGCAGGGCCTGGCACTGTTCGGCCACACTGGAACCCAACCAGAGTGGCCTTCAGGTCATACCAGAGCTTCACACTCTCCTGACTGACTTTTAAATTCTATTTTGCCTTCTTTCAGAAGTACTTCATCTGACCACATGCGGAGGGGCTTTCTTGGGAATTTGCTCTCCTTTACCAGGCTGAGAAGCCTTCTGACAGGGTGACCATACAGAAGTGCAAAGGAGCTAAACCCAAACCCCCTTCTGCAATACCTCCCTGTACGCAAACAACAGGCATTGGAAGAAGATGTCCCACTTCCGCCTCAAGGGCTGTGACAGACCCATTCTCATGCCTTTTAGGGTCTTCTTGAATCATTCCACAAGCCCATTGGTCTGGGGATGATAGGGTGGGAGAACTGATATGGTAGCCCACACTTGTTCCACGTGGACTTCATGTATGGTGACATGAAGTTGGCACCTCGGTCAGATACTGCCTCCTTGGGGAACCCCACATGGGTAAATATCCCCATTAGTGCTCTGGCCACAGTAGGCACAGTTACTGTACTCATAAGTTTAGCTTCCGGGTACTGGGTGTTATGGTTCACCAAGACCAGAATGAACCTGGTGCCTAGGGCTCTCTTGGGGTCCAGAGGCCCAACACTGTTGATGCCCACCCTTTCAAAGGGGGTGCAGACTGTAAGGGGAACTAGGGGAGCCTTGCACTTCCCTCCTGACTTCCCACTGGCCTGGCAGATGGGACATGGCCTGTAGAACACATCTGAGGTCACCTTCATCAAGGGCCAGTAAAAGTGAGTGACAAGCCTGCTAAAGGAACATCGTGACACAGCTCCAGTGGGAAGGTCCTGTACCACTGGGGGCCCACCAACACACAGATTGCACCAGACTCAGGAACCTTAGGCTTGCTATACAGGAGGCCATTCTTCTAGTAAATCAGGTGATCACCATGGTTTTCGCTGGCTGCCTGGGCCTTGCCTGCTGCGTAGATCCTCCTGAGTAGGGCACTCCTTCTTCACTCTGCAGAACTCCTCCCTGGTGGGTCCTTCTTCCTTCTTTCAACTGGCATGTTCATGTAGGTTTCCAAGAGCGGCAATGTGCTCCCCTGTAAGTTCCAGAGCATTGCCCTCAGGTTCAGCCTCATCCCGCATGATGGGAGTTTCAGGAGTGGGTTTCCTGCACCCTTGTCCTTACTCTTTTTTACAGGTACCTGTGACATTTTTCCAGGCTGCAGGTCCTTTTGACTACCCTCTCAGGTTGCCATGGACCGTGTGGTCAAGCACACCCACTTAGACAGCTCCAACAGCTCCAGGTGGGAACGGAGCTCTACCATTTTCCAAATGGTGTGCTCCATGTCATTACATAGCAGACAATTAACAGACATGGATGGACTCACAGCTACCCTTAAGGGACCTGAGCACCTCCCCTATTCAAAGGGAACCAGAGCTCCTGGATAGTTACTCTCATGGTTGTCAGCATGGTTGAGAACATTAACGATTAACTGCTCTGAGGATTCCAAGTGACAACTGACAGTAGTCATACTGGCTCCTATGTCTCTCAGAGCCTCCACCTACTGCCCACGGATGGTGACCCATTGCCTATACTTCTTGGTATTGCTAGGCATGTTGGCCATTGGCACCATCTCTCTGTTACCCAGAGACACTAAGGTAACCGCTGCCCTTATCCCCATACTAACTGGGGGTAACCTCCTCCCCAAGCGCTATGTTAGCAAATCATAGTGTCTGTCCACCAATGGGGTGTGGTGTCCTCTTAGGACATTTGCATCACTCTTGAAGAGCCCATACTTACTGCACTCATAGCACATAGGGGTGATCCTCCCTCCAGACTTGTTATCAGGGAACCCATTCTTCTTCTGATCAGGTGAGGATTGGGAATCCTGGTCTGTGGAACTGTTTTGGGTACCTTTAGAGAACTCCTTGTTTTTATTGTTATTCTCCCCTCCTTCTTCTGCTGGGGACCCTGTCCATCATTTTGGGGATCCCCACAGAAACCTTCTTGGACACTCTAGTAAGCCTGATCTGGTGGTTTATTGGACTCATAAGTCCACTGTAGGGGCCTTATGATCACATGTTCGAATCCCGGTGGGTCCACTCAGCCTTTCATCCTTCTGAGGTCGATAAAATGAGTACCATTGAGTTGGCTAACAATAAATATCTGTTATTCAGCACCAATATGCCCACAGGGGAACATACACTTTACAAATACACATGTTGTGTAATGTTATGTACTCACCCTGAGGTGTGCCTCCTTTTTAAGCTCTCTGAGGCCAGTGAGCTTGCTGTCAACCAAGTGCTGGTGCAGCTCCACAAAATGTGTACTGAACATGTGTTCTCTCAAAAAAATATTGTACAACCCAGTGAAATAATTCACTTTGTTGGCCCACACCTAACCACTTACTGGAATGATAAAGGAAATCCACCCAAGACTGGTTTGACAGGTTCTGACAGTTCCTAAACCTCATGCGGTACTTCTCTGGGATGAGTCCAAACTTGGCGACAATGATGGCTTTCATGGAGGCATTCTTCATCTAGTCTCCTATCCCTGGTGTGAGCAGGGTGTACCTCCCCGTTGTAGACATATGCTTCCGGAGACTTTCCCCAAGTATTCCTCTAAGAGCCTGTGCATCCTTAGGGCTACCTTAAAGGATGAGAACAACTTTTCAATATCATCTTCCACCACACAGCTAGCCACCAGGTCTTTCAGAATGTGGACCCTCTGGTATGATGCCACCATTACTTCTGGAATCTGTCTGCCTGGCCCTGATGCCAAGCTATCTGAGGCTCCTTTCATAAGACAGTCACTTCTAAGCAAGTTCCTCCCTCCATGACAAGTGTCTTTTGAACTAAGCCTCTCTTACCCTCAGCCTTTCTCCTCCCCTGCCTCCAATTTGAGATTGGCCAGATGCCGCTCTGGGTACATACCAGTGGAAGATATACTGCACCTTGGCCTGGCAGAGGCCACCACTCCTATGGGCATGTTGTACCTCCCTTCAGAGTGCTGCATTTCAAGACCTGTGCCCTGGTCCCCCCCTTGCTCCTTCACATCATTCTCCTCCTCTCGGTCCCTTGCTGCTGCCAATATTTGATGAACCTCCACCCAGGCCCTCAAAGACTTCCGAAGCTCCAGCTTCCTGGTGTTCCTCTTAGCTGGAAATCCCCTTACGCAACATTTTGAGCTCAACCACATTGTGTAATTATGCGGTTTGGCAAGCTCAAGCTCCACCCTTGCTGATGCAGCCATAGGCACTAGGAGTCAGGTAGAATGAGGGTGACTTTGGAAAAAAACAAAAGAGCCAATGAAGAGAAATGAAAAGAAGCTAAAAATGATATCAAATTATTGAATTCCACAGCTAACCCCCAATGCAGGAAATTGGGTTACTGGTTGAGGGGGATGAAACACTACTTAAGCAGCAACCAAAGTTCTTGTCAGTGTGAAACATGACAAACCCTAAATTAACCTGTGCTTAAACCTCTGGTAGCCTGGCACAGAAGCAGTCAGGCTAAACTTAGATGAAATGTGTTAAGTATTTATGCAGCACTTAAAACAGTAATAAAGTGAAAATACAAAAATCCCACACAGATTTTGAAATATAGAGTAAAATGTAATAAATGATTTGACACCAAAAACAAAAATCCAACCAGCAGAACCAGAAATATTCAATTTTAAATGCTTAGGTAAAAATGGGGCTTAAAAGCACAAAGCACCGACTATGGTTATTTAGTCGCGCCGGACCGGTGACTAAAGAAGTTGAAAATTTCCCAGGCTCTGACATTTTATTCATTTAGATGAAGTGATTGTGGAATGACTCCTGGCCATCAGTATTTGATTCATGGATGAACTAGTGTTTAAATATGAGAAGATATTTGAATTTTGAAGTCCCCCCGCCCCCGGTCTGTGATTTGTTCATGTTATGTGATTTGAGTTTTGATGGCAGTCGGACCTCAAGGAGTGTGTACTATTTGTGTTAATAGTACGGCACAGACCTGTGCAGTGTAGTGGGGCCACGACTGCCTTTGAGTTTTTATTAGGAGCTACACTAAGCTCTACAGTAGACTTCTTCAACTCCTTTTTGATAGGAACTTCTAAAGAAACATTAAAAACTGTAAGTGATTCAAAACTCAGTATTAAGAGATGTGGTCAGTGTAGCTACAATAGACTATATGACCGTTGCACTAAGGAAGCACAAGTGGCTGACAGGTCAAACAGACATTCTGTATTTGATGTTAACTCTAGCACAGAATGAGGAGTGGGTGAGATTAAATTTAGCCTTTGAAGTTGCGCAAAATTGGGAATCAGCGTCCTTCGGAAGATGGATGAAGGTTCCTGACTTCCTTTGAACTCACTTGAGGTTCAGTTTAGCTTCCCTAAACCCTAATCCGTGCACCTGGATGTCCTGCCACAAATGGACAGGACTACAGGTTGCAAGTAATTGTTTTTAATGCCGTCACTCAGGTGTAAAAGGGTCGGAAGCAACCAGTAAACAAAGATCCTTAAGTGTTGCCCGGCGGTGACGCCTCTTTAACCCACAAAATATTAATCAATGAAGAGGCAGGCGCCGGAGACTGGAAGACTGGAAACAAGGGTTTATTCTCTCCGGAGGAGAACACATCAGTTCAGACAGCAAGTATCGTCACGAGGTGCTCTAACTGCATCTCTGAGGCCTGGCCTCTTATACATGAGTTTATTACTTTATTGCATAAAACACATCTCTGTCAACTCTTTGATGTACGGAAAGACATCCTCGGAATCCCCGCTTCAGACCCGTTCCCACACATATTTACAGTTGAAGTCCCCACCCCGGTCACAACAGGTGGTGTTTATCGCGCAGCTGGACATTCCGCCGTTTCACGGAATGTGTGAGGTTGATCGGATCTCATGGGGTGGGGGCTTTGATCAGTTCAAGGATCCTTTGATGGGGGGGGGTTTCCTACTGTACAGGAGGAAGGGGGCAATGACAGTATCCGTGGGCCAGGTGGTGGCTTGGGAACGAGTGAGACAAACGGGCACAAAGAAAAGAGGGGGGGTTATCAAGGGATCCGGGACCATGAAAGGGACGGAGGGAAGTGTCGCGCTGGGAACAGGATGGGGTTCCGAGGCAGAGCTGCGTGGAAGAGAGGTTTATGACCCAAGGCATGTGAGAGCGGGGGCTGTCAGCGTGCGGGGGATGTGCTTGTGAGGGAGAAGAGCCGTGCTAGGGGTCAGCGGCGCGCAGAGCGTGGTTCTGGCCAAGGCACCTAAGATGGCGGGTGTGCATGAAAAAGTGTGGCATCGAGGGAAAAGGCAAGATGGCGCAGATAATGTTTACCAAACCGTATTAATTTTCCACAGTCCTCCCTTTAACATTCACAAGACATCTTGCTAGCCTATTTCCTATTCACGTCTACTGTGGCAGTCATAAGTAAAGAAGTAGGAACCTAGGCGAGGGAACTCATGCATAAACATTACATTTTGAATCTTTCATCTTAGGAGGCGAGCCCCTCGTTAAACTCGTTGCAGGAAAGTCATAGTAATACAATATCGGATAAAAATGATTCTGTAGTGATAGCGTTGGGTACATTTCACAGATGCTTGTAGTCATTCGGAATATGAACTGATAGGTTATTACGTATGGGAGTTCATTTCATATCTGGTTGGAGCAAAATCAATACAATGGTGGCTGGGAGAGAAATGAGACGTAGTAAAAACGATAATCAGAGGTGTCATTGTTCGAAGAGGAGGGGTGTTGCTTTTTCCCATGTCTTATTGTTCTAGACCATTATTAGTGAGTTCTCAGCGTTCTTTGTTGTCTTCCGTTGGCACTATTGAGCACCGGCGGTGGAGCTATGCGTTCAGCTCTGTTCCGGGTCCTGCGTTGCAGGGCATGACCCTTTCCTTGGTTTTCTGGTCAAAAAGGGTCCTCTTTTTCGAGTCGATTGTCAAAGAGTTCAGGTGGAGGAAGGGGGGTGTATGGGTAGTCCTTGTGGTAAGTCGGGGGAAGAGGGGATGGAGCAGGGCCAGATCGGGAACAGACCAAGGGGACGGAAAATCTCAGGTAGGTGGGCCCAAGACCGGGCTCAGAGGGCGGGGACCTTCGGCACATGTTGATCATAGAGCAGGGGCATCAGGTCAGCCCTTTCCTTTCATTTTGTCGGAAACAGTGCCTCGTCCTGCGGCTACTTACTGTTGCGGTCCCGCCTTGGTCAATGTCGCTGGTGTTCCACGATCTGCAGTCAGGCCGCGTGCTCCCACATCCGGTCTCTCTCTCCTCCGACAGTGGTACCCTTAAATGAGTTTGAAAAGACAGTCTTTAGAGAACTGGTAGAGGAAGGTAATCACATAGGTCTATTTCTCTCCCAACTCCAAGCAACTGGGGAAACATCCATTACATTGAGATTTACAACCAACGTATAAATAAGTGATGATAGGTTCGCTGGATTCCCTACAACTTTCCATCGCAACGATTTCTTTGGAATACATTTGTTTGTTACCGTCACATCAGTTCCTCTGGCTGAGACCTTACTTTTCTAGTACGAGTCTTGCAGAACCACACCGCTCTTCGGGGCTCTGCATTTTAATGAAAAAGTGCAACGTGCTATCACCTTGGCCTGATAGATATCTTTCAGAGGGGTGGACATAGGATAAACAATTTCCACTATGTCGATGCATCCTATTTGTTTTTGCTAATCATTTTACTTTCAACAGGGTTTACTGTAACAATTTCTTCATTTCGATCTAATCTTAACTTTGCAAACATCATTCTAATTTCTACATAGTCTTTTACAACCTAGCTACTTCATTAAAAACAGGGGGGGGGGGGGCTTGCGATATCTATTCAACTCATCCTTGGGGCGACCGGGGTTTTTATGGAAAGCGGCTAGGAACATAGCAGACTGGGGGGGGGGGCTATCGCTTTGCTTTGTGTCATAAGGGTGTGATCTAGCAGAAGGCTATAGTTCAGTTGGTATGCTTTCGGGGACATTCCTCGAATTTCTAAACTTTGCAGTTTGTTCATCAAAAATCATTTCTAAGAACAACGGCTGGTCTGTGTCAGTTGTAAACCAACCCATCTCTTACAGTCGGGGGGTGAGCCACATTTTTCAAAACTCTCGTTCGGGGCAGCTGATACAAAACTGGGGGGGGGGTGTTCTGAGAAGACGGGGAGGTTTCGATCACTTTTACTGTTTGGGCATTGAGACAATTCGGGACGGGGAGGGTCGCATTACCTGAAGCATGTTTATCATAAAAGCCACTGACATGTGGTTCCCTGATTACGGGTCAGATTAGGGAACTTCAGTCGTCTTACCTGTCCTTTCTCTTCTGGCCAATCTAGTTTTTATCAATATTTAGCAGAAAGGAGAGGTAGTAACATGGCATCAATGTAATTTTATTAAGACAAATTTTGTGCAAATACTTGCGGTATTTGGAGCCAATTGGGTGGTGCACCATGGATGGCGGTTCGCCAATTAGGTGCCAGTCGTTATGAAGAGTGAGAGCGTGGAGGAGGGGGAGAGAGAGAGAGAGAGAGAGAGAGAGAGAGAGAGAGAGAGAGAGAGAGAGAGAGAGATGCAACGATAGGCTAAACAGTACACGTGAGACATGGATAGTGGTCGTGTACTAGGATAGGCTATTCAGCGCATTACACGACATGTGATACTACAGGTCTGTGTTAGAGTTTAGAAAACATGCAGTTTGGGACAGGCAAGCATTAGGTCAGGTACGAAGGGACATGTATTCAGTAAAAGGCACCATCGGGTCGCACGTCTCGCACTCTTGGTCCTTTGCCTAGTTAAGTCAATGTTTCAGTCGCATAGAAAGCATTTTCTCATAGGTTCAGACATACGTGACATGTGCTCATTCACGCAACACGGGTTAGGGGTGATCGCGCCCCACCAGATCATACAACTATTGGCTCTTTCGTTACAAGGGTAGTTTGTGGGCGTCCTTGGGTGCCATCTCGCTGCGTTAGTCCGCTTCGTGTATCAGACATGGCGTGGCTTCGGATCTTCACTATACCCCAGTCGTTATTCCAATGTAACCTGTAGGGGGAGGAAAAGAGGGGAAGGGAGAGGGGGACAGCAGTCACGCATATCAAGTGTACGGGCACGAAAGTCCTTTACTTACCACATACTCGTCTTATCTCTTCGGGATGTAATCCCGGGGGCCTTGGTTTCTGAAGCCAGGGCGGGGGCGGGCAGTGTGGTAAGGATGGCGAGCGATAAGTTGATCATGGGGAAGACGGTCCGAGTGTGGCATTATAGGTCGTGTGTAAGGAATTGTTAGAGATCAGAGGCGTTTAGTGCGAGGTACCTGGCTTGTAGATGTATCTAGCTATCGGGATCCTTAAATCATTCCCAATGTTGTGATGTCCTAAGGCATACCGGCCCTTCGGCCAACCCTGTTCCCTAGTACCTTCGAGTGCCATACCCTCTTAACATTTTATCGTTCATACCGCTCTACTTTACCCGTTCCCAGAAGTCGAGGTCCTTCCCCATGCGTCTGTTCCTGAGCCAGTCGCGCACTTGGTGGCAGCGTGTCGTGCTTTAGATTCGATCACCAATCCGGGGCTAAGCAACCATTTTCTAGTAACCTTAAAAAGAGAACAAAACAGATCGCCCAGAAAATCCTCCCGCTGATCCCACATTTACAAAGGTATACGATACCTGTTTATAGTTTAAAAAACCTTTATTTGTACAATTATTCAGCATGTATATATGAGAGTGTAATCGTATTCGGCCGGACACGGCGTTTGGCTGAAGCGTGTACAGTAGGGGCGGGGGGCTATGTTGCAGTATTAAAAACATTTAAAAAGCTTTTATTAGTTATTTGCAGGAAACTAAAAACATCTATCAATAGTAGGGGGGCATTCATTTCATTACTGGAAGCATAGTCAGACTGGTTGTAATCAAATTTCCTATATACATACTGTGGGCGTGTGTCATAAGCGACGTTATGTATCAGTTACAATAATATCATAATAAATCGTACATTGAAAACAACATTTTAACGGGATCTTTTTATATGTTCGTCAAGTGAACCTTCCCTCTGTTTCATCAAGTGTACAAAGGACCATATACATATCTCAGAACATCAAGTCTTATTAACGAAAAACACCACGAGGCGTTCGTGAGTTCCTGTTGACACCGGCGCCATATTGAGCGAGGCCGGGTTAGTCCGGAGACAGCATCAGGGACAAAATGTCTTCAACAACCGGCGGTTGGACCAGAGTCCCTTGCGGCAGTTCAAAAAGACTCGTGCTAACAGAAGGGGCAGGCAATGTGGACCATCAGTCAAAAAAGGGGGAGGGAAGCAAAATTTCCCCTACCGGGTCACGTTGAGGTTCAGCCGGAGCTTGCTCGAATTCGTTAGCCCACAGTCTTTCAGGATGGTTCAGACTGAAGCTGGCGCCGACACGAGAGCACCACCATCTTGTGGCTACGTCGTGAGTGATCAGAGCAGTCGTTCCCCACCGGAGGCCTGTAGGGGCCGAGGGCTCCTGGGACTCTTGTAGAATCTTCAAGGTCGAGGAGATGCTGTCGGAGGCGGGGACCCGTGCCCAGGTGGGCAAGCGTCCTAGTTGCATAGACTTTTTGGGGCGAAAAAGAAGACGGAGCTGTGCCGTGGGAGCAGGACATTCGGCTCGGGGCACCAGGGTGCAGCTGTGGTGCCTCCACCAGTACATTTGAGGGCCATCGTATGTCTTGTGCTGCGCAAATAGGGGTGCTGGCCATTCTGTGTCCGGTGCTGCGCAAATAGGGTGGCCGGCCATTCCATGCTCTGTGCTGCGCAGGTAGGGTGGCTGGCTGTTGTATGTTCTGTGCTGCGCAGGTAGGGTGGTCGCCCGGCTGGAGGACTTCTGCGCCGGGCCGGGGCTGGGAAACCTCCACCTGGGGAGGCGAGGGGGGCTCGTTCGCGCCACCTCCCTCTCCCAGCCCACCCTGCACCAATTTCAGCTGAGGTATTCGTGATGGCCGGACCAGAAGATACGAGGGAGGGGGGTCATCTGGTTCCGCCCCCTCCCTACTCGTGGCCTGGGCCGCGGCGGTGAAGAACCAGGAATCCTAACCGCGGGACCATATGGGAGAAGAGGATGGGACAAGCCGGGCCCATGGTGCCTCCTGGACATCCCACCGGCGACCTCTGTGATCGCTGGTTGCCGGCAGGACTCCGCCCCACACGTGCTGAGCGTTTCACCTTCCGGATGGGCGTGACCGGCGACCTGTTGCATTGTGGGAACTTCCGGAAATATGTATTGCATTGCTCCTATTATTATGGTGTTACTTCACTGAAAATAAATCTTAAATTATATGACAGAGACTTGGCTTCCTTGAATCTTTTTACTACGAGAACCTTACAGCAGCGGGGGTAGGTATTTATGCCTGGATAATGGGGTGGGGTGTCCACAAGAACAGTTTTTCTGAACGGGGGGGGTTGTCTATGCAAGCCTGTAATTGCTTTTGTCCACAGAGTGGGGGCAGCAGAGAGTAATCAGTCCCATTGCGCTCAAAGTTTGAGTTCATTAATGGAATGTGTACTAATCTGTCCGAAACTACTCTGTGCGTTGTTTCTGTATGTTATCCGAAAGGGTGGTTTTGTGTTCAGGAACAGCAGCGGTAGTACGGGGTTCGTCACTGGGTAACCTAGAGCTTGACTGGGTTTCCCGTCTTAGCGTTGTTCGTCCTATGAGAACTCTAACATATCGCTGAAATCCGTCTGGCGGAATCGGTGCCATCGGGCGTAATCAAACGGGGTGGTTCTATCCGGCCTGCCCGTGTCAGTGTGATTCGTCTTTGTCTCACGCCTTTTCCCTTTCGGGCGGTCTGTTATTTCTGTCGGCCCTCTGCTCTTACCCGTGTTCAGTAAAGCCGGGCATTGGGCTTTCCAGTGTCCGGAATATTTACAAAAAGCACATTGGTTTTGCCCTAAGTCTGTTCGTCCTATGCGTAGTGTCGGGGGATTACTTTCGCGTCGTTGTGTCTTGGGATTGTCCTGTCGGTATACCCCTCTACACCGTTCCCTTCCTGTGTTCACTCTTTGGAACTGGGTCGCCGCTATCCCTTCCTTTGGCTTACCAGATGCGGAGGTATCTGTCTGTCGCGTTTCTTTACCTACTCTGACTTCGTCTCTTTTCTTTCGTTGCATTGCTTCTTTGCGCCACATACCGAGACTGTCGAGCATGATGGGCGTCGTCTTACTGTTACAAAGGGCTGTTTCTAACGTTTCTATTTTATCAAGGTCGAAGGATCCTATCAGTGGCCACTGTTTCTCTTGGTTTTCTTTGGTATACTTATGCCAAAGCTTACTATAGGCTATGGTAAGTAATCCATATTTTGTGAACATGTCTTTATTAGGGGTGCCTTCCAGTGGAGCTAGATGGTCCACCTCTAATAAACGGTCCGGGTTGAACCAGCTACCAATCAGTGAGGAGAAGATAGGCATGACAGATCACTACGGGGACAAAAAGGTCTGTGTTACCTATCCTTCACTACCTGCAAAGACTAGACAGAATATTGCTATTCTACGTTGTTTGCAAATAGTGAATATCTCAAAAGCAAAATCTATTCTGACAATAAAACAGGGAGCGACCCTTACAATCAATCAATCAGTCAATGAGTCAATCAACCAGTGGGGAGAATAAGTAGGCCCGCAAAGGTTTGCGTTACTTACCCTTTCACCATCTGCAAAGAGGAAATCTGTTCTTTCCTGTTTGTAGACAGAGAATCTCCAGAAAATAATCCGCGAACGTTAGTTCGGGTTCAATCATTTAATCAGTGGGGGAGAAGGAAATCTCTAGAGAACAATCTTCAAACAATCAATCAGTGGGGGAGAAAGATAGGCACGATGGATTACAATGGAGACGAAAGTCTGCGTTACCTATCCTTCACTGCTTGCAAAGGGAGAGCCTATTGTTTCTCCGTTTGCAGACAGCGAATCTCCAAATGAGTCAACAAAGAGTAATACTAGTATTTTCCAATCAATCAAACAACCATTTCGTAATTCGTCGTGTTTACACGACCTTACCCGGACCACATGGGCTGTTTCTCGTCTTCCGCGTCCAGCGCCCGATCGTCCTCCAATCTCCGATATTTCCGCGGCACTCCTGAGGGTTCCCAGTCAGGACCGCCTGGACTTGCTCCCGAACGGTCGCTCCCTCCCTCCCTCCCTCCCACGCTGATCTCACGCACTGTGAGCGCCGCAGCTCGAATTTGGGGTAACTAGCGCTGTACTTGTGCAGACGCTGTGTTCACTTTGTGCTTTGCGCTGTGTAACTGTGCCTGTGTGCTCCCTCCCTCCCTCCCTCCCACGCTGATCTCACGCACTGTGAGCGCCGCAGCTCGAATTTGGGGTAACTAGCGCTGTACTTGTGCAGACGCTGTGTTCACTTTGTGCTTTGCGCTGTGTAACTGTGCCTGTGTGCTTATACTGCAATCTTAGCCCTTAAGCGCCCGATTTTAAACAGCGCTGTGCCTGTGTGCTTACGCTGCATTTGGTGGCCCATCAACTAACATCACTGACTCTGTGGTGACGCTGTGTTGTTTTCCGACCTGCTGGTCCATCTGCTGCCCCTGCCTCAGCTACACTTTCACCCTCCATTTTGCTGGTTGCACTTTCCTGGCCCGCCCCTCCTCCCCGCTACCGCCTCCCAGCTGCTGCCCCTCCCACCCACGAACACAGGGATCGCCTCGTCCCCTGACCCTCTGTGACCGCCTGGACTTGCTCCCGAACGGTCGCTCCCTCCCTCCCTCCCTCCCACGCTGATCTCACGCACTGTGAGCGCCGCAGCTCGAATTTGGGGTAACTAGCGCTGTACTTGTGCAGACGCTGTGTTCACTTTGTGCTTTGCGCTGTGTAACTGTGCCTGTGTGCTCCCTCCCTCCCTCCCTCCCACGCTGATCTCACGCACTGTGAGCGCCGCAGCTCGAATTTGGGGTAACTAGCGCTGTACTTGTGCAGACGCTGTGTTCACTTTGTGCTTTGCGCTGTGTAACTGTGCCTGTGTGCTTATACTGCAATCTTAGCCCTTAAGCGCCCGATTTTAAACAGCGCTGTGCCTGTGTGCTTACGCTGCATTTGGTGGCCCATCAACTAACATCACTGACTCTGTGGTGACGCTGTGTTGTTTTCCGACCTGCTGGTCCATCTGCTGCCCCTGCCTCAGCTACACTTTCACCCTCCATTTTGCTGGTTGCACTTTCCTGGCCCGCCCCTCCTCCCCGCTACCGCCTCCCAGCTGCTGCCCCTCCCACGCTCCGCCCCCTTCAACATCCATTTATGGCCAATGTCCCCACGCGCAGCGTCCACGCGCTACGGCCTCGCCGAAGGTGCGCCAAAGGTAAGCCCGTCTACGCCCGTCCGCGCCTGGACCGCGCCCAGCGCCAGACCCCCTGCCCCTCGCGCTGCCCACCCCCCCGCATTACCTACGACGCCGCCACCCTCCTAGCCCTTAACCCCGGTCGCGCCCCCACCTGCGTCCAAGCCGCTCCCGGACACACCCATGGACCTTTCTCCTGCTACTCCTGCAAATTCATCGGTACCGACAACATCTCCGCTACGACCACAACACAGACCCCTGACCCCAACCACCTACAGTGCATCCTTCTCAACACCCGATCAGTCCACAGACACGCCATTGACCTATGGAATCTACTAGACACCATCTGTCCAGACGTCGCCTTCCTTACAGAAACTTGGATGAACGCCTCCTCCGCCCCAGACATCACCATTGCCATCCCTGAAGATTATAAGATCATTCGTAAGGACCGCACCAGCCACACAGGAGGAGGAATCGCTATCGTCCATAAGAAGTCAATCCGCATCTCAACCAGCTCCGACGCCAATCTCACCAACTCTGAACACCTTCACTTCCAGATCCTCATCGACCCCAAGACCACACTCAGAGGCACCCTCCTCTACAGACCACCAGGACCCCGCGCAAAATTCAGTGAAGACATCACAGACTTCATCACTCCTCATGCGCTCCCCTCCAAAGACTACATCCTTCTGGGAGACCTCAATTTTCACCTTGAGAAGATCAACGACCGCAACACCACCACCCTCTTGGACAATCTCGCCAACCTCGGACTTAAACAACTGGTCACTTCCCCCACCCACATCGCAGGTCACACTCTCGACCCCATCTTCACCTCCAGCAATCATGTCTCCTTCAGCCACACCACGGAGCTCCTCTGGACTGACCACAGCTGCGTACACTTCACCTACAACAAACCAAAACCCACCAACCACCTCCAACCAACTCTGCAAAGAAACTGGAACAAAATCACCACAGACCAGATCTCCGCATCACTCCTTCTAAATACCCCAGCCCACTCTTCTAACGCAAACGAAGCCGCCGCCAACCTCACCCTATGGTTATCCAACACCGCCGACACCTTAGCACCACTGAAGAAACGTCAAAACAAACCTGCCAGCAAAAAGGCCTCATGGTTTAACGATGATCTTAAGAAGTCCAAGAAACTCTGCCGCTCCCTCGAAAAGGCCTGGAAAAAAGACCCAACCACTAGCACCAAGGACGCCTTCAAAAACGCCACCCGCACTCACCACCAACTAATCCGAAAGGCCAAGAAAACAGCATTCAAGGATCGACTAGACAACAACGCCCACAACAGCAAGGAACTTTTCAACATCGTCAAGGAATTTTCCAATCCCTCGGCCAACTCCAACGACATCACCCCCTCTCAAGCCCTCTGCGACTCCCTAGCCTCATTCTTCCACAACAAGATTGCAGACATCCACAACAGCTTCGACAACCAACCCGGAAACCAACCCACCCTACCTTGTGCTGAACATTCTCCCCCCGTGAACACCCTTAACGACTGGAACCCAATCTCCACTGAGGACACAATCCGCCTGATGAATTCCATCCACTCAGGATCCCCCACAGACCCATGTCCTCACCACATCTTCAACAAAGCAGACTCCGTCATAGCACCGCACCTCCGAGACGTCATCAACAGCTCCCTCAACTCCGCCACCTTCCCGGAAGACTGGAAACACGCTGAACTCACCGCCCTTCTGAAGAAACCCACAGCGGACCCCACCGAACTCAAAAATTACCGCCCCATCTCGCTCCTTCCATTCCCGGCCAAAGTCATCGAGAAAGCTGTCAACAACCAACTCGCCGCCTTCCTCGAAGCCAACAAATCCCTCGACTCCTCACAATCTGGCTTCCGAGCAAAACACAGCACTGAGACCGCCCTCATCGCAGCAACAGACGACATTCGAACTCTACTGGACAATGGAGACACAGTCGCCCTCATCCTCCTCGACCTCTCTGCAGCATTTGACACAGTCTGCCACAGCACCCTTTTACAACGCCTCAATAACATCGGAATCCAAGGAAAAGCACTTGAATGGATCACCTCGTTTCTCACCGGAAGAACTCAGAAAGTCCGCCTCCCACCATTCAAGTCCGAGGCCACTGAAGTCATCTGTGGCGTACCACAAGGATCCTCACTCAGCCCCACCCTCTTCAACGTATACATGAGCCCCCTCGCGACCATCGCCCGCCAACACAACCTCAACATCATCTCCTACGCGGATGACACTCAACTAATCCTTTCTCTCACCAATGACCCCAGCACCGCCAAAACTAACCTACACGAAGGAATGAAAGAAGTTGCCGAATGGATGAAACAAAGCCGTCTGAAACTGAACTCAGACAAAACAGAAGTCCTCATCTTAGGTACATCCCCCTCTGCATGGGACGACTCCTGGTGGCCGGAAGCCCTCGGAAAGGCACCCATCCCGACAGACCACGCACGGAACTTAGGCATCATACTGGATTCTTCACTCTCAATGGATAGACAAGTCAGCGCCGTATCCTCTTCCTGCTTCAACATTCTTCGCATGCTGAGAAAAACATTTCGCTGGATCCCCACCGAAACAAGGAAAACAGTCACCCATGCTCTGGTCACGAGCCGGCTGGACTACGGAAACACCCTCTACGCAGGCATTACCGCTAAACTCCAGAAGAAACTCCAACGAATCCAAAACGCCTCAGCCAGGATCATATTAGACATCCCACGCAACGAACACATCTCCGGTCACCTTAAAGACCTCCACTGGCTACCCGTCAATAAGAGGATCACTTTCCGACTGCTAACCCACGCACACAAATCACTCTACGACATCGGACCAGAATGCCTCAACTCACGACTGTCCTTCTACACCCCCTCCCGCCAACTACGTTCTTCCAGCCAAGCCCTCGCCACTGTACCTCGCATCAACAAGACCACCATGGGCGGCAGATCCTTCTCATACCTGGCTGCTAAAACATGGAACTCACTCCCCGCTTACCTTCGCCTTACCCAGAACCACCTAGCATTCAGAAAGCAGCTTAAAACGTGGATATTTGACAAGTAATCTTCCTCCCCTCTCTAAGCGCCTTGGGACCCTCTGGGTATGTAGTGCGCTATATAAATTCTCTGACTTGACTTGACTTGACCGTAGATCACTCGAGAGAGGTCGATTCGGAACCAGTGAAGTTCGGATGATCGGCTGCCAGACGAGGGTCTATTGGGCATGAGCTCTCCCGATCGTTGCAGTCGTTCACTCTGTCGTCAGGACCTCTCCCACTGGATCCACGTGTCGCTGATGAGCCCCACATTGGACGCCAATTGTAAAAGGGTCGGAAGCAACCAGTAAACAAAGATCCTTAAGTGTTGCCCGGCGGTGACGCCTCTTTAACCCACAAAATATTAATCAATGAAGAGGCAGGCGCTGGAGACTGGAAGACTGGAAACAAGGGTTTATTCTCTCCGGAGGAGAACACATCAGTTCAGACAGCAAGTATCGTCACGAGGTGCTCTAACTGCATCTCTGAGGCCTGGCCTCTTATACATGAGTTTATTACTTTATTGCATAAAACACATCTCTGTCAACTCTTTGATGTACGGAAAGACATCCTCGGAATCCCCGCTTCAGACCCGTTCCCACACATATTTACAGTTGAAGTCCCCACCCCGGTCACAACAGGTGGTGTTTATCGCGCAGCTGGACATTCCGCCGTTTCACGGAATGTGTGAGGTTGATCGGATCTCATGGGGTGGGGGCTTTGATCAGTTCAAGGATCCTTTGATGGGGGGGGGGTTCCTACTGTACAGGAGGAAGGGGGCAATGACAGTATCCGTGGGCCAGGTGGTGGCTTGGGAACGAGTGAGACAAACGGGCACAAAGAAAAGAGGGGGGGTTATCAAGGGATCCGGGACCATGAAAGGGACGGAGGGAAGTGTCGCGCTGGGAACAGGATGGGGTTCCGAGGCAGAGCTGCGTGGAAGAGAGGTTTATGACCCAAGGCATGTGAGAGCGGGGGCTGTCAGCGTGCGGGGGATGTGCTTGTGAGGGAGAAGAGCCGTGCTAGGGGTCAGCGGCGCGCAGAGCGTGGTTCTGGCCAAGGCACCTAAGATGGCGGGTGTGCATGAAAAAGTGTGGCATCGAGGGAAAAGGCAAGATGGCTCAGATAATGTTTACCAAACCGTATTAATTTTCCACACAGGGCTACCATTAGTCGTTAGTGGCAAGGTGGAAACACAATACCCATCACCCAGTAGCCATGTACATCCCATTCCGAGCTACCAAAATTCACACCCTGAGCATTCCTACACCTGTGAACAAGATATACATTGTTAAGGTATTCAAGACATGGTATGAAGCTTCATAGAAGCTTATTCGCAGCCTTGATCAACAGTAGAAATATTGCTTCTGTCTGACAAATTGCCTTTGTGCTCCCTTATATCTTTTTATAAAACTTCATCGGTTTATATGTCAGCAAATGAGAGGAGACTACAATTCTACTCTCTCTCTAGAGGCTTGTGTTCCTATAGCAAGGGCAGGCCTGGACTGGAAACCCAAAGCAACCCTGGCAATTTGTTCAGACCAGCCCCGGGAGGGGTGATTGCGAGTGCGAAGCACTGCGGCTTTTGTCAATGGGGGCCGATATTGCAGCACTGCTTCAAAACTAGACCCCAGTAACAAAACACGCCCCCACCCCTCCAGCCTCCAGTGGGGAACGCTCAATGCCCGGCATGGCCAGTCCAGCCCTGAGCAAGATCATGCAGCTTTGAGAGGCAAGACGTTCCTGCTCAGTATGTTTTTGCTTAGAGCAGGGCCCATTGTTTGTAAGAGTCTTTCTGGTGCCTTTGAGCTTGCCAGAGCCCAGAGTGGATCCTCACTGGTGGCAGCCAGCACAGTTTACAAGCTGCAGCGACTGGGCTCCAGATAACTGCATGGCATGCGAAAATCAAACCTGGGCTTCTTTGATTTTTTATCCCTCTCAATGCACCCTTGCTATACATATTTGTCTCTGATTTGTCTCAGCAGATTTAAATCATTGCTTGTGAATCTTCCCTTTCCTGCTGTTTTGAAGTAGTTTTTGCTATTTTTTATGCAATTTGCCTCTAAGCAGTTTTTGAATCAACTTCCTTGTAGATCATCTAACTCTGGATCTGTTATCTAACGTAGTTGTTTTCTCACTCCTGATGTGAGGGAGATCTTGCTGCCTTGCTGTTTATAACCAATACAATCTACATCATCAGTAAGTATCATCAATCAAGAGCAACACAGATTAGTAAAGGTGTTTTTTTTCCTCATTGTTTCCCTCCTATTTGTAACTCCCTAATAGGGCTTTGTGGGGGGGCGGCCGACCAGCAGGAGGCCTGCCACCCCCTGGGGGGTTTTGGGGGCCCGGAGAGGGGGGAGGACTCAGGCCAGCACCGTATGTGGGCTGGTTGCTGCTTTTGGGCTGTGGGTAGGTTTTGGGCTTCTGTTAGGCTTGTGTTCGGGTGGCTGGGCTGGGGACAGATAAAAACGGCCATTTTGTGTCACTGGCAACCATTTCGGTGGCAGTGACACAGCAGCCGGTCTTGGGGTCGGTGGCAAGCGTTTTTTGGTCGGTGGCAAGTGTTTTGGTGGCCTGCAGTAGTTTGTTGGCCTACCTGGTGTATTGCTGTTTTCCCCGGGTGCTGCTCATTGTCTAGGGGTGCTGACAGAGGACTGGCGTGTGGGCGGTGCAGCGGACGTTTCGGGCATCCAAGAGGCATGGCGAGCGTTGATGACCCACGAGTCTGGGAGGGTCTCTGGTTGCTCGGGGAGGCGGACGGCATGGACCTGGTGCTGCCGAGGTCCAGGTAAGGCCGCTGCGGCGCACTGCAAGTGACGCCGCGGCGGCAGTGCTGGCATGTGAACCCCAGATGTCACGGCTGCGGAGGGCTCAGGGAGAGGGGAGGAGGGGCAGGAAGGTGGCGGAGGACGGGTAACGGGGATGGGCAAAGCAGGTGCCGGGAGTGAGGAGGAGGGTGGGAGGGAGGCTGGGCGTGTGGGGCAGGTCTACCTTGGAGTTCGTGGACGGAGCGAGATGGCGGGGGAGGAGCTGGGGTGATTGACATGAGGAAAGGTGAGGGCATGATGCAGCAGGGAGGGGGGAAGGTGGGAGCGCTGTTGGGGTTCCAGGAGCATGGCGAGGTGGGGCAGGGGGGAAAGGGGGGGCAGGGTGAGGGGGGTGTAATGTCGCCCTTACTGATTGAGGAGTCCGACCTCGAGGGGGAGGGGGCAGGGAGGGCAGGGGAAGCGAACTGGACTGGGGGACATCTTCGGGGGAGGGGAGTGTGATGGGGCGGGTGGGGTCCCGGGTGGGGGGTGCGTGAGGGGGAGGGGAAGAGGTAGGTGATTGGTGTGAGGGTGGGGGTGTGGGCGGCATGTCGGGAGGGGGGAGAAGGTGGGGGGGCTGGAGCGAGGCGGGGTGGGGTTGCGGGCGTGCGGGGGAGGGGGGTTCAGTTCGGGGGAGCAGGGGCGAGGGGGGATGGGGGAGCCAAGGAGACATGAGTGGGATGGGGGAGGGGACAGGATTGGGAAAGATGGGGGGGGTGGAGGGAGCGGCCAGCGCGGAGGGGTGGTCACTCCGCGGGATGGGGTAGGGGCACGCGGAGGGGGCAAGTGGCGAGTTTGGTGGAGAGGGGGGCTGTTTTTTACCCGACATGCTGGACTCCACTTTCTTTTCTTGCTAGGAACTTTCGGCTAGGCGCTCGGGAGAGCAGCATGCGGCTCCGATCCACCAAAGAGATGGGCCGACTTTGCCTTGTACGGGCGGTCGTGCTCCAGCGAGTGACTGTTCGCGGGAGTACGTTGGAAAGAGGAGCGGTAGGTCCCCGCCAGCCCCACCCCATAGGGGCGAGACGGCCGCCGGGGGACAGGGATGGAGATTGGACGCTGTGGATCAGGCTGCTGTGTCATATGCGGAGGATGTGCGGATTGAGAGTCTGGACTTGAATGACTTGCTGAGGGCTTGTAGGGAGAAGGTGGGGCTTGTAGGGAAGTACGGTGGGATGAGATGGAAAGGGGGCGTTTGGGCTATGAGGAGTAGTCTGAGGAGGAGGGAGAAATTCGGGGGGGAAGGGGAGAGGAGTAATGTTGTTGGAAGTGTCTTGCAGGTACGCCCACTGCAGGATGCACCGAGAGTGACAGCCCCCCCAGCTCAACTGGTTAGGCGGCGGGATCCTGTGCGGACACCGGCCTTAACGCCAGGTAAGGATGGTGGCAGAGCGGGGAGTGATTTGGGCAAGCCTCGCAGCATGCAGGTGTCGGTGGGTACGGATGCTTGGGGGGAGGACCTGGTGCGGTTGGTAAAAGGATGATATGTGAAGGATACAGGGGTAGGCCCAGGTCGGGCAGGGGTGTCAGATGTGGGGGGTCGGGGGTCGCCGGGGCAGGCGGTGTCGGGAGGCGAGGAATGTGAAGGCGTGTGAGAAAGCCATCAGGGACGCCGGGGCCGAGGAGAGTTGCGTGGTACTGGTGCGCAAGCTCCCATACATGGGGGTGACTAAGCCGCTGGGGGCCCATCTGTCGTTGGCGACTAAGGAGAAGATTTGGAAGGGGGAGTATATCAAGATTTTGAAGCTTCTTCACCGGGAGCTGACGTCGAAGGAGGGGTCGAAGGAGGAGGAACAGGAGTTGGCCAGGCGCCCTAAGGTACCTCTGACGATTGACAACTGGTCAGCGGCGTTACTGATATACGTTAGCATATATTGCGAGAAATATCCGGACAGGGCCATAGCGCTATTCAAGAACATCCACGTGGTCAGGCGGGCTCAGGTTACATACGGGGGCTACGCCTGGTCTCATTATGATAAGAAGTTCCGGGCGAGGATGGCGTCGGACCCGGACGCGAAGTGGGGCGAGCTGGACTCGGACTTGTACCAACAGACGATGGGTGGGGCAAAGTTCAGCTGCACCATTTATACGGCCAGCGGGTTGCCACTTGCGCCGCCCCCCTTTTCGGCCCACCCCACCCATGGGGGGGGGGGTGGGGCAGGGGGAGAGCACAGCTCAGAACACAGTCGGGCCTGCTGGGACTTTAATAAGGGCATGTGCGGCAGGCAGGTGTGCCGTTTTCGGCACGAATGCTCCAAGTGCATGAAGAGAATCCGGTGGTGCGATGCTGGGGAGTCGGGGGAGGTGCCCAGGGACAGCAGCCTGCAGCGGCAAGGACTCAGGCCGGGGGGCGGGGGGAGAAAATGGGGGGCAGGATCCATGGGGAAGGGCTCATACTCCGGTTAGGCTGGATCGGATTGAGCCCTTGTTGACGACATACCCGCAGGTGGAGGATGCGGCCGTATTGCGACGGGGATTCCGAGAAGGTTTTCGGTTGGGGTACGAGGGTCCGTGGATCGCCCGTTGGGCGTACAATTTGAAGTCTGTCAATGCGCACAAAGGGGTTGTGCGAGAGAAGTTCTTCAAGGAAGTGAAGTAGGTGGGCCTCTTTCCAGAGCCGCCGTTGCCAGGTCTAATTATCTCACCGATTGGGGTGGTGCTGGGCCAGTTTCGGTTGATACAGCACTTGTCATGGCCGGAGGGGGCGTCGGTGAATGATTATATCTCGGCGGAGTTCACATCGTTGTCGTACTTGTCCGTGGATGTGGCGCAGAAGATTGTGACGGCGGTTGGGCCGGGCGCCCTCAAGGCTAAGTGCGACATTAAGTCGGCTTTCCGGATGCTCCCGGTGCACCCGGAGGATCACCAGTTGTTGGGGATTCAGTTTGACGTGGGCATTTTTGTCGACAAAGCGCTCCCCATGGGATGTTCCATATCCTGCGCGTTGTTTGAACCGTTCAGTTCCTTCTTGCAGTGAGCTTTTTCCTGGAGCACAGGCTCTGAGACGGTGAGTCTGGATGACTTCTTTCTGGTGGAACGGCCGGGTTCGACGGACTGCCAGCAGCAGCTGGACGGTTTTACGGACCTCATGGGTTACTTAGGTGTTCCCCTGGTGCCAGAGAAGATGCACAGTCCCAGTACTGTGCTGTCCTTTCTTGGTATAGAGCTCGACTCAGCGGCCATGGAAGCACGCCTACCGGAGGACTAACGGACGGCAATGTTGGCATTGGTGGGAAGCAGGTTGGACAAGCGGAAGGTGACCGTGCGTGAGTCTTGTTGGGACATTTGAATTTTGTGTGCCGTGTGTTGCGGGCGGGGCGTACGTTCTGCCGTTGGCTAGGTTTGGGGCTGTCGGGTTTGACGCTGCCACATCATCATCTGCGGTTGTAGGCAGGGACGAAGGAGGACTTAAGAATGTGGCAAGCGTTTTTGGGGCGCTTCAATGGTGTGTCCATGGCGCCCCCGGAGGATTGGGAGTGTGACATCACACTGTCGTCAGATGTGGCGGAGTTGGAGGCTTCGGGCTATACTGGGCGGGACGGTGATGTGCGGAGCAGTGGCCACCACTTTGGCAAGGAGGGGGACGCAGCATTGCGTTTCTTGAGTTGTTCCAGTTGGTGGTGGCTGTCATGGTGTGGGCGCAAGAATTGGCACATAAGCGGGTGTTGTTTCGGGTGGACAATATGTCAGTGGTACAGGTGGTCAACAGGCAGTCGGCCAGGGACCCGCAGGTGTTGAAATTGATGAGAGTTTTCGTGCTGCGTTGCTTGGAGCATGACATCTTATTTCAGGCTCGACATGTGCCTGGCGTGGACAATGACATTGAGGATGCTTTGTCTCATTCACAGTGTCAGAGGTTCCATGGGCTAGCCACAGAGGCGGACGAGCGCAGGACACCGGTACCGATGGATCTTTGGTTGGTGGGAGACGCCGGGTCGGCATCGGTGGCGGTATCCACTTGGAAGGCGTATGAGCAGGCGTGAAAGGAATTTCGACGGTTTGGAGCAGTAAGACAAGGGGACCGGTGGCAGCGGGAGGAGCAGGTGGTACAGTTCATGTTGAGCTTGATGGACAAGGTTTTGTCGAGGGTGACAATTGCGGGTAAGTTGTCGGCGGTGGTGTTCATGGGGAAGCTGTGGTGGGGTTATCCGCCGTCGGCGGGGGAGTTGAGGGGCGCGTCTCCTGGAAGGTTGGGCAAGGGAAAAGGGGGGCACAGGTGAGTCAGCGGAGGCCCATTACAGAGGATCTGCTTGCGTGCTTGTTGCAGACGTTGTCGTCGATTTGCCGCGATGTGGGGGAAACTGCTTTGTTTTCAACACTTATGTCGTGGTTGTTTTTTGGAGCCTTTAGGGTTTCGGAGTTGGTAGGTCCAAAGGGGGGGACCAGGGGTACTGTGGGAGGAGGTGGACGTCCGGGAGCGGGAGGTGGCGGTGCGCCTGCGATGCTCAAAGACTGATCAGCGGGGGGAGGGGACGTGGGTGGTGTTGGGGCCAGGGAGGTCAGAGGTGGTGTGCCCAGCGGTGTGGAGACGGCGGTTGGCGGCCTGTCGGCGGGCGTTGGCTGGGGGGATTTGGGTTGGGGGACAACGGCAGGGTGACTGCGGCTCAGGTGTTGTGCGTCCTGCAGCACGCCCTACGGTCTATGGGTGAGGACCCGAAGGCTTTCGGGATGTATTAGTTTCGACTTAGGGCAGCGACGGATGCGTCGAGGATGGGGTAAAGAGGATATTAAGCGGTTGGGGCGATGGAAGTTGGATTGCTACAGGACTTATGTCAGGATGAGGGGGTAGAGGGAGCGCAATGACATAACAGATTTTCCCACCCTCTTACATGTGTGTCTTTACAGGTGCTGTGGCGGGCCAGCTAATAATAATAATAATAATAAAACATTTATAAAGCGCCTGGCTGCACAAACTGTGTGTCCCCGCGCTGACTGTTAACATAATACAGAAATCCAGAGGCGCTGTGGTAATGGAGCTCAAAGTGGGAATAGATGATCGGGAACAGATAAGTTTTTAGTTTTGTCCTAAATCTCAGTTCGGATGGCTCCATCCGCAGGTGTAGCGGGAGCGCATTCCAGTGTTTGGAGGCTAAATATCTAAAGGATTTTCCTCCCATTTTGGCTCTAGTGATTCGGGGAAGTTTGAATAGCATCATGTCAGATGATCTTAAATTCCTGATCGGGCGATGTATAGTAAGGAGATTTTTTAGGTATTCGGGACCTTTGTCCTGAGCGATGCGGTGGGCATAGCAAAGGGTCTTAAACTTAATCCTCTCCTTAACTGGGAGCCAATGGAGTCTGGACAGGGCAGCTTTAGCTGAGGTTCTTCTTGGGAGTCCGAGCACCAGTCGTGCGGCAGCATTCTGCACGCATTGTAATTGGTGTAGGCCCTTCTGGCTGAGCCCAATCAGGAGGGCATTCCCGTAGTCCAAATGGGGTGTCACCAGTGCATGGACTATGGTTTTTCTGGCTTCGGTGGGAAGAAGATCTAACACCTTTCGAAGAACTTTTAATATGCCAAAGCACCTTCCCGTTACCTTGTTGACTTGGGTCTTGCCAGAGAGGTCGGAGTCCAGCATAACGCCTAAGTTTCTAACCGCCTCTGCAGGGGTAGGCAAATTACCCAGTTCGCTAGGCCACCATGCATGAGACCACACGGAAGTGGCTCTCCCGACCACCAGTAGTTGGGTCTTATCGCCATTGAGACGGAGACAGTTGTTGTGCATTCAGGCCGCTACTGCCGACATACAGTCCAAGAAATTGGTGGCATATTCTCTTCGGTCAGGGGTTAGCTAAACACCAGCTGGGTGTCGTCAGCGCAGCTAACAATGCCCACCCCAAAGTCCTCTACAATGTGTGCCAGGGGTTCCATGTAGATGTTAAACAACGTAGGGCTAAGGCTAGAGCCCTGTTGAACCCCGTGGCTCACCTTCCGAGAAGAAGATCTGAAGGGTGGGCAGTGCAGCTGGAAACTTCTGTCGGTCAGAAAAGAACGTAGCCAAGCAAGTGCTGGGCCCATTACTCCCTTGTCCGAGAGACGAGACAGCAGTGTTGAGTGCAGCACGGTGTCAAATGCTGCACTGAGGTCCAATAGGACCAACGCCGCTGTCTCGCCCTCGTCCACCATCTGCCGAATGCATTCAGTCGAATATAGAACTGCCGATTCATTCGAGTAGCCTGATCTAAATCCTGACTGGGAGGGATGAAGGAGAGCTTCTTTCTCCAAAAACTCCATAAGTTGTTTATTAGCTACTTTTTCTATAATTTTAGCACAGAAAGGGAGAAGGGGGATTGGGCGGAGATTTTGGAACTGAGAAATAGGAAAATTGGGCTTTTTCTTTAATGGCATGACTTGGGCAGTTTTCCATACTTCTGGAACATAGCAATCCTGGAATGATAAAGTGATCATGTGACTAATGTGATCAATTAATGTGCTTTCCATAACTCCGGTGGACAGGCATCGGTGGGGGAGCCAGACTGTATGCCGTTAATGATTTCCAACAAATCCTGTTTGTTAGGGGTTTTAAAACTGGTAAGTGGGGATTTGTATGTTAGAGTTGCGGTGGCGTTGGACATTTACATTATAGGACACTCTTTTGTAAAGCGAGCAGAGAGGGCGGGGTGGGAAAAGCACCGGAGCCTTAACTTGGAACTGGACGAACGGTTGTTTCAATGTCATTGGCAGGGAAAAGGGGGCATGCGCCAGCACGAGTTGGTGCCGGTTTTGAATAATGTGGTACGAGAGGGAGTGGGTCCTGATGTGGTAGTCATCCACTTAGGGGAGAATGACCTGGTACAGTGCAAGGGTTTGGCATTGGTCAAGCAAATGAAGAGGGACTTGTTGGAAATACGGTGGAGATGGGTGGGGTGTCATGTAATTTGGTCAGAGTTCGTTCCTAGGAGGGTTTGGAGGGGGGCGGAGAGGCAAGGGGCCATAGATAAGACGAGGAGAAAAATTAACAGGGAGATGAAGGTTTTTTGTGCGAGGGAAGGCTTGGGTAGAATGGAGCACCCAGAGCTCTGGTACGGGGAAGTGTTTTTTTTCAGGGAAGATGGTGTCCATCTGTCTCGGTATGGGATGGAACTCTATATTGTCCAATTGAAGGAGGCATTAGATCAGGCTCTTGGGATGCGCAGGTATCCGAGGGTGCAGGCGTCCTATGGGGGAGTTGAAAGTCGTTAGGTGTCTTTCGAGTGGTGTTTATTCCTAGTCAAAAGGGGGGAAAATAGCAGGAGGCCTGGTTTGTTTGACAGGGGGTGGGGAGTACATGTGACAAGTTATTTAGTTAGGTAGTGAGGCATGTTGCAGTGGTAATTTGTGGTTATGTTGCTATTTGTGGGGAACCATTTAGGGGTGGGGTGGGGGGTTGTTAGGTAGTTCATATTTAGTGAGGTTTCGTTTTGTACGGCACAGGCCAAAGGATTTGTGTTTGTAAGGTGCACCTGCTTCCAATAAAGCGGCCTTCGTCACACCATAATTTTGTGTCTGTGGTCGGTGCTGCCTCCCCTTCCCCCGATGGGCCCCAAAGGAAACACCTATCATGTATGGTATTTCGTACAAGCAGACATTGCGCATTACTGCCAAGGTTTTAGATTGCTATGTGTGACATTTTCATAATTTCAGTGTAACTATGAGTGACATTTCAATGACAATGAGTGACAATTCCTCGCGAACAAAATCAAGCAATAAGGATGAGGGAAACATATAAATATCAGAATTTACACCCATTTGAGCAACGAGAGATTCTAACTTAAGTGCTGCAAAGCATAAGAAATCATTTTTTAACGACTTTCATTTATCAGACTCAAGTCAAAATTGCAGAAAATAGATAAAGTGGTGTGGAAGATGTTCATATTTAATTATAATCAGTTGAGTGACTGGCAGACTGAGACTGGCGGCGGCAGCGGCATGAGCAGCAAGCATGACTGCACTGGAAGACTGACAATGGGAGGCACTCATTTAGGTCATGAATAGTTCATGGAAACTCAAAAGCATACTTTAAATATTTTTGAAGTGAAAAGCTGATTTCCTTTATGGCACTGGCATTAGGGTGTCAAGCTGCAACTATCCACCAGCCAGGATGACATCTGAACAAAAGCATAGCTGATGGCGTGAGGCATTGAGATGGGCCCAGCAGGAACTGGATATAAAAGAACTCGCTCATCCGAAACACAACAGTTCACTTGAATAGGAACTGTCGCTCATG
The DNA here is from genome assembly GCF_964263255.1 of Lissotriton vulgaris. NCBI lineage: Eukaryota > Metazoa > Chordata > Amphibia > Caudata > Salamandridae > Lissotriton > Lissotriton vulgaris. Next base: position 18,026 of record NW_028244738.1, on the reverse strand, counting down.
GTGCTCCTATTCAGTGCCCCTCTTGGACCTGAACCACCTTCCAACTAAACACACAAATATGTCAGTGGCCGTGGGCCCAAACTCATAGTTGAAAAAACGAAATGTACTTGGAAGTCTCTGCACTCAGCCACAGTACTGCTTTTGTCTGCTTACTGCCCCAATGATGGCTAGAGGGCCACTAGTAGTGGCCGGCATGACTTGCAGGTGGGGCGGCAAGGACGTGCGGGGACGGAGGTCACGCAGGGGTCAATAATTTAAAAAAATAAAAATTCAACTTACCTTTCCGCCGCGCCGGGTCACGCGTCTTCACTACTCCTGCTCCCCTGTTCTCAGGACACCCCCGCGCCGCACGGCCACCAGCTGTAGCGTGTGCTTTCCTCCCCGCTGCTGTCCTCAGCCTCGCTGAGCCCGCCCCGACGACCCCGCCCCCCGCTGTAGTTTCGTGCTTGTGATTTGTTATGATTGCATTTTTTGTTCTTTGGCCTGCTACTGTACTGTTCCCATATTGTTTGTTTTGTTGGCTGTTTCTCACTATGCCGTTTCCCTCTCTCTGCCCCCTGTGCCCGCCGCCCCGCTCCGCGCTTCCCGCTGCCGTGCTTACGGCCACGCCCCCTTTTCCTCCTGTGCCCTCCCCACTCCCGCCTCCCAGCTGCTCCTCCCTCCCTCCCACTTGGCCATAAATGACGACCGCGCGGCGCAGGTGAGTGTGACCTGTTCTCAGGACACCCCCGCGCCGCACGGCCACCAGCTGTAGCGTGTGCTTTCCTCCCCGCTGCTGCCCTCAGCATCGCTGAGCCCGCCCCAACGACCCTGCCCCCCGCTGTAGTTGTGTGCTTGTGATTTGTTTTGATTGCATTTTTTGTTCTTTGGCCTACTACTGTACTGTTCCCATATTGTTTGTTTTGTTGGCTGTTTCTCACTGTGCCGTTTCCCTCTCTCTGCCCCCTGTGCCCCCCGCCCCGCTCCCAGCTTCCCACCACCGTGCTTACGGCCATGCCCCCTTTTCCTTCTGTGCCCTCCCTGCTCCCGCCTCCCAGCTGCTCCTCCCTCCCTCCCACTTCACCATAAATGGCAACCGCGCGTACGCGCAGCGGGCGCGCCGATTGTGCGCCAAAGGTAAGCCCGTCTGCGCCCGTCCGCACCTGGACCGCGCCCAGCGCCCGAACCCCTGGCCCCCGCAGACACCAGCCCACCCGCCGGACCTACGACGCCACCGAACTCAACGCACTCAACACCGGCCGGATCCCTGGATGCTACCGAGCCACCCGAGACGCACCCACGGACCCTTCAGTTGCCACTCCTGCAAGTTCTCCTGCATCCGGACCTGCACCGCACCCACACCCACCAAGCCGAGAACCAGCAGCAACCACCTGAAATGCATCCTGCTCAACACCCGCTCCGTCCACAGACACGCCGTGGAACTCTGGAACCTCCTCGACACAACATCACCAGACGTCGCCTTCCTCACGGAAACCTGGATGAACGCCTCCTCAGTGCCCGACATCGCCATCGCCATCCCAGACGGTTACAAGATCACCCAGAAGGACCGCAGCAACCAGACAGGAGGAGGCATCGCCATCATCCACAGGAACACCATCCGCATCACGACCAACTCCGACGACACCCTCACAACCGCCGAACACCTGCACTTCCAGATCCACACCGACCCAAAGACCACCCTCAGAGGCACCCTCATCTACAGACCCCCGGGACCACGCACCCAATTCAGTGAAGACATCGCCGACTTCATCAGCCCGCACGCCCTCCCCTCCGCTGACTACATCCTCCTCGGGGACCTCAACTTCCACATGGAGAACAACAACGACCGCAACACCGCCACCCTGCTGGACAACCTCGCCACCCTCGGTCTCAAGCAGCTGGTGACCACCCCCACCCACTACGCCGGACACACACTTGACCCCGTCTTCTCCTCCAGCAAGGACATCACCTTCAGCCACGCCACCGGACTCCACTGGACGGACCACAGCTGCCTCCACTTCAGCTACAGAAAGAACATGATCCACCACCACCAGCAACAGGTTGCACGCAGAAGCTGGAACAAGATCACAGCCGACCAGCTCGCCGCTTCCCTGAGCCAGGACCCCCCCGCCAGCTCAGTGAACCCCAGCCAGGCCGCCAACAACCTCACACAGTGGATCAGCAACTGCGCAGACGACCTCACCCCACTGAGGACCCCGCCCAGCAGACCCGGCAGTAAGAATGCACCATGGTTCACCGACGAACTCAAGAGCTCCAAGAGGAACTGCCGAGCCCGAGAGAGAGCCTGGCGCAGAGACCCAACACCAGACAACATGACCACCCTCAAGCTCACCACTCGAAAACACCACCAACTGATCCACACCACCAAGAAAACCGCATTCAAGGAACGACTGGACAACAACGCCCACAACAGCAAGGAACTCTTCAACATCGTCAAAGAGCTCTCCAACCCCAGCGCCGGAAACAACAACATCACCCCATCACAAGACCTCTGCAACTCCCTCGCCTCCTACTTCCACAACAAGATCACGGACATACACAACAGCTTCAGCACACAGCCAACGCACCCCACGACAGCACCTGCACCCCCCACCACCACCCTCTGCGCCTGGACCCCGATCAACACCGAGGAAACCCTACGCACGATGAACTCCATCCACTCCGGATCTCCAACCGACCCCTGCCCTCACCACGTCTTCAACAAGGCCGACTCCGTCATCGCGCCCCACCTGCGGGACATCATCAACACCTCCTTCGACACCGCTACCTTCCCGGAGAGCAGGAAGCATGCCGAACTCAGCGCTCTTCTGAAGAAACCATCAGCGGACTCCACCGAACTCAAAAACTACCGCCCCATCTCGCTCCTCCCGTTTCCGACCAAAGTCATCGAGAAGACCGCCAACAAGCAGCTGGCCGCCTTCCTCGAGACGAATGGATCCCTCGACAACTCGCAGTCCGGCTTCCGGGCCAACCACAGCACAGAGACCGCCCTCATCGCAGCCACTGATGACATCCGAGCCCTGCTAGACAACGGGGAAACAGCGGCCCTCATCCTCCTGGACCTCTCCGCGGCATTCGACACTGTCTGCAACCGCACCCTGGACACTTGTAAAAAAATAGGATGGCTAAATAAACTGAAGGAATTGGCTTTCAGCTTGGGTCTAAAAGAGGCATGGGAGCTGCAATCACCACCACCCAAAGATGTTATAAAAAAACTATACTGGGACTGGGTACAGAGTAACGCTACGAGGTCTACGAATTTGGGCACTCTTACTGACCAATTTTTGTCAATTAAGTGTGTGCGTAAATTGGAACCCTTTCTCGACCTAATAACCAAAGCATTGGATCGAGCGCTGTACCTAAAATTGCGATATGGGACGCTCCCGGTTCATGACTTTACGGTGAGATGGTTGAATACAGATGCTTGCTCGCGTGCATGCCCGGGCTGTGCGGCCCCTAAGGAATCGGTGGCTCACTTGTTTTTCGCCTGCCCAGCTTATAAAGGGGCGCGGAAATTCTGGTTGAAATCCGTCTGTAGGGAATTAGGGCTGAGGTGCCATAGCCAGGCACTACGTGTCCTCTCTACAGATTCTTCATCTGCCAGCATGATCTGTGGGGTGGCTAAATTTTTGGGAAGTGCGTGGATGACACGTTCCCGCTTACTGAAACTACAATTTGGAGGTTCCATTAGCTGAGGACGATTTTATTGCCAGGAAATTGACGAATGAGGTGTCCATGCTTCTACTGCATTTTATAATCTTTTATTGGTATTTGAAATGTCATGTATGTCATGTATATATGTATTCTTTTATGGTGATAAATTGCCGAATAAAGATATTCAAACAACAGCAACCGCACCCTAGCGCAGCGCCTCAGCAACGTCAGAATCCAAGAGAAGGCACTAGAATGGATCATCTCCTTCCTCGCCGGAAGGACACAGAGAGTCCGCCTCCCCCCGTTCAGATCAGAAGCCACCGAAGTCATCTGCGGCGTTCCTCAAGGCTCCTCGCTCAGCCCCACCCTCTTCAATGTCTACATGAGCGCCCTTGCGGCCATCGCACGCCAACACAACCTCAACATCATCTCTTACGCCGACGACACCCAGCTGATCCTCTCCCTCACCAACGACCCGCCACCGCCAGAGCCAGCCTACACGAAGGGATGAAAGACGTAGCCGAGTGGATGATAAACAGCCGCCTGAAACTGAACTCAGACAAGATGGAATTCCTCATCCTGGGATCTTCACCCTCCGCCTGGGACGACTCCTGGTGGCACCCTGCCCTGGGCAGCGCACCCAAACCAACAGACCACGCACGCAACCTGGCTTCATCCTGGACTCCTCCCTCTCCATGACCAGACAAGTCAACGCCGTCTCCTCGTCATGCTTCAACATCCTGCGCATGCTACGTAAGATCTTCCGGTGGATCCCCACCGAGACCAGGAAGACGGTCACCCAGGCCCTCGTCACCAGCCGACTGAACTACGGCAACTCCCTCTACGCCGGAACCACAGCGAACCTCCAGAAGAGACTCCAGCGAATCCAGAACGCCTCAGCAAGACTCATCCTGGACATCCCCCGACACAGCCACATGTCCGGACACCTGAGAGACCTGCACTGGCTCCCGGCCAACAAGAGAATCACGTTCCGACTCCTCACCCACGCACACAAAGCCCTACACAACCAAGGCCCAAGATACCTCAACAACCGCCTCAACTTCTACACTCCCACACGCCAGCTTCGATCAACCAACCACGCCCTCGCCGCCGTCCCCCGCATCCGAAGAGCCAGCACAGGAGGAAGGTCCTTCTCCTACCTGGTCGCCAAGACGTGGAACTCCCTCCCGACCCACCTCCGCCTGACCCAAGACCACCTCGCCTTCAGGAAGCAGCTCAAGACCTGGCTGTTCGAGCAGTAGCAGACCTCCCCTCCCCAAGCGCCTTGAGACCCTCCGGGTGAGTAGCGCGCTATATAAATGCTTTAATTGATTGATTGATTGCTCTCCTGCCTCCGACAGGAACAGGAAGCAGGCAGTCTCCCTCCCCTCCCCTAAGCCAATCACAATGCTCCAGAGGAGCGTTGTGATTGGTCGGGACGCCTCCCAGCCAGGGGCTGCATGGAGAAGTGCAGGGTGCGCATGACTGGTTTTGGAGGCTCGAGAGGGCCGACCAAACAGTTTTTGCGTACACAGGAATGGGCAAACCACTCCTGCCCTGCCCAGGCAGCTCCAGCCACCCACCCGCCCACAATGCACAAAGAAACATAAAATGGTAATAACCAAAAGTTATTACCATTTTATGTTTTGGCTTTCTCGCATTGCGAGAAAGCAGTGGGGCGAGGCTCCTCTGCCCTAGTGGAGGAGCCGGCCCTGAGGACCGAGTCACACTGGTAACTCTCGAGGGCCTTTAGAACTACTGCAGGTGAGTGCAGTCAATGCTATCTAAACTCACTGTATTCCATTGCTGCTGATAGTTACAGGCTAGTCAGCTTTGCTTTTTAAAGATAGCGGCGCAGCGCGTGCTTAGAATGGACACAATTCTCTCTGTGCCCCTAGCCTTGAACACAAGTGAAGGCCGCGAAGCAGGTGAGGTTTAATGTTGCAAGTCAATCGACTTATTTTTATTTGAATGTGTTTGATTTGCGCCCCCTATCTTATTACTGCTTTGTGATGTCCACTAAGTCGAATGCCTCCTGAGCGTTTATTAACATCGCTCATGGCCATGGACTCATGGCTGACATCCGTCTCAGGGCGCTCTCAATCGGAAGTCTGGCCATGGTTCTACATAGAGGGGCAGTGCATACACTACTGTAAAACTCGTAAATATGGCCAATTAAGTAACACTAATGAAAAATTGAAAGGGGAAGAGATGGGCAGCAGCATCTTACCAGCTCTGCTTCAATCCAATGTAGCACCTGAATTGCTTTCCCACGCTCTACCGCGCAACACACCTGCACGCCGCGGGATCGCGTTTCATACTTTAAAAGGAGTATACGTGTCCAAGGCAGCGTGTCGCATTACATCACAGGAACACATAGACCACCTAAGTGTGTGATGCTCCCTAAATAGCAGCGCTCCGGCAGACTAGGTTGACCAACCATCCGTAAATTTCACGGACCGTCCGTTATTTTAGTATGATGTCCACAAGGCATCCGTAATTTGGTGTACCCAAATTACGGACGACTTGCCGACATCATACTAAAATCGAAATAGGAAGTTTCAGTAAGGTATGCTGTTTCCCTGCGAGAGGCCCACTGAGTTTAAAAGATTTCACTCGGGCCTCTCACACTTATCTTTTAAACTGAGGAGGCTGCCTGTAGCAGGCCCTCCCGGACCTGGCGCAGATTGGAGTGACCCATTGTCATTCTGAGACTGCAACTGATTAGCACTTATAGAATGACAATGGGCCCAATTGTAGTGACAGCATGCGGAGTGCCTTCTCCTGCATCTGACTAGGGCAAGGCATTCTGCTTTTGTCTTGGCGCCATGCTGGAGAAAATAAAAATAAAATAACTAACAGCGTTTTCACTGTACATTTAAAAGTCAGATTGTAACAAACAAATAAAAAAATACTATTTAATGTTTATTGTTACATTAGCACAAATCTTGATTGCAGAAAGGGCCTGATGTCTCTCTGCAAAGCTGCGCGCATACTAAAAAACTGTGACGTGCACGATTGTCTCAACCTTCTATAAACTTATTTTGACTTGTATTTATTTTGGTTGTCTATTTACATACTTATATATTATTGTGCGACCTCCTCTGATATGTCTGTAAAATGTATGTTTTGTCCCAAATTTTTGTCCTGAATTTTCACCTTCTGTCCTGAATTTTTGTCCTGAATTCTGACCCTTTGTCCTGAATTTTTACACCGACCGTCCTGAATTTGCATCCATGCCAGTTGGTCACCCTACAGCAGACAGCTGAGATGCTATAAATGCGTGCCAATGCATTTCAGTGCAGTGATGCGGACCACCAAACCGAAATGTGTTAGTCTAACACCTGATGTGTGGTACTTGACAGGGCTGACCATGCTGTGAACTCCTAAAGGCAAATTGGAACAGTATGTATCAGTGGTTAGCGGCCGCAAGTGTAAGTATAAACCATTGAAAAGTTACTGACTACGCAAAGGAAGGCTTCACAAAGGACCTCCAGAGGGTTGCTGCCTCCTCCCAGTGAATGTGTCCCCAAAACACTCAGGCCGCTTTAAAAAACAAAAGTCTCTCACTTGGGAATGCAAAAACAGAGATGAGATCTGGTGTTGCTTGCAGTCCACACATTCCTCTGTTTGTAGCTGATCAAATGGAGGCGATAACAGCTCGGCTAGTTAATAATAATTAGAACGGTCGTTCTGCGACCTCTCTTGACTGGACATTTTTTGATTTGACCAATGTAAAATCTGGTTGCAAAATGTCTGTTCACAGAAAGTGGTGTGAAATTCACTCTCTTTTCGTACATGGGGCATCCAATCCTCTGATGCAAACCAAATCATGGGAAAATATTGTTCATCATTGAAACGGCTGCTGTTTTCATCTGTCAATTTGGAAAGAGAACAGCAACGGCCGGCACCGATTGGGGGTGGAGGGGCGGCAGGAGAGAGGAGGGGGAGCGGCACGGGGGAGTGGGAGGGATTAAATAAAAAAAAAAAATTCACTCACTTGCTTGCTGCGTCCTCCTTACTGCTCCCTCCTGGTCGCATCTCTCCCCCTCCCGCTGGCTGGAACAGGAAGCAGTCTGGAGGCACCCAGGCTCCCCTGGGCCAATGACAACGCTGCAATGCAGCATTGTGATTAGTCTGTGTGCTGTGATTTGGCGCTCAGACAGGGCATGGGGGCCTGAGCATGTTCAACACCCTGCCTGGGTGGAGAGGAGGGAAAGTGCACATGACTGGTTTGGGCGGCCCGAGAGTGCTGGCCAAACAGTCATTGCGCACTTGGGACTGGGGGCAAACCACTACTCGGCTGCTATGTCACACCAGGCGCGCAACACCCATTGGGCTCACCGGGCTTCAGCCCCCCCCCGTCGCCTCCTCTGCCCGGGCTAAGATGACACGCACTGAAACGATGCAAGAAGGCTGCGCATCCGATCCGAGAATGATATTTATTATGGCTTCTGAGAGGCCCAGCAGCCCGAGCCAGACAGCCAGCCTCTAACAGTTTCAGTGAGTGAACCCCCTGCCCCCACCTCTTGTTTTCCTTTAGAGTGGCGCTGAGGTGAAATCCTTACCTAAAGGCAGGGATTTCACCTAAGCACTTGATGTTGGTGAGCATGGGGTGTGAAGATGTGTACAGGAGGGGGAAAGGGCTGGCCAATTAAGGTGATGCTTTTCCTTTGTAAAGGAATTCCTGCTGGCATCATAGCCCAGGGTGTGCTGTCTGCGCACTTGTATAAATGTGTATTCCATACAAGTGCACAGACAGCAAACCCTGGGCTATGACGCCAGCAGAAATTAATTTACAAAGGAAAAACATCACCTGCACTGCCATCCCTTTGCCCTGCTGTCTGTGCACTTGGATGGAATTCACATCCACGGCGCTGCTCACTAGAAAAATGGTGAACAGGGCCATGGATCTTTCTATTTTTGCATCCCTGGGCACCAACGACACAGAAGCAGAGGAGGCCCTGGCAAGGAGAAAGCAGGAAACATTTGACACACACCTATCTACACAGTGAGACCTTCGGGAGGGGCTGGATGCCAGGACACAGTGCTGCTGATCAGCCCAACTCAACTGAATAGTATCAGAAGAGCAGGCAGTAGTTTTTTATGTAAGTTTCAGTAACTTTAATGAATTCTTCAGCACAGCATTACCTAGTGCCTGCATATCTAGGCTACTCTAAGTGAATGTTGTTTTTGACTTACCTACATGGAAACGTCAGAGGAGAGTCCCCTCCGAATATGCACATGTAGTGTAAGTTTGTAGTGTTCATTTTTTGGGGTGCTAGTGGGTAACTTAAGGGTTCAGGGTGGGTGTTGGTTTTAGTGTGCCAGGGGGCAATTTTAGGGTTCAGGGTGGGTTACGGATCGGGGTGCCAGTGGGTAATTTTAGGGTTCTGAGTGGGTATGGGTTTTGGGGTTCCAGGGGGGTAATTTTAGGGATCAGGGCGGGTATGGGTTTTGGGGTGCCAGGGGGTAATTATAGGGTTCAGCGTGGGTATGTGTTTTGGTGTGCCAGGGGTAATTTTAGGGTTCAAGGCAGGTATGGGTTTTGGGGTGTCAGGGGGCAATTATAGGGTTCAGGGTGGGTATGGGTTATGGGGTCCCAGGGGAGAATTTATGGTTCAGGATGGGTATGGGTTATGGGGTGCCAGGGGGGTATTTATGGTTCAGCATGGGTATGGGTTTTGGGGTGCCAGGGGTCATTTTAAGGTTCAGGGTGGGTATGGGTTTTGGGGTGCCATGGGGTTAATTTTAGGGTTCAGCGTGGGTATGGGTTTAGGGGTGCCGGGGCAATTTTAAGGTTCCAGGGTGGTGATTTTAGGGTTCAGGGTGGTAATGGGTTTTGGGGTGCCAGGGGTGTAATTTGGAGGTTCGGGTGGTAATGGATTTTGGGGGGCAAGCGGTAATATGAGGGTTTAGCGTGGGTATGGGTTTTGGGGTGCCAGGGGTAATTTTAGCGTTCAGGGTGGGTATGAGTTTTTGGGTACCTGGGGTAATTTTAGGGTTCAGGGCGGGTATGGGTTTTGGTGTGCCTAGGGGGTAACTTTGGGGTTCAGGGTGGGTATGGGTTTTGGGGTACCAGGGGTAATTTTAGGGTTCAGGGTGGGTATGGGTTTTGGACTTGCAATGATAAACATTTCACGAGCACATTGTCCTCCTATAGAAGCAATTGTTGACGAACTGGCGAAAAAGGGTCGTCGCCTTGAAATGGCATTGTGAAAATTGGTTATATTGTGTTCCTAAAGTGCTTTGTAGTAAAATATATTAAATTGGTCTTTTAATTCAGTACATTCTGTTCCTTTTTCATAAGACAATAGGACATAAATGCATCAAATTAACAAAAATGTGTGCTCTAATCGTTGTCCAGTTTCAAATGCAGAATTCATCACGTTTTCTCCGCTTGACCTGAGCATTAATCGATCCCGATTATCTACCATTTTAGCCCCGCCCCATTTTTTTAACATTAGCCACGCCCCTTCATTTGCCATGTTAGCCCCCCCCCCCCCCCCCCCCCCCCCCCCCGAAATTAAGACCTAGTTGCGCCCCTGGTCACCACCGTCCGCCCTGCCCTGCTAATCTGACGTGCACCAAAAAGGAAAAAAATAAATTATAATAACTAAGTTACTATCATTAAATTTGTGTCTTATACTGGTAAAAAAAACAGTCGGGGGACGCTCCTCCACCTTAGCGGAGTAGCTGCCACTGAAAGAGTAGACATCACATTAACCTGGTGAAAGTACAACTGGTGGTGAGTGCATACACATTTTGTTACAGCTGACCTGGTCACTGCTCCTTTAAAGTGTGCCTATGAATCAGACCAAGTGAACCCCCACCCCGTCTATAACAGACTTCTTCACTTGGTATTCTATGCTGAATTGGTGCACACACTAGGCACCATCTGCAGTGGTCTTCTGTGTTTAAGCCTGGGTTCTACTACAATGAATATGAGGGAGAAGGCACAGTAACTTTAGTTATAACTTCATCTTGTTTTACCTTGCAGATACCCTTTTGCATCCTATTGGACAATACTGATGATAGTAAATACCCCGTCTGGATACGTTCAGTCGCCATCTATCAGCTTTTCTAGCAGCGGCTGTGTCTGCGCAAACATGCCTCTCGCAAAAGATCTCTTGCATCCGTCTCCCGAGGAGGAGAAGAGGAAACACAAGAAGAAGCGTCTGGTTCAGAGTCCAAACTCTTACTTCATGGATGTGAAGTGTCCAGGTTGCTACAAAATCACCACTGTATTTAGTCATGCACAAACGGTGGTCCTGTGTGTGGGCTGCTCTACGGTTCTTTGTCAGCCCACAGGGGGGAAGGCGAGGCTCACGGAAGGTTGCTCCTTCAGACGAAAACAGCATTAAGTGCCATCTGCATGCTGAGTGACGATGGGTAGGACTACCTGCACAGTATGTGGCACAGAACGTCAGTTCAGGAGCAGAGTTGAGCCGTGGTGGACAAGTGCAAACTATATGGAGAAGGGACAATGAAATCTGAATGTTGGATGGAAATATTGGGCTCTCATACACTGTACCTGTAGCCTTATCCATCTGACTCAAATCTATCGGTAGCTCATGGTCCTCAGAATACACTTCTTCGATGGGGCCTATAACTCGATTTGATCACTCGCAGTCTCCCTTCTACCCACATCCCACTTTCCTTGTTGATGCAGTCTCATAGGTGGGTGGTGTAATGGCTAGAATTTATTTAGAAGCGAAAGGCAAGAGTTCTAATCTCGGCGTCCACTACTTGATTGCATGTTGTGATCCTGGGGAAAAAAACGCTGCTTGCCCGAACTTCCGGTCCGAAATTCTCGAGTCTTTATTTAGAAATTGACTAAATGCTGCTCTTGTGTGCCATAAATATTGACCCCCCTGAGTTTGACACCACTCGATATATGTGTTTCCACCGGCACCTCCACTCTTTATCTCCCACGCCATCTCAGGCCCCTCCGCCCCAGGCTGCTTCTCTGCTATGAGACCCAGACCTGGAATCTCACCCGGCAGGTGCCTCTGCCCCGCCCACTGAAACCTGCCTATCACGGCGCCATCTTCAAACTCCTGAGAAACAGTAAGAGCCTGACAGGTGGGGCTGGCATTTAAGAGAACAAGCCTTTTCCATCGGACAGCTCTAGGCCTGCAGATAAGAAACTGCTAAATAACAAGTAACTGACCCCAATGGGCTGGTCAGTCTTTCCATGGTGACTGAGTCAATGCCCCTCCCCATCTGAATTGGGGTGGTGTGGAGTGCAAAAAAACGATGGATTTAGGCACAGATCTCTGCACTGGGGTGAATGTATGACATTGTTCTGCATTCTGCCCATCAACTGTTGTTTTTGCATTTGCCTCCCCACCCATGGCAAGACCCCCAGTAGGAGAAGACCCAGAAGCGAATGGAAGGACTGGCTTCTATTCAAACCTTCTCAGGCTGGGAGCAATAGCAGAATCTGGGACTGCGGTGGGGTATGGGGAAATGCCAGGCCAAGGCTTTGTGTAAATTTCTCATTCATGTGCCTGGTTCTGCAGGCCGCCACTCTTGTGAGGTTTGAAGTTTTGGAAGTCTTGGCTTCAGCCTCGTGTCCTGGTCTGGAGGCCTCATCTGGCACAATGCACGCAGGTACAGGAGCTCTCATCTGGAGCACTGTGCCCCGCCCTGGAGGCCTCCTCCTGAATAATGGGTTTTCAGTCTAGAGACTTCCATATGGATTTTTAAAGCGCCACTGTTCACCCAACAGGGTATCCAGGCATTTCGAACAGCCAGGTCTTCATAGGAAAGCATGTGGTTTTATTACTTTTTAGGTTTCGCCTCGTCGAAAGCTGCGCACTGCGCAGCTTTTCGGCGCAGGCGAAATCTAATGTTAGAACAGTGTGGCCTTCGTTCCGCCTCCCTCTTCCATTGGCTAGCTCCATAAATGGAGGCTAGCCATTGGAAGAGAGAACTGTCCATTATTTTCCGAGGCGATTGGTGGGCGTTCCGCCGATTCTTTCCCTCTCCGCAACGTCATGAAGACGTGGCCACTGTGGGCGTGTACTTTTTTTTTTTTTTACACAGATGTTTGTGTTCATTGTTCGTCTTGTCCCTGTCCCGCCGGCTGTTTCCTCACCACCCTCCCGCTGTCCGTGTGCCTGCCCGCCCCCCCCTCCCGCTGTCCGTGTGCTCGTTCACTCGCCCCCCTCCCGCTGTCCGTGAGCCCGTTCACCCGCCCCCCTCCCGCTGTCCGTGAGCCCGTTACCCCGTCCCCCCTCCCGCTGTCCGTGTGCCCGCCCCCCTCCCGCTGTCCGTGTGATATTTTTTTCTGTCCTCTCTCTGGTCCTTGATCTAGAATCTGAGCTCTTACCTGTCTCCTTGGGGCCTGAACCCCTTCACTCTCATCGCTGCCCCCTAAACTCAGTACTGCCATTTTCAATTACTTGCTTGCCCTGTCCTGCGTGTGCGGCTCCCTCACATGTCCATAACATACTGTTCATTGTCCTCGTTACTGCCTTTCCTCCAACTTTCTTTGCTTGCTGCCCCTTGGCCTTTCTTTGCTGTTTCCTCATCTCCCCACTTCACCCTTCGATATCCTGTCACCGCCTGCACGCGCTGCTACATGATATAGATTTCGCACCTGGCCTGCCTTTTGTTCCTTTCTTTGCAGTTTTATATAGCGCGAACTAGACATGACTGTATTAGAGCACTTTACATGAGCATCAGTTGCACTACAGACGGACACGTTCATTTATAGGCACGGGTAAATTACATGATTTGCCCAGAATCACAGGATGCTTGAGCCCCCCGCCAGTCTCGAACCTGGTCCCCCAGGGTCAAAGTCGGCCGCTCTAGCCGTTAATCCACATCCTCTCCTTGATTCGTTCGCGGCGATCCAGGATCTGCTTGACTGCCTCTACACTTTTCTGAGTTCTCTGATGCTCCCTCATTTGTTCCTACCCGTTCCTCCTGATTGATCTGTGATGCTCTCTGATCTGCCTCTAATAAATATTTCTAAGTTGTCTGAATCTTTGCACGTGCTGCTCCTCAAGCTCACTTTAGAACTTCCGGGTCACTCTGTGCTCCTGCTCTTTTACCTATCTTCATTTCTTCCCCATCTGTTTGTAGTGATGTGTGCCGTTTCTACTTATTCTGCATGACTAGTATTTGCTGCTCTTTAGTTTGTCTCTATTTTCTTCTTTATCTGCCTGTTCTGGTCTCTGATTTTGATCTGTCGCTACCTCCCTCAATCACTCTCTACTTCCCAATAACTGTCTCTGCTTCTTCCTGGTCTGTCTCTATGTCCCTCTGAAGTGTCTGTAGGTCCCTCTTATATGCCAGTGTTTTGCGCTTTGATCTGTCTTTATTCTCCCCTAATATGTTTTGACTCCCCCACCACCCTGAACTATCTGTTTTTCCGGGGTCTGCTTGTGCTGCTCTCATATCTCTCCCTAATCTGTGATTTCTCTGTCTTTTCCGCTCTTTCTCATCTCACTTTTGCCAGCCAACTCAGTCCTCTGTGTCTTCCCCGGCCTGTAGGTGATGCACCTATCATGTTGCTAAGAGGTCTATGTATGGCCCGGGACGGGACCCCTGAAGTTGAACACTAAATGCTGTACATAATGCCCAGGTGAGGCTGAGCAGCAAAGGCCCTCGTTGCTGTTCCCCTGACTTGGGACTCCCTCACGAGGAATTAGGGGTGCTCCAGCAGGAGATTTTTAACCTAATCCCTCAGATAACTGCATTCATCCTTCCACCGACACCCGTTTGCATTTACCCACCCTAGTCTCCTTCTTACATTTCCTCTTAGTATTAGAGGTTCACAGCTCTCCTTTGTGCCTTTCGGTACCTTCAAATATGCACCGCAGGATAGATTTCTCTTTGCTTCATTTTCTTTTTTGTGTTCCTATTTTGTTTCAATGCCGCCAAACTCCCTCTAACCCCAATGTGCTATCACTGACCTCAATATGAACTCCTTCTATACTCTATGGCCCACTCTCCATACTCTCTATGCCCCTATACTCCAGTTCTCTCCTCTCTGTTCCGTGGTCCCGGTCTCCCCTCCAGGGCATCAGTCTGCACGCTGTGATTCATCCTCCAGTCTCTCTATGCCCCTACACTTCGTTCTACACTCCAGTTCTCTCCTCTGTTCCTTAGTCCCCTATGCACTCTGTACTCCGTCCTCTCTATGCCCCTAGATTCCTTTCGCCTATGCATTCTGAGCTCCATCCTCTCTATGCCCCTAGACTCTTTTCTACACCATTTCTCTCTTCTGTTCCTTAGTCCCTATGCACGCTGTGCTTCATCCTCCAGTCTCTATGCCCCTAGATTCCTTTCTACACTCCAGTTCTCTCCTCTGTTCCTTAGTCCCCTATGCACTCTATACTCCGTCCTCCGGTCTCTCTGTGCCCCTAGATTCATTTCCCCTATGCATTCTGTGCTCCGTCCTCCGGCCTCTCTATGCCCCTAGACTCTTTTCTACACTCCATTTCTCTTCTCTGTTCCTTAGTCCCCTATGCACCCTGTGCTTCTTCCTCCAGTCTCTCAAGGCCCTTAGACTCCTTTCTACACAATCTATGGCCCTAGACTCCATCCTACACTCCAGTTCTCTCGTCTGTTCCTTAGTCCCCTATGCACTCTGAGCTCCGTCCTTCATGCGCTGCTCTCGCCAATACGAGGGCCTTTTGGAATCGATACGGATTCCAAAACGTGCACGCGGAGAGACAGAAGAGACATTAGATGTGCATGCGGGGATTGGATACTTTACTGGCGGTGTGACACTCTGGGGACTTTTTTTTCGCCACCAGTAAAAGCATCCAGTCCCCACTGTTATGACCATTGTGCATTGTGAGTGCGGGCCACCTGGGTCGCGCTTGTTAGGTTTCGCCTGTCGAAAGCTGCACAGCAGCATTTCGCGCAGGCGAACTCTTATGAGAATAGTATGTGGGCTTTGTCCCGCCTCTGTCTTCCATTGGCTAGCTCCATAAATGGAGGCTAGCCATTGGAAGAGAGAGGCGTCCGTCATTGTGCGAAGGCGATTCGTGGGCGTTCCGTCGAATTTTTCTCATCCCGCCCCTTTGTGACGTCATTCCGGCGGTGGGCGGATGTTGTTTTTTTTTTTTTTTACGCCATGTTTTGATCATTTGCTGCCGGAAGATGTCCAGGTGAGTGCTGTTTTATTTTTTGAGCCTTCTTGTGCCCGTTCCCGCCACCCCTCCCGCTGTCCGTTTGCCCGTTCCTGCCCCCCTCCCGCTGTCCGTTTGCCCGTTCCCTCCCCCTCCCGCTGTCCGTTTGCCCGTTCCCGCCCCCCCTCCCTCTGTCCGTGCTTAGTGCTTGTTTTGGTGTCCGAGAGCTGAAGACCATAATAACGAGACTCATACTAAGAAAACCATAGCCTTTTTATTTCTGAGAGGGGAGATTGCAATGTGACATTAAGAGGAACAATTTGTCTAGAGATGGAGCATGCGATTTTGGGTTCCTGCATCACAAAAACAAAGAAGCAATGGTACCATAAATCAGAAATGAAGTAAAAACGGTGTAATGTTTATCAATAAAGTAGTAGTCTTGGTTATGGAACTTACTTCAAATTGATCTCCTTTGAGTGCCACACAGAAGCATTGCCCCGGTCACCCTGCCTGTCGGCGCACACGCTGCTCCGCTGCCTGTCCCTCGCTCAGGTCTGCCTTCCACACTCGCTCTGGAGCGCCTGTCGCGCCTTCTCTCTCCCTCCTTCCTCGCTTTCACCGCAGCTCTTCATGCCCACGCCTCATTGGGAATGAAGTAAAAACGGTGTAAGGTTTATCAATAAAGTAGTAGTCTTGGTTATGGAACTTACTTCAAATTGATCTCCTTTGAGTGCCACACAGAAGCATTGCCCCGGTCACCCTGCCTGTCGGCGCACACGCTGCTCCGCTGCCTGTCCCTCGCTCAGGTCTGCCTTCCACACTCGCTCTGGAGCGCCTGTCGCGCCTTCTCTCTCCCTCCTTCCTCGCTTTCACCGCAGCTCTTCATGCCCACGCCTCATTGGGAATGAAGTAAAAACGGTGTAAGGTTTATCAATAAAGTAGTAGTCTTGGTTATGGAACTTACTTCAAATTGATCTTCTTTGAGTGCCACACAGAAGCATTGCCCCGGTCACACTGCCTGTCGGCGCACACGCTGCTCCGCTGCCTGTCCCTCGCTCAGGTCTGCCTTCCACACTCGCTCTGGAGCGCCTGTCGCGCCTTCTCTCTCCCTCCTTCCTCACTCTCACCGCAGCCCTTCATGCCCACGCCTCATTGTTGCAGGCTGGCGCAGCTCGGCTGCCGTCTTGTGCAGCCTCGCCCCGACTCAGCCCAGCTTCCAGTGGTGCCCCGGCACTCAGGTGGATGGGGTGGCCTGCCACACCTGCTTTCACTCTCCACTCATTAAAGTGCCGGTGCTCGTGGCTTCTAAGGCGACCCCCTCCCGCCAGTCACCCGGCGGACTGCCCTCAGCATGGCTCAGCCCATGGCTTGCTCCTGGGCCGCAACGCAGGACAGGCTGCTGTGTATTCCGCATCACCTTGCTGCAGGTACGTCGTGTGCGTCTGCACATGTTTGTGTGGTCCGGGGCTGCTTTACAGACATTCGCCGGCCCGCTGGTGAAACCGGAGTCTGTAGAACTGTGTGCCCTCTGCTATAATCGAAGCCACGGGAGGGCACTGGCAGTGCTGGGTGTTGGTGGTAAGCATGCAGCTAGCTACGAGTGTACAATGACTCATAGTGCAGGCTGACTTGTCTCCAAAGGCTTACATAGATTAATGCCACCCACCTTCTGTTTGGCACCCATTTTGTCGATATCAGAAAGATGATTGTAAAGCTTTTGGGGTATAGACCCTGTTAGTGGGACCTGTCCTGGTAGAGACGTGAAACGTGGCAACGGATTGTGTACTTTTAAGATGTATGTATGGAGAGATGCAAGACAATGAAAGAGCCTCCGAGGGGCAGCGGCAGCCGGCACTGCGCATGCGCACAGCGCAGGATCCGACCGGGGGGTAAAACCAGCGGCGCAGTGCGGGGGACAGACAATGATCCCCACACACCACATACAGCTCACAACACACTGATAGATCACGAGACACAGCTCATCACACACAGCTCACCACACACTGCTCACAAGACACACTCCACCACACACAGCTCACTATCATACATGCCAACATTTCAGAAGAGCAAAGTGGGTTTGTGTGGCTCTGGGTGGGTGTGTGTGGGGCTCTGGGTGGGTGTGTGTGGGGCTCTGGGTGGGGGTGTGTGGGGCTCTGGGTGGGTGTGTGTGTGGCTCTGGGTGTGTGTGTGGCCCTCGGTGTGTATGTGGCTCTGGGTGGTGTGGCTCTGTGTGTGTGTGTGTGTGTGGCTCTGTGTGTGTGGGCTCTGTGTGTGTGTGTG